>NC_080203.1:33484339-34109339 GCF_030028045.1 Hippopotamus amphibius kiboko
TCATGTCTACAAAGAGACAGCTTTACTTCTTTCCAATTTGGATGCCTTTTATTTCTTTTACTTGCCTCATTGCTGTGGCTAGGACTTCCCAGTAGCAGGTTGAATAGATTTAGTGGGCATTCTTGTCTTGTTTCTGATCTTAGAGGGAAAGTGTTCAGTCTTTTACCACTATGATGTTAGTGTGGGCTTTTCATATTTGATCTTTATTACGTTGAAGTATTTTTCTTCTACAGATGGTCCCCAACTTAAAATGGTACAACTTAAGAATTTTTGACTTTACAATGGGGTGAAAGCAATATGCATTCAATAGAAAACATACTTCCAATTTTGAACTTTGATCTTTTCTGGGCTAGTGATATGTATATACTCTCTTGTGATAGTAGATACTCTTTTGAAATCCTGGGTACAGCACAGATGTCAGTCAGCCATGCAATCATGAGGGTACACAATTGATAAACTGTACCTGTTCTATATCAGTACAACCATTCTGTTTTTGACTTTCAGTACAGTATTCAATAAATTGAATGAGATGTTTAACACTTCATTATACAGTAGGCATTGTGTTAGATGATTTTGCCCAGCTGTAGGCTGATGTAAGTGTTCTGAGCATGTTTAAGGTAGGATGCTTTGTAGGTTAGGTGTATTAAGTGCATTTTTGACTTATGATATTTTCAACTTATGGTGGGTTTATAGGGATGTAACCCAATTATAAGTTCAGAAAGGTCTGTATTCTGTTTCTTTCTTTGAGTATTTTTATCATGAAAGTGTGTGGAATTTTGTGAAATGCTCTTTTTCTGCAGCAATTGAGATAATCATGTGGTTTTGTCCTTTTTGTTGATGTGATGTATTACATTTTTTTTTTTTTGTATGCTGAATCATGCTTGCATTCCAGGAATAAAGTCTGGTTGGTCATGTTATAATCCATTTAATATGCTGCTGAATTTGATTTGCTGGTATTTTGATGAGGATTATTTGCATCAGTATTCATTAGGAATATTGGTCTGCAGTTTTCTTGTGCTACCTTTGTCTGGTTTTAGTATCAGAGTAATGCTGACTTCAGGATAAGTTAGGATGTATTTCCTGCTCTTCAAATTTTTGGGAGCATTTGAGAAGGATCATTGTTAATTCTGCTTGAAAATTTTTTTTTTAACGTTTTCCTGACTTCTAGGTTTTTATTATTGTATAGTCAAATTACACATATACAGCAAATATATACATGTAATAAATATGTGTAATAAAATTTACAAATATATATTTTAAAACATCATATCGTCATTGTTTTATACATTTTTATTTATTTGAAACTGCTCCCACATTTATTAATTTTGTTATTTTTAATTTGTTTCTGCTTTTCCATCCTGTTAGCCAGGATTTTCCCCCTTCTTTTTTTTTTTTAGCTCTTTATTGGAATATAATTGCTTTACACTCTTGTACCAGCTTATGAAGTACACCAAAGTGAATCAGCTGTATTTATACACATATCCCCATATCCCCTCCCTCCCGCGACTCCCTCCTACCCTCCCTGTCCTGGCCCTCTAAGGCATCACCCATCATTGAGTTGATCTCCCTTTGCTACACAGCAACTTCCCACTGGCTATCTATTTTACAGTTGGTAGTATATATATGTCTATGCTACTCTCTCACTTAGTCCCAGCTTCCCCTTCACCCCCGTCCCCCCAACCCCGTGTCCTCCAGTCCATTCTCTGCATCTGCATCCTTATTCTTGTCCTGTCACTGGGTTCTCTTCCTCACTTTTGAGGGACAGGTTTGTTAGATTTAGAGTTCTCTGTTGACAGTATTTCTTTTTTAGCACTTCTATGAAGTCTATATATATGTGTGTGTATGTATATATGTCTGTGTGTATATATGTATGTGTGAGATATATATAATCCTACTGCCTCTGGCCTGCAAGAATTCTGCTGAGAAATCTGCTTATAATCTTATTGAGGACTCTTTGTATGTGATGACTCACTTTTCTCTTGTTGCTTTCAAGATTTTTCTTTGTCTTTGGCTTTTGACAGCTTGTTTATAATGTGTCTTATAGTGGATTGAGGGTGATTATCTCACTTGCAGTTTGCTGAGCTTCTTGTGTTTGTATATCTAACTTTTCCCTTAAGTTTGAGAAAATTTTGGCTGTTATTTCCTCAAATGACCTCTCTGTCATTTTCTGTCTTCTTCTTGGACTCCTTTAATGTATATATTGGTCTACTTGAAGGTACCTCCTAAGTCCCTTAGGCTCTGTTAAGTTTTATTCATTCTTTTTCTTTTCTTTCTCTTCAGACTTGTTAATTTCAAATGACTTGGATTCAAGTTTCCTGATTCTTTCTTCCGGCTGTTTGAGTCTGCCGTTGAATTCCTCTAGTGAATTTTTCAGCTTGGTTCTCATATCTTTCGGTTCTATAATTTCTGTTTCTTTATGTTTTACTTTATTACCTATCTTTTTGTTGATACTCTCATTTTTTCAGATCTCATCTTCCTAATTTCCTTTAGCTCTTTGAGCATATTTAAGCCAATTATTTAAAGTCTTTTTCTAGAAAGTCCAATGCCTTTATTTCTTCAAGAATGGTTTCTGTATATTTATTTTGTTCCTTTGAATGAGCAATATATTCCCATTTCTTTGTACTACCTGTGATCTTTTGTTGAAAATTGGACATTTGTAGAAACAACCACATCTTCCAGTGTTTGCAGACTGGCTCTGTTCAGAAGAAGACCTTCATTAGTTACTAGGACATGTTCTGAGCCTTGGCATCAGCCTAGACGAAGCCTTAAGATCTTCTCAATTCTTTTCTGAGCATTTGTCTAACCTGGGCCTGTGTGTGTGCTTTTTGCAGTTCCCTCTTATGCATAGCTGCTTTTAAATGTCTTAATTTTCCTATGAATCCCACCCCCCCCCCCCCCCCGCCAGCTTCTTCTCAGGACTTTAGCTGTTCTGTTCTATTTTTCTGTCCATAATCTCTTGCCCTAGGCATCTGTGAGTCTGAAGTCTCTCTGCAGCTATCACAAGCTGTGCATACTGTTTCCTGCAGCTTTTCCTAGCTTGATCCAACCTGTGCCACTTTTGGTTGTCAGAGATCCAAATTAGGGGGCACAGACACCATTCCCCCAGGATGCCCTCAGAAAGGTTAGAACTTTGCAAATTGCATACACTCTGTTCTCTAGTTCAAGGAAGGGAATTGAGGACCAGGCTATCACTTACTCCACATTGTACTACTCTATCACATGGAGGGGTGGAGCAAGTATGAGTAAAAACTCTTTGAAATTTCCTACCATTGTGAATGTAGCTTTTTTTTTTTATTGTACATTTGCTTGGTTGCTATAGATCTTTCACTTGATTTCCAGAGCTCCTATAAAATTGTTTTAGCTAATCTCTAGTTATTTCATTTTCCTGTGGGGCAATGAAAGCCTATAGGTTCCTAACCTGTCATGTTGCTTATGTTACTCTCCCAGTTTCAGCGCTGGCTTACTGACCATAAATATCCAGAGCCAAAAACTATGAGTAATTGGGGAAAAGTTTTTCTATGGCTGACAATGGCAAAGTGGGCTAGATTTTAACTTAAGGGTAGAGATACATACTGGTTGCTAGGTAAATTGGAGGCAAGAGAAGCATAATTACCAGGCTGACACTCCTACTGTTTGCTGTGCTGTAATAAACTGTTTCACTCTGATATGAGTCTTGTTGTCTAGTTTTGACATCTATGGAACTGTGTCAAGCCAACCTACATGGTTGCTTTGTCATCTTCTCTGTGCTCTTGATACTCCTTGCCACCCTATGTATGGCTGACATGCTTCTTTGACAGTAATGGTTGTCTTTAATTCTTGAATATTCAATGATACGGTTTTTGTTGGTGTGTATATGTATTTGTGTGTATGAGTCTGTGCTCATTTTATGGATCAGAAATTGGTAGTATGATATCACTAGATGCCCTAATGGTCCCCTAGAGATATGGGGCATATTGGAAGGTTGGCAGTTTTTCTTCCGGTTGGAATTGAGTGTTGGAATAATTTAACTCTGAAGGTGATAGACCAGTCAGAGAACACAGACTCTCTGGGACAGAGAGAGCTCAGCTTGTTCTAATGGGGTATTGTTTGGAATGAAGTTGTTGAAGAAGAAACCCAGGCTCTGATACGAATAAACATACGATGAAAGCTGGGGAATGGTGGATGGAATAGTCAATAAGGACAGCCTGTATGTATTTAATATCCTGCTGGTAGCAAAAGAAACAATCAACAAAATGAAAAGACAACCCATGGAATGGGAGGAGATATTTGAAAATCATATATCTGATAAGGGGTTAATATCCAAAATATATAAAAACTCAACTCAATAGTGAATAAACAATTTGATTAAAAGATGGGCAGACCAACAAACACATGAAAAGATGCTCAACATCACTCATCATCAGAGAAATGCAAGTCAAAGCCACAATGAGGTATCACCTCACACCAATCAGAATGGCCATCATCACAAAGTCTGGAAACAACAAATGTTGGAGAGGGTGTGGAGAAAAGGGAACTCTCCTGCACTGTTGGTGGGACTGTAAGTTGGTACAGCCACTATGGAAAACAATTTGGAGGTTCCTTAAAAAACTACAAATAGAACTACCATATGATCCAGTAATCCCACTCCTGGGCATATACCCAAAGAAAACCATAATCCCAAAAGAAACTTGTACCATCATGTTTATTGCAGCACTCTTTACAATAGCCAGGACATGGAAGCAACCGAAATGCCCATCAACAAATGAATGGATACAGAAGATGTGGCATATATATACAATGGAATATTACTCAGCTATAAAAAGGGATGAGATGGAGCTATATGTAATGAGGTGGATAGAACTACAATCTGTCATACAGAGTGAAGTAAGTCAGAAAGAGAAAGACAAATATTGTATGCTAACTCACATATACAGAATCTAAAAATGGTACTGATGAACTCAGTGACAAGAACAGGGAAGCAGATACAGGGAATGGACTGGAGAACTCGAGGTATGGGAGGGGGCGGGGGGTGAAGGGGAAACTGAGAAGAAGCAGGAGAGTAGTACAGACATATATATACTACCAACTGTAAAATAGTCAGTGGGAAGTTGTTGTATAATAAAGGGAGTCCAACTCGAGGATGGAAGATGCCTTAGAGGACTGGGGCAGGGAGGGTGGGGGGGACTCGAGGGGGGGGCGTCAAGGAAGGGAGGGAATATGGGGATATGTGTATAAAAACAGTTGATTGAACCTGGTGTACCCCCCAAAAAAATAAAATAAAATAATAATAATAATAAAAAAAAAAAAAAAAAAAAAAAGATGGGCAGAAAACCTGAATAGACATTCCCCCAAAGAAGACATATAGATAGCCAACAGGTACATGGAAAAATGCTCAATATCACTAATCATCAAGGAAATGCAAATGAAAACCAGGAAGAAATATCACCTCACCTCTGTATAACTACAGAGCCAGCCCAAACCGGCCCTGTCCTGTTTCTAACAAGATACCGAGTTGTTTTTCTGAGGCAATAGAACAAAATGGCAAGTCATGCAGCCAAAGCGTGTACAGAGGAGAAAATTTTGATCTCAAAAGAGGGAACCAAAGTTTCTCCCCCAGTATAGAACCAAAGGACAAAGACATGACAGGAACCTGAATGCCGGAACCCTTTCATTAGTGAAGAGTCCATTGTCCAGGAAGATGTGATGCTGAAGCCCATTTACCATACCTTACCATAAACGGCCTTGTTCAAGAGTCCTCCAATTGAAGCCTGCCCTGCCAGCCCCTCCCTTATACCAACCATACTTCCCTAACTCATAAAAGTGTGACCAAATCCTGGATCAGGGAGACAGATTTGAGAGCCTTCCCTCCTGTCATAATAAAGTCTTTTCTTTTCTCAAAAGTCAGTGGTACAGTATTGGCTTCTATGCACATCCTTTTGCTTGGTAGCACCTCTTAGAATGTCTATCATCAAAAAGATGAGAGATAACAAATGCTGGTGAGGATGTGGACAGAAAGGAATCCTTGCGCACTGTTGATGGGAATGTAAATTAGTTCAGTCACCATGGAAAACAGTGTGGAGGTTCCTCAAAAGATTAAAAATAGAGCTACCATATGACCCAGCAATTCCCCTTTGGTATATAACCAAAGGAAATGCAAACAGGATCTGGAAGAGGTATCTTCACTTCCATGTTCCCTGCAGCCTTATTTACAATAGCTAAGATATGGAAACAACCTGAGTGTTTGTCAATGGATGAAAGGATAAAGAGAATGTGATACACACACACACACACACACACACACACACACACACACACACACACACTCTGAAACATTCAGCCATAAGAAAGAAGGAAATCCTGTTATCTGCAGTAACACGGATGGGCATTGAGGGCATTATGCTGAGTGAAATAAGTCAGATGAGGAAAGACAAATACTGTATGATCTCATGTATTGTGGAATCTAAAAAAGCCAAAGTCTTAGAAACAGAGCAGAATGGTGGTTGCCAGGGAGTGGAGGAAACGGGGAGATGGTGGTCAAAGGGTACAAGTTTTCAATTATAAATAAGTTGTGGGGATCTAATATACAGCATGGTGATTATATTTTAAAATGCTGTATTACATACTTGGAAGTTGCTAAGTAGATCTTAAAAGTTCTTTCCCCAGGAAAAGGTAATTATGTGAGGTGATAGAAGTGTTAGCTAAGGCTAACACAATATATGTGTATCAAATCAACACGTTGTACACCTTAAACCTACACAATGTAATCTATCAATTATATCTTGATAAAGCTAGGAAAAAATGTGCTGTGCACATTCCAAACATCACTTCTAATCTCACAATAGCATTTTTTAAAAGAAAGATACATTTAATTTTATCAAAGCTTAAAACTAATCAAAAATTATCATTACTAAAATGAAATGGCAAGCTAGACACTGATGAAGATATTTATAATAAATGTATTTGGCAAAGTGCTCTTATAAATTAATAACAAGAAGACAAACCCAATGTTTTGAAATGGGCAAAAGCTTGAACAGACATTCACAGAAAAAACTAAATGGATGAATGGCCAATCAGCATATGAAAAGGTGCCCAACATCATTAGTTATGAAGGAAATGCAAATCAAAACCACGATGAGATCTCACCACAAACCAAGCAGAATGTCCAAAGTTAAGACCAACAGTATAAAGTTGGGGCCACAATATGGAGCAATTGAGGTGTAAAAGGGTACAACCACTTTGGAAAACTGTGTGGCAGTGTCTAACAAAGTTAAGCATCGCCTACTTTATGACTCAGCAATTTTACTCCTAGGTATATTCGCAAGATCAATACATATATATATCAATTAAAAGCCCTGCACAAAAATGTCCACAGCAGCTTTCTTCATAATAAGCCCCAAGTGAAAACAACACATGTTTATCTGCAGGAGAATGGATAAACAAATGGTGGTATAATTTACACCAAAGGATATTACAGAGAAAATAAAAGGAACAAACTACTGATACAACTGCAGCTTGAAGAATCTCAAAATATTTTGTCAAGCAGAAGCAGCCACAAAAGACTACATACTGCATGATTTCATTTGTGAGTTCTGAAAACAAGCAAAAACATCTATGTTGATAGAAATCAGAATAGTGGTTGCCTCTGGTGGGGATAAAAGATGTGAACTGACTGCAGAGAGGCACAAGGGAACCTTCTGTGGTGATGGATGGGTTCCATATCTTGATTAGGCTGACAAATGCATGGATGTATACATTTATACAAACTTCAGATATACACTTAAGATCTGTACATTTTGCTGTATTTACATTGTCCCTCATCCCCCACAAAAAAAATCAGAAAAAATTACCGAAGAGTGGACTTTCAGTAAACCAAGTCTTGTTTAAAAAAAAAAAAATGCTACAACAACAAAAAGATTATTTTTAAAAGGCTTAAAATGTATTGTAATAACTTGATGTTGCATTACTTCATTTCTGAGAAAAACTCCAAAGGTATCAGGGACAAATCAAACATGGTACACCAATAAAAAATGCACAGCATAACTACCTAAGATAGGCAAAGCTAAGAGCTACTATCTAACCTTCAGCATACAGCAACCCTGTTCTCAAAACTATACCAGGCCTATCAAGAAAAGCTGTGAAGAGCAACATCATAGACACAAAAGGGCCATTTCTTTGTTGTCCTTACCCAAGAATAAGAGGGAGGCAAGTTTAACACAAGATTTTGACAAAAAAGATTTTAAATCCATGATCTGAGAATAATGAATAGGTATACCTCACTACTTGGCCTATCTCCACCTGCTCACTTTTGCTTCCATCTATTTGGCAAAGTTGGTCAGCTTTTACATAGTGGAGCACACATTAATAAGAGGGAATTGAAGCCCAAGGGAACAGATTATTAAGTGCCAGCTTTGCCACTAACTTATTCTGTGATCTTGGACGAGTCACTTCCTCTTGACCTCTGCTTCCTCATCAGTATTCTCACAATAGCATTGTTGTATGACTGGTGCTATCATCAGTTTGTAGAAGAGGAACTAGAGGCTCTATGATATTAAATGATGTATCCAAAGTCACATATCTAAGAAGCAGAAACCTGGATTCAAACCTTGGCCTGTGTGATTCCAAGGTCTGCGTTCTTGCACTATTTTTTGCTTCGTCTCAGAGTTACAATCACTTATTCTGTGACATGAAATGGAATACAGTTTACCCTCTCATATAGTGAAGTTTTATGTAAGTTTTCCTTTAGGAAAGAAAAAGCTTTTGCTCCATTGAAAAAGAATGGAAACATACAAGAATTTTGTGATGTTGAAAAATAATTGAAACCACTGACTAGCCTTGGCCTTGGACAATGCCCTGAATCATTTCAGCTCTTCCTTGAGGCACAGTAAAGAGACAGAGACAATCATCATATATGCCCAGAGGGTCTCAGCTAATCACCTAGTTCTGGTTGGTCCCAAGAAGAAAAAATTAGAGTACTTGTTTCATGAAGAATGTCCTAAACATCACCGATCTCAAGAGTGACAGGACCCCATAAACTGGATGACCTCAGGACTGTCTTTTTGTTAATAGTGAGGTTTATTAAGGTATATTTTATATGCAGAAAAATTCACTCTCATTAATGTACAGTTCTATGAGTCTTGGCAAACATATAGTCAAGTAACCACCATAATCAAGATGTAAAAAATTCCCTTGTGCATGCATGTTTATAATTGATCCCTTGCAAACTCCAGCCTCCAGGAAGTACTAATCTGTTTTCTGTAGCTATAGTTGTACCTTTTCTACAATATCATAGAAATGGAATCAGATAGTCTCTAATCTTTCAAATTTATCTTCTTTTGTTCAGCATGATGCAATTGAAATCCACCCATGTTTCTGCATGTATGAATAATTTCATTTTCTTTGCTGAGTAAGATTCTACTGTATGGATGTAATACAGATTGTTTATCCATACAAGAAGTGATGGATATTTGGACTGTGTCTGATTTGGGGTGATTATGTATAACGCTACTATGAGCATTCATGTATAAATTTTTTGTGTGGACATAAGTTTTCATTTCTCTAAGCTAAATATCTAGGAGTGGAATTGCTGAGTCATATGGTAAGTGTGTGTTTAATCGTATATGAAACTGCTAAATTGTTTCCCAAAGTAGCTATACCATTTTGTTTTCCCTTAAAAATTAAACAATCCCAGTTGCTCTGCATCCTCACCAGCACTTGATATTGTCATTTTTTGAAATGTTAGTAATTCTAATATTGTATAGTAGTATGTCATTATGATTTTAATTTGCATTTCCTTAATATCTGATTAAGCTGAGCTTCTTTTCATGTGCTTATTTGCCATTTTTTGCTGTATATGAAGTTTTCTTTAGATCTTTTTCACATTTAAAAAAAACTGGATTGATGGTTTTTTTTGATTTTTTAGTTCTTTATATATTTTGCATACCAGTACATTATCAGATACGTGGTTTGCAAGTGTTTTCTCCCAGTCTGTAGCTCGCCATTTCACCTTCTTAACAGTGCCTTTCGAGAAGTTTTAAATTTTGACGAAATCTAATTGATCATTTTTTTAATAGTCTGTGCTTTTTGTATCCTATTAAAAAATCCTCGAAGCTTCAAAGATTTTCTCCTATGTTTTCTCTTAGTAGTTTCTTAGTTTTAGGTTTTATATATAGGTCTATGGTCCATTTCAAGTAAATTTTTATTATAATATGAGGTATGGATCAAAGTTCTTTTTTTCTTTTTGCACATAAATGTCCAATTGTTCCCGCACTATTTGTTGAAAAGACTCTCCTTTGTCTATTGCTTTGGTACCTTTGCAGAAGATCAATTGACGATATTTATGGGTCTATTTCTGCACTCTGTTCTTTTCATCTATGTGTCTATCTTTTTACCAATGTACCACACTGTAGTAATTCCTATATCTTAATAGTAAGTCATCAAATCAGATAGCATGAGTTGTCCATCTTTGTTCTTCTTTAAAACTATTTTGGGTATTTCAAATCCTTTTCCTTTTCCATGTAAATTTTAGAATCAGCTTGTTTTCTCTTTTTAAAAAGCCTGCTGGCATTTTGATTGGAATTGTAATTGTAGACTAATTGGGGGAAAATTGACATTTTAATAATATTGGGTCTTTAGAGACATTTCATATCTCCATTTATTTAGGTCTTCTTGATCTCATCAATGTTTTCTAGTTTTTGGCCTATACAAAGTGCATGTTTTGTTGGGTTTATATCTAAGTATTTCATATTTTTTTCTGATGTTATTCTAAATGGTACTTTAAAATTTTAATTGTCTAACTTTTACTTTCTTGTAAAAAGAAATATAATTTTTGTATATTGACCTTGTATCTTGTGATCTTGGTAAACTCATTAGCTCTAGAAGCTATTTTTGTGGATTCCTTGGGTTTTTCTAAGTAGAACATCATGACATTAGTGGAGTAGGGACAGTACTATTTCTTGCTTTCCAGTCTATATGTATTTTATTTCTCTTGATTGACTTTTTGCACTGATCAGGACCTCCAGTGTGATGTTGAATCAGAGTGGTGAGAGCAGACATCCTTGGAGGAGCCTTAGGAGGATAACAGCCCATTTTTCACCATTATGTATGAGACTATGTAGGGTTTTTTTTTTTTTTTTTGTAGTTACCATGCATCAGATGGAGGAAATTTCCCTTTCAGTTCTAGTTTATTGAGAGATTATATTGTGAGTGATTATTGAATTTTGACAAAAACTCATATCTGTTGATATGGTGTATCACATTCATTTTCAAATCCATTGGCTTTGTGAGAGTATGTAAGGATGAAAATGACAGTAGTAATTACCTCATTTATTGTGTGCTTAGCACATGCTTACTACTTTTTAGTTGGGAAATGTTGATTCCTTACCCTACCTGACTCACTTCTACTTCCATTGGAAGCGAACCTCCTAAGCTTTCAAGGGTATCAATTGAAGGAAAGTCTTTGGGAAGGGAATAAGAAATTATCATAGATATGTTAAATAGGACATGCCATGGTGAAATATATACTAACTCCATTAGAAACTAGAGTTTAGAGGTAGGTAAAATGATTACAGAACACAAATTTGTGTGCCCCATGCACAGTAAGACCAAAAAAAGAAAGGTTTATTGCAGGGCCATGCAAGGAGACAGGTGGCTCTTGCCCAGAAAATGCTGAACTCCTCAAAGGGTTTCAGCAAAACACTTTTAAAGGCAAGATGAGAGAGAGGCGTGGTTAGTTATTGCAAACTTGGTGACAGAATCCTTTGTTCTTATAGCTGTCCATGTAGGTCAGGTCAGGATGTTCTTGTAAACCTCCAACAAGACAAATGTTATTTTCTGTTCTTTAACTTTTTATCTATATATGAATAGACTCTTAAACGTCAGAACCCTGAGAATAGGCTATTCTGTATATTTCAGGCCCTAGGCAACATTCTCTTTTACAAAAGGTGTAGAGCCAGCATGACTAAGCACTGGCAACAGAGCATAAGGGTTAAAGTAAAAGGAGCAGATCTAATATGGAGTCACATTTTTTCTTCCCTATTACAAAACCATATTCTCTTCTAAAGCAAAGAGGAAGGGTGGAGATTTAGGGTTGGTGAACACACGGAGATTTGGGGACAATGGCATACTTTGAGAGGGTGTGAGAGCTCCACACTCATTCGTACGTACCTTGTCTCATACCTCTCTTCCATCTGGCTGTTCCTGAATTATTTCCTTTTATAACACACCGGTGATCTAGTTCCATAAGAAAGAGAGAACAATAAGAAGAAGCAGTGGTGGCAGTGATGAAAATGATAAACGCAGGACTGTAAGTGAGGGGTGTCAGGAGTGATGCTTTATGATGTCTAAGCCACCCCATGGCTACCATTGGCTGGAGCAGTGCCTTGATGACCTAACAAAGGGTAAGGGTGGGGCTCCTCATTGTCCTCGGGGAGGTATATATAGAGAGATCAGGAGCCCTGGGAGAGACTACTGGGGAGGCTTCAACATGGCTGAGGTTACCAGCGAACCACAGGAGCTCAGCACAGATACGGAACAACCAACCGTAAGCACAAGACAGCCAGCCCCTGGTGGGAACAGCTGATCCTAAGCACAGAACAACCATCCAGGAGCACTAAAGAAAGGAAGGAGAGGATGATCCGCTGTTAGCGCAAGTGCAGAGACAGCACCAAGGTGGAGAAGACAGCCAAGTGGGGAGAAATGCCCCTGCAAGCACGTGCGACCAAAACATCTGCTAAAGCATATATCACCCATTCCGGAAAGCGTAAGAGAAACATGTCTTACAATATTTGTCTGTTAGCACCAGCTGATGAAAAGACTGAATCAAAAGAGCAGAATGAGCTAGAGCAGAACCAAGAGACCCCATCCAAGTAATGCACTGTGTGGAGAGAGTTCTGGAAACCTACATCTGTCTGCTGCCTCTCCAGAGGAGCCTGTGGAGAAATGGCCAGCTACGTAGAGACCCAGTGTTATACCAAGCAGGTACCCAGTTGGTGCTGGTTAACATAAAATCAACAAGACATGAAACAAACTTAAAATGGGTAAGGGCAACTCTTTTTTTGCTTCTCTTACACCTCTATTCCCATCTTCCATCGACACAAATATTGTGAGCACTTTTCTGTATACCAAGCATGCTGCTAGGTGTTGGGTATAGAACGATGACCAAGGCAGATAAGGCCCTCACCCTTATGAGTTGTACAGTCTAGTGGGGAAGAGAAAACCTAATCAAGTAATCACTGAATGTCAGAACTGCCACTGTGTTAAGTAGTAAAGCTACATGCTTTTATAACCTCACCATGGAGGTGAAAGCTTTCCTTGAGAAAGAGAGGAGAAGATAAAATCAGGACTTCTACCCGGCTGGTGTGCCTGCCAGCTGCAGGAGGTGCCATCCTCATAGATGACAACATGAATAGCTTCCCCAGGAGTCGTGTGATGTGGTGGTCCTAAAGAAACTTACGATTGAATTGGGATCAGAATGATGAGTAGGAGTGTGTGAAGTTAATGTCATGAGGGTTTCTTTCGAGGAAAAGCATGTACGAAGTTCCTATTGCAGAAGTAAGTAGGAGAGTTTATAAAAAGGGTAGTTAGGCCAGAGTGCAAACAGAGTGAGAGGAAGAATATACAAGATGAACTTGGAGAGGTGGGGGAGCCAGAACATGCGTGGCTGTATCCATTTTGTGGAGGAATTTGTTTTTATCCTAAGAGCCATGTGTAGCCAGTGAAGACTTAAGCAAGAGGGCGGGGAGGGCATGATTTAAAAGATTTATCTGCCGCTTATATAAAAATAATTTGGGGATTGGGGAGTGATGTGAGTAGACAAGTTTGAGCCTTCTAGAGTATCCAGATATTCATATTTAAGGAGTGTAATGATGATGGTGATAGAACTGGAGTGAAGTGGAAGAACTTAAGCGTGTTGAGGAGGTAAGTCAGTGGTTACATTCCCCGAGAGGCAACACTGCAAGTGGACCAGGTATGGGTGGGGTTGCGAGATGTTACCGTCAATTCATTTTTCAGAGACGTTGACTTAAAAAGATCCAAGAGATGTCATGTAGGCAGTTGGTTATACACGTTTGGATAAAACATGTTAAGAGCTTTGACTAGGATTTTGCTAGTGGAACTGGAGAAAAGTGGACATGAATTCGAAAGATATTTAGAAGGTGAAGTCACCACCACTTAAATGGATTAAATATTGGGAATGAGGGAGAGGGAAGTGTCAAGGATAACTTATAAGTTTCTGAATTTCTGTAACTACATGGATAACCAAGATGAGTGATCGCTGCTTGGATGAAACGACTATATATTTGGATGCAATTTCCTTTATGCTGTAGCTCCAAGAAAGCTGAGTGGAAGAAGGGATGCGTGAGGGAGAGTAGCTCCAAAACATGCATATGTGATAGAAATGTGTGTGCACTTTTGCTTTTCTCAGCATTAATTAGGCCCACAAAAAATTCTCAGTTGCTCATTACTTGCCCCCCCCTCCACACTTTGATTGAATAAGTATTCATTTCTAAGGCAAGCACTTCAAAACTGCATGTCATCACTTTGCTCAGAGATGTTTGTACATATCCTTTCAGCCGAGATACATACACTTCAGGGGCAATTATGTGATCTGAGTCCATTTCAGTGGGAAATATTTTTCTTCACATTTTCAGGGCTGCGGTTCTGATTTATCAAAAGCCAAAGGAAGATTAGTCCTGAAGTTGGAAAATTACTTTGACTAAACACCTGTTATAGCTTTTGCTTTCTCCGCTAGTCTACCATAAGACTTTAGTTATCCTCATTAATTTGGCATCACTGGCAATTATATAATGATTCTTCCTTCATAATGAAAATCCACTTGGGTTTGCCATGTAGACCATGGAGATAATTAAAGTGGATTCATCAAAGGCCCACATGATTAACAGTTTTTGACATACCCGCAAATCTACTGTAGGCATCAGGTGATGACAGCTGGCTGAGATTCTGTCTCTAGGACTATTACCTTTTGAATATTGATGAAAGCAGGTTAAAAATGCTTCTTTGTGAAGGAGCATCTTAAGAAAATCTGGATACTTAAGTGGAACCTTTCTAATGGAAAGGAGTAATCCTTTTAACCCCTTGTGTCTTCAACAAATTATTAGTGACTGATTTTCCCCCACATCCCCTTTTCAAATATGGACCAAAGGGTCTGCCGAGATCCTTCAATGCTTTTCAACAAGTTATATCTGGAATGTGGGGGAAGGAAGTGGGGCCATTTACAGGGTTTCTTGAATCGAGGCAGATGGAGCAGCTGACTGAGGTGACTTTGTTTTTTGCTCCGTCTGGAGAGTCCCTTTACTTGGCAGCTATTCTACACCTGCAAAGAGTTTACTCCTAGAACTTGTGAATCCATCTTCTTAAGGTACTGATCATGTCATCACACAAGCCTGAGGAATGAACACTGCCTTGGGAAACACGCACACAGCGGCGGTTTCTTAGAGTGTCTGATATCACTGAATTTTTGAGACGTGTACCTGGAGTTCAGTTTCGGTGACTTTCTGAAAATCTGCCAGTAGCATTAGCATAAGGTAGCCACAAAATCTGATTTTTATGGCATGGGTTGGGTCTCTTGGGTTATGAATATTTTGACAGAAGAACAAACTATTACATCTTCATTTGTTTTAAAAAAGGAACTGATTACAATGTGCCTCAATTTCTGTCTGATCTCCATCTCATGTCTGGGGCTCATCCTGTCTCATTCCATCCCATTCCTACGTTTCACTTTATTCCGCATCCTATCTTTGATCACTACCTCAAAAATTGTCCTTGTCAAAATGTTATCTCGCTTCCAGCTGTGACTTATTTGTCCTGATAATCTTTCTGGAAGAATGTCCTGTCAGGCCTTACCCTCATCTCTTCTCCACCACCTGTATTGTCCAGTCCGGTGGTGGTGGCCCTTTCTCAAAATCTGAGGCCAGGAGGGCAATTAAAAATGCCTTTATTGATTAGGTCACATGAGAAACTTTTACAATTCAAATAATAGAGAAGAGTCCAAGGAAGAAAATTCAAGTCACCTGTCATCCCACCACGCAGAGACATTCCCGGTTAACGCTTGGTGAGCATTCTTCAGTCTAATATTAGATATGGAAATAAATGCAATTTTATATGCACATTACACAAACATGCCTTTTTATAACTTGTGTTTTCACCTCAAAATATTGAGGCAATCTTTCCCTGTCAATATATAGAGAGAGTTGTGCAGTCATGGATGTATAGCAGTACATTGTGTATAATAACATCCTTTATTTAATTGGGTTGGCAGTTTGAGCAGGGGAAACATTTGAAGGAGCCAGCATGTCTTTACTGTCTCAGTCTTCTCTCATATTTGCTCCCATCTCCCCTTCTTGTGGTTTCCCTCTTTCATTCCGGCAGTGCCGAGGTCTCCCTGGAGGCTAATGAAAGCTTCAGCACATACTCCACTGGGACTGTCAGTATGTCATCAGTGACCTCTCGTTGCCTGAAAAAGCAGCAAGACCCAAATATAGGAATTCCTAATGCCCCCCAGATGGGCAGGAGGACGTATTATTTAGCATTCACTTTTCTTGTCCCTTTTCTTTTCATTATCAACTTTCCAGAATGACTGATCTTTGGGTTTTCTTTTTTTTTTCTTCCTCTTTTGTTCAAATCACTTCCTATTTCTTACAGTTCCCCAATCTTAAACTGTATTCTCAAAGATTACTAGTGATTTTCTGATCCCTAGATCCAAAGCTATCTTTTATTCCTCGCCTCTATGCAATGTCACAAGGATTAGCCTCTTCTTAGAACTCTGTCCTTATAGATTTGTCCTCCTACATTGCTGATGGCCCAGCCTCTGTTCCCTTTGATGGCTTTTCTTTCTGCTTTCTTACCATAGGGAGCCTAGAGACTCAGTCTTTGGCCTTTTGTTCTTTTATCTTTACTCTCTTTTTTTGTTTCCCCCTTAAACCATGCTCCCTTCAAACTTCTCTGTGCCTGTCAAAGGTGACATCATTCTTTAAATCACTCAGACCTAAGAGTTTGAAGTTATCTTTGACTGTGCTTTCCCTTCCTAATCCAGCCAGTCCTCACATCCTGTCAGTTATTTCTTCAAAATAACCCTCAGGCGCTTTCATACACTGTAAATTGGTACAACCTCTTTGGAAGGCGTTTAGACACTATCTATTAAAATCTAAAATGCATACATGTGTGTTTTGACCTAGCAAGTCCAATTCTGTGAAACGGTCCTATGGGAATACTTAAGTGTGCCAACATATGTGAACAAGGGTATACTTTGCAGCACTGTTCATAATAGAAAAAACCCAAAACTTCATATGAGGCAACAGGGAAGTGGTAAATGGTACATCCGTTCTATGGGATGCAGCTATTAATAAGGACTAGATGAGTTTATAGGTAGTGACATGGAAAGATGTTCATGGCATATTAAGATAAAAATAACAGGTTTTTTTTGTATAATACCTTATTTTTGTATACATACCTCTATACACAGACATATACAGCCACATATATATTATATGTGTAGGAAAAAAGACTGTTCAGATATCCACCAAACTGTTCAAAATAGTTACCCATAGGAGAGAGATTTGGAGGGAGGGTGGGGATCTGCTTTTGCTTTCTAATTTACACATTTATAATTTGTTTGGGTGTCTTCAAATATGCACATACTGTTTTATAATGATTCAAAATCTTTCCTATTACGTCTTCATTTTTTCTGACCTAACCTTAAATTTGCATCACCTACAACAGTCTCCTAAAGCTCCAATTACTTTACTAGCCCTCTGACCTTGGACTTTGAGTGCCTCTTTGAAATAAGGAGAATTGCCTACCTTGGCTGTCTCCCTGTCTAACGATTCAAAGGAAATAATTCACAGGATATGCATGAGCTTTGAAAAACTGCTAAGCACAATGTGAACGTAAGGCATCACTTCTAACAGTGAAGGGCAGCATCACCTAGGGTCTGAGGTCACAGAGATGTCTGTGAGATCACACAAATAGCACCACTACGATAACAGCACTAAAGCCCAAAGGGCGGGACGTTGTTATCCAAGGGGATTCTTCAGCTTCCATGGATGAACCTCCCCAAATTAACTGTAACATTCACATCACCTTTGGTTTTGACTAGATTGTATTCATCTTTGCCCTGATAAACAGTGCCAGCAGTTTGCTAGCGCTCCGCTGTTAGACTCACACGTATTTGAAAGCCTAATTGGCACTACTGACATTCCAAGGACACAGGAGCCTATATGATAATGTGGGCACAGAGCTGGGAATGTATTCTAAGCATTTAGGAGTGCATCAGTTTCCTTTTAAATGAGCAACTTTCATAAAAGCACATGGTCTGCCTAATGAAAAATCTCATTACTTGCACTGAGCTGTAGCAAAGAAATTGCATCTAGTGTATATATGGTGCAGGTGTAAAACGTGTTTACTGCTGCCCCCATGGCTCATGGTGTCTATGAAGACATCAAAACATTTGTATTGGTATCATTTTTCACTTGCTGTGAAGACAAATGGAAGAATTAACTGGAAGATTTGTGATACTGCTCTAGTCTAGCACTCCTATTATTTCTTTGAGTCCTGGGGCAATATGGTCACAAGCTCCTTTTCTATGTGACCACTGCATATCGGACTGTGCAGTAGGTGTGGTTATTACTGCTGATGACTGAAACTCTGGGCCCAAAGTCAAACGATGGCCTCAAAAGAATTGCAGATTTTTTCAGCCACTCCCTCTCTTTGGACCAAGAATTAGACGAGGGGTAAGGACATTCAACAGATATTTTTTTTTCCCTGCGATAAACCATAATATAAATAATCACTGTGGATACAGGAGTGGACAAAGGTCTCAAGAATTTTACTCTACCAAATGCTTTGGTTATTCCTTTCCTAGGAATTTGTTAAAGTTGGTTGTAGTTGGCAACTCAACCGAGGGGACAGAGAGGCCCCCACAGTGCTTTCCATGCTAACAGTGACAATTAAGGAAGGTTAGGGTTGTGAATTAGAGTTGATGTTTACAAGTAAGCCACATTCTGTTTTAAAGTTGACAACACCAGTAACTATGACAAGCTTGTGTGTACTCTGGAATATGTACTATGTTTTGCCATTGGTGATGTAGGAGAGAGGTGTATTTCCTCAAGGAAGGCTTCACCTTCCTTTGAACTGAGATCTAGACATAACCCAGCGTGTTTCACATTTCATAAGGAAAACACATATTATATGTGGTAGATGTCCATTTGAGCTGCTATAACAAAAATGCCATAGGCTGGATAGCTTAAACAACAGAAATTTATTTCCCATAGTTTTGGAGGTAAAAGTCTCAGATCAAGGCAATAGCAGATTCAGTATCTGGTGAGAGCCGGCTTCTTGGTTCATTGACTGCTGTCTTCTTGCTGTGTCCTCAGATAGTGGAAGGAGAGAGGGATTTCTCTGGTTCCTCTCTTTTAAGGGCAGTAATCTCATTCATGAGGGCTCCACCCTCACGGCCTAATCACCTCCAAAAGGCCCCACCTCCAAATGTCATCAGATTAGGTTTCAACATATGAATTTTGGGAGGACACAAACATTCATTCTGTAGAAGTAGATACTATTTTAAATCATTAATTTTTGTGATCTAATTCATCCGCTCACATACACCTTCTCAAGCTTGCTTCTTAGCTCAACATTCATCATGGTCTGTAACTCACAAAATTTAATTGGAAATTTTATTCCTGGGTATTTGCACTTCAATTCAACAAGGCTTTATTGTTTCCTCGTATGTGCCACAGGCACTATTCTAGGCACTGGCAGGGACTACAAAGATGAAGAAGACATAATCCTCTCTCTTATAGATTCACCATGTAAATCGATAGGGTTAAGTGTCTGGAGTGGCTAAAATCCAGGATGTGCCTTCAATTTATTCTAGTGTCAACAAGGCAGAAATACAGTATTCTGGCAAGGTCAGAAGCAGTTTGAAGGTGAGGGGGAGGGTTAATGGAGAGGTTTGTATAACAAAGTCCAAGTGATGACTAGTGGCTTATTTAGCAGTTCATGGGAACTGGAGGTTGATGCATTCAAAATAAGATCTCCAACTGTCTTGATTTTTTGGGTTACTTTCTATATCACACTCTAAAAAGACAAAGCTTGTTTGTCCCTTGCTTAAGAAAAGTGCAGTGGCTTAAATGACCCAAGGATATGTATTTTGAAAAACAATAACAACTGAAATAATAAAGTAGCAGTTTGAAAGCATCTTATTTATATTTATCACCTTATTATTTCACAGAAAGACATCAATAACCTTTTAAAATAACATCTAGGGGATGACAGAGCTACTGAATTTGGATCCAACAAATGACATATTTTAAGGTGGTGGATGATGAGTTCCACAGCAATAAAATGTCAAGGTGCCCGTGGGCATTGAGTTTCTGGGTGATTACACAATAAAACCATATTTCAAAATGTCACCTTTCTTTGCATGTAGTTGAGAGGTTTGCAAAGCATGCTCAATGTCCTGGGTGGAGGCCACTAGCACATGGTATATACCAGGGCCACACAATGACAACTGGTAGCTTCTAACCTGTGGAACCAAGGGCACAAAAATATTTCTTAAGCAGTGACTTGTTTTACCAGTGGATCATGGAAGTCCAAAGGACCTTTGCTAATTTATTGAGACAAACTCCATTGGATTCATTTGAAACATAGTTTGTTAAATCCATTTAATTTTTGCTTATTCAAGTGGGTGTTTTAGTGATTGTGGAATGCTGGCAAGAACGGAACTGACAGAAACCTCGTTGATCCTCAATGTATAGAAGCTATGGAATTTGAGGCTTATGTTATGAATGCGGTATGTAAATATATTCCAGAATTTCTAGAAAAGAGGTGAAAAAATATGAGTAGTCACAGCTATGGAAATGATGCTTATAAAGAATTTAATATAGAGAAATGCCTAGAATAAAACACAGAAGTGTACATTCAGTACCATCTCAACTACAAGCAGACAGACAAGGGACAAAAAAATATGATGAAAGGAATTATGTCAAAAACATTTACAGTGGGTTTTGTTAGGAAGGTGGTAGGATGATGGGTTTTTTCTTTTTTTTCCTTTTCACATTTTGTCTGCTTTCCAAATATTCCATAATGAATATGATTTAAAGATAATATAAATACACATTACTTGTTAAAATTTTGGTGATATAGGAAAGCACAATGAACAAGATAAAAAATCATCCAGAGTCCTAACCCCATGCCTTTTCATATTATTAAACTTTATTTTCATACCACTTGTATGTTTCATCCAACCCCCTTATGTTTTTTATTTTTATTTTTATTTTTATTTTTTTTTGGGGGGGTTAAAAATTTTATTGTAATAAAATATACATAACATCAATTTACCATTTTAACTATTTTTAAGTAGTATATAGTTCAATGACATTATGTACATTCACATTGTTGTACAACCATTACCACTACTCATCTTCAGAATTTTTTTTGAAATTTCTTTAAAATAGGTATGTGAAATTTTCAATGTTTTTAAGAAATAAATAATAGTTTGATGGTTCTATGAACTAAAAATAAACACCCCTTATGTTTTTTAAAGACTATATCATTAAATATAATTTGGCTCAGTCATTTCACCTGCTGTTTTATATTCCATTTTATGATTTTAGCATACTTCGTTTACTGCTTCTCTTGCCTGGTGGACATTTAGATTACTTCTAATCTTTTACTGTTATAAATATTGCTGTGACGAATATCCTTCTGCTTGTCTCCTGTCTCCTCCTTTGTGTATACATGTGACAGTTTTTCCTGGAACTAATCAAGAAACTACATACCACGGGCTAAATCTGGCCTGTTACCTGTTTTTGCAAAGAAAATGTCATGGGTACACTGTCACACCCATTAGTTTCTGAATTGTCAATGGCTCCTTTCATGCCATAATGACAGAGTTGCGTAGCTGCAACAGAGATTATATGGACTGCAAAACCTAAAATATTTACTGTCTGACCCTTTACACAAAAGGCTAATCCAGGGTATGACCTAGGCGTGAGATGCTGGGTACAGGGTGCACGTCTGCAACTTTAGATATAGAGCCAAATCACTCTGCACTGTGGTTGTGAAAATCATGCTCTTTCCCCAGTGTCTGATTTCCTGTGGCTCCAAATTTTTGCCAGTCTGTTGGCTGATGTTGGTTTCTCTTTGTAATTTAAATTTGCATTTCCCTGATTACTAGTGAGATTGAGCAACTTTTCAAATGTTTATCAGCCATTTTTTAAACCTGTGACTTACCTGTTGATATCGTTAATGCATTTCTCCCCCATTAGGCCTCTTGTGTTTTTTAAAATTCTTTTTTAATTGAAGTTTAATTACTCACAATATATTAGTTTCAGGTGAACTATATAGCGATTTGATATTTTTATACATCCATCACCATGACAAGTCACCATAAAAAGTTATTACAGGGCTTCCTAGGTGGCACAGTGGTTAAGAATCCACCTGCCAATGCAGGGGACACGGGTTCAATCCCCACTCTAGGAAGATCCCACATGCCGCGGAGCAACTAAGCCCGTGTGCCACAACTATTGAGCCCATGTGCTGCAACTAATGAAGCCCACGTGCCTAGAGCCGGTGCTCCGCGACAGGAGAAGCCATGGCAATGAGGAGCCTGCGCACCACAATGAAGAGTAGCCCCCACTCACCACAACTAAAAGAAAGCCCGCACACAGCAAAAAAGACCCAACACAGCCAATAAAATAAATAAATAAGGAAATTTATTAAAAAAAAAAAACACCCGCATGCTGCAATGAAGATCCCAATGTGCCACAACTAAGACCCAGTGCAGCCAAAAAAAAAAAAATTAAGAAAATATTTACAAAAAAAGTTATTACAGTATTATTAACTGTATTCTCTATGTTCTACATTACATCCTCATGACTTATTTTATAGCTGGAAGTTTGTACTTCTTAATCCCCTTTCCCTATTTTACACATCCTGCCACCTCCCCTCCCCTCTGGCCACCACCTCTTTGTTCTCTGTAAATCTATGAGTCTGTTTCTGTTTTGCTATGTTTGTTCATTTGTTTCCTTTTTAAGATTCCACACACAATTGAAATTACATGGTATTTGTCTTTGTCTGTCTGACTTACTTCACTTAGCATAATACCCTCCAGGTCCATCCATGAAAATGGTAAGCTGTCATTCTTTTTTATGACTGAATAATATTCCATTGTGTGTGTATGTATGAGTGTGGTGTGTGTGTATAGATATATGTATTTTCTCACATTTTCTTTATCAATTCATCTATTGATGGACACTTAGGTTTCTGCCATACTCTTAGCTATTGTAAATAATGCTTCAATGAACATTGGGGTGCATATATCTTCTTGAATTAGTGTCTTCATTTTCTTTCAATAAATATCCAGAAGTGGGATTGCTGCATCACGTGGTAGTGCTATTTTAAATTTTTTGAGGAACCTCCATAGTGGCTGTGAAGAGGAAAATTAGAAACTTGCACTCAGCTAAAAATAACTTCATGCTCCTTCTGCTTTTGTAAGATGTGCTTGCTGCACAGAGAAAGAAACAAGATGACCTAGCAATCAAATGTAACCATAAGATGTTTTGATAAATATGGAATGTTCTGCACCTGCTCTTGCAAGGTTTGGTTTGTAAACTTCCGCACTCTGTAATTGCCGGCAGCCCATAGCAACCAAATAACAAATCTACCAATGCTAACTGTAACCGTGTGCACTGACCCCTATAAAAGTAAAGCTCACTGAGCTCTGGGCCCAGAACTTTGGAGCGTTAGCTCATCTGGGGCCGCCGGCTTAATAAACCTGAGTTCTCCAACCCTCCGAGTGTGGTGCTTGGTTTCTCGATGGACCGATTTCTGCAACAGCTGCACCAATTTATATTCTATCCAAAACAGCACAAGGTTCCCTTTTCTCCACATCCTCACCAACACTTGTTATTTCTTATGTTTTTGATAATAGCCTTTCTAACACATGTGAGGTGATAGCTCATTGTGGTTTTGATTTGCATGTCCCTGATGAGTGATGAGAATCTTTTCATGTGCCTGTTGGCTAGCTGTATATCATCTTTGGTATCTGTATATCATCTTTGTCTCATCAGGTCCTCTGCCTATTTTGTTTTATTTTATTTTTATAAATTTATTTATGTGTTTATTGGCTGTGTTGGGTCTTTGTTGCTGCATGGGCTTTCTCTAGTTGCCGCGAGCGGGGTCTACTCTTCATTGTGGTGCACAGGCTCCTCATTGTGGCTTCTCTTGTTGCAGAGCACTGGCTCTAGGCGCTTGGGCTTCAGTAGTTGCAGCACATGGGCTCAATAGTTGCTCCACGGCATGTGGGACCTTCCTGGGGCAGGGATTGAACCTGTGTCCCCTGCATTGGCAGGTGGATTTTTAACCACTGTGCCACCTAGGAAGTCCCTTTAATCAATTTTGACTTAATTTTTGTGCATGGTGTGAGGGAGTAGTCCAGTTGTTTCTTTTACATGCAGCTGTCCAGTTTGCCCAGGACCACTGATTAAAGAGACTGTCTTTTCTCCATTGTATATTCTTGCCTCCTTCGTCGTAGATTAATTGACTATAGGTATGTGGGTTTATTTCTGACTTCTCTCTTCTATTCCATTGATCTATGTGTCTGTTCTTGTGCCAATGCCATACTGGCATTTGAATACTAAAGCTTTGTAATATAGTTTTAAATCAGAGTGTGAGATACCTCCAAGCCTTGTTCCTCATGATTATTTCTTTACATAATCTTGATACTAATCCTGTGTTGATGGGTGTTGATGGTCTCTTGGTTACGTCATTGTATAGAAATTTCTACCGTTCAGTGGAGTTGGATTTAGCAGTTTCCAGTATGGTTTGTGCTCATCTCTTGTCTTATTTTGGAGATTTTTCCCTACCCTGAAGTTATATCTTGGCTCTCCAAGGTTTCAAGTTTTATTTCTCATATTCATATCTTCAACTCACCTGGAATTTAGTTTTTGTGGTGTGAGATTATAATCTGCTGTTCCACATAGATGATGAGTATCTTTCCCTGTCAACAGAGAGATCTACATGATCTTAATGACTGCCTAACATTCTGTCATCATTTATTTAATGAATCCCCTCTTCTTTCATATTTAGGTTATTCCAGATTTCCTCTTTTATAAGTAATGCCAAGGTGAACATTCTTCGAAAATGAATAACTTTTGCAATTAGAAAAACAGAGAAAGCAGGAAACAGGGACAGCTTAAAAAATACCCAACATCCTTCATCCTTCATACGTTATGCATCGTATTGCATATTTGCATTCACCTGTTAATGAATATTTCTATTTCTAGGTGCTAAATACATGGTCCTTATGGTAGACTGTTACTCGCCATCTACTCCAACTTCCTTATGGTATGCTTTTCTATACTGCCAAGTTTTTAAGGTTAAAAATCTATATCTCATAGGGCCTCCTGCAGCTAGGGTTCTCCTCATAGCCACCAAATAGATGCACTCACATGAGATTTAGAGGTAGAAATGAGGCAGTGGTCATCCTGCTGTCTTAACTGTTGCAAATCTCAGTCCTGCTGTGGAAAGAATGGTCATTTCAGTGGCAGCCTTCTGGGGTTTGGTCAGTAGCTTTGCGGAAGTCTTCATTATGATGGTGGCTATGCATCCTGTGTGGATGACACGTGTAGAAGCGTGTTCTATATCTCAGTGGTTCCAGTGTGGCCTCCTGATTCTCCATTTTCCTGATTGTGGCAAAGGTTCTCTGAGGGGACCAGCCAGGTGTGTTGTTTAGGAGGTCATTCGTGGAGGCTCGGCCCAGAACCTGCTCCTCCATCACTTCCAGTGATCTTATATGTATGTAATCCCTTGAGTTACATCGCTTTCTGTTTAAAATGCTAGCGTGGTTTCTGTTTCCTGCAACTGAATCCTGTGTCACATAATTGTCTGAAGAGGGAGATGGAATATGAACAAACAGTTCCCACACACTTTGCTAAGTGCTAATGCATGTATCTGCTGGGTGCTGTGGGATCACAGAGGAAGGACTATTTTTGCCCACAAGTGTCAGGGAAATTTCACTTAGGAGGTGATTTTTGGCCGAGTCTTAAAGGGTAATAATGGGCAGAGGGAACAGCCTGAGAATGTCCAGAGATGTGTGATTCTGACACCAATAATTTGGTGTGGCTGAATCACAGGGTGTGTAGTATAACGATCACCCTGACAGCTGTGTATGGGATAGCATAGAGGGGCATAGAAATGTAGGCAGGGAGAAAGTTAGGAAAAGGAGAGGACAGATATTTTAAAAAAAAAATTGAATATGATGAATGAGAGGAAAGTCAAGGATTCCTAAGTTTTTGTCTTGGACATGCTTACCTCCATCCCTGGCTTCCAACAGAAGCTCCCTGTGTCAGAGTACAGGCGTATCCCTGGGCAAGTTAATTTCTCTCCTATAACCTCCCGCTGATGCCTTGCCAGGATGTTGCTCAGTAAATGTTGGTTGAATGTTTGATCTGAGCTACTTGATTGTACCTTTAAGAGTAGTTAGCAGAGTTAAGAAAATCAATGTGCTATTCTAAGTCACTGTTTCCAAAAGATTTAAACCCTTGCAGTGGATTACCAAACAATTGGTTTGAGTTTATTCTCTATCTTACTCCAGCCAAAGCTCTTTCCCTGTTTCTTCCTGAGTTGATGAGAGAAAGCATTACCTTATATCTCTAGATTTCCCTCACAGGTAAAATGGCCTATGACCTTCCGTAAAGCCTTTTTTATAACCCTCACTTCTGCAGCAGAAAGTCGAGTTCTTCTTTGTCTCTAACAACCACAACAGTCTCTAATGGTACTAATACCCTAGTACTATTAATAGTAATAATGGGGGCTGGGGGTGGGGGGGAAGCCAGGAAGCACCAGGGTCCCTTTACTTCAGAGCACTTCCAAGCCCTGTTTTTGAAGTTTCAATAGTCAGAGCTGGGATTTCTTTGGAGTGAAACCTACTTTTAACATTTTTTTTTCCTAGGGCTAGAATAAGACAAACTTTTTTTGTTCCTTCTTCTTCATAAATATGAAGGGACTCGATAGTTAATTAGAATGCTTGTTTTACTTCAGATATGCCTTGGGTAATGATCAGAAAGGCCTTTTTAGAAGAGAGAACCAAAACATAGAACACTTTTTGAACAGACAAAAGAATCACCAGCTTTTTCACACAGTGCTATTGGAGTTCAAAGGTGGACGAGATCACTGGTTGGGAGAAATCAGTAAAAACTCAAATATTCAGCAAACATTGAGTTATGCTTGGAAGGAGGGATTAGATTTGGGTAGGGGAAGAGGAGGAGAACTACCTAGGTAGGGTACTATCAAAGACAAGATGTGGCAATGGGAATGAGAGAAGGAATTCAAAGGACAGAGAATAGACTATTCCAACTGAATTATTGGGAGAAGAAAAGGCTGAATATGTTGGTGTGGCACATTATTTTGCTTGGGACTTTTTTTTCATGCTCATTAGTGTTTTGGGCATGCCAGGCTAGCAGGACAAGATTGGCACCATTGTCCATGTGTTGGCCATCATTCGAATTGCACTTTGGATCTGGGTACCCAGCTGCTGAACCATTATAATGTCAGAGTGGCAGGGCACTTAGAGGCCTTTAATCCACCTCCCTGACTTCCCCGATCCAGAAATTGGCGTCCAGAAAGAAAGAACTTGTTCTAGCTCACACAATGAGTCAGGCATTTGAATCCAAATATATCATTGAAACTTAAATTGGTGAAATTAACCTGCCGAGCACTCAAAAGAGGAAAGTGTCAACTGGTTGCGTACCTTATTGTACTTCTTTTCTCGTAAAAATCCTCTACATCAGGAAAGGTGTTCCTTTCCTCTAGTTGGGTCAGAGCTGTTCTGCTACCTCTCTGTGTGCTCCTGAGGGATAAGGTGAGCACATTTGTTGGCTGGGCTAGCATTTTCCTCCCACTCACTCATGTAGATTACAGATTTTCTTTATTGAGTGGGGAAAGGAAACAGTCACTCAGCAGGTTTGAAACGCTGAAAGGGGCCTTTATTATTAGAAATCAGCTGCTTTAATTTGGAAAAGCAGTGGTTAGATTTTAAGTCGCAGTTTCTACACAGTAAGGTGGCATTTTGTTCTGTTACCTGTAGCTGGAGGAGAAAGGAAATAGTTTCAAAAGGGAAGCAGTTTCAAAAGGGAAGCAGTGAAAGACCTTGGAGATTGGAGTCTACAGTTCCAAAGATAAGATTTCCATAAGGCCTTTTGCCCAGAACATCATCCTTTTCTCTTGAAACCATAGAACAAGATAACTCTCACTGACAGCAAAAACCAGGCAAACCTTGACACTGGCATTTCAAGAGAGGGCATTGAAACAGATGAGTTACCACTGTTTCGTGGGGCTCAGGTGGTGAAATATGCCAGAACGATATCACCAATGAAGCCACTGACCAAGTGACCACAGGGCAGATTCTTAAGATAACTTACGAAGTCTGAAACCTAACCTTAGGACAAATGGCCAGTGAAAAAAAATGAGTTCTTGAGACACTCATGCATAGATGAACACAAGAAGCAAGGGCAGCTTTACAAAACCCTACTCAGGTCCTATAGGAATCAGATGCTCCTAGTGCTACTAATGCAGCGCTCCAAGTGCAAACGATGACAGGGAGCCTGGATCCTTCTGATGAGACAGGAGGATGGGTTCCACCCAGTGGAGTAAGGGTTGTATGTAAATGTGGGAGTGGAAAATGAGAGAGGTAGCTGGCAGCTAAGAGAAACAGCAGTACAAGTGAAAACAAACATCAACACAAGCCTTAGTTGATGTAGTAAGCCTTGGACATTAGAAATGACACTAATTAAATACAAAAGCTTTCCTAAAGATAGCATTTATTTCAGCATTGTTACCAGTGCAGAAAGTCAAGCAGCTTGGAGCCTCCTGAATAAAAGTCACATTCTTTAGTGGGGGTAGTAGAGCGTTGTGGCTAAGATTCTAGACTATGGTTTTGTCTTGATATCAGGCTTCCAACCTTGTCGCTGCCACTTGCTACCTCTGTGTCCTTGGACAAGTTACTTCACTTGTCTGATCTTCACTTTCCTCCTCAGCGAAACAGAGGTAATACTAGGATATATCTTTGGGGCTGTTGTGGAGATTTAATTGTGATTGTACGTGGGAAATATTTAGCATGGTGTCTGGCACAGAGAAAAATAAAAATATTACACTGCTCTTCTATTTCTTTTCCTCATTTTTCCTGATATTGACCTAGTTATTATTTATTTATTTTTTGGTCATGCCATGTGGCATGTGGGATCTTAGTTCCCTGAGCTTTTATTTGGTATGACTCTAATGCTACTGAAAAGTTGCAGGAATGGTACAGAGAGTTTCTATATACCCTTCACCTGCCTCCCCAGTGGACATTACTATGCACGTTTGTCAAAACATTGGTTCAATACTATCAACTAAACTCCAGATTTGACTTGGATGTGCCCTAGTTTTTCCACTAAGTTCCTCTTTCCGTTCCAAGATCCAGTCCAGGACACCGTATCACATTGAGTTGTCAATGCTCCTTCATCTCTTTTGATGTATGATAATTTCTTAGATTTCCTGTGTTTGTCATGACCTTGCCATTTTTGAAGAGGACTGGTCAGGTGTTTGTAGACTGTCCCTCAGTTTTCTATGAAAATTGGAACTGAAACTTTGCCTTTAGATACTACTCTTCTGTTAGTGAAAAGGGACTGGCGATTAGATGAAAACTGCACTTATAATGCATTTTGTAATTAGCTCTAGTAATTAGATTATGTCTTATATCAACAATTCTTAGCATGACACCTAGGATGCGATAGGCGGGCATATAATTTTGAATGAAGAAATCAATGTTTCTGATTTAAGTGTTTATAATACTATTTGTATTTCGACTCATCTCTGGGTTGATGCAGTTTTAGTTTTGTAATAAAATGATATTCCAATTTAAGAGGCCTCTCAAGCTTTATAAATAAGAAGCACCTAGGTGGATTGCACTAACTCTTTTACCTCTGTCTTGTCTGACTCTGAGAGGTGAGAGACACACACCTATCGCACACATTTATTCCCCAGCAGGGATGATCACTGATTTCTGTATTGGTCACTGTGATTCACACCTGTATGAAGATTTATCTTTCAAATGTTGGGAGAAGGGACTTCCCTGGCAGTCCAGTGGTTAAGACTCCATGCTCCCAATGCAGGGTGCATGGGTTTGATCTCTGGTTGGGGAACTAAGATCCCACTTGCCGCATGGCGTGGGTACCCCCCCCCCCAAAAGAAAAAAGAAAATGTTGGAAGAAACTGAACGGAAAATGAGATTACAAAACTGAGTGTTTCCATAGAAAGTCAGAACATGGGCTATGAATGGTTGTATAGGGTGAGTATCTGTACAAATGTGTGCATACACATGTGTATGTCTCTCTGGGGGTTCGTGTGTTTATGGAAAATGACTGAAAGGATTCATATTCCACTGTTAACAGTGCTACCTTTGTTAGTAAGGGTGAGTTTGGGAGAAGAGTGGGAAAAATTGGGGAACAACTTTTTACCTTTTCCCCTGCTATACCTCCCCCTCCAAGATAAAAAAGAAATGAAAAACATTCTAAAAGAATTCACCGTGTGATCCCTTTAACTAATAATAACTGCAAAAAAGTAGAAAATAGTTTTGAGATCTTAGGAGATAACGGAATTTAGGATGACTGATGTGTCGATAGCTGTTGGAGGACTCCGACGGTCGGGTTGCTGAGCTGAAATAAGCACAGTGTAGGCAAACGTCTACCTGTTGTGACTAAGTTGCTCAGAGAGCTATGTAAGTGCAAGGAGGAGAATATCAGCAAACAGTCCAAACTACTTCACGTTTTCATGTCACAAATGTGTAAACACAGTCGGCATGATGAGGACAGATAGCCGAGATCCTCTCTCCCCGCCCCCCCCCATAGCTTAGACCTTCTCTCAGAACTGTTTCTACACAATCCCACATGTGGCCAATGGAGGCTACAGCTGGCCCATCTTTGGTGATGGCATTTGAACCCATTTACTGGCTATGTGCGTAGACTGTATATGGAGAGAAGCAAAAGGAGCTTGGTTTTTACTGCATTCCATCAGTGGTGCTGGCACGTGGTGTACAGTCGAAAGGAGCACAGAAACAGTCATTATGTGAACCGAAGCCGAAGGCAATGGATTTGGAACAATTAGTTCTACGTCAGGGTAATTGCTGCCTTCCCCACTTGCTTTCTCTTCCGTGTCTGCCTTCGTCCCTCCGTGCCATTGTTGGACATTTCCTACACAGAAGGCAATTAATAATGGAAGTCGTGGGTAATACAAAGAGCTCGGTAAATGATAGGCTAGTGGTTTATTTAATCTAGTTCTAGTTTTTGATTCCCAAACAGCCGTAACTGGAAGAAATGAGGCAAATAATTTACAAATCTGATGAGTTTACAAATTCATTGATTCATCAAACATTTATTGGGTGCCTGTTAGTTCCCAGACACTGTGTTAGATGTGACAGGAAAAACTAATAAGGAACATCGGCTCTGTTTGCTGCGTGCTCAGATGAAGTAATCCTCTGCTCGGTAACTGTGGGTGATGCCAAGAAAAATGGAAATCGAAATCTTTCACATTAACTGAGCTTTCTGAACAAATGATAACTTGATTCTGAGAAATATTAAGACACATACTGCCTTTAAAAAGTAAATGTATTAGAATCGTGTGGTCCAATTAAATAAAATTTTATACAACTGATGCAGAAATTCGAAATAGTGCAGGCAGAGATTTTATCCAGTCTGTCTTTCTACTCCAGAGTGTTACTCTGCCCATTATACTTCCTTTCTGAGTTGGCCTGTCTGAATACCTATAGTCATACTTCATTTCACATGCTTATTTTTTAGAGAAATGGCTTATAGCTGCATGGTGCTTGAGGTTTTAGGGCCTCCGACTGTTGACTTTCTGTAATCTTTTGAAGGGTTTGGAGAGAAATGCACGTTCTCTACTTGCACACTGGAGGGGGAATCCATTTAGGTCTGAGGTCCTTTTCATCCAGCTCTTTGAACAGTATTGTGATTATTAAGTATGATTACATACCAAAAAAAAAAAAAAAAACCCACTTTAAAGCACAATAAAATTAAGGTACATTAACCCCCTTGCAAGTTCAGACTTTCATCTGGTAGCCTCTCTTTTCTAGAATATTCAGCCTTGAACCACGAAGTTAGCAAGAAAGAATTGTGAAGGCCGGGACTTGTTGTTATGAATCCCATGCATAAAAACCATGCACTTACCATGAGAGGGTCAGGGTACCACACTGAGTCTTTTTAATACATACTTCTTTTTTTTTTTTTTACATGTTTTATCATTTTATTAGGAATAATTCCAAATGGGTTATGAAGAAAACTTATTCACTGAGTTTGATGAATTTTCCAAAAACTCTTAATGATGATATGTTCACCAATAAACAATAAAACATCAGCAGAACTATTATATACTGGGCAACGAGTCAGGCTGATACCAAAAGCAACATGCAACATAAAAAAGATACAATATAAAGGAAGACAATCTGCTGAGTATTAAAAATCATCTCAATATGAACTCTCTGCAACTAGCAGAGAACTAATTAGCTATCAAATCCAAACCACACCAAGGTAAGCTTGGCTGATGGAAGCCAGGAGTCAATAATGGGGGGAAATATAAGTTCCTCAGTGCAAAAGATCTGAATAGTGTTTTGGAGCATTTCCCTGGCTGGTACAAGCAATATCAAAAAATCTTTTTGGCAAGGGAGAAAAATAAATACAAATGGAATGCTACGTTTTTTAAATCCGCAGACTGTCCCAGGAATGATAACAGTATCAGTAAAGTAGCAAGGGGATTACTTTAAAACATTATTTGTTGTGGGCTCAAAAAAAACATTAAAAATGGATTTATTTAAAGATGTCACATTAGCTATGTCCAGGCATTTAGGCTTAAGGGACGTAAAATTAAAAGAGGACACTTTTTTCCCCAAGTTAAGGAGAATTTCTTTTAAAACCAAGCATATTGCTAAATGGCAACATTATACTTGGTAAACAATAATTGGCAACAAAATAAGTTCAAACGCTGTAAAATTCTGCCCAAATCAGTCCCAGATACTGTTTAATAACCAAGATGCAAACTAATTTTGTTGTAACAAGCCTAGACCAATTCTAGCAAACATGTCCTTGGTTAGATATCCAGTTTCATTTAACGTTTTGAAAGCTCACTTGACAGCCAGTCAAGTCCCTCATACAGACCGGTTCCTTGTGTAGCACAAGTGGCTTGAACATACCATGTTCTGTTATGAAGAGACGGAAGACCTAATTTATCTGTCATTTCACTCATGGCCATAGCATTCGGCAGATCCTGTTTGTTTGCAAAAAGCAGCAACACTGCATCTTGCAACTCATCTTCCTGAAGCATTTTCTGCAGCTCGTCTGCTCCTTCCTGAATTCTTTCACGATCATTGCTATCTACCACAAAAATAAGACCCTGGGTATTTTGGAAGTAATGCCTCCAGAGAGGCCTAATTTGATCTTGACCACCAACATCCCATACCGTGAAACAAATGTTCTTATATTCTACTGTTTCCACATTAAAACCAATGGTAGGAATGGTGGTGACTATCTCCCCTAACTTCAGTTTATACAGAATGGTCATCTTGCCAGCAGCATCCAATCCAACCATCAAAATGCGCATCTGTTTCTTGCCGAAGAGGCGGGAGCAGAGGGAGGAGATGGTGAGGCCCAAGGTGGTAGTGGCAGAAGGGGTTTGGGGCGTCCCCGGGCCTTCGCCTTTCACGCTCCAGGCAAACTCAGGGAGCAAAGAGGAGCTGACGAAGAAAGAGGGTGGCAGGGACGGCTCGCTAGCCGGCGTGTCGGACGCAGCCCCGGGACAGGAATTAGCGGGCTGAGGACCTGCTCAACCCTCCAACGCCAATACATACTTCTTAATAAGTGTGGTTATCTGGTTGAGATGCAGCGGTTTGGGGAAGGCAGGTCGGGAAAGAGGACTATGAGAGGCAGGTTGGGTGACAGTGGAAGAAGAGACAGTTGACAGGCTTCTAGTAAGGAAGAGAAAGAGAAACGTGAAGAGAGAGCAAGAGCCATGTTACAGCACAGCACAATAACTCTGCTTCATAATGATGGCCTTAAGTCGTGGAAGAAAAGTTAAAGTATGTTCCATGTCCTTTAAGGTATCAGGGAAGTGGAAGTGGGTAGTACTATTTCCTGCCAATGTAGTTCCAATTTCGGAGCTTGAGATGCAAACTTCAGTTATCTGGAAAGCATACTAATGTTGAAGCATTTCATTTTCCTGATAGAAAATGAAGCATTGCTATGGAAATAAAATTATGAATTGCTCTTAGAGTTAATGGATCCCATCAGTTACTTGTAAATGAAATCAAATGATTCCTTGCCCTGATTTTGTTATGCTCCACCATATTTCGCCTTATATCCAGAGGTGTAAGAGGGATGATGAAGCGCAAACCAATAGACAATAAGCAACCATGAGCATTGCTTGTTTGCCAGGGCCTGCCCTATGTCTAACCCAGTCCCTGGCAGTCGAAATTTTTGCTGTGTGTGTATAGATATATAATGTAAATATCTCATAGGACAAAAGGGCAAGTTATAAAATCAATGATTTCAGTATGTTGTACTTTTTTTAATGTTGATTATAGAGTCAGCTATTGCTGTATTCCTAACAATAACAGAATATTCGTGGCATACAACAGTAAGCAATAGTTCTGTTCATATGTCTATGGATCTGTTTGAGGTCAGGTGACCTAGGCTGGGCTTAACTGAGTGGCTCGTAGCTGCAGATTGGGTCTGAGTCTTCCCTGTGTGTCTCGAACTAGCCGATTAACTGGGGATGCTTTTTCCTGGTGGTGATGCAGGTGCAAGAGAGCAAGCAGAAGCATGAGGTCCCTCTTAAGGCTTAGGCTTGAAACTGAAACTGTCTCGTCCACCCTTATTCCATTGGACAAAGCAAGTCCCATGGGCAAGGCCAATGTGCGCTGCCTGTAGGGTGAGCAACTATATAGTCACATGGCAAATGAATGCATCTAGGCAGGAATGATGAATGAGGGTCAAGGATTCGATCTAAGGCCCTTAGAAATCACTGAAAATAGGTCAACAAGACTTGAGGTCAGGTACCTGTGATTACTCTCATGGGACAATAATTGGGTCTTTTTGCTTTCAACAACAACTGCACACTGATATACAGGCAGGCTCCAAAAACCAACTACTGATATAGAATTGAAAAATGTCTTCCTCATTCTTGATCTTCTGATTTTTTTTTTTTATCAAGCTTATGATCTTCTGATATTTTTGACAAAGGTGCTAGTAATAGAGGACCAAGAATGAGGCATCTGCAGCCACGTTTTCTCTGTGCCTGATGAATAGCCTTAGCAAAAATATTATTGTACCCGGGAAAACAAATGACATTAAACAGATTGCTATTCAGCCTGTGATTATGTCTAATTTAATGTTAATGTTCGATAGGGGGTTAATGTGCTCTAGTCAATGGAAATTAGAACACCAGAAAACACCTCTTTGATGGGTGGAAGGGTGTTGGATTGCGTGACTGTATCCTTCCTGCTTGACAGCTCCTCATGCTAAGGATGAATCATTATCCCGCTGTTGAACGTGTATCATCTGAGATATTCCCTGGCACCGGTAGGTGCATTAGTATGAATTGGCACTTGGAGGGTAATCACAATGTTTGCCAACATGTCTCTTAACGATATTTAGTTGTATAGATAGGTAGGTTCGATTATTTCATAGTTGAATTCCCACAAGTCTCTCATTAAAAATACCTGAAAACATGTATAGTGATTTTATTAGCACTCCCACCTCAAAATTCATTATTTCTATCCTTTGGCTTCCTTTTAGAGGATGAAAATGATACCGTATAGGCAAGTTGAATGTAGTGTTAAGATCATCAGAAATGGTGGCCCTACTGGGCTCTAGATATATCCAGGGTAGGGGTTCTCAGCATGGGGTCCAAGGATGAGGTCAGGGGTTGTGAAACCGCTGATCATTTGCAGATTATGAATATATTGTATACAAATAGGAACTTCTTTCCCTGAAGAACATCTAGAGCTTTCATCAGAGTCTTTGAAAAGTCCAAGACTCCAAGACACTAACAAATTTTGTTCTTGTCTTAGTAGAGTTTGTGTTTGGTTTTCTGTAGGCCCGTTGTAAAGAAGTGATGACCCAATTGTAGTGTGTCCACAGCAGGGTGATGTGGGTGGTGAAAGAGTCTGAAAGCCGCGCAGCTTATCAGAGTGGTGGATGTGATGGCGAATGTTCAGTGTGGAGGAAAGAAGGCTGATGGGGAGATGATGTAGCTGTGCTTCAATATTCAAAGGGCAGTTGCATGGAGAAGGACTTGCCTTGTTATTTTTCTGGAAGAGGAAGAAGGGAGATGTGCGGCACCAGATTTCAACACAACCTAAAGGTGAACTTTGTCATAATCTTAACTTTCCAGGAGTGTCATGGGTAGCTTATTATTTACCTTCACAATTTTTCTACGTGTAAAGCTAAAATAACTGCATGTTAGAGTGTTGTTCTCCTGGGCCTGTTCGTGCTGTCCTATCCAAAGTGCTTCAATTATTTGCATGGGGCTTTCCTTTTCCTTTTTGAAAGATGGTATAATGAATGTACTCCCTTCAAGTGTGGAGGGTGTGTGTATAGATGTGAAACCTGATTCTTTTTTATCCATGAAATTGTGAAATTTAAATACTGGAAGCAATTTAAATCTGATCCAGTTCCCCTATTTTACAGATAGTGGAACTCAGGTGTGTAGAGATTGCTCTACGTTCAAGGTTACACAGTGAGTAGTTGAACAAGGACTTGGTCACTGCTCTAAATGCCTTTTCTAGACCTCTTTTTGCCTTCTATATGATAAAAACTGGAAATAATTAGAAGGACACAGAACAGTCTGGACTAGAAAAGGAATTAATATCATTTTTTTTATTAACTGCTTCAACCTCTTTTTTCTTGGAAATTAGGTCTTTTACCTCGTACCTTTTGGTACAGTTGCGCTCTTCTCTTTTACAATATTGTATATTTGCTGGAAATTTATATGTGGTGATTTGCAGCTACAAGCATATGCAAATGCAAAGTTACAATTGACATAGATATCCTGCCAGTATCTAAATGTTGCAGACCTTGGACTGTATACTTTGAGCCTGTGTTAATCTTCAAAGGTTAAAATTTAAGGGACTTGACATGGAGTTGCAGTGGCTTCTCTTGTTGCAGAGCACGGGCTCTAGGTGCACGGGCTTCAGTAGCTGTGGTGCACGGGCTTAGTTGCTCCACGGCATGTGGGATCTTCCCGGCCCAGGGATTGAACCCTTGTCCCCTGCATTCACAGGAGGATTCTTAACCACTGCACCACCAGGGAAGCCCGACGTAGAGTTTTGACATAAAAAGTCAAAGTCTGATCTTGACAACTGATGATGTGTTGACTCTGAATTTTAGGTAAAACGTACTTGGGAGCCCCTGTATGTATCTAATGGATCTATCTGAAAGTTACTAAAATTAAAGTCATAACATCCGGAAAGCTTATTTATGGATTAAATGGTGGCTCCAACTTTACTCACTCAACACTGCTTAACCTGAAAGCTTTCAGAAGAACAATATAATTTTGTTCAACTCTGCTGGTTTCCAAATGGCCTTACCATTATTGAGTTCACTTGAAAATATTTAAGAACCCCATGAAAACAAAAATCAAGGCACCATGTAATAGGTGTCTTATGGGTTAAAAATATTCTAGGGAGATATTTTATCTTTATGCTAGTGAGACTGGAGATAGGAAGATAGACATTTAGGAGGCACTTGGCAAAGTTCAGGTGAGGGATCAGAGGGTTCAAAATAGGGCATTGTTAATGGTCATAGAGTATTGAAAAGGTGAAAGGTCTGGGACATATTTAGATAGGAAGGCTTGACAGTGTTGAGTGATCATCGATTAAAGGGAGTCAGAGAAGGAAGAATCTAGTTTAAAGTCAAGGTTTTCAACTGCTATTATCATGGTGTTCTTATGCGTTATCAGTACTTATTCCCCATGTTTCCAATGGCATGAAGCACAGAGACATCACTTTTGCAACAACTTGCATCAGGACCCAAAGCAGGAGGCAGAATGTCATGGATGGGAGTGTGGAAGTTCAGAGCACATGAATGGAGTAAGACCACACAACTAGTTAGAAATACTTTGTCCTCTCATTCTGCCACCTCTTTGGGGGTCTACTTTGCTGGTCTCAGCCCCACGCTCCTCTTTTGCAAATACCTAGGCATCTGCCCCACTTACCCATTCTAAGGATGGCTGCTGACGTCTGTGTCAGTACCCCAGTGGGCCTCATTTACTGCTCACTTGGGGATGGAGCTCTGTTCCTTCTCTGCCTTGGTCAGAGAGAAAGGCTGACTTCTGAGAGCCTGCTCAGAGTATCAGCCCTAAGGAAAAGTGACACCATCCCAGGAATGTCCTGCCCACTTTTCACCCTAGAATCTCCAGCCTTTATGCTAAAGCACAACGCAAGTCTTCTTTGAGTGGGGGCTTCAGGCAGAACCAGCTCAGCCGCTTGCTAAGATCATGTTTTCTGCTGCTTCCTTCTGTGCCACCTAAGTCAGTGGAGGAAGAGGTAGTGTGCCAGTTGCAGGGGAAGAGATGGCATCTCATCCTGCCCTCCTCATGCTGTCAATGCTGCTTTAATTTTGAGAGGCAGCCATCATGTATGTAACCAGGGTTAGGAGCAAGCTAAAGCCCTGCCCTTTCTCTCCTGTTCAAAAATGCACATTAGAATGAAAGTGAGTGACATTCTTGTGATTATAGAGACGAGTTTTGAATAGTCTCTAATTTATATTCAAACTAAAATGGCTCACACACTCTGGTACTTTATTATTAATAACAAGGGATCTCATCCAGTGCTACCCACCTTTACCTTAGAGTGCCTTTGATGATCGAAAGTTGTGAGATTCCACTTATCAGGGATCTTAGTTCCTAAGTTTTGGGGTCAGATTCTTTCCCTCTTTCAGGCTCCTGAACTCCATCTTCAACTCTGATCATGACCCCCACCCCACTTGTCTTTTCTCAGAGGAAGAAGGTTATAAGTGTAGTTTGTACGTGCTTTTGGCTTTGTGGCCTGTATGTTACACGATATTAGACACTTACATTATCTGGCAAATTGTGTGACACAGCCTACAGCTGCTGTAGGGATCCATAGAGGTGAGAGAGTAACATGGGCTGAGAGTTTTTGATGATTCTGTTCCTTGAGTCAGGGATGCTTTCCTCTTGAAACCACACAGCAACCCTGTAAAGCTGGTTCTTAATGTGCCCATATCAGGGAAGAGGAGACTGAGGCTCATCAAAGTTTACAAACTTTCCAGTGACCATGAAGGTGGTAAATATTGGATTTAGAACTGAGCCTCGAGTCTTTCTGACTCCAAAGTCGGGGTAAATATATTTTGACTACGTGATTCTATTTGCCTGATGGGGTTGGGGGGAGGGCGGGAGGCTCGGGCAATAAGGTTGGAGATGGGCCTTGAAAGACAGTAGTGTTTCGATAAGAGGAGGGAGGCAATGGGGAATTCCCAAGAGCAAAAGCAAAATAAGCAGGGGGCACAGAGATGGGATGACAGTGACTCTGCTGCTTAGTGATGGGACCAACCTGATTCTTGGTTTTAATAGAGAGTCTGGGTTAAGGACAGAAATTAAAGGTTGGAAAAAGAGGGCTGTTGGTCCTTGAAAACTAAGCTGTGTAGTTGAAATTTGATCCCAGGAACCACAGTGAATCTTTTGTTCTCTGATTTAAGGGGTGGGTTAGGGCACTGTGAAGAAAATTAAAAGTCTGTATTTGGTTAAATAAATTACATGAAGCATTAAGTTAGTCTATACACTTAAATGGAATGAAAGTTGATACATGACTCTTTAGGGATTCTGGGGGGTTTGAGTCTGGGAAGGATCAGACCATCTTACGAGATTTTTGTGAGACGAATAGCAACTACATTGAACGGAGACTCTCCCTGAGAAGGGCTGATCTATTTTTGAGAAAATACATCTCTAATTGTGTTTCATTATTGGATTTTAATCAAGAGAAACCATTGAGTCAACCCCTTCTAATCTATCATTCTCTGGCAGGATGATTTGTTTACAGCTAGGTTTTTTGAACTGGAGAGAGTATAGAGAGCTGTGGCTCTCAAACATGAGTGGATGTCCGAATCATCTGGAGGTTTGTTGAAGCACAGTCCTCTGAGCCCCACCGCAGTGGTCCCCATGCAGTAGGTCTGGGGTGAGTCCCGAGAGCTGGCGTTTCTAACAAGTTCCCAGGTAATGCGGGTGCTACTGTGCCATGGACCACATTGTGAGAATCACTATCTTAGGCTGATTTCTTAAAGGACCAGGATCTCAGAAACAATTAGGTGAAACAAACAAGTAAACCCTTAGCTGATTTAAGGGAGAAGTGAGTGGGTACTCTGACAGAAATGTCTTCCGTTCAGTAAATGGATAGGTAGGGACTGGTGTCAGGGAGATCACATCATGCATTCTTATGGAAAGCAGTTCGGTAAAATGGAAAGAATACAAGGCTTTGGTGTCAGACCATCTGGATTCCCATCCCAGCTCTGCTTTTTACTAGATGTATGGTTTTGTTCGTTATTTAATATTATATCTCTGAGTTTCAGTGTCCTAACCTCTAAAACGGATTTAATAACATACAGTTACTTTAGGGTTGCTGGGAGGATTAAATGCAAGAATCCAGGTAAACTTGGATGTCTGCTTTGATTTGATAATTGACAAATGTGCACTGTTCTGAAGAAAATGGTACTTAAGTTTTGTTTTGTTTTTGTTTGTTTGTTTTGTTTTTGTAGGTGTACGTAGAATTGGATGGCTTCACTTGTGCTTTACCTCCTTAAGTGTGAATATTTATTAGCTGCCCTGAAAGTTGCTCCTTTGTATTGCTTTGATATCTCGGTAATGTCACAGCAGAGTAAGACAGTTTTCCAGTCAGAGTCTATGACTAGGAAATGAATATTTCTGAATTTCTGCTTCAGATTGGACTCCTTCCAATTGGAATAGTTTTGAAGTACAGGAAAGGTCGCTGTCATCAAGTGTCAAAGGAGTAGCTCTTTATTTTCTGTCATTCCTGCCCCTTTTAAGAATAAATTGAAGGACAAAAAAGGTTCCTGTGAGCCAGCAAAGGCCTAAATATTTGATGTATAAGATTAGCTCTTGTTCAAGGTCAAACACCTAGGGAAAGTGATCTGATCACTGTTGGATGGTCTGACGAGCTATAAACTACCATAGGTGTTCGTATGGACTCAGCCATCCCCACAGTAAGAGCTTGAGTCTCGGTTTCTGGGTGGATTGATACAATGTTTCACCTGTCTTTGGATAGTAGTTGTCTGCTGGTATACCTCTACTTCAGTAATCACCTTGGCAAGTCAGTGCTCTTCCATGAACCCCTAAAATCTGGTGACTTAAAGTATGGTCTGTGGACCAGAAGCCTCAGCATCCGCTGGGAGCATGTTAGAAATGCAGAATCTCAGGCTCCGCTCCAGACCTACGGAATCAGAAGCCTCATTGAACATGATCCCCAGGCAATTCCTAGGCTTGAGAAGTCCTTCTCAAGGTGACATATGAGGTCCTTTGAGGTCTAATCTTTAGGATTCTAAGGACACGTGTAAATATTTTCACTCTTAACCGTTCGCTCTGAAGTAATTACTTGAGCTGATCTTTCTGTGTCTCCGTATTACTTTTCCTCCCCCTCCCCACCTAACACTGATCTCTTTTTCAATAAGCAGCTCAAATGTCACTTCCTTTGTAAACCTCTTTCGTCCCCTTGATTCCCATAACATTATCTGTTCTTCTAAAATAGTAGATTATCACACGGCATTCTAGGAGACCAGTGATTTGCCAGCTTGGCTGTGAATTCAAATTGGCTGTGCAGCTTTTAAACAAACACAGTTGCCCAATCCAGACCCATTGAACCACAACCTTTGAGGGGTGGGGAGGGTACAGCCTAACATAAACTTTTTCAAAATTCCCTGGGTAAATTTGATATGAATTTCTGATGAAAACCACTATGAGGGAAAATGAGCTCTCTGGGTGCCAGGATTCTTTGTTTTTCCCAGTCTCTTGTCTAAATAAATATTTATTGTGTTGAAGAATGAATGGTTTACTTGTTTGTCTTTTGCAGTAGATAAGGCTCTTCAGTGGCAGGTTCTCGTCTTTGTGTCTGGGGTCTTTCAGAAGGCTTTGGAGTCAGGAAAAACAAAAACACACCTGAGTTTAAACCTTCCCTCTCTCATGTCGTGGCTATGTGACCCTAGCAAGTTACATGATCATCCGCTCAGTTGATTTGATTCATGATTTTTGATATTTGTTGGCTGCTGACTATGCCCCGTGCACCATCCGAGATGCTTGGGATACAATGGCAAACAGGATAGATAACTTCCTATTTTCTTGGAGTATACATTGTAGTGGGAGAACGTTTGAGATCAGAGAGAAGACCAATGTGCCTGGAGCTCAGTGAGCAGGGAGGAATTAGGGCTTGGTTGTGTTGGTGTGAACGCTGGGGAAACAGGAATGCTGAGAAGTTGCTTTGATCGAGTCACCCTTCTCTGTGAAAAATGATGTATGCAATTATTTTCAGGTGGGCTAGTGCCTAATAATTCATAAGTCATACCAAGGAAGGCTGTGTTGAAGCTTATGGTATAGCCTATAGAGGACCTGTACCTCTCAGTACACTCAGATCTAATTCTGGGCATCTCTTGGCCTCTGGTTAGCCACGATAAAGGAATTTGAGATGATGATCCATGTAGAGAAGGCAGAAGAGATCACTGTGACTGGCTTTTGAGGTGATGTTGGCTAGCTTTCCGCTTCCAACACACAGGTGACCTTTTTATCCAAAGGTACCCCACCTGCAAGAAATGTCCCTCACAGAGTGTGATGGATATTGACCAATCAGAATAGCAGTTCTTTCGGGCTGTGGGGGAGAGTTAGGAAAGAAGCCAAAGCAGCCTTCCCCTACATTACGTATTTGAACCTCAGTTTCCTTATCTTTAAGATAAGGAGTCTTAGAGCCACCATATCAAATAATTAGCGTGAGCATAAAATAAGATAATGCATGTATAGCCATTCGTACATAGCGCCTGTCACCAAATTAGCTATTCTTATTCTCAGATGATTAGGGTTGAATTTAGACTCTGAAAACAAGTCGCAAAATCATCACACAGGAGATATTCTGTTAAGGTGGTTACTTTGTTCTTTCATCCCTGCCAACTGGTATCACCACCTGCTCAGTGGCCACGTCTGAGAGCTCAGATACATTTCAAAAATGGACTTAACTCAAAAGTGGTGATAAGTGGACACAATTCACTGTCCCGAGTCTATGGTGAACTTTTATCTGGGAAAGGGGATGGAGGAGGAGAGCGACTTTCTTTTCCTTTTCTTCTTTTCCACCCACCTGAAGCCTTGACAGTCAGCCTGTGGCCTATAAATTTGGTCCCAGGGAGAGGGATGAAGAGGGTCACCAGTACTGATGTATCTCTTGTAAGTGCAAGCAACTAAAGAAGATTCTAGAGATGCCATGAAAGAATCAAATCAGGAAAAAGCAATTACCAAAAAATCATGCTGAACTTGATAGAAAATAGAAATATGCTCTATCAGTGTGTGTGTTGTGTGTGTGAGAGAGAGTGGTGTGTAGGTGTGAATGAGTGTGAGTGGGTGTGAGCCAGTGTGAGAGCATATCCTGTTTTCACCTATGGTGTCCACACATTCGTGTGGTTGAGTGGGAGCAGGTGTGAGAGTCTGGAATTTGTGTGTGTGTGTGTGTGTGTGTGTGTGTGTGTTTGTGTGTGTGTATGAGTGATGAGAAGAGACAGAGACAGGATCTCAACCATCTTTTTTTCTTCCAGTCCAGGACTCTGTTCCTTATTTGCCATCTAAATCAGGTTGTGGTGGAGAGTGAGACATTCTTGAATCGGCCTCTTTGTTGGGTGACATATACTCCTTTTGCCAAGGAGAAGTCATTTTTGTTGAACTATAAATCGGGTCATTCATTAGTATGGAAATAAGGTTTTTTAAGACCAAGAACAGCTTATGTATAAATACTCTTTTCCTTCAGCTCTGAACAAAGAAGTGATTGTGGCTTAAATGCAGTCAGAGTCACCACTAGTATACGCCAGAATGGTTTATGGTTTGCCCTCATCAGACTTTGTCGTTGGCGCTGATTGGGTTGAGGAGAAGGACTTTACCAGTTGATGTTAAAAAAGACATGAAATGAATACACACATAGTCTGTGTGGGGGGTTGGCAGCAATAGAACCCTTTTGGCCTCTTTGGCTTGTACCTTTCTTGCCTGCAGGTGAAGCAGCTGTGCATGTTGACAGGGATAGGTACCTAGGAGTTGAGGTGAGGTGTAATTAATCCTGGACACCAAACACACCTATCAGTGACTCCAAACATGACTCTTGTTTTGTCTGTAGACTTTTTCTTTTAAAAATCATTGACGTACCCTGGAGTTCTTTCAAATGAAACCCACTGTTAGATACTTTGGATCCACCTTAGGCTAATAAGCAGAATCCGGGAAAATTCCGCTTTGATTGTCACCAAGAATTTATCAAGTAAGTATACAGCCTGCCCATGTGACTGAGACAGAGACTCTTCCTTTAGCCGGAAAAAGAAAACTGGAACAGGCTAGGATATCTATTACTGTATTAAGCGATGACTTTGTTGATAAACCAAGCCACCTCTCTGATCTATACATGTGACCACCTGGTCAAGAAGCTCACCTGTGATTTGTTGCTTGAATAAAAGAAACTGGAGAGACCCTTTCTTTCAACTCAAAATGAAGTGGTGGGTTGTGGCAATTAAGTAAAGGTTGGGTCCCACATATTCTGTTGGATTCAGTATATTCAGAAATTGGTAGCTAGCAGGTTCGTGGTTTGGAATGATCTGAGTAATAATCCAGGAAAATATCACCAAAAATGTTTCTTTTTTGGCATTGCACATGAATAATTATTATCAATGTAAATTACATACAACAGCAAAGCACTTTGTCAACAATTCTGACGTTCAGGCTTTCAAAAATGACTTCATGAAATTAATCACCTGGGGAAAGAGAACAAAAATCCAAAATATGATTTCACCGGTAGCCAACGTTTGACGCTTTGATCTCTGTACTCTATAAGAATTTCATGAAGCAGGTAGAAAAGTAAAACGTTCATGTTTGGATGTTAGTAGTCAGGATATAAGCTTACTGTACTTTATTGAATCTGATTAGTTCTGTCTGGATTTAATGGAGGAAACTTCAAATGGGAATAGTCCAGGTCTTAAGACAAAGAAACAAAATCAGAGTACCAAGCTTGTCACCAATATTTCTTTCCAATGCTGCAATTAGTATTAAAAAGTTAGGTTTGTGTAGTCTAGAACATCAGCATCCTGGCCAGTTCCCAAATTCAAGCTATTTCTGTGAAGAGCCTGCTTGCTTAGAACTTGGCGCTGTGGGAAGCTAGCGCTGTTTCCTGATGTGGGTGTGGGCATGAGTGCGCATGTACGTGTGGAATGTGTGGGAGAATGTGTTTTTAGAAGTCTCTAGCCCCAATATTACATATAGTTTTGGCACCGGCATGCCCTATTCTGTATCAGAGCCAAGGTATCCAAAGCCAGTATTATGAGTAGACATAACCATCTGTGATGTGCGAATGAGAGGATGTCTCTGCCTGCTAGAGATCTCCAGAGTTGAGTATAGTTCCTAAGGGGGCATGCCCTTGAACTGAGTCATGTTGCTATTTCCTTTGGGGGAGGAGGTAATGTACAGAGAGAGATTGCCCCCTAGAGACAAGGGCTCTAAGTGTCAGACACAGATGAGGAAGGAGGGTAAGACTCACTGGGTACACTGGGGTGCCACGCGTGGTGGCACCTGGCTTTTGGATGATTGGAACAAATTAGGAAACATCGAGTCCACATTATGTCTCCTTGGAAGGAAGCTCAGTGGAGTATAGGCGGAAAGACCCAGTTTTAAATTCTAGCCTCATCATGTACTAATTTGTGTGACCTTAAGCAAGTCTTTTAACTCTATTCAGTTTTCTCATATGTAAAGTAAAGGTAATCAGTAATTACCATGCGATTATCATGAAGTTGTAGGTTGTTGTAAGAATTAGAAAGTTCGCATGTATTTGTTTTTTGGGGAATTATTTAATAAATGAGAATTATATTAATACTGACTCATTTGCTTCAGGCTGGCATTAACTTTTTTTTAATTGCATGTGGGAGTGACTTCATTTAAAGGAGCGATAATCTTGGGGGAGCAGAACTAATAACTGACTGACTACTACTGTTCCATACTATTCTACTATTCTTACAAAGTCTGTTTCTTGTTATCCTCCTGGTTCATTTCAGAACATTCTGTGCTGTCCTCATTCATTCATCACCCTGCAGTTGAGACTCATCCCATCTGAATATATCACTTTCTACCTGTCTTTTTGAGTTTTTAACCCATAATAGCTAGCTCATATTTTTTTTGGTAAATTAGAAGATACACTCCTTCCTCATAGCCTTTTACTTCCATCTGCTGGAAAAGTATTGTAATAAATACATGATGTATATTGTGCTAGTGGTGCCACGTGGAGTTGTACAGTGCACAGTATGCACAGCTGTATATGGTTGGCCACAATTTCAACATTGTTTACCCACACTTCATTTCAGTAACCTGGAACTACTATTCCACCTCCAAAGTATTACACTCTAATATCTTCCTCCTAAACGGCAACCTCCTATTTTTATCATACTCTGTATAAGTCCCAGGACAACTGCTCACATCACACTTTGATATCTGTCCTTCTATCCTCTTCTCTTGTATTAGTTTTTTATTGCTCTGTAACAAATTGCCACAAATTTAGCAGTTTAAAATAACACCCGTTTTATTAGCTCACAGTTCTGTAGGTCAGAAGATTAAAGTGTATTCTGTGTTCTGGGTCTCACAAGACTAAAATTAGGTGTTGGCTGGGCTAGAGACTCTGGGAAAGAATCTGCTTTCAGGTTCCTTTTAGATTGTTGGTAGAATTCAATTCCTTGAAGCTGTCAGAATAAGGTTCCATTTCTTTGTCTGCTATCAACCAGGGACCACTCCTAAAGTCTGCCTGTGTTCCTCAGCTTGGGACTTCCTCCATCTTCAAAACCAGCAACAAGTCCCCCTTGTGCTCCACTGACCTCCCTTTCTGCCAGCAGCCTGGCAAAGCTCTCTGCTTTTAAAGGATGCATATGTTTAGATTGCTCACACCCAGATAACCCCCCTTTTGCCATGTAAGGCCATGGGAGCAGCACACAATCATGGGAGTGGCACCAGGGGGTGGAGATCATGGGGACCAAAATCCTGCCTGCTACATCCTTCATCCCCCACCCCCCATCCCTCATTCCTCATGTTGCTTAACTTCATTTTGTAACCAGTCTGGACCTCATTGTTCATCACTTCAACCTCATTCTGCTATCATTCTTTATTTTTTTCACCCCATGGTTCACCTGACCCATCCTGGTAACTTAACTCGGGGTCAGTACAACCACCCTTCTCATTGCTACTCCTAGGCTGCTGAGAAAGATGGGAATTCATGATTATATATAGTCACAGCTTTTAGTGCTGTCACTTTCTGTCTGGATTATTGCAGTAGTTCTTCAACTCCAAACTTAAAGCCCTCCAGCCCATCTCTCCCATGGCTGCTAGGGCTATTTTTCTCAAATGCAATTCTGATCATGTCAGTCTGTGTTTAAAATCATGTAATGGCTTCCCATAGCTTTCAGGACAGAGTCTTGACACCTTATTATGGCATAGAAGGACCTTCTAGAGATAACCTCTACCCATCTCTCTAGCCTTATTCCTCACTGCTCCCACACAGGAAACCCATCTCAAACTCTACCAGATCAGTAATTCTATAGAATTCTATAGTCCTCTGTTCATGCCATGTTTTCCCATGCTTCCCTGTCTTCTGCACAGCTCTTTTGTTTTTCTTACACATCCCACCCATTGTTTTTCTTCTACTCATCCTTCAAGGCATAGTTCAGATTTCTCCTTGTGAAGACTTCTCTGTACCGCCCATTTGTTGGCCTCCTGAAAAGTCATTTACTCCTTCCATTGAAAACTCACCATCAAATCACATTGCATTTATGCCTATGAGAGCTCTGAGGTAGGAGACTAAGTCTTAACCATACTCTTCTTGCTTTTTCCCCTCTGCTGACTTGGCAAAGGAGGTTAGCACATAATAAGCACTCAGTGTGTGGTTGAATAGTTGGATTTATTCCCAATGAAAAGATACAGGCAAACTCGTTTGGGGCTATTAATCAGCTGAACTAAACCTTCCAGAGTGACTTCAAGTTCTGATTGTCATTATAAGTTAAGACTACTGTGATTTTTAGCCCAATGAAATTTAAGCTTTTCCCCAAGACTGTATTCATCCTTTTTCCTATACTTAGAATGGATCAAGCATTTATAAGAGATGGAAACAGACTAAAAGAGCCTATAGTACACTTCTGTCATGTTCTTTGGTCTTTAGTCATAATTAAAACTTTTAACTAGGTAATCAATTCTGCCATCTGGTAATTCAAGCTGTATCAAGGAACAATGAGGTGAAATACCTTTTGTGGGAAGAATCAATAGAAATTTGTTTTTAATTCTCCTTGGCTGTTTTGCTTATGCTATGCCTGCCTACTTATATATTTGTTTCCCTAATTAGGTTTTTCCAATTTCCTTTATCATGCCAGGATTGTATCTTTTCATTTGTTTCTATCTAGAAAAATAATTGAATATAATGTTTAGAGGAGCTGAATTTGAATGATCTCTGTTTACTCTAGATGTAACAATAAATCTTTGCCTTCAAGTGTAGTGTATAACTTCAAGTGTTTTCTTAATAGAAACCGTGAAGCAAATTGAAGGTTGTATATAGGAATTCCAATGGAATTTTACCACCATCAATTCAGTATATTAACTGTGGTTATTTGGGACCCTCTATTTTTCTTCTTGCAGTTTGATAAAAAGTGTCATATCCCCAAATACAAGACATTTATTTAACTTGTTTCTTTCACTTAAATGCTTATATAGTCTGAATATGGTCCTCTAATAGCAAGCATATAAATGTAACTTCTGTTGTACTTTAAAGATAGTCCTTTAAACATCTTTTTTGTTGAAAAATGTCTGTAATTTTATTATATAGAATGAAATTAAATCTCACATATTAGGTTATATAGCTAACTCAATTATTCACATTCTAGAAAAGAACGGTGGCTTTCTCTTGCTCGGTTAATTCCCAAAGACGTTCTTAATTTAGAATGCTTTTCTTCCTGTGGATTAATTTCTCCTTTGTATATATGCACAAGAAGTGTCTCCTGTTAAATTCTCAGTGGTCTCTGGTGAGTACAGGTGCTCCTGCAGCTTCTAACGACACACAGTCTGTCTTTACTGAATGCCTTGTAAGCTAATATTTCTGGAATGATTCACCCATAGGTGGGAAATGGACAGTTGACATTATGCAAGGGGGATTATTGGATAACCAGTGTTATGAACAGCTCTTCTCTGAAAGTCAAGGGCGACTCACCAGTACTGGGTATTAAGAATACTGGTTAGAAAATGAGTTTAGATAACGGCTCAGCAGCAGATCAAGCACAGTATGCAAAGCTTTTTAATCCAAAAAAGATAAAAATAAGAGTGCCAAATTAGAAAGTTGAGTCCTTGTTTCCTTGTGTTATCTTATATTCAAACTTGACGGATAGATCTGGGAGAAAACCTAGAAATTATTTGATTTCCCCTATCATTTAACGCTCAAGTAACTGAGACCCAGAGGGGTGCAGTGACTTGCCTAAGATCATCCAGCTAGTCAGTCACAGAACAAGAAGTAAATCCTGTTCTTTTCCAGACCTACTTACTTTGTAACTGTACTGTGCTGATTTTCTCTGTTTGTTCTTCAGCCCCCGACATTGTAACAATAGTAGCGCCATTTGAATGAGAAGAAAAGTCACTTCCTTTTCAAAATCATTGCTATTTTTCCATTCTACTTGGGTGTACCCCATCTGTAACAGCTGAGGGGATTAGCTAGTAACATGCTCCGTTCTTAAGATATTCTTGCTACTTTTCAAAAGGAATGATTTGAGAAATGCTTTTTACATGCTTAGTAGAGTGTGCAACTCTGGTTGGTGAGAGAAACCTCTTTTGTACTGTATGAGAGCGCCTTTGTTGCTTTACACTGTAGACCTTTTTAATGGAAGGAAGGGGGGAAGGAGGCTATTATGCTGTTTTGCATTTACAATTCAGAATTATGTCCTTGGTGGTGCTGAAAGAAATTTCATGATGGGATATTAGGGAGTGTTAGGCCTATTTGGGCAATTATTTATCAGTCTATTTCAAGCCTTTCCTTGTTAAAAAAAAAAAAAGTGATCGAATAAAAAACGAAATAGTGTGCAATGAGTTTGATGAAATCTTCTAAGTACTTTTGGTTGCTAGGGCAACGTCTCCTTTTGTCTCTGTTTAATGTGACTTTCCTCTCTGCAGCTTGACTTCTTGCAAGCAGATATTTATTTGTAAAAAAGAACAAAATTCCCGGCTTATGGCAAAAGAATAAGCCCCCTCGCTCTAACTTATTTTACTTCAATAAAATTGAGATGAAGGGGAGCCATTGTGTTCACTTTGCATGGGTAGCCTGAGGCAAAATGGTTAAGTGGTCTGAACTGCAGCTTTTGAAGCCTTTGTCCTTTTTGGTATCTCAACCCTACCTCTTGGTGCCCTTGAGCTGCCTTCTGGGTGCCCTTTATAAAATCCACCCCCACCCCAAGCTCCAGGGTAAGGATGCACCCCAATACCACCCGTATTCTCAACCCCAACCATAATTTAGTCACCCTGTGCCCATTCTTTCAGACACTGTTCACTGTTTGCCAAAGGTGGAAGCTTGCTGAAATGGTTGGTTTTAACAGACGTTGATCTGTTCACATACTTTGCTCCTTAGTTTCATCATTACATATAAATTTCTTTTGCTGTAGCAGTACTGAATCCCTGAGTTTTTGAACTTCAGCTCCATTGACATTTTAGACCAGATAATTAATTCTTTGTCATGGGGACTTGTCCTGTGCATTGTAGGCTACATAGCAGCATCCCTGCTTCTACCCACTAGATGCTAGCAGCAATCCCCTAGTTGTGACAATGGAAGATGTCTCCACAAATTGCTAAAGGTCACCTGAGGATGCAAACAGCCCTCCGTTAAGAACCACTGCTTTATCCTAGGGAAACCACTCTCTTCTTGTGATTTCAGGGGCTGTAGACTGGGCAGCGAGAAGGTAGATATGTGGAGACACGGGAGTATCTTTCTATGTGTTAAAGAGCTGTTAGTTGTTAGTGTTCGACATAGTTGGCACCCTGCTCTTATGTACATAGGGTCAGGGTGCTTATACTCCTAATACCCAGTGGATTTTGTTCAACATTTTTTTGAAGAGTAATTTGAAGTTTATACCTTAGTGAATTTCATTGAAAGTATATTCTCCTGTAACCACCACCCAGATGAAGATACGTAACACTGTTATTACCACATAAAGTCCCTTTTCCAGATAATCCCCATGACCCAAGAGACCACCACTTATCTGCTTTGTGTTACTATAGATCAGTTTTGTCTTTTCCAGAATTTCCTATAGATAGAACCATACAGTATGTAGCTGTTTGTGTCTGGCTTCTTTGACTCAACATAATATTTTTGAGATTCATCCATGTTGCTGCATGTGTAGGCACTTTATTTTTTTATGGCTGAGCATTTCATTGTATAATACATTTGTTTATCCACTCTTGTGTTGCTGGACATTTGAGTTTTCTATGGCTTTTTACTGCTGTGAATATATCCACTATGAACATTCATGTAAAACTCTTTGTGGACATATAAACTCACTTTTTCTTGCATATACACCTAAGAGTAGAATTTTTGTATCATACCATATCTTAAAAATATTTTAAGTGATTAAATATTATATTCTAGTCCACAGAGGAAGTCAGTCTCTGAAATTTCAGCCATGAAATCTACCTGTAAGATAGCTAAAATGAAAAACTGACTGGAAGAAAGAACGAAAGAATAGTGTTTAAGAACATGGGTTTTGAGGTCAACAGAGCCAAGGCTTGGATACAAGCCTTGGCTCTGCCACTTAACAACTATGTGATCTTAGGCAAGTGACTTAATGTCTCTGTTGCCTCAATTTCATCAGCTATAAAATAGAAATAATAACAGTGAGGTGATAAAATTGTTGTGAGAAGTAAATGTGACAATTCAGGTAAAACACCTCGCCAAGAACCTAGCATATATTACTATTGTCGCTATTGTTATCGAATTGTAAATGTTACACATGCTATTGTTGTATGGGAAATTTGTTTAATTAGAGATTGTGGTTCAGAAATTCAGAAGACTAAATGGAATAATGGGAAGAGGTGAGTATACGGAAGAGGGCTGTTAAATGTCCTGGAGCAGTGGAAACAAGAGATAAAGGATAACTTAAGAAGAAATCAGGATGTACTGATTCAGATGATTTAGCTCAGGGTAATTAGTCTACTGGAAATAGTAAAAGCAAGAAGAGTTGAGGATATTTGGAGGGATTCATACAATGACTGAACTATGTACTCAGAACAAATGAGGGGACAGGGAACCTTTCAGGGTACTGTTAAGTTAGGACTTGGAATTCTCAGTCACTTTTGGATTCCAAACTCCTATATGAATCTCTCCATAAATGAGGGAAGAGGAGGATACAGGGCAAACTGGTGACCCCATCGTCGGAGAGAGTTGCGGCTGATTGGAGCAGAGACTTCTATGAGAACCAGTGGCAGTGTAGGAAAACCTGAACTGTAATTGATGAATTTCTGGAAGCTCAGTGCAGACAACTCTGAGACTTAACACCTCCAGGGAGATCTAGTCATTGAGCGGTCCCTACAATATTGTGAGATTTACTTCCAAGAACTTGACCAGATTCCCATAGTAAATATTGTTGACAAATTCCCTCTTGCTTCTGCCAGAGGGAGGAGAAAAGGAACCTTTTAAAAATGCACCGGAGCACTCAGTTCTTCTCCCCCCCCACTTTTTTTTTACGTTTTTAAAAAAATTTATTTATTTTTGGCTGTGTTGGGTCTTTGTTGCTCAGTGTGGGCTTTCTCTAATTGCAGCGAGCGGGGACTACTCTTCATCGCGGGCTCCTCATTGCATTGGCTTCTCTTGTTGCAGAGCACAGGCGCTAGGCACGTGGGCTCAGTAGTTGTGGCTCATGGGCTCTAGAGCTCAGGCTCAGTAGTTGTGATGCAGGGGCTTAGTTGCTCCGCAGCATGTGGGATCTTCCAGGACAAGGGCTCAAACCCGTGTCCCCTGCATTGGCAGGTGGATTCTTAACCCCTGCACCACCAGGGAAGTCCTGTCCTTCTTAACAAGGCTTGTTCTTAGGGGAAACTAGTTAACCGGAGCCTACCTTGCTGGGATATTATCAAGCCTAACTGACCCAGGGAATAGAAATACCCAACTCCAGCCCATCCTAGCCATTTTGGCCCACCTAAAGGGGAAGGAAAAAAACCTGAGCAACACTTGTTAAGGTCACAATCCAGAGGCATAGACTTGCTAGAAGACTGAGACCCGATCGTGGAATTATAGAAGACTTCCTTTCCCCCCACACCTCACCCCTATGTTACTTCAGAGGCCTATTTACGGCAATTCCTTGTCCAGCTATCAAGAAAAAAATGTAGGCATACCAAAAGACAACACAAGTTGAAGAGATAGAGCAGGCATCAGAACCAGACATGGAGGGGATGTTGGAATTAACAGTCTGGGAATTTAAAACAACCATGACTGATATGCTAAGGGTGTTAATGGATAAAGTAGACAGTGTATAAGAACAGTTGGGCAATGTAAGCAGACATGTGGGAAGTCTAAGAAAGAACCAAAAAGAAATCATAGAGATCAAATACACTGATAGAAATGAAGAATGCCTTTGATGGGCTTATTAGTAGACTGGACATGGCTGAGGAAAGAATCACTGAGCTTGAAGACATAGCAGCAGAATCCTCAAAAACTGAGAAGCAAAGGGGAAAAAGGCTGATTTAAAAAACAAACAAACAAATAAAATATCCAAGGACTGTGAGACAATTATAAAACGTGTAACGTATAATGGGAATACCAGAAGGAGAAGAGAGAAACAGAAGAAGTATTTGAAGCAATAATGACCGAGAATATTGCCAAATTAATATCAGATGCCAAACCACAGGTCCAGGAAGCTCAGAGAACACCAAGCAGGATACATACCAAAAATTTACACTTCCACTGTATTATTTTCAAATTATAGAAAATCAAACATAAAGAAAAAAATCGTGAAAGAAGCCAGAGGAAAACATATCTTACCTATTGAGGAACAAAGAATTATATCCAGCTTCTCTTCAGAAACCATGTAAGCAAGAAAAAAACGGAGTCAAATATTTAAAGTATAGAGGAGAAAACCCACCAACCTAACCTGCTGTAGCCTGTGAAATCATCCTTCAAAAATGAAGTGGAAATAAAGACTTTCTCAGACAAACAAAAATTGAGGGGATTGGTTGCTAGTAGATCTGCCTTGCAAGAAATGTTAAAAGAAGTTCATCAAAGGGAAGGAAAATAATATAGGTCAGAAACTCAGATCTACATGAAGAAAGGAAGAAAATCGAAGAAGGAATAAGTGAAGGTAAGAGAAAAACTTTCTTTTTCATATGTTCATTTCATTTTGATATTTATTTCTAATATTACAAGCGAGACGTTCATTTCAAACAGTAGAAATACATAAAATCATAAAGTAAAAATTAACAATCACCCATAAGCCCCATCTCCCAGAGATAATGATCATTAGCATTTTGATGCCTTTCCTTCTAATGTCTACATTTTTTTTTTCCGATTGGGGTATAATTGACCTACGTCACCATGTTAGTTTCCGGGGCACAACACAGTGATTCAGTATTTCTATACATTACAAAATGTTCACCATGGGTCTAGTCACCATTTGTCACCATAGAAAGTTATATAATATATTTTAATTTTAAAGTGATCTAACAGATAAGTTCAAAACAATACCAATAATATATTCAATTATGTATGCTTAATGTGTATCTATGTGTTTACATATGCTTATATATAAGTGAAATGAATGACAGAAATGATACAAGGGGTAGAAGGAAGGAATTAGGATTATTTTGTTATTAAAGGGTACTCACACTGCCTGTGAAGTGGTATAGTGTTATTTGAAGGTGGACTTGGATTAGTTGTAAATGTATATAGTGAACTTTAGGGCAACCACTAAGAAAATGTATAACTAATGTGCTAAGAAAGGAGAGAAAATGCAATCATAAAATGTCTAATTAAAACCAGAAAAGGCAGAAAAACGGTGGAAGACAAACGTAGGAACAAACAAAAAGGGCAACAAATAGAAAATAGTAATGAATGTGGTATATATTCATCCAGCTATATCAATAATCACTTTGAATGTCTGTGGTCTAAGTGTACCAATTAAAAATACAGATTTTTAGAGTGAATCGAAAAACATGACCCACTGTCTGTTGTCTACAAGAAATCTACTTTAAGTATAAAGAGACATATAGATTAAAAGTAAATGGGTGGGGAAAAATATACCATGCTAACACTAAGAGAAAGCAGGAGTAGCTATATTGATTTCAGAGAAAGCAGACTTCAGAATATGGAAAGTTTTCAAGGAGGGCTTTAAATAATGATAAAGGGGTCAGTTCTCCAAGAAGATAATAATAATTCTTAAGGTATATGCACCTAATAACAGCATGTCAAACTACATGAGGCCAAAACTGATAGAATTGTGAGAAGAAATCGATGAGTATACTTTCATGTTGGAGACTTCAATATCCCTTTCTCAGAAATGGACAGATCCAGCAGGCAGACATAGTTGAACTCAATAACACCATTAATCAACCTGATATTATTGGCATCTACAGACTACTTCATTTAACAACAGCACAATACACATTTTTCTCAAGCTCACATAGAACATTCACCAAGGTATACCACATGCTGGGCCATAAAACACACCTTAACAAATTTAAAAGAATATAAATCACACTATGTCTACTCTCAGGCCCCAGAGGAATTAAAATAGAAATCAATAACAGAAAGATAACTGGAAAATCCCAAAATACATGAAGGTTGAAGAGCACACTTCTACTAAATACTACATGGGTCAAAGAAGAAATCTCAAGAGAAATTTAAGAATATTTTGAACTGAATAAAAATAAAAATACAACTTACAAGTAAAGTTTGTGGGATGCAGTGAAAGCAGTGCTTAGAGGGAAATTTGTAGCATTGAATGCATATATTAGAAAAGAAGATCTATACTACTCAGCCATAAAAAAAAGTCTTGCTGTATACAACAACATAGATAAATCTAGAGGGTATCATGCTAATGAAATAAGTGAGAGAAAGGCAAATATTGTATGATCTCATATATAAAATCTAAAAAACAAAACAAAATGAAAATAGACTCATAGATACGGAGGACAAATAGGTGGTCACCAGAGGGGTGGTAGTGAGAGGGGTGAAATAGGTGAAGAGGTTTAAGGGGTACAAACCTCCAGTTATAAGCCATGGGAATGTAATATATGGCATAAGGAATATGGTCAATAATATTGCAATAACTTTGTATGGGAACAGATGGTTACTAGACTTAGTCATCATTTCTCAATGTATGCAAATATCAAATCACTGTATAATACACCTGAAACTAACTAATATTATATGTCAATTATATTTCAATAAAAACAGACCTAAAATCAACAATATGTCTTCACCTTAGGAAACTTGAAAAAGGAAAAGCAAATTAAATCCAAAGAGAGCAGAAGACAAAAATAATGAGAAGAACTAGAGGAGAAGGGAATGAAATTGGAAACAGGAAATCAGCAGAGAAAATTAAGAAACCAAAAAGCTGGTTCTTTGAAAAGGTCAGTAAAATTGATAAGCTATTACCTGGCCTAACTAAGAAAAAAAGACTCAAATTACTAATATCAGAAATAAAAGAGGAAACATCACTACAGTTTCCATGGGAATTAGAGATAATAAAGGATTACTATGAACAACTATGCACACAAATTTGATAATTAGATGAAATGGATCAATTCCTTGAAAGAGTCAATCTGCTAAAACTTGTACAAGAAGAAATAGATGGCATGAATAGGCCCATATCTGTTAAAGAAATTGAGTCAATAATTAACAACCTTCCAAAAAAAAAAAAAGCACCAGACACATACGGGTTCACTGGTGAATTCTACCAAATGTTTAAGGAAGAAGTTATGCCAATTCTCTACAGTTTCTTTCATAGGATAGAAGCAACTTATACACCATAACCAAGTAGTATTTATCCCAGCTATGCAAGGCTGGTTCAACATTTGAAAATTTTTTATTGTAATCAACAATAAAATAAATCAAAGCAAAATAGCACAATCATATCAGTAGATGCAGAGAAAACTTTTTTTTTTTCCCTTTTTTTTAGCAGAGAAAACTTTTAACAAAGTCCAACATCTATTCATGATACAAACTGTACAGGGGAAAAATTTCTCAATTTGATAGAGACTACTTACCAAAAACTTACAGCTAACATCATACTTGTGAGAAACTAGAAGCTTTCCGCTTAAGATCAGGTACAAGGCAAGGATGTCCCATCTTGCCACTCCCTTTTCATTTTCATACTGGAAGTCCTTGTTAATGCAGTAAGGCAAGAAAAGGAAATAAAACATACAAAGTGGGAAGGAAGACATAAAACTCTTCATTCATGGATGACATGATCATCTGCATATAAAATCCAAAAGAAGCAAAAAATTCCATGAATAAACAATTATAACAGGATTGAAGTTCAAAAGGTTAATGTAGAAAAGCAAGTTGCTTTCCTATACACCAACAATGAACAAATGGAATTTGAAAATACAAACACAGTACTATTTACATTAGCACCCTAAAAATGAAATACTTAGGTATAAATCTAATAAAATATATAGAAGATCTATATGAGCAAAACTACAAAACTTTAAGCAAAATTAAAGAAGTAAATAAGTGGAGATATATTCCATTTTCATGGATAAGAAGACTCAATATTGTCAAGATGTCAGTTCTTCCCAATTTGATCTCTAGATTGAATGCAATCTCGATCAAAATTCAGCAAGTTCTGTGGATATTGACAAAGTGATTCTAACGATTATATGGAGAGGCAAAAGACCCAGAAGAGCGAACATGATATAGAAAGGAAAGAAAGATACTGGAGGACTGACACTATTTGACTTCGATTCTACTGTAAAATTATGGTAATCAATACTATAATTGCTCTAAAATGTCTTTAAAAAACCCTCTATGCTCGATATATATTCGTTGGTTTGAACTTAAAAAAAATCTAGATGGTTCTATTCTTTTGTTCTATTCTTTTGTTCATCCACCATATCTGTTGAGCCCATTGTTTAAATAAGGCATTATCCTAGAGGCTCAAGGACTTACTAAAAAAGGCCTCACATGTGGCTTCAGGCCTTCAAGCTTACAATCTAGTGGGAGAGCTCAGATATGTGCGTAAAGCTATCACATTAGACGGTGTTTTAAATGTTAAGTGAGTGATGTAGACACATGTGCCCTAAGAATTCAGGGGAAGAGATTACTTGCAGTTGGGTGATCAGGAAAGCATTGTAAAGGGGTTAGCTTATTGAAAAACTGGACCTTGAAAAATGAACAGGATGAACTTTTGTAGTTATAAAATAATGAAACATGTTAAAAATGAATAGCTCAGCCCTGTATCCTTACATACTTAATATATATGTTATATGTATACAGAGTTTTTATAGATTTACTATACATACTATTTAGCAACTTTGTTTTAAAAAATTTGGATGTATTTTCATATAAATAAATGAATACATAAAATTGTTTTAACAGCTCTATAGAATTACATTGTACAGCTATATGATAATTTATTGAACTCTTCCTTCATTGGTATTGATGGATATTTAGATTTGGGGGGAGTTTATTACTATTACAGTGCTGCCAAAACAGGCTTATACATTTATTTTTGTACATTTATGTGGGGTTTTCTGTAGAAAAGAATCCTTTGTAGTGTAATTTCCAAGTCCAAAATTACGTGTGATTTTAATTTAGGTAGTGTCCAATTTACCTGCAAGTAGATTGTAACCATTTATCTTCCCACCAACAGTTTATGCAAGTTACTTTTTATCTACGTCCTTCCCAACACATGGTATTCTGAGTTTTACTTTTTGCCAGTCTGATATATGAAATATAGTATCTTATCGTTTTAATTTTTTATTTAGGAATGAGGTAGCATCTTCTATGTTTATGGGCCATTTTTCTTTTTCAGTAAACTTTGTCTTCTGCTGGTCATTTTTCTATTGAGTTGTTGGTTTTTATAAGCTCTTTGTGTATTAATGAATTTCTCCTATTTTCTGTTATATGTGTTAATATGCATTTTCCAGTTTTTTTAAAATTTTTTATCTGACTGATAATTTTTCACCATATAGATGTTTTTAAGTTTATTATACAGTCAATCCTTGGACTCTCTACTCTATTAACTATTCCTCCCTTTTGGGCAAGGGCTTTGAATGGAGGGCTCCTATCCAGGAGATATGAATTAGGAACTGTAGACTGGAGCTTTACTACCTGGCTAAGAAGTTTGACTTTATTATGTAGACAGTGAAAAACACTGCCGGGAAAGGGGAATTGTAGGGTTTCTAGAAGATGGATGTGACAGTATGGAAGAACAACTGCATTATTGGTCAAGTGTACTGGGACAGATGTCACTTAGGGACGTTGTGGTGGGCTTGGAAAGGTTTTAATAGCTAGTCCAAAGGAACCATTGAAAGAATGTGGCGACTTGTCTAGGTCATAGTAGTTACTGATTATTGTGAACTTTTGAAGGTCTATGATTCCGTTAAATTAAATGGGGGCTGTCACTTGATTTGAAATATAAGTGCATTTTCTTTCCTGCTTAGTTCAGTTCACCCAGCCTTTACTCTGAGCTGCTATACGCTTGCCCGTGTGCTTGGAGTTGGAGATAGAAAGATACACATGGACTCTGGCCTCAAGGAATTCACAGTGTAGTAGGGAAAACAGAAAGATGTGTAAGCCAAATATTATATCACAGCGTGGACGTGCAGCAATAGAAGTACACGCAAGATGTGGAAGTAATACAGAGGAAGGAGGGGAAACTGGCTGGGGAGGTCAGGTAGAGTATCACAGAGGATGGCGCCTATGAACAAGTTTTGAAAGGATTAATAGGAGTTTGCCAAGTGAAAAAGGGGGAAAGAATATTTCGAGAATCGTGAAGAGCCTTACAAAAGCATGGAGGTCTGGATTGCAGTGGTGCCTTTAAAGAGACTTGTGAATATTAATAGTTGAGTATAACAACTTTAAACTATAAGGAGGAATAGCGGGAGATGTGGCCAAAGTGGCAGAGAAAGGCCCAGTGATGGAGGGCTTTGTATGCCCTACCAGGGATCTTGGAGCTTGAAACCTTTGAAAGGTTCTAAAGAGGAAGTAACTGATTAGGCTTATAGTTTAGCAAGATAACCCTCCCTGGAGGGTGTTGAGACTGAAGTCAATGAGACCAGTTAGGAGGCTGTTGCAAGTAGGGATGAGGGCTTGATGGAACAGGAGAAGAGAGTGGAATTAATTTGGGAAAGAGTCAGGAAAATTTAAACTATATATAATTTATAGAAGATGTGAATTTCAACTAATTGTTTTTTCCTGGGGCAGTTTTTAATAGGCTTGATAATGCCGTTTCCACTGGGATTCCTAATGGAATGGATGTGTAAAACTGGTGAAACAGGAGTGGGAAGCAATCGGTTGTTAATCTTGAGCTTAATTTAGTGGTTCTCAACTTATTTTCTGCCTCCATACTGTGAAATTGACATCCATCAGTAACATTACTCATTACCATGCGGTGATTTTAAATTCGGGAGTGGGTGTGAGGAAAGTTATAGAGTCTCCCAGGGAGCATGTATAGTTTGAAAAGGCCCCTGTGTTCCACTCCACCACCCTTCCTCCACACACACACACACATCTGAGAATCTCTGGCCTATTTTCAGCATTGGTCGGAGAACACACACACACACACAACTGGCAAATGAATTCACATTCACGTAGAATGTGTATCTATGCATTTACTAAAACAGCCTCTAGTTACAGATTCGTAGGAAGCAGCATCATTACATTCTACTTTCCTTCTCTGTGATGCTGTGATTTTTAATGCATTTCTGATAAGTATAAATCAACTCATTGGGAGAAAGTTAACCCATGGGGAGAGAGTTAAGGGGAAAAGCATGGCACAAATCCCCAGTCTAGATAGAAGGGAATATAAGATGACTATTTTCATGCAGATGTGATTTTTCAGGTGACTGCTGTTGCAAAGTGTGGCAAATAAGGTAGCAAGTGCAGTATCTGCTGATGGAGTAGGAAGAGAGCTCTTTTAGGTGAAGACCAGGCCTTTCACTGAGGTAACACGCTGTCGAGGAGGCAGAGTTTGAGGCATGTGGAGTAATTTCTCTGCCTGGCCAGATCTGGTTTAGCAGATGGTGATTTTCTGTCAGGTCCTTCTATCTCCCCGCCCCCCGCATGGCATCAGCTTCCTGACTCACCTGCCTAGTATCATCAGGTTCCATCTCGCCTCCAACCAACTCCTTTCCATCCTAACTGGCTCTCAGTAGAAATGTGGTCCCACTTCAGTGAGAATGATAGAACTGTAGGTTGTATCAGCCTTGTCAATGTGTAAATAGCAGATACTGGGGGGAGTGTTTCATTTTGAATAGTGCCTTAAGCCAGTGCAGTTCGTTGAGAAATATCACTTGTCGTAACAGGCATGATCGCCATCCTCATGGAGTTGAGTCTACTAGGGGAGACGGGCCATGAACAATTATAATCATGACACGGGAGGGGCAGAATGGGCAATGAATCTTCAATTATGGATTATTATGTATGAGCAAATATTGGAGATATTTTGACGGAGTTATTTTCGCTTCTTTTCTGATACCCCTTAAAACACATCATAAAATTATCAGGGTACTTATGATCAACCTACTAATCACGCTGAGTCTGTTTGAGAGATATGGTCTCCATCACACCACGGAGGATATTAGTTTTCTGTTCCTGCTTTGGTTTTCTCATTGAACTCTTTCCTTGGCTAGCATCTGAGACATCATCAACTTGGGGAGGAAAAACAATATGTATAAAATATGGATCATGTCTGTAATATCAAATTATAAACTCATCACCGATTCTTTTTAAAGATTATCCATTAAGGGAGAAACTCACATCAAAGACAAAAATGCACACATGGCTCAAACTGATTGCATTTATGCATGAAGCTTCCTTATAGACCCTCTGCAGGGAGTGGTTTCTTCCCCTCTATCCTGTCACTTTTTGTTTTTTTGAGCCATTTTAATTTACACATGCCATAGAGGCTTTTCTCGTGAACACTCTTCCTGCCTCTTGTGCTGAAGGGTCTATTACACACCTTCATGTTTGTTCATTTAAGTCTATGGAAAACTCACATTCTCCAGAAACTGATTTGGCAGAAACCTAAAAAGCTAAGGAGGTAATACTCCTGAGATGGGAGGTCATTTTGAGTTCCATTTCCTAGTCATCTTGTTGAAAAGTGTCAGGTGCAGACTTTTGAAAGGTTAATTGTTTTTTTCCTTGGGTTGTAAATTCTGGCCTCATTTTCTTCTCATAAACTGTCACAGGGTCATGATACTTCCTGGTAAATGCGGCGCCCTCCCCTCCCCCCCATATTTATTTATTATTCATAATAAGTAAACTGCTTACAGGAATATTGAGTTTTAGTATGGGCTTTAGTGTTGGTTGGTTTCCATATCTGAGACTATAATTTCCAACGCTGAAAATCTTCTATCTGGCATGATATTTATTTAGCTTAAAGTGTTTTTGTGGTAGAAGTATTTACGAGCCTGCTTTCTTACAGGTATCAAGTGAGTTATTGAACGTGGGCTGTTGTGGAGTCACACAAAGATGGTGGGACTAGTGCAGCCACGTGTGTCCTTTGCTCATGTATTTGTTACCAGTACTAGATTGGAATGGCATCATCAGAAACCAGAAATGATGATCCCAGTTGCTGCCACCAACTGGCTCCTCTGAGGTGAACAGAACATTCCCTTCAGTATCATGACCCAGAGAGACAAGGCTGTCTAGGCCCAGGATTATATTAGGAATGATCAGATTGGATTGGCTATAAGAAGTTTTCCTACCTTAGTGATGGCCATAAGTGAGCTAAAACTTGGAAGCCAAGAAACCATGTCAAGGAAGAGTCTAGGGGTATACGTGGTCAGAAGTAATCTAAAAGTCTAGAGTCCAGGCATTTGGGCATGGGGGAGAGAAGAAATCACATCTCTGAGGCCAAGACAGTGAGAAATCTAGAATTGTAGGTAGTTTCAGATCAAGAACCAGCTATTGAAGCACAGAGGCAAGTCCTATCCTAAGTCAGGGATTGTTTAACTTCTGGTTTTTTGGTAGTTCAGACTGAGGCTAGAACTTCTGACTGAGGTAGCCCTTGAATAGGCATGTAGCTAAAAATACATCTCACCCAGCTAGGGCAGGGCCAGGAGAACTAAGAACCATAAAGAATCATAAGCGCAGGGAAAATTGGGTTATAACGATGATCTTGATAATGATGCCAATAGCAGCAAATATTTATTAAGTATTTAATGTGTTGACATACTTCATCTCATTTCATCCTTACAGCATCCTCGGTGTAGGTACAATTATTACACCCATCTTTATGAATGGGAACATGCAGGCTCTGAAAATTGTAATAATTTCCCCAAGATCAGTAAGCTGATAAATTGCAAAGTTGCCTATGCTACCTCCTTTGGATTATAACTGTATATAACTGTATAGGCTGGCATTGATGCCAAGAACTTGGTCTCTGTGCACTGCTGCCGAATTGAATCTCGGAGACAGAGTTTTGGGTGAAGTATAAAAGAATAGCTTTATTGCTTTGCCAGGGAAATGGGGACACAGCAGGCTCTTGCCCTCAAAAACTGTGTGTCCTCAACCCTGGAGGATTTGGTGAGGAGTTTTATAACAATAGTTCAAGGATAGGGTTGCTGATAAGATTAGGGTGTGTGCAGAGCCTATACTCCTTTAATCTGGTCTCAGGTAATCTTTTGATGAGCTTCTCTGGTTACTTTAATCTGGCCTCAGGTGGTCTTCTCTGGTATGAAGAATGCTGACATCTTCCATTTGTTGGGTTTTAGTTCTATAAAGAGCTCCAAGATATTGTTATATGTATCCTAGAACCAGGACCCTGCCCCCAAGGCTGCACTCTTGTTTTTTGGCTGTTTCTCCCTTGTCTCTGTATCCCCTCCCTTCCCTGATTAGCAACTGTTCCAACCTGCCCTTTGGGACTCAGGGAAGGTCATGGAGGCTGGAGTCTGTTCTCTACAAACAATTAACAGGGGACATGTAAGGCTTCCATGCCCAGGAGCCCCACAGGGTCCTGCTTGGTTTCAACATTATCCTTATAGCACCACCCACCCACACAAGAAATGAAGATCATCATGGACTGAAAGGAGTAGGGAAAACGTTGGTAATGTGGTTTACTTAACTAATGCTTCTGACTCTTCTGATCTGTTCTCTTGATACCTGCCTGATAAACAGCCTTTTGGTAGTTTCAGTTGGTCAATTCAATAGTCATGTTTGGGGGAACTACTCTCTGCCTAGTGCTGTACTGGGCTGTACAGCGTTGTCTTTTTGACAAATCTCATTAAAAGGAAAATGGTTCAGAATAGTAATATTTAATGTCTTTACATTATACCCAACTCTGTGGTATGATTGCTTAATGTAATTAATTCTTCCATCATTGGACCATTATCTTTTGACTCTTTGTCCTTGGCTGATTACAGGCATGATTAAAAACAATACTCCAGAGATGTTGCCTTCCGGGCCCTATTATTTCTCTATTCTGGATGGAATCTTTGTTGCCCTTGTTTCAGATAAGCCCTCCTTTGTCCAGTTGCTGCTTTTAAGTTAGCCTGACTGGTTGCTGTCATACCCCTTAGGCCTATAGAAACACTATCCTATGAAGCCTGTCTTCTCAAGCAATAATACTTCTACTTTGGCTGAAGAATCAGTTGCTTATTTTTCACTTTGTACCTGGGCCTGTGCAGGTGTCTGTTTTGATATCAATGGCATTTTCCGATATTAGCCTGGATAGTACATATAGGATTCGTGATAGGTTTTTGACTTATTTTGTCTCCAAATTAACTCCAGAGTCACAGCTCTGTCAGGGTTATTTGTCTCCTGAACTTTTTTTCTATCTTACTTTCACTAAGCCTTTACATCTTTGTCTCCAACTTTCTGTTTAGCATATCATTTACATCCTAGTTCCTTATTTTCTCAGACTGTAAAATGGGGATAATCATTCTTGTGCCTTCCTTGCCCGCAGGGGTAGGAAGAGAATGAATGTTTTCTGCCTGTGGAGTTCTCTGGGCCCTTAGGGAAGATGACACTCTATTAATTCAAGGCGGTAATATTGAGAAAGGATGATGGTTAGGAACACATATAAATTATTTAGAGTTTGATCCTCTCAATTTAAGTTTACCCAGGGTAATTTATAGTGTTTGTACAGATTTCAGAGGCTGCAACAGATCTTTCTAAAGCCATTAAGATTTTTCAAGCATATGCTGATATTAATTTTTGTAAAATATGGGATCTCCCTGTAAGTAGAATTATTAAAATAATTGATTAGTGGAGCACATTACTTTATAAAAGTAATCCAGAGAGAGACACCAACTATCAGGATAAAAAATCATAGACACTGTGATTGCAAGTCACAAAGGACTTTAGGAAGATGTCATAAGGGAAAATAGAGACTTGAGAGGGTGCGGAATATACTATTTGTTTTCTGTTCTTCACAATAAAGGGGAACACAAAACTCCAGCCATCCATTTTTATTTTAAAATCGAGGTAAAAAGTAAGTGACTAAGCCACGAATCTGAACAAAAATGACATTGGAGGTTGAAATGGAGCTTAAAGGGACTACATATTCTCTGAAAGTTTTCTGCCATCCCCATAGAATGGGTAGGAAAAATTATCAAGCAAGGGATGAAGGACTCTGCACGGAAAGGGGAGGCTCTTCCTGGCCCCTGTGTAATACTTTAGTTAAAAAGCTAATTTTTCCTTTGCTTCCTCCAGTGGCAGAGCGTGTGTTTTGGGAGGGGTGGTTGGAGTGGAAGTGGTTGGGGCACAGTGGGGAGATGACATTGTGTGGCTCTGTGCTTATTCCTGGACCAGCTTCCATAGGACACTTTACCCTGCCCTGCTCTCACCTTAAGTGGAGTACTTAGGAGCCCATAGAATCAGGCACAATCTCCACAACCCACCTAGAGCTGGCAGGCAATCGTTGCAGTTAAATTCTCTGTCCTGTTCCCTCTCTTGACTTCCCCTTGAACTTTCTGTGCCTTCCTCCATTCACTTTGGCTTTGTGGATTTACATTTCTTGTTCTTCTCATTTAGAGGTTTTTATTGAAATCAATGTCCCTTCAAAATGATGAAAGGAAGAGATGAATTTTAACTATACAAGTAAATAGCCAATCACTGATACATCAGACAACATCCCATCATCCACTCAGGAACCTCTGAAAGGGAAGATTACTGCTATTGCCCCGGATGGCTGACTTGATTAAAATATGTAGTGTTTTTTTTTTTATTCAAATATAGTACCATCATCAAATGTTATCATGAATATTTACATACTCATCAAGATAAAGAGGGGCTTTTCAGATTTTTCTGTTGGGTTTTGTTTGAGTCCTTTGATAACTAAAACGGAGCTGTTGACTCTTTTGCTCTTACTTTCTGGCATGTTCAGAGAATTGTGGCAGCAGGAATAAATTGTTTTGCAGAACGTAATGTACAGATACTATAGGTTCTATAGCATTTGTCATCCCTGAATAGTGTAAGGGAGGAAAAATAAAGTTTCCTCTACCCTTCTTGGTTCTGTTGCCAAACACAAGTTCCTGTGCCCAAGGCACAGTGAGGTCAAACAAATCAAAACGTCGGGGTTTGGAGCAGAGAAAGGTCTATTTCATGGCCAAGCAAGGAGAATGGGTGGATTGTGTTCAAAAAAACCCAAACTCCCTGATGGTTTTCTGGGAGAAGTTTTTATAGACAAAACTTTGGGTGAGGGCTGCAGGGTGTGTGGCTTTCTTCTGATTGGTTGGCGGTGAGGTAACAGGGCAGTGCTCCAGGGATCCTGAGCTCAGCCTGAACTTAGCAGCCTCCACTGGTTGGGGGCCTTAGTTCCTGCAGAAGAACTCGAAGATATTTTTATGTATGTCCCTTGAGGAGGAACCAGGATTGTGCCCTGTGCTATACTATTCTTTCTTGACTGTTCCTCCTTTGTTTCTGCATTCCCTCACTTCCCTGATGAGCAACTGTTTGAGTCTGCCCGTTGGAACTCAGGGAGGGTCAAGGAGGCCGAATGAACCCTATTTCCTACAAACAGAAAACAGGGACAAGGAAAGGATTTGTACTCAGGAGGGCCCCACAGGGAACTGCTCCGAGTCAGTTCTTGACTGAGACACCCCCCTATAATAAAAAGACAGATGAAGAGGAGAAAAACTAACAACAGATTGGTAACATGTATACATGGGAGAGACCCAGGAAAACACTCCAAAATGGCCCCAACTGCCACCTTAAATATCATCTCCAGCTAAAGACAGAAGAAGATGCTTGGGCATTGGGAAGGGGGCAGTTATGGCAGGCTATCAGGAAAAGTGCAGCAAACAATGATATGCTTGCTTTGCAGATGTAAGTCCTTTCCTTCTGCACTGATAAGAGTTTCCAGAGATGTACTCATCCTCCTCTCCCTGGTACAGAGATGAAAATGCCCTTACAAATGGAGATTTTACTCATAAATGTGTAAGTCTCTTATAAAAGGGTAACATACTCAGTTTTTGAGGTTTTTTTTTTTTTCCTGTTTCTATAAAATAACCAATATACCCAAGAGGCATATTTTAGGCTGGTAAATTCTGCTCCCCTTCAATACTAAAGCTTTTAACAGTATTAGGGCTTAGCAGAAGACATGATTCAATTCTTAGCCCCGGATTGGGTATTTGTATAATTAGGTAAAGACAGGTAACGTCATGCAGTGCAAAGGGTAGAGAACATGATGCCAGAATACCAGGCTAATCTGTGTTAATTAATCACTATGCCCAGAGCCACTTAGCAAATAAGTGGCCAAACTGAAACTCAAACCTAGGTTTGTCTGACTAGATGTCCTAGAGTCCTAAACTCTAGCTGTGTAGGTCATCAGGTTTAATAACTTATCCTATAATAATACCTGCCATGCTGTGTTGAGCATATACCATGTGCTAGACACTGCACTTTACATACATTATCACATTTAACATGTCACAGCTGAGGACACTGAAACTTCAGCTCTCTGTATGACTCTGAACAAATCACCTCATTTCTCTGGACCTTGATTGCCTCCCCTTTCCCAAGCTTTCTAAATCTTGTTTGTTTTTAAAAATTTTATTTGTTTATTTCAGATCTTTATTGGAGTATAATTGCTTCACACTGTTGTGCCAGTTTCCACTGTACAACAAATTGAATCAGCTGTATTTATACATATATCCCCATATTCCCTCCCTCTTGAGCCTCCCTCCCACCCTCCCTATCCCACCCCTCTAGGTCATCACCAAGCATTAAGTTGATCTCCCTGTGTTATGCAGCAGCTTCCCACTAGCTACCTATTTTACATGTGGTAGTGTATATATGTCCATGCTACTCTCTCACCTCATCCCAGCTTCCCCTTTGCCCCCCACCCCATGTCCTCAAGTCCATTCTCTACATCTGCATCTTTATTCTTGCCCTGTCCCTGGGTTCATCAGTACCATTTTTTTTAGATTCCATATATATGAGTTAGCATACGGTATTTGTTTTTCTCTTTCTGGCTTAACTTCGCTCTATATGACAGACTCTAGGTCCATCCACCTCACTACAAATGACTCAATTTCATTCCTTTTTATGGCTGAGTCATATTCCATTGTATGTATGTGCCACATCTTCTTTATCCATTCATCTGGTGATGGGCATTGAGGTTGCTTCCATGTCCTGGCTAGTATAAGCAGTGCTGCAATGAACCCTGTGGTACCTGTGTCTTTGTGCATTTTGATGTTCTCAGGGTACATGCCCAGGAGTGGGATTACTGGGTCATACGGTAGCTCTAACTCTTAATTGCTGACAAAAGGACAATCAGGTGGTGCATGTGATGATGATACGGGGATTCTGCCCTCAGAAGCCTAGCTCCACAAGTCCTGCCTCCCTCACTCAGTCCCTTTTTGCCTTCCGGAACTCTGCGTGTTCTGGCATTGCTAGCTGCTCCTGTCGCCTTCCCAAGAACTTCCCCTCCATTCTTTCCCTCTGTCTTGTCTATGTCTCCTGCTTTTTGCTGACTGAATAAAAATGCAAATGTGAGAGTTGCGAGTTAAGTTTTATTTGGGGCAAAATGAGGACTCTAACCTGGGAGATGGCATTTCAGATAGCTCTGAGAAACTGCTCCAAAGAGGCAGGGGGAAGGTCGGTGTTATAGATGATTTTAGTGAAGGGCGCTGCGTGCAGTCAAGCACACGTTTTGGCAGAGGCTTGCTGCCAGTCACGAGGAGCAGACGTCACGGTTAATGATTTTAGTGCTTTTCTAGATACGAGGAGCTGCAAGAATTGAGCTCACAAAATCTTCTCCTGAAAATATCTATCTGAAAGCCTGGTCTTCCAGTTTTTCCCAGAGCACAGAGTTCCTCGTTCCTGATCTCCACCCTGAACTCTTTTCAGGGGCTGTTGAAGGTCAGCAGCTGCAGTGGCTCCTGATTGAATCCTTTAGAGGTAGACGGCAAGTGCCACTTTGTAGTTGGCACTTTTCTGTTTCCTATGGGCACTTAAATATACTTGTATATCCACCCTGCCCTTTAGAAGTATCGCAAAACTCTTCTGTCAAAACTGCGTGCTTCCTGTTAATGCCCTCTTTCCACTTAAAAAGCCAAAAATTTTAAATGAGTTGTGTTCACTCATCATCTCTATTTTCTCACCTCCTGTCACTGTTAATCCCACTGTGATCTGGTTTCAGTCCTGACTACTGTCCCCTCTCTGCATATGAGTTTCCTTTGGCTGCTGTAACTAAATTGCCACAAATTTAGTGGCTGAAAATAATACCTATTTATCATGTTACAGTTCCATAGGAGCCGGCCAAAGTCTCACTTGGGTTAAAATTAAGGGGTGGACAGGGCTGCGTTCCTTGCTAGAAGACATTTAGGAGAGAATTCATTTCCTTGACTTTTTTCTAGCATCTGACAGCTGCCCATATTCCTTGGTTCACGTTCCCTTTCCTCCATCTTCAAAACCAACAATGTCGGTTGTATTTCTCTGGTTCCCTCTCCCATAGTAACATCTCCCTTTGACTACAGGAAAGATTTTTCACTTTTAAGGACTCGTGATTAGATTGGGCTCACTTGAATAATCCAGGATAATCTCTCCATCTCTAATTACTTAATTAAAACACATCTGCAAATTTCCTTTGTCATGTAACCTCGTATATTCATAGGTCTAGGGGTTAGGACATGGGGGAGATTATCCTGTCTACCCCCACTTCCACTCTTCTCATTGAAATTACCCAAGACCTCATTGTTAAGAACTCCAATGGGTACTTTTAATATTTGTCTTCCTGTACTTCCTGTCTACAAATGACAGTGGTGGTGACAAACTCTTCTTTCTTGAAACTCTCTTAATTTCTCTTCTTTTATGACCAGTTCTTTTCTCTTTTTGGTCTTCCTTTATTTTCTCCTTTAAACATTGCTGTTCTCCAGAATCTGATCTTCAATTCAATTCTCTTCTATCTGTACAAAAATCTCCTTCTGTTATCTCATCCATTTCCATGACTGAAAATGAAGTTACATACACTGATGACCACATTTTATAGCCACCTCTAGAGTCTAGAACTATATGTCTGTGTACAGTGATGTCTTTTCAAAATATTGTCTTTAAGATTTACGGAGAAATAATTGACATATAGGAATGTATATATTTAAGGTGTACAACTTGATGTTTTGATATACATATAAATTGTGAAATATCACCACATTCAAGCTAAATAAGATATTCTCCATCTCAGGTAGTTATTATTTATTTTTTGGTGGACACTTAAAATTACCTTCTTAGCGAATGTCAGGTACACAACACAGTGTTTTTAACTCTAGTCGCTACTAATGTATCAATACATTAGATCTCCTAAACTTGTTCATCTTGCATTACTGAAACTTTGTACCCTTTAACCAATGTCTCATTTCTCCTTCATTCCTGCCCCTGGCAACCACCATTCTGCTCTTTGATTCTATGAATTTGACTATTTTAGATTCTACACATAAATGGGATCATGCAGTATTTGTTTTTCTGTGTCTGGTTTATTTCACTTAGCATAAGAGTAATCAAAACAGTGTGATACTGGCATAAAAAGATGCATATAGATCAGCAGAATAGAGAGCCCAGAAATTAATCCACACATCTAGTTAACAGATCTTCAACAAGGGTGCCAAGAATACACAGTACGGAAAGGACAGCCTCTTCAATAAATGGTGATGGGAAAACTGGATATCCATATGTAGAAGAATGAAATTGGACCCTTATCTTACACCAAATACAAAAATAGACTCAAAATGGATTAAAGACTTAAATGTTAAGACCTGAAACTGTAAAACTACTGGAGGGGAAAAAAATGAAAAAACTTCTTGGCCTTGGCAATGATTTGATTTTTTTTTTTTTTTTTTGGTCATGGCACCAAAAGCAAAAATAGGCAAGTAGGATTGCATCAAACTGAAAGGCTTCTTTCACAGCAAAGGAAATAATCAACAGAATGAAAGGGCAGCCTATGGAATGGGAGAAAACATTTGCAAACCATATATCTGATAAGGGATTAATATCCCAAATTTATAAGGAACTCAACTCAATAGCTTAGACATCAACAACAACAGTACCGAATTTAAAAATAGGCAAAAGAATGGATTCTTAAAAAAATAAAAAGAAAAGAAAAAAGCATACAAATAGCTAACAGGTAAAATGAAAAGATATTCAGCATTACTAATCATCATGAAATTACAAATCAAAACCACAATGAGATATCACCTCACACCTGTTCCAGTGGCGCTTGTTAAAAAGATGAGAGAGAACAAATGTTGGTGAGGATATGGAGAAAAGGGAATGCTGGTATACTGTTGTTGTGAATGTAAACTAGTACGGCAATTATAGAAAGCAGTATGGAAGTTTCTCAAAAAATCAGAACTACCACACGATCCAGCAATATCTCATCTGGGTAATGACATCCCTATCTTGAAGAGATATTTGCACTCCCGTGTTCACTGCAGCATTTTTCACAATAGCCAAGACATGGAAAAACCCGAATGTCCTTTGATGGACAAATGGATAAACACACACTTACAGCCATTAAAAAGAAGAAAATTCTGCCATCTGTGATAACATGGATGAACTTACAGTCAAATCTTTATATGGATGTCTCGCAGGTACCTCAAATTCAACATGTTCAAAAGGTAACTCATCAGTGTCCTCCCCTGTCACTCCAATTCAGCCACAGCTCCTGATTTCTTCTTTCAGTCAATCATACCACCATCTACCTGATTGCCCAAGCCCCAGCATCTCACAACACTCTTGCCAACATTCTCTCCCAGGCCAGCACCAGCCACTATGCAGGCTACTTTCTCTCAGGGGTTCTTTCTGTTCCATTTCTATTGCCATTATCTCAGTTCTTGACCTCAACATTTTTCTCTTGGGATTCCTACAAAGACCTTCATTCTAACCAACACCCCCCCACCCCCTCTTTTCTCCATACCATAGCTGGAAGGGCCGGTTCCAAATTTACCTTCTTAAAAAAAAAAAAAAAAAGTCTATTCCATGGTTTCCCCACACCTTCAGGATAAAATCCAAGCTCCTTAGCTTGGCATGTGTATGATATACATTTATAGCCTGGCCTCATCTTAGCATTTCATTTTCAACTTACCCTGCACTTTCCCCACCACTCACCCCTCCCAAAACACACGCTCTGCCACTGGAGGAAGCAAAGGAAAAATTAGCTTTTTAACTAAAGTATTACACAGGGGCCAGGAAGAGCCTCCCCCTTCCGTGCAGAGTCCTTCATCCCTTGCTTGATAATTTTTCCTACCCATTCTATGGGGATGGCAGAAAACTTTCAGAGAATATGTAGTCCCTTTAAGCTCCATTTCAACCTCCAGTGTCATTTTTGTTCAGATTCGTGGCAACCCTCACCGCTCATGCCCTCTCATCTAGCCTTAGTTAGTTTTCTCAGGCTTTCTTGACTTAGCATATGTCGTTCTCCTTTCTGAGAACATGCTTCCTTCTACTTGCCCCATCTTTACCCATTTAAGAATTTAAAAAAAAAAACAAAGTGGGAAGGAGAAACGGGATATAGAGATTAAAACAATTTAACCATATATGGGTGTCCAAATTACTTTTAATTACTCAACTAATACCTTAGTATAAAATCTTATTAAAATTGTTTTAAAATTTAAATTTCTGCCGATAAAGCCAGTTGTCTGTGATTACCCACTCCCTCTATGTGTGAATATATTGTTCTTCAACTTGCTTTTTGACTGGGCTGTGTGTCTTGGAGATCTCTCTCTGTCAGAACATCAAGATTTCCCTTACTCTTTTTATTTACTGCTCTTTGTTACACTGTAAGCAGACACTCTTGTATTGAAAGACATTTAGGTTGTCTCTTTTTTTATTTTTTATTTTTATATTAATTAATTAATTAATTATTGGCTGAGTTGGGTCTTCGTTCCTGCTCGCGGGCTTTCTCTAGTTGCAGTGAGCGGGGGCTACTCTTCGTTGAGGTGCACGGGCTTTTCCGTGTGGTGGCTTCTCTTGTGGAGCACGGGCTCTAGGCACGCAGGCTTCAGTAGTTGTGGCACATGGGCTCAATAGTTGTGGACCATGGGCCCTAGAGCACAGGCTCAATAGTCGTGGCACACGGGCTTAGTTGCTCTGTGGCATGTGGGATCTTCCTTGGACCAGGGCTCAAACCTGTGTCCCCTGCATTGGCAGGCGGATTCTTAACCTCGGTGCCACCAGGGTAGTCCCAGTCTCCTGGTTTTTTTAGTTTTACAAATATTGCTGGGACTTCCCTGCTGGTCCAGTGGTTAAGACTTTGCGCTTCCACTGCAGGGGGTGTCGGTTCGATCCCTGGTCAGGGAACTAAGATCCCATATGTCACACTGTGCAGCCAAAAAACAAAAATACCCCACACACATTGCTACAGGGATTATCCTTGTAAAAATGCCACGTTGTGAAGATGTCCAAATGTTTCCTATGATAGATACCAGGAGCTAGCATCCCAGCGACCCTGACTTTTGGTTCCCGTAATGGACATCATGCATTTACTTGTTTGTCTTTCTCACCGGTTCACTAGTTCAAGAGAAAGGATTGTATCTTAAAGTTTGTGTATCCTTAGACTTAAACAGAGCCTGCCATATAATATGTGCTTACAAAGTACTTGTCAAATGAATGTGTCTGGCTGTTCTCATTAAACAAAAGGCTTCCTGACCTCTCTTATTCGTTGTGGTCTTAGATCATCATAGTAGTCCTTCCTTATGCAGAGGCCCTCTGACCCTTGAGCCTGGGGCAGTGTTTCTCTATAGCTGGTGCTGAGAGAGACCCGTTAGAGCTAATTGGGGATGCTTTTGCAGGGGCCACCACCTGAGATTATCATTTCTTCACAGACCCATGTACTTCCATTTCCTACATCCAGCTTCTCGGAATATCCACATCCTTGAGGGCCTTACTCTGGCCTCTTTCTCTCACGTAAGCAGTCAGAAGATGTAGGTGACTACGAATTTGCTAAGTACTTTTAATAATTCCATGTTCCCCATCTGTAAAATGAAGATTATGTATGTTACTTATCTCCCCCACTACATATAGTAAGAAAGAATATGCTCTGAGACTTTCAGATGACGATACTATATAGATGTTGCTTGAGGCAACAGTGGAAAGGGGGGTTTCTCCATTAGTCTGTAGGTGTGTTGTGCGCATGTGCCCCTTCCAACCCATTACACTGTGCTCCTTTAGGTCAGAGGCTGTATCTCATCCTGCCTTTATTGCCTGTACCTAGCATGTGTTTGGCTATATGTGTATTACATCAGTGCACTGGCTATCATAATAAATAGATATGGCCAAGATTGATTTGGCATGATCGACTATGCTTAGTTCTATGGTGTTTTCTTTGACTCAGTGACTTCACGCACTTCAATGAGCACATTAGTTTGTGTCAGTTATGGTGCTAGATGCTGGCGATGCAGTTGTGAACTAGATAAGCGTGTCCCTGGTATCCTGGGATTCCAGTCTAGTGATCTCGGCCCGGGGAGTTTTGCAAGGGACAGTGATGACGAGACTCCTCCCCCTCCCCCTCCTCCACTGGAGCACCAGAACCTTTCAATCCCTCTGCACTCTAGGCCACACTTTTCTGTTACGCTTTGCAAAAGAAGCCTACATGATGAAAGGGCATTGCTAAACACTTCCTGTGCAGAGCCCTGCAAAGGAAAAGTCTTCTAGAATCTATTGCGGTTTGTTGACAGAATATATTCCTCTAGGACCCCCATCTTCAGCTTTTCCTCGCAAAACCATCCTGTGTATTGATGCTCTCTTTGTCATCATCTTTCTGTGCCCTTTTCTCATTTCCCTGCATTACTCCGAAACCTTCTCTGCCCTTCTGCTGCCTGTCAAAATCAGCTCCTCATTGGCTAACACTGCATGCTACATCGATTCTCATTTCTTGGCCTTCCTTTGCCCATGCTTTGCCTTCAGCCTGTTATCCTTTGTTTATTGTTGCCAAACTGCTTTTTCAAGGTTGAGTTCCAATCTTACCTCCTCATTGCTACTCTGACCCTCTATCCTCTCATCCATCTTTGAACCCAATTTAAGAAAAAATGTCAACAGGCTATTTCAGGGTTGCCCGTATTCTCTCCCCAATAAGACTGTAAATCCTTGGAGAGCTGATTTCATGTATTTTATGCTCCACACTGTGAGGCACAGAAGAGGAGATCAATGAAGAACTTTATCAATGTAGAGCAGCATCATTTAAATGCCATGTGTGAACAGATGAATGGGTAGGAGATGCTCGAGTCAAACAAATTAGGTTAAGCTTGTGGTTCTGTAACATTTTTTTTCATTCAGCGTTCAAATAACATTTCTGGATCCCCTCTATGTGCCAGGTACCATGATAGATTCTGGTGATTTATAAATGAATAAAAATGGCCTCTTGCCCTCAAGCATCTCCTGATCTTGTTCGACAGTATAGAGGTTAAGAAATGAATACAGTACTGGGTGATAATTGCTCTCGTGGAGGTATGCCATTGGAGGTGCCAGGACAGTTCAGGAAGGCTGGCCTCAGTCTACCGAGGTGTGGTCAGGGAAGGCTTCCCAGAGAAAGTCAGGCTCGTGTTGACTTTTAAAGGTGGCATATGGTGTAAGCCATATTCAGCTCATTGGAGATACTGAATCCCAACTACTTGTGAGATTTCTGACCAATCCAAATGTAGATAACGGATATCAAACTCTAACCTGATTGGAGGAATATGCTTTCCCTTTGGAGATATTTAGGTGCCTCTTAGGCCCTTTAGTACCTTCAATGCAGGAAAGCACCGTGCAGCCAGAAACAGCTTTTGCATTTACAGAATCTGAGCAAACTGGCAGAACAAGGCCTTTTGGATTAGGGGCCAGTTTAATATAATAGTTGTTTGAAGTCTTCAAAGACTACTTATAAAAACAAAGAGGCAGGTCGACTACAATGTATTTAGCATCTAAGGTCCCTATTGCTTGGCTAAACTTCATTACCCCTATCAAACATCTCCAATGCTAAATAATCATAATCCCTCCTTTGTCTAAGAACAAATGCAATTACTGGGTATACAAGGTAGGGGAAATGAAATTGGCTTAGCAAGCTTCCACATGCCCCCTCCAAGCCGAAAGAACACAAAACTCTATTAAGTTCTTAACTTATTTCTCAGTTGCACACATTTCCATACCCGATGTATGTTAATGTGTGGAGAAAGTGTTCAATTTATATTAAATGCATACTTAGGAGCATTGCTAAGAAAGTAATATTTCAGTGTTTAGCTGCAAAGGCAGGAGGCCTGAGTTCACACCTCTAAACCTTTGGAGACTAACACCCTACCTACTCCGGAGCAGTTCATCTTCTGTTGACGTCTGCAATTGGCTCTTGGGTTCCCAGAGGCAGCAGGGCGATCAAGAGAATCCAAGGAGAAGCTCCAGTTTTGGCTGGACTTCTGGGAGAGCAGGTGGTTGGGAGTAATTAAGGTCTGATTCCTGGTGGCCTCTCACCAACGTAATTAGGCGCCTTGAACCTCTAATGAATCTCCCGCTCGTGTTGGGCTATTTAAATCATCCAAGAAAGCCTTGGCCACAGAGATGTCTTGCACTGCATTCAGGAATGACCTGCTGGGCTCTCTGTCCCCAGAGCTCTCCGGTTTTCACAACTGACGGTGTTTTTAATCACCTGCAAATTCAGCCTAGGTCTCAACTTGAGGACCAGTCCTGTCTGAGATAGTGGGATCTTGAGGTGCCCTAGGGCAATAACGTGTCATCGTAAGCATGATATTTGGTCAGGATTTGACCTCATCTATCAGTCTAACAATTCAGACTCTTCTTTGTTCTAGTGACAAAGAACCGTTCTTGGACCCCAGCCCTTAGAACTGGGTTTCTGTGATAGACGCCTGGCCCTGAATCTTTCAGGCCTAGGGTCCAGCCTTGTTGTTTCTCCAGCCCTCCTAGAAATTGGAGTTCTGCCCCAGACTTGAGCCCACTGGATTTCCTCTCTGCTAATTGCTACCAGACAAGAAGTTCCTGGATGTCTAGTGCTGTGTCCCGTCTATCTGCCAGACTCATCAGTGGCTTCCCACTTCCGGATGTTCCTCATCCTGACCTTCTTACCTCAACCAGCTGTCCCATCCTTTTAGATTCCTGTTAGAATTCCTCCCAAGGCTACTTCTCAAACCTTCAGAACTTTGCGTCCTTGTGCTTTTCTCCCCCCGCCCCCCCCTTATTTATTTATTTTTTAGTGCCTCGGCACACAGGCATTTTTTTTTTTAATGTTTATTTATTTATTTGGCTATGCCGGGTCTTAGTTATGGCACACGGGATCTTCGTTGCCGCGTGCGGGATCTTTGTTGTGGCATGTGAACTCTTAGTTGTGGCATGTGGGATCTAGTTCCCTGACCAGGGATTGAACCCAGTCCCCCTGCACTGGGAGCACGGAGTCTTAGCCACTGGGCCACTGGGGAAGTCCCGGCACACAGGCATTTTATCTGTTTTCTTTGCTTCTTAGTAGCTCCCACCACCAGTTATCTCTAGGGATTCTTCTGTCTCTCAAAGACTGGCTAGGAAATGAGACAGTCTTTTCTGCCCACACATGATTGCTGACCTCAAAGACAAGCCCGCAGGTCCAGTTCACTTTAAGGCTTGTGCTTTTAATTGTGGAGAAACAAAGAAGGGGACATTATAAAGGAAAAAAGTTCTTATCGTCCTTCTCTGTAATTCCTAAGCCCTTGTTGGTATGGTGCATTGATTTCTGGCCCTTTCTTCTATTCGTCTCTGCTTTCTCACCATATTTCCAGTTCCATCTTTGCTGTTTTGTCTCATCAAACCTTGCTTCTGTAAAAACCCCTTAGCCTACGAATTTTGAATGTTCATCCATTCCATTTTTGAGTGCCAATTGTAGGCTAGGCGCTGTTATAGGCACTAGGAATATAGCGTTAAACAAGGAAAATCATGCTCCCGCTGTTATGGAGCTTGTGTTTTCATTGGAGGGAAATTAGTAATGAACACATTGAAAAGTATGTGTGTGTGTGTGTGTATAAGAGGATATCAGATGCTAGTAAGTGGTATGCAGCAAAATAAAAGACAGTGATGGGAGAGTGACCAGAAGCCTATTTCTGATTGGGTGGTCAGTCTGGTTTTCTCAGGAGGTGACTTTAGGCTTAAAGCTGAATGACACAAAGGAGATAGGAATGTACAAATCAGGAGGAAGAACGTTCCTGGAAAAGAGAACAAGTGGTGCAAAGGTTCTAAGACAGCAGTTACAAGTTGGGGTTTTTGAAGATGGAAAGAAGGTCATGTTGAATGAGGCACAGTGGATGAATGCGAGGAGAGTGGTATGAACGAGATCAGAGAAGTTGAATCAGCAGGACTTGTTCATGGGCTGGATGCTAGGGGGTGATGCAGAGAAGAGTGGATCAAGGATGAGCCCTAGATTTTGGATTGGCCATTGTGTATATTTGGTAACACTGCTTTCTGAAATGGAGAAGAGTAGTGAAGAATTTGGAAAGTGAGAGAGAAAGGAAAAGATCGTTCTTTTTTGACATTTTAAGTTTGAGAAGCATATCGCACATGCCAATGCAAACATCAGGTATCTTCCTTATATTTAAATACATGGGATTGTGTAAAATTACCTAGAAGGAGTGTAGATAGAAGCGAGAATGGCACCTAGGTCTGAGCTCTGAGACTTTGTATCCTTAAGAGGTCTAGCAGCAGAGGATCCAGCATCGGAGATTGAGAACAAGCAACCAGTAGGAATAAAATCAAGGGCATAGTATCCAGAAAGGCACGTGAAAAAAGTGTTTTAAAGAGAAGGGGGCAGCCAACTATGCCAGATGCTACTGAGAAGAAAGCAGGTAAGAGAAGAGCAAAAGTGGCCATTGTTTTTCACTACAGGAATGTCACTGATGACTTTGACCGTAGTGGTGTCAGTGGCAGAGTGTGGACAGAAACCTATATGGAGTGGATTGAAGAGAGAATGGGATGCGAAGGAGCTGAGATGTGAAGGAGAGAGATACAAGACTAACTGAAGAAATGGTACTGGGAAAGAGATCAGGGCAAGTGAGCACCTGTAGAAGGGGGTGGAAGATTAAGGCATTTTCTTTTTTTTAAGTGGGAGATACCAGGTCATGTTAGTATGCAGATAAGGATAGATAAGATGGAAATTCTTGAGTAGGTAAAAGTGGAATGGGATTCAGAGCGCAAGTAGAGGGGTTTAACTATAGGAAGAGTGTCTGAAGATCTAAACAAGGCAAAATACAAGGTGATCTCTTGTCTCAAACGGATGTTTTTCATTCATTTATAAGCCCCTAAAGGTCATATACCCTTTAGCAGTGATCTCTGCGGACATTTGCTCATGACAGCTCTTTCCAACATCTCTTATTGGGTCTTTTGCAGATCATCTACCTGTGAGCTGCCTGTGTGCGTTCCAGGTCCTAGTCTCTTCTGTAAGCAACTGAGCCCTGGCTCTCTAGGCTTTGAGCACAGAAATCCTAGGGCTTATAGTCGATCACGCAGGGCCTCATAGGCACAGTAATGAATTTGCGAGTTAGGTTTTGGTTTGTTTATTTCAGCTTTATTGAGGTATAATTAACATATAACATTGTGTACATTTAAGGTGTATTCAATACAATGTGATGATTTGATACACATATATATTGCAAAAATGAGTACCACACTAGGGTTAGTTTACACCTCTATATTTTTTGTGTGTGTGGTGAGAACACTTAAGATCTACTCTCAGCAGCTTTCAAGTACAGTATACAAAAATGCAGTGAGGAGACACTGGATGGTTTTCAAAAGGAAATTAAGTTACATTTGAAGACAAGGACTCCTTCCCTTCTGTATATAATAGATTGGAGGGGGCAAGAGTGGAAGCTGAGGAGAGGCTGGAGGGAGACTGTTGCAATATTTTAGATGAGAGATGGTGGGACTACTAGTGTGGTGGCAATACACAAGAGATACAAGTAGACAGATATGAGAGTTATTCCAACTCAATTCTATGATTTGATAAAATATTACTCCTCGTTAAGTGAAATTGATTCACTGAAAAGGAATAAGCACATATTTTAAATTTTCGTTGCTAATACATACCAGTGAGACCATGATGTGCTAAGGAAATGACCTATATAAAAGCACTTGGCACATAGTAGGTGCTCAATTTAAAAAGCGGTCTTAAAATTTAATTTACAGGAATAGTTGACTTGTTATGGGGTAGGTTGAAAGACCATAAATATAATCTGAAACCATTACTTGGAATATTTCAGATTATTGGATACATTCCAAATCATTAAAATCACCGCAAACTCATTTCCAGTCCTGGCATCCTTCTTCACGGTTGTCTCCCAAGGGATAAGCACACACATGCATAATCATTACAACTGAGTGTGATCATGTATGCACGCTGTAGCAGGTGGACCAAGGGTTCTGCTCATTTGTAATTCTGTCCTTTGGTATTTAAAGAGTAGTGCAAGCGTTGCCTCTGGCATTGAGATATATTACCCATTCATAAGGACAGGGCAAACCAAGTTGTTTATATAAGAATAGATCTAAGCATTGGTTTAGTCCTGAAGGCTAACCACTACCACACCAGACACTGTGATTCTCAGCTTGCATTTTAAAAGACCACTGTTATCATTGGTTCTCATAGGAAACCACACAGCATTCCTGGGAGAAAAAGCAAGACTGTTGGGCTTACACAGCATGTCTATGGTCAGACGAGGACTGACATTTCTTTAGTGGGTGTTTGAGAACCCGTCTAGCTATAGTAGAGGCTTTGTGTTAGAGAATATTAGATCAGGCAGGCAAAGTAGGGTGGGGGCCAAATCATGGAAAGCTTTTTAGCCCTAACTAGTGATTTTGGGCTTAATCCTGCTTGCAACAGGGAACCACTTGAAATTTTAAGCAGGGGATTTTGAACATGATTTTTTTTTCAACTTCCCAAGTGTAGGGTTTCATTTAGCACCAGGGAGATAAAGTCCCTTGGTGGGCCTCTTATAGCTCAACCCTGGTGGCTGCTTGATAAATTTTCTTTCTTATCAAGCCTCATCTCTCATTCTATTGAAGTTGATGGTCATTTACTGAATGCCTGTCATGCAAAAGGCACTGTGCTAGGCACTTGTTTGTTTTGTGTTTAGGAGAGGTCTCCTGTCTAAATCCTCAAGCAGCAGGAGTTCTGAAAGATTTATCTTGAATAGGGGTTTATACCTTTAAATGCTCAGCTTTAGTTTTTCTCTCTGGGGATTATTTATTTTGTGGTTCAAGTGATTAACCCAGGGCTGCTAGATCCTTCCCATGACTCTGTCACCCCTGCCATTATGCAATGTCATTTTCTTTGCCAGATCACTATTGCCTCTAGGATCAAGTCCAAATGCCTTGGCTTGGCTTACCAGGCTCTTCACAAAGCTGGCCTCGACCAGCCTTTCAGTCTTATTTTTTCCACTCCTGAACTCTCCCCGGCCCCTGCCCCAGGCATTTCATATTCAACTTCCCCTAAATACACTGTCTGGATTACAGAGCAAGCTAGATTTTGTGATGTTGACTTGCCCTTAGTATACCATGCTATTTCGTGTCTGTGGTTTTATATGTCATTGCAATTGATGAGGATGTGTCAGATCGCTTGGTGCGTTGAGACTGAAAATGATTCGGTATTGAACTAGATTGCAAACTCCTTTTATTTAAAAATGAGGAACTATTTCCAGGCAGAGACGATGTATGGTTGCCTCTATCTCTTTTCTTCCATCCAAGGCGTCAGATGGAAGGTGTGGCAGATAGGAGGTGGCCAGTACAAGTCAGGTAAATGAATGTGTGCTCAGAGAATTCAAAGTCATTTCTGTAGAGCCTAAGCCAAGCAGAATCAGGGTAATGAGTCTGCCAGAGGCCAGGGGGTGCAGTGCAGTGGGCAGAGAAAGGGGGGAGGATGTGTGGGGAGAGCCTGCAAGCCAATGGGCAGAATTTTTGATTATCTACTGTTTTAGATCATCTGCCTCACTGCTTCCCTCCATTGGTGTGTATAATTGAGAGCAAGGAATGGATCTTCTGGTTAATTGGTTTTTCTGGTTAACTCGTAGTTGACTGGAAAGTTTTCTTCTTTTCAAAAAACATCCTCTCTAACATATACTAAATTCTATTTTCTCTCAGTGCAATGTAAGGCAAACAACAACAACAACAACAACAACAAATAAATCTTTTTATGATTCAGGAACCATCAAGAGTGTATTGAATAAATAGTCCTGTCAAATCACCATTTACTTAGTAAGCTTCTATTAGTCTGTACTTAGTGTAGTGTCCTTGTGAAGGATATAAAATGAGTAAGACCTGTGGAATGGACTGGAGCCTGGCAGAGGTCTTTGGGACGAAATCATGGAGGAAACAGGTCCAGTGCTAAGGAAATGACCTATATAAAAGGCACAGAGATGCATTCCAAGTTGTGCAAAACCTGAGTGTGTGAAGCAGCAAGACACGAAGAACAGGTTACAGTCAGGGACTGGCGGGCACGAGCTGTTGCTGTGGAATGGAGATCTAGGGGGATCAGAGCTTTTGAGGAGAGCTAGTGTAGGAGCAGGCAAAGCTGGAAAGTGCGTTAGGAGGTTAATTTTGGATGCCTTCAGATGCCAAGCTGAGAAGTGTGGACTTTATTCTGTTGGCAACTGGAAGCTGGGAAAGGACTCAATTAGATCCTTGGTTTTAGAGGATCACTCCGGCAGAAGTGTGAAGGATGTGTTTGAAGGGAGACTGGAGCCAAAAAGAACCAAATATAAGGGCGTTTCAATAGCCCATTCATTCACCCATTGACCCATTCATTAAACACGTATTCAGTGAGCATCGATTTGGACAAGGCACTGTTCTGGCCTGGAGGAGAAATGGCAGGTTAAAGGAAGGCTAAGTGAAAAAGAGTGAGAAAACTGAAGAGAGAAATTATGGAGACGGATACAATTTCAGTGTTATAAAAGTAGAAATTGGGTCAATTCTAGATTTCCATTTTGTTTTCATGCTGAAACTTTGAGATGCAGGAATAGGAATGGAATTCTCCCTGTGGGATATTGACAGCCTCTGCCAGAGCCACGCGTGGGCCAAGGCGCTGGTTCGGGGATAATGGGCAGAGCTTCTTTTCAGACTCCATATCCTCAGAAAGCATAGGATGGATCCCTAAGCAGGGGGGAAATAGTATTCATTTTAAATCTCACTGGGACTTTGGGAGTGTCTTGATGTAGGTCAGCTATTACATTCTCATTCCCTTTAATTGGCTGGCTGGAAAGGGCAGCATAACTTGAACGTCTGGAGATACCTGTCGAACATCTGGTGGAGGTCTAGGGTGAGGATGACAAAGTTGGTCTGAATTAAGGATGAGGACAGTTAATTGGTTTAGATTCATGGGTACCAAACTGACAGAATTTGGTTTTTAGATTTCAGGGGTTCTTAAAGGAAAGCGTGACTTTGAAGATGTTAATATCATTAACTGGATACGTCTTTCCACTTATTTGTGTCTCTTTTGCCTTATCTAACAAATGAAGTGGTTGAATAGATCAACTCTGTGGTAAGGAGAATATTAGTGCCCTAATGTTTTGTCCATGATGTAATCTCTAGAGACTGTAAAAATGTTATGTTATATGGCAAAGGTGGGATTAAGTTTGCAGATGGAATTAAGATTGCTAATCAGATGAACTTGAAGAGATTATTTTGGATTATCTGAGTGGACTCAATGTACTTACAAGGATCCTTAAATGGGGGAAGAGGGAAAGAGAAGAAGCAGAATCAGAGAGGTGGCATCATGGGAAAGACTTGACCAACCATTGCTGGCTTTGAATATGGAAGGGGCCACAAGGAAAGGAATGCAGGCAGACTTTAGAAGCTGGAAAAGGCAAGGAAAGGGATGCTCCCACAGAACCTCGCAGAAAGAATGCAGCCTTGACCACACTTTGATATTAGTCCGTGAGCCCTATTTCGGACTTCTGACCTCTAGAACTGTAATACAATAAATTTGTGTTGTTTGAAGTCACTAAGCTTGTGGTAATTTATTCCAGAAGCCATAAGAAACTATGATAAACTTACTGACTTAATTTCTTCAAATATTCCGCAATCTAAAAGTTTTTTTTTTTAAATTTATTTATTTATTTATTTATTGGCTGTGTTGGGTCTTCATTGCTGCACACGGGCTTTCTCTAGTTGCGGTGAGTGGGGGCTGCTCTTCACTGTGGTGCACGGGCTCCTCATTGCCATGGCTTCTCTTGTTGCAGAGCACGGGCTCTAGGCGCGTGGGCTTCAGTAGTTGCAGCATGTGGGCTCAATAGTTGTGGCTCACGGGCTCTAGAGCACAGGCTCAATAGTTGTGGCACACGGGCTTAGTTGCTCCACGGCATGTGGTATCTTCCTGGGCCAGGGATCGAACCTGTGTCCTCTGCATTGGCAGGTGGATTCTTAACCACTGCACCACCTAGGAAGTCCCTAAAAGTTCTTAACAGGGATGCACATCTTAATCATGTATTGCCGTAGAAAACATATCTGAGCCCCATTCCCTGAAAGTTGGATGCTGTAGAGGTGAGGCAGGGCCCTGCTACCTTATTTCTTAAAGGTTCCGCAGGTGATTCTAACATATTCCTCCTTTTGAAAATTACTGTAATCTCTCCCTGAATGTCTGTTTAGATGAGAAGAAAGCACCTGACAATAGAATCATACAGTTATAGCTGAGGAAATCAAGGTGAAGAATGAACGTGAGAGATGGGCTGCGAAGCCTTAACGTTGTAACCTAGTTTTTCGTTTTCATGTCTTCGAAACCTGCAAGAGAATCCCTTGAGTAGCAGCTGCCTACCTGCTGTGCTCATTAAACAACAAACATTACTGCAGAAAGTTCTTCGTAGTATGTAATTATTTTAAAAATCCCATTCTCCTTGTCTTTGCAAGAAGCAAAGAATATTGTTTTGCTTTACAGTATTCTCTAGGTCAGGACATATTAAAAAAACAAATCTATGGGTGAGTCATTTGTACATATTTTCGGACTTGGCAGTCCACTGAAAGCATTCCGAGATCATTCTTCAAAGAACCAGTAACCAGCATAGAGTTCTGTGAAGTCCCTTTCTCAAACATCTTTTATTCCATACACTTAGTAACCTTGGATGCTTATTAATATTAAATTCTTCTCAGGACAATCCCCAATACATTTTTTTTTTTCCTTTAGTGATGGTTTCATTTTAGAACTGTTTCTGTCAGTCATCTCTTACTTCCTCTTAAGTTTTTTTCACATTTAGACTTCTTTGGCAGCTGGGCATTTTCAGGGTACTGCAAAGATATTTAGACCTTTTTATTGCATAATCTCTTTAAAGTGAGAGCAATAGAGAAGTGGGGCAGGAAAGATGAAGAAAATGGCAAAGATTGGTTCTAAAGTAATTCTGTCAGACTTCCTATTGGTTCTGGTCCAGGAGCACGAGAATTGGGTCAGCCACGTAGGATTCTCAGTGCAGAAACCTGTCAGTTGGCCAGCCTATGGCATCTCCGGATCCTCGATGGGATGGCTGGCAGAGCCTTCCGGGCAGGTGTAGTGAAGAACAAGACCTTTGGATTCAAGGAGTTAAACGGGATTTCTTGGGACGATGGACGATGAGGCTGAGTACATAAGTGCTGTGCTGAAAATGAGGGATAACTGTAGTGATTAAACACTCGTTTAAGCTCATTACCGCAGGACAGTGACAGTCCCTGTGGCAGCATATAAAGCAGGGGAAGTAGACCAAGGTAGAGCAGCAGGAAAGCAGGCCCTCTATGTGCCAGCACTAAAGGAGCTTCTGTCATCATAATCTGCCTGTGACATGTAAGTGAGGTCACTTCCTATGAATAATGCATGATGGCTAAGAGGGAGCAAAACAAGCTTTCACATCCAGCTGGGGCCTGAAGTTTTGCATTGTATTAAAATATATTATGAGAGGATGGCTCCCTTACACTTCTGTGGAATTGCTGCCACCCCTGCCCTCCCGGTGTCTGCTTAGTCTGCCTCCCTATTTCATAGGCAGACATAGCCCAGATATACCAATCTTATCTTTACAGGCCATTAGTAAGCCGGAGGGTATGGGGACAGAGCCTTGGACAGGGAATTGTGTGACTTGAGGGCCAACCATTGTTCTGACACCAGCTAATGATGTGATCAGGCAGATGCTTTGACCTCTCTGTGAATGGGTATGAAGATACCTAATCTTCTGGTGCCTTAAAGACACATCATGGATTAAATGGGATGTGAATGATTATGAGTGTTCTTTAATAATATATAAACCCATATATAAAGAATATCTAGACCTATACACATGCAGCGTGTGATGGTTATCATTGATAAGGCCCCTCCTTCCGGACTAGGTCTATTTCAGCCCCAGAACTAAAAGGACCTTCCAGATAAGTGAACAATATCATGGATAAATGACCTCCATACAGAAGCACAGAAACAGGGCAATGTTGTCAGGCCTGGTAAATTACCACCATAGCAAGCAGCAATGGCTGTCTCCTTCCATTGTTTTCACAAGCTTGTTCTGGTGTCTTGCGTGAGTAGAATCAGAGTCTTACATTGGAACTGATGACGAAGTAATTGTAGCTCTTCTCAATGAGTACCATTTCCACAGGAATAGTGTGTTCGTAAAATTTTTTAGAGGGAGCAAGCACTTCTGCTTGTGGACAAGGCGGAGATACAGGGACCATCCTCCCACTTCAAAGAACAAAACAATGGGCAAGATAAGTGAAATAATAGTTGGTGAGACACTGGACATCAGGCAATGAGGGCAGTCATCTCCAAGGCGACCAAAGCAACCACTATGTTTGTCCTACGTTCCTGTCTGGAGAGAGCTTCCAGGTCCCATTGCAGAGACCAGTGGACTCTGTGCTGAGGTGGTGGAACTGCTCTGGGAGTCCACGGCAGCTAGAGTTTATAGGACAGTGTAATGGGGAAGAAAGATCTAGATATAAAAGGCACTTTAAAGATGTGCAGATAGTCCTCTTTGAGTATTCAGATGAATTCAGACCAGCACGTGTGCAGGAAGAAATGACCCAAGGCTGGGAAAAGGAAACCTCTGAAAGAACTAAAGTTAATAGTGGTTGGCATTTATACTGAGCTAGGAATAGTGCCTACTCCTACTGGGTAGGCTGGAAATACCTTAAGATTTACAAGGCAGTGGTTAAAGTGAACATGAGGATTTCAGTGGAGTAGTGGAAATAATTATCCTTAGGCTGAACGCTATTGTCATCCCACCTAACAAATCTTAGCAGCAAGACCCAAAAGGATCAAATTGTTTTCAAGTAACTGCATCCCAGAACAAAGCTCAAGACGATTTATAGACATACAAAAATATTGAGCACTGAACAAGGAAAAAAAATCACAATACCTGGCATCCAATAAAAAATTATCAGTTATAAAAATAAATTGGAGGGACTTCCCTGGTGGTCCAGCAATTAAGACTGTGCTTTCACTGCAGGGGGCACGGGTTCTATCGCTGCTGGGGGAGCTAAGACCCCGCATGCCACGCGGCCAAAAAAAAAAAAAGTTGGAGAATTCAACTCAAAATGATTAAAGCAATCAATCCAAACTGAACCAGAATTGACACAAATACCATAATTAATGACAAGTAAATTAAAACAATTATGACTACATTCTATACATTAAAAAACTTAGAAGATGAAAACATGGAGTCAAACTGAACTTCTAGAGATGAAAATACCATGTCTCATTAAAAGTACACTGAAGGAGATTAATGGCATATCCTCCAACATTGCAAAAATAAATGTTAGTCAATTTGAAGACACAGCAAAACCAAGTATCCAAAATGAAACAGTGAGAAAAAGAGAATAAAATAAAAAAGAATGGAATATCAGTAAGCTATCCGACCAGGTCAGTTCACCCAATATGCACATAATTTGAGTCTCTGAATGTGCAGAGAGAAGGGGACACTGAAAAAATATTTGAGTAAATAATAGCCAAAAATGTTTCAAATCTGATGAAAGCTATAAGCCCTCAGATCTAAGAAGTTCAGTGAATCCCAAGCACAACCAATATGAAGAAAACAAAACCAACATATCAGAATCAAAAGGCTTAAAATCAATGATAGAAAATCAGAAAGCAGAGAAAGTGACATTATATACAGAGAAACAAAAATAAGGATGGAAGCAGGTTTTTTTTCACCAGAAACTGTGAAAGCAAGAAGATAGGAGAAAGACCTCTTTAAGTACCAACAGGGACCCCCCCCCCCCCAAAAAAAAAAGGCAGACGACTTATATCTCTATACCCAGTGAAAATACCTTTCAAAAATGAAGGTAAAATAAAGACTTTTTAGATATACAAAAACTCAAAGAATTCATCCCCAGCATACTGTTGCTATAAGAAATATTCGAGGAATTACTTCAAGCAGAAAGAAAATGATACTAGATGCGAATCTGTATTAATACAAAGGAATGAAGAGCACTAGAAATGGCAACTTTATGGGAAAGTAAGTATAAATATCTATGATATAATTGTTTCAATAAAAATAATTTTTTCCTGTGAATGGTTTTTTTTTTAATCTTTATTGGAGCATAATTGCTTTACAGTATTGTCAGTTTCTGCTGTACAACAAAGTGAATCAGCTGTATTTATACATATATCCCCATGTCTCCTCCTTCTTGAGCCTCCCTCCCACCCTCCCTATCCCACCCCTTTAGGTCTTCACAAAGCATTAAGTTGATCTCCCTGTGCTTTGTAGTAGCTTCCTACTAGCCATCTATTTTACATTTGGTAGTGTGTATATGTCAATGCTACTCTCTCACTACGTCTCAGCTTCCCCTGCCCCTGGTGTCCTCAAGGCCGTTCTCTACGTCTGCATCTCTATTCCTACCCTGCCACTAGGTTCATCAGTACCATTTTTTGTAGATTCCATATATATGTGTTAGCATACGGTACTTGTTTTTCTCTTTCTGATTTACTTCACTCTGCATGACAGACTCTAGGTCCATCCACCTCACTATGAATAGCTCAATTTCGTTCCTCTTTATGGCTGAGTAATATTCCATTGTATATATGTGCCACATCTTTTTTACCCATTCATCTGTCATTGGACATTTAGGCTGCTTCCATGTCCTGGCTATTGTAAATAATGCTGCAATGAACATTGTTGTACATGTTTCTTTCTGGATTATGGTTTTCTCTGGGTATATGCCCAGGAGTGGGATTGCTGGGTCACATGGTAGTTCTATTTGTAGTTTTTTAAGGAACCGCCATACTGTTCTCCATAGTGGCTGTATCAATTTACATTCCCACCAACAGGGCAGGAGGGCTCCCTTTTCTCCACACCCTCTCCAGCATTTATTGTTTCTAGGTTTTTTGATGATGGCCATTCTGAAAAATAATTTTTAAAATGTACTATGAGCTTTATAATATATATGAAAGTAAAATGTGTGAGAATACTGCAAAGGTCAGGAGGTGAGAAACGGAGGGTGATGCTCTTGTACTATATACACAAAATGATATTACTTGACAGTAGACGATGCCTTGTTTAAAGTTGCTACAAATCTAAATCAATCATTAAAATAACAAAGAGTTATATCTACTAAGCCAAAAAAAAAAATAAGTGGTAACACGGAATCATTAAAAAATATTTAAGGAATCGAAAAGAGAACAAAGTACAGATTGACAAATAGAGAACAAATAGTAAGATAATAGACTCAAACCTAATGATATCACATTATCGCATTAAATGGAGATACTTCAAGTACTCCAATTAAAAGACAAATATTGTCAGATTGGATGAAAATGGAAGACACAAGTACAAGCTGCCTACAAGAAATACACGTTAAATATAAAAACACAAATAGATTGTAAGTAAATGATATTAAAAAAAATACCTCACTAACAAAAAGCATCTTGCCTATAACATGCTCATTACTAGCTGAGTGGCAATATTAATATCAAAGTAGATTTCACAGCAAAGACTATTACCAGGAATATGGAAAGTCATTTCATAATGACAGTGGGGTCAATTCATCAAAAGGACATAAAGACCCTAAATGTTTATGTACCTAATCATAGAGCTTTAAAATATGTGAACAAAAACTGATGGAACTGCAAAGAGAATTAGACAAATCCACAATTATGGTTGGAGATTTCAATACCCCTCACTCAGTAATTAATAGAGCAAGTTAAGTTGCAAATCAATAGGATTTAGTCAACTTGAACAATATCATCAACCAACTTGAACTAATTGACATTTATAGAATATTCTACCTAACAAAAGCAGAATTCACATTCTTTTTAAGTGCGTATAGAACATTTACCAAGATGGAACACATTCTGGGCTAGAAAACTACTTTTAAAAAGTTTAAAAGGATTCATGTCATATGAAATATATTCACTGACCACAATGGGAATCAAAGTAGAAGTCAATAACAAGAAAGCCTCTGGAAAATCCTTAAAGATTTGGAAATGAAATTACTTCTAAACAAGCCATGGTTGAACGAATAAATCAAAAAGGGAATTAGAAAGAATTTTGGACTGGATGAAAAAATTTTTTAAATTCTAATTCATAGGATAATACCAACACAAAAATTTGAGGGAAATTTATAGCATTCAATGCCCACATTAGAGACGAAGAACAATATTATCAAAGATCTCAGCTTCCACCTCAGGAAACCACAAAAAGCAAAGCCAATTAAGCTAAAATATACAATCGAAAGAAAATAATGAAGATCAAAGTAAAAATAACAATACAGAAAATCAATGAAATCAAAACCTGGTTCTTTCAGAAGATCCATAACATATATAAACCTCCAGCACACTGATCAGGAATAAAAAATAAAAGAAACTATGTAAATTATAGTACAGGAATGAGAGAGGCAATATCTGTATGTATTGTATAGACACTAAAAGAATAATAAAGAAATTGTGAACAACTTTATGCCAGGAAATCTGATGACAGATGAAATGGACAAATCTTAAAAGACACAAACTACTAAGCTCATGTAAGATAAAAGAGATCACCTGAATACACATATATCTAGTTTCTAAAAATTGAATTTGTCCTTATAAACCTTTCCAGATCCAGATGGCTCCACTGTGGATTTTACTGGATATTTGAAGAAGAGATAATATCAAGTATATAGAAACTCTTCCAGAAAATTCAAGGAAAGGGAATACTGTCCAAATTTCTGTATGAGGTCAGCATTGTTGTGATTTCAAAAGTAGATAAGACGTTACAAAAAAGAATACCAGAGACCTATATGCTTCATGATTATAGATGCAAAATTTCTAAAGAAAATGTTAGTAAATCAAATCGATCCACAGCTGGTTGACCTCACTAATGTGGAACCCTCAGATACAGAGCACTGACTAAAAGGGACTTCAGCAGCCCTGGATTTTGGTATCTGCTAGGGATCCTGGAGCCGATCCCCTGTGGATACTGAGGGACAACGGACTGTAAAAATGATAATACATCATGACCAGATGGAGTTTATTCCAGGAATTCAGCAATCAATGCAGTTTTCCACATTAGCAGATTAAAAAAGAAAAACCATTTGATCATATCAATTTATGCAAAAAAAATTTGACTGAATGTAACAGCCATTCCTGACAAAAACTGTCAGCAAATTAGGTATAGAAGGGAAAGTCCTCAATTTGATAAAGAGCATCTACAGTTAACATCATTCTGAAGATGAAAGACTGAATTGATTTCCTCTATGATTAAGGACAAGCATTCCAGAAACAGCTTTCGCAGCAGAGTGAAGGACAGAGATTCTTTTCATTCATTACAACATCCCCTACCATGTTTTCCACACCATCTTACATAAAGTTAATACTTAAGAATGATGTTTTTTTTTTCCTTGTGATACGAACTTTTAAGATTACTCTCTTAGCAACTTTCAAATATGCCATACAGTATTATTAACTATAGTCACCATTACACCCCCATGACTTATCTATTTTATAACTGGAAGTTTGTACCTTTTGACCCCCTTCACCCATTTTGTCCACCTCAGCTCCTCAGCTCTGGCAACCACCAGTATGTTCTCTATCTGGCTGAGTTCAGGTGTTTTTGTTGTTGTGTACCTTCCACATATAAGACATCGTCTGCCTTATTCCACGTAGCGCAATGTCCTTGAGGTCCCCCCATGATGCACAAGAAGCCAGGAAAGATCTCTTGGCTTCTTGTTCAGTACTTCCTCCTCTGCATAATTTTCTTTATCTACTGCCCTGTCACTTAATAGATTCCTAAACTTCCTGCAAGGCTGTATAGGAGGGGATGGGTGTTGAGGTGGGTGGAGTATCTACCCTCCTTTCTATTTACTCTGCCTGTGTTCTTGCTCTTCTGATCATCGCTGCCTCTACTGGTCATGCAACCTCTTTCCTCTGCTCTGCTTTTAAAACCACAAGTTTTTTTCTTTTCTGCCTCTATCTGGAAATTCCTTTGAGTTTTTATCCTTTTCTGTTCATTTCTCTTTCTCCATTCATTGAATGTTATGTTTACTTTGTGAAAAGAATCAAATCATTTAATCTGTGTTGTCAGTAGGAAGTGATTGAAGTATGCTATCTAGTGTAAACCATTGGTCCACAGGGAATTTTTTCACCCACATAAATGAATAATGTATTAAGGATACCCTGGGTACCTCTGGGGGATGCTTTTAAAAATCTCCATTTTACTTAACTTTTTTTCTCAATATCTCTAATTCATTTAATGTTACCAGTTCCTCTATGTATGTGTGCTGGTCTCATACCAGCATGCAAAGCATAAATTGCTTATGTTCTACCTGTAACCAGGACTTCTTAATTTCCTTTCCTTCTTCTCATCTAATCCCATTTTTTAAAAATTAAGAAAATAATACTATACAGGCTGTTATTTTATATAGGAGTTACTCAGTGGTATAGACAATGAGGCTCTTCTATCCCAGCTAATGGGGTAAGCAGTGACATTTGCCCAAGATGTCAGGTCAGTTTAATTCTTGAATTTTGCAAACAACCTTGCCATTTACACAGGTTGGCTCTGATTCTCAGGATGCAATAGCCACGGGGGTGGTTACTTCCATTTGGATTTAAAAAATGTAAATGTAAGACATTGCAAGGCAGGAAGAGGTATTAAAAGCTTTCCAAGCATTAGAATTACAATGGTCCTACACACTTCTGTTTCAGTAAAGCAAACAGGGAGATTCTTGAAGTGTTCTACTCCCTCTCAAAATACAAATGGAAACTCTGCATCTAATGACTTTTCACTCACAGTGCAGTTCAGCTAGAGGAAAAAAAATCTTATGTAAGAGGATTTTATTGTAAATAAAACGAATCACTGACAAATTTTTTAAAAGGAGGCAGAACAAAAAGACCTTACTAAACACAAAAACAAAAAAAAAGGCTGTAAAAATGACCTAGTTTTATTTGAAAGTGTTTGTAGCAAAGTTATAGAACATATATACTGTTTTCAAGGCAAAGAGTAAGAAGCATTAATTTTCCATTAACCTGGTGGCTTTTTAGGTGTGTAATTAATGATCTATCATTATCTGTATCTGCCTGCACTTTGAAAATTGAGAAAACGTCTCGGTTATTCAGGCCCTGAAGCAGTTTATATGAACTCTGCAAAAATCGAGGCAAAAAAAAAAAAAGGTTTTGACTAGAGCGATATTAATAATTTTCAGTTCTTCATTTCACCATGTGTGTGCAAACAGCCTAAGCCAGAGAGCTGTACAAAATGCATTTCTGGAAACATTAGTGGACTGAGAATATACATTTGTATATTTTGCATGAAAGTGTCATTTGATTTTTGTATTAAAGTATTATCAAAAATTTCAACTCCCAAGAGGAAGAATCTAATTTGCTCTCATGTTATTTATGACAAATAATTAAGACAATTGAAAGAGCTATGCTTACTGAGTTAGAGACAATCTCTGGGCTGCTTTATGAGACTAGAAATTGTTCCAGAAATATCGTAAACTAGAACGTCAAATAGGATCTCTCCCTATAAAATGGGAAAGCCTTGTAGTTATAGCTTGCGCAACCAACTGTCTTAACCTCTGAATTTATTTTTCTGAACCTGGATACATGGGGATGATGTTACAGGGAATGTGGAGCATTAAATGACGTAATATGTTAAAACCCCTGGCACGTAGTAGTGTTTGGTAGATGAGACTGCTCTTCTGTAACAGTAAGTAAGGTAGGGCAGAAGAAAGAAAAATATTGTAAGCTTTAGAAACACTATTATGTTTGGCCTTAAATACTTTTTTAATAAAATTTTATTGAAGTATAGTTGATTTACAATGTTGTGTTAATTTCTGCTGTACAGCAAAATGATTCAGCTCTTTATATATACATATATATACATATATGTATTCTTATTCATATTCTTTCCCATTGTCGTTTATCACAGGATATTGATATCATTCCCTGTGCTATACAGTACGACCTTGTTGTGGCCCTAATAACTTTGGTTCCTGTCTGTGTTGAAGTGGTAAAAGGTGGTTAGGTATAGATCAGAGCTGACTGACAATGAGGCTTTTCCTTTTTCTTTTTTTTTTAAGCTCTTTATTGGAATATAATTGCTTTACACTGTTGTGCCAGTTTCTGAGGTACACCAAAGTGAATCAGCTGTATTTATATATATATCCCCATATGCCCTCCCTCCACCGACTCCCTCCCACCCTCCCTATCCCAGCCCTCTTAGTCATCACCCATCATCGAGTTGATCTCCCTGTGTTATGCAGCAATTTCCCACTAGCTATCTATTTTACATTTGGTAGTGTATATATGTGACTTTGTCACTTCCTTTTTCCTCTGTAGTAGAGCAGGCAGCTTGAAAGTACATTGGTTTTCTCTGTAAGGAATGCAGGTACATATCCTGGTCTCTCCAGACCTTCTTTGCTGTCATATCTAATTTGGTAGAGTTTATTTGCTTCTCAAGTGTGTGCACTTTTCAGTTCTTTCTTATTAAAATAAAGGTTTCCCCTGCTTTTTGGAAGTTTCCTTTATGCCACTTCACTTTTACGAAAAACCTACCTTCTATGAAAGACAAAGCTTCGTACCTGTTTTCTGTAACTGAAAGGAATCTGGAGAGGATTTTTGCTTTTAGGAAAGAAGGTGAAAAGCAAAAATAGCTTTTAGCGTTTGTTTTACAGCGAGCGCGTTTGAACTGAGGGGTTCTGCTTATACACAGATTTTTTTCAATACATACATACAGTACTATCCGATCCATAGCTGGTTGACTCCTCAGATGGGGAACAGTGGGTTCAGGGGACTGACTATAGAGCTGAGTATCTGCGGAGTTTGGTATCTGTATCAGGCTCTGGAACCACACCCCTGCAAATCCTGAGGGGCTGACTGTATAGGGGATCTGTCAGGTTATAGAAAATGGAAATGCCTTGGTATGTTGAAGTAACCTAGGGAAACTACTTATGTAGTGCAGCTCTCCAACACCACTTTATTTTTACTTCTGTTACAGCTCTTATCGTAGCATGCCTTGTGTCTTTAACATTTGTGTACTTGTCTGAATTCTCCACTGGATTGTAAGATCTTTGGAGGCAGTGTTGGTGTTTATTTTTTGGTTTTGTGACCTTGGATGCTTAACACAGTACCTGACACACAGTGAATATTTAAGAAAATTTTGTTGATGCCCTAATTTATAAAGACTCTCCTATTTAAGAGAGACCATCATATGTTTTTACCTGTCAAACGAACAGACCTTAAGAATGAAAATACAGGGTATTGGTGATTGAGCAGGGGAACTGGGTGGCTATAGTATTATTGCCAGTGTCATTATTATTTTTAATGGCAGCTGAATGTAAATCAGGCAATGTTCCTGGAATTGCATTTTGATAATATATTTAGAAGTCTTAAACCTTGTCATGCCTTTTTTTTGGTCATGCCTTTTTACCCTTCACTTCTAGCATTTTTTTCCTTTGAAAATAAATGATTGCTACAATTTAGCTGCAAAGACATTCATGCCCGAGTTGAATATAATAAGAGAAGAATCGAAACAACTTAAATATCTAATAAAATGAAAGTAGTTATATAAACTATGTAAGAGCTATACAATGAAATACATTATGCAGCTACTAAAAACAATGAATGTAGAACCACATTAAGATAGAAACATGTTCTCTGTACACTTAAGTGAGAAAAATAGTTTACAGTTCCATTTTTAATATACACTGTATATCTATGTATCAATCTATACCTGTCTATATATACAAGTTGAATAGCCATAAACCAAAATGTTAATACAGTCTACCTGTGGGGAGATTGGTTCTAGGACCTGCTTTGGATACCAAAATCCCCAGATGCTAAAGTCCCATAGTTGGCCCTCCACGTCAGTGGTTCTATATCCATAGATTCAACCAACCCCGGATCAGGTAGTACTATTTGTATTTATTGCAAAAAATACACATATAAATGGATCTGCACAGTTCAAACCTTCATTGTTCAAGGGTCAACTGTACTGTCATCCCTTGGGTATCCATTGGGGAATGGTTCCAGGACCCCACACCCTACCCCATGGATGGTCAAGTTCTTGGTGTAAAATGGCATAGTACAGTCAGCCCTCTGTATCCATGGGCTTTGCAACCATGGATACCGGGGGCCAACTGGAGTGTTTGTTATTGGGTGGTATAATTACATATGTTTTTCATTTCCTATTATTTTGCTGATTAGTGTCCTATAATTTTTCTGAAGTGAATGTGCATTAATTGTGTTAAATTTGTTTCTAAATGAATACAAGGAAGGTAGGGGAAATGCTTGAACAAATGAATAATTACAAAATACTTATTAATAATTTCACGCAGATCCCATCCCTGAGGGGTTGGCCCCAAGTCACTGAAGTGCAAATGAAGATATGAATTCTAAAAAGGGCGATAGAGGTCATCCCATTTTTTTCCACTTTCAAGAGACCTGACAAGGAAATAGGACCCTGTTTCTCATTTTGCATAAATAAAACTTTGCAAGAACATAAGTAAATATGTGGCACAAATGTTACTAAACATATTCTTCAGTAATTAAAAAAAATAGTATTTCTCTGTTATTTGAAAATTCACAGTGATTTTTAAAAAGAAAAATAGCCTTAGGTAACTAAGCTGTCTTTCCTCTGCAGTGAATGTCTCTTTTTTTTTCTTGAGATATGAGAGTCTGGTTTTAATATCAGAATATTTATGTAGAAACAATCAGCCTGGCAATTTGACTCTGGCCTCCTCTAAACACATACACACATCCTTTGTTTGCTGAATGATTTAGTCTACTGATGTCTTTGTAAAGATTTGAGGACTATTGCTAAGCCTATAATAACAGTGCCAAATTTCTTTATTAGAAGATAAAACTGCACTATTTCATTTTCCAGAAATACAACAGAATAACAATGTTTTAGCACTTTGGCATCTGCTTTAAAGCAGATCTGCATTAGTTCTTAAGAAGTGAGAGTTTCAAAGAAATATAATTGCTACTGCCTGAGGGGAGATGGTTCGTGATAAGGGAGGAAATGGAAGACACCTGTAGTGAGGAGGAATGGAAGTAGAGAAGAATAATACAACTGGAATCCTGCTCTAATGTTTCTCTCTTCTGTAGAAGCCAGTATAAACTAGGTCCATCCGGATTTAGGTACTCGAGTGCCCAGTGGATTTTATTATAAGGTGATTTGCTTATATAGTGGTCCCCCATGATGGGAATTTTAAGCGCAAATTAATATTTGGAAAAATGCAAATTTAGAGCATTGTACTCCCTTTCTGCATTCTGCTCCCTTCCAAAGTTGCCTTTCTCGATGTCCTTTCTTTTTTTTTCAGGGTTTGATAATACTGGCAATAGCATCAATGGTCCTGTGACTTACAACAACCATTGAAAAGGCTAAGGACATCAATTTGTATTTCCATAGGCACTAAGTAGCCTTCAGAATACAAAGACTTATGACTTAGGCGTAAAGAAACACTTTGGTTTGAAACTGTCACATAATGAAAGCAAATGTATTTTCTCTTTGAATTATTAAAATTATCAGAATAATTATCATGTCATTATTTTTCATGGCACTCACTACTTCCAGTCAGATGCTCTTAATTTTTTTTTAAATGTGTTATTGTCTTTCTCTTCCCACTAAAATGTACACTGCATTAATACAAGGACTTTGTCTTGTCCTCTGTTGAATCGCCAGTACTCCGAAACTCCCTTGCACATACTAGGCGTACAATAAAAATCTGTTGAATTACTTTCATTTTCCATGTTTTCTCTTATGGATAGTTCCCTGTGCTATAGAGTAGGTCCTTGTGGTTTATCTTTTTTTGTTTGTTTGTTATGTTGGTTTTTGGCTGCACCTTGCAGTTTGTGAGGTCTTAGTTCCCTGATCAGGGATTGAACCTAGGGCCAAGGCAGTGAAAGCATAGAGTCCCTTGTTTATCTATTTTATATATAGTAGTGTGTATATATTACTTCCCAATTCCTAATTTATCACTCCACGCCATCCCCCCCTTCCCCTTTGGTAACCATAAATTTGTTTTCTATGTCTATGAGTCTGGTTCTGTTCTGTAAATAAGTCCATTTGTATCTTTTTTTTTTTTTTTTTTTAACATTTCACATATAAGTGATATCATATGACATTTGTCTTTCATTGTCTGACTTACTTCATTTAGTATGATAATCTCTGTTGCTGCAAGTGGCATTATTTCATTCTTTTTCTTATGGCTGAGTCGTATTCCATTGTGTATATGTGTGTGATCACTTTTAACTTGTGAAAGATCAATGTATCCCATTTGATGGTAGCTCAGGTGGTCAGAAAATGGTGCAAAATGATATTAAAGTCTGTGTTCTACCTCATTTTGCCAGATATTTATTAAACATTTGCTATGTTTCTGTTCATGTTTTAATTGCGGAGATACCACTGTGAACAAAACGGTAACATAGTCTAAGAGACAGACTTGTAAAGAAATGGTTTTGATACAGTGCACTATGTGCGATAATAGGGTATGCCCAGAGAGGGTATGGGAGTACAAAGGAGGGTGTAATTAAGTCTCATTCTGGGGGCTGGGCATCAAGATAAATGAGACATGATCCTTTGTCCTCAAGGCACACACAAGTGAGAAAGATAAACACATCTCTATAATACAATGTACTATATGTTGTATTAGAGATAGAAACCAACTACTACGACTGCACCAAGGAAAGACCAGTTCTGCCCAAGGAGTTAGGAGAAGGCTTTATGGAATGGTAGATATTTGCATCAAGCCTTGGTTTCACTAGGTACAATGGGCATAGGGGGTTTGATAGCGGTGGGGCATAAGCAAATGCATCGAAGGTACAGTAGCTGAAATGTAGTGGAATGGAAGGCAGATGCTGAAGTTAAAGCTAGAAGGGCAGAAGCCAGATTATGAAGACGATGGAATGCTGTGCTAAGGAGCTTGTATACTATAACATAAATAACGGGTATATTGAAGATTTTGGTTCCTATTTCTATGTGGGTTTAGTTCTGTGGGTTGACTAAGTGGTGTTCATCCCAGGTTGATTGAGCTCTGGGAAATGAAATTTATACCCCCAAAGCACAGAGAAATGTTTAAAAAACACTTAATTAACAATGATAAATGTTTCTGGTAAAAGGATTGCAGTACATTTTTTCACCTGCAACTTGGGAAACATAACAGGGGCATGTCAGGGAGGAAGAAATTTTTCTCTACTTTGCTTGGTTCTGCTGACTGGTCTAAGAATTAAATTGACGTGAGACAGATTAACAGGTGAAAATTTTTCTTAAAAAATGTGTACCTGGGAGTGAGCCAGGAAAACTGAGTAACTTGCCCAAAGGGTGGAGGCCATCACCTTAAATACCATCTTCAGCTAAAGACAAAAGAGGATGTTGAGGGTGGGGAGAGTCAGTTACGGTGGGTGACCAGAAAAAGCACAGTAAATAAGGGTAAGGTTGTTATGCAGATTTAACTAATTGCCTTCTCAGTAGATAAGAGTTTCTAGAGATTTGGTCTTCCTTTTCCTCTAGTACAACCGGGGAGACACCCTTACAAATGGAGATACCCTTACAAATGTAAATGTTCCTTAACAAAAGGGTAACACTTGATTTTTCAGAATTTTTCCCATGTCTACTTTTTCTTGGAAAATAACCAGCTTAAAATACTTAATATGCCAAAGAGACATTGTGCCAGAGCAGGATCCCATGGGACCTTGTGGTGGGGGTGAGGGTGGGTTCGACAGACCGCTCCCCATGTCCTCTGCTTTATCTCCTCTCTGAACTACCTAGATAACCCTATCTGATGCACATTTCCTGAATTGTTTTACAGATACTAAAACCCTCATTAAATGGAAGAAGTTAATTTAGTCCTTAGCCCCCAGACCTCCTGGTGCCTAAGGACTGATAATATTAACCCTTGTGACACTGCCCTGTTAACTCACCATCAACCAATCAGAGAATTGTGTATGAACAGATCACAAACCCTGAGACTGCCCCCCCCCCGCCCCCACCCCCTGGCCTTTAAAAATGCTTTCTTGAAACCCATCAGGGAGTTCAGGTATTTTGAGCACTAGCTGCCCTGGACTCCTTGCTTGGCACCCTGTAAGAAATCTTGCAGTTTTCTTCACCATAACCGGATGTTGGTAGATTGGCTTTACTGTGCATGGGCGAGCAGACACAAGTGTGGTTTGATAACATATTTTGGGGTAGCAAATTCTGCTCCTCTACAGGCACAAGGTTATTTAGATGAATGAAAAGGTAAAGGGATTTGTTGTCATTAAGGAGACAAATCTTTGATAACCAAGTGAAGTAAATGCTCTTCTTAGAGAGATGTACCTGGTGCATAGACCCAGCCAAACAATTCTGAGGAAAGCTTGATTTCATTTTGGACTGAGTTAAATGACTTCCTTGAGCCTTGATCCGCTGATTCTCCTCTAGTATCTAATTCAAGAGTCTATACTACATTGCTCTATAATTCAGATAGACTTTCCAACATTAGAAGCTCTTCCTGGTTTGTGTAGAAAATTCCCACCAGGGTTCTGAGAGGATGCAGGGTATTCATCCATCAATGATTTTAGTTTACTCTCAGTATGAAATTGTGCTGTATGGTAATAAAAATGAAAAATCCAGCAGATAATGGATAATCTATAGCATATCCAAAACCTCTGTCTCTGACTTTGAGGTGTAAAAACCAGAATTTATCTATAATTTCATGGAATTAAGTACCTAAAACTGAAATCAATATATGTCGAAAATTTAAAATGGCACCAAAAATCAATTCAGTAATTCTACCTGAAGCCAACTTAGAGAATATGTGAGGACATTGGAAAATGGTAACTCCAGAGGGAAGTAACAGGGAGAGTGGTGGAGAAGGAAGGGAGAGAGAGAAAAGAGAAAAGTGAATTGGAAGAGGAACCATGTTCAGAAAACGGAGATAAAAACTTTTCAACTTTGTCATTGGCCAGATGATACAAGTTAGCTCAAAAATGGCCATTTGAAGCAAAAACTTTGTGGCTATTATTGACAGATTTTTTTCCCCTCTCTTTTTTCATTCTTGCTGCCTCTTTTTCTAAGGACAAGCTGAAGTGCAGCATCACTGGGAGGAGGAGGAGGTATTTGTTGAAAAGTTGGAGGAGGAACAAAGAAAGAGATGCTCTCTGTCCTCCCCAGAAAGTGCGACATTGCCTCAGGTCTCTAAATGTTTGAAAGCCACATTTGTGTGGCAAGGTTTGAATAGCCTTTCTTTGGCTGTGTAAGAAATGCTGTCCTCTTAACCAGATATTTTCCCGCTCATCTGACATTTATTACTTAGCCTGACATTATTGCAAATACCCAGAAGGAAAGATGAATGTGGGATCCAACTCACAAAGTGCTCTTGGAGGAATGGAAAGGCATTATGACCTTTTCCTAGACCACTTTGGTGTTGATTTTCTCTTCTCTTTTACATCAGCCTCTGGTTATTGAGCCCACTCTGCTTCCAGTAGAATGATTTATTTTGAGTTTCATTAAGAAAGTGACCAACACTTAAAATCTCCAGTGTTTGGTGGCTTAAGTATGGCGAAGCTGCTGGAAGAAAAGCTTGAGACATGGAGAAACCACACTGGAAAGTTCAGTGTGGGACTACGTAAAGCACACTGTTTATAACTCAAGTTCATGGTTCCCAATGATTGGATCACCCCCCTGGTATTCTTCTGTACTCTTTCCTAGGCAGGCATTTGATCATTAATTCAGCAATCAATTAATTCCTAATAAATAATAAGTACCGGTTATTTATTAGGAAACTGGAGATACAGAAATGAATAATATGCCACTTCATCCCACAAGGAACTGATGGTGAAAGATGGAATATAGAGAAGGAAACCAGCAATTACAATGCAGTGGAGCCATATATAGTGGGGTTCTATGGAGACGCATGGGAGGTCACTTAACTTGTTCCCATTGGAGATTTAAGGAGTAAGATGATGCTTGAGCTTATAGAGGAGCATAAATAATTTTCCCTCTACCCTTCTAGGTTCTTGGCTGAGTCCCACCCTATAATATAAGACAGATTAATGGGAGAAAAACAAACAGAAGTTTAATAACACATATAACTCCTGTATACATGAGAGATACCCAGGAAAACTGAGTAACTGTCTGTAATGGCCCAAGCCACCATCTTAAATATCATCTCCAGCTAAAGACAAAAGAAAGATGTTATAGGCGGTTAACAGGCAAAGTTTAGTAAAGGAGGATGTGGCTGCTATAATGCAGATCCAGATGCCTTCTCCACTGATTAAAGTTTCAAGAGATCTACTCATCCTCCTTTTCCTGTTAAGGACAGGGTAACACCCTTAGAAAGGGAGATTTCCCTTATAAATGCCTCTTACAAACCAGCACCTCCTACTGGTTTTTCAGAATTTCTCCTGTGTCTACTGTTTGTTTGTTTTTCTTTTCTCCGCCTCCCCCCCCTTTTTTCAAATTGAAGTATACTTAATTTACAATGTTGTGTTAGTTTCAGGTGTATAGCAAAGTGATTCAGATTCTTTTCCGTTACGGGTTATTATAAGGTATTGAAAATAGTTCCTTGTGATACAGTAGGTCCTTTTTTATTTTATATATAGTAGTGTCTGCTATTTCTTAAAACTAATCAGCTCAAAATAATGCTTACGACAAGGAGGCATATTTTGGGGTGTTACATTCTGCTCCCCTTCAAGGTGAATCAGAAAGTTCAGAGTGAGCAGGATACCCTAGGAAGAAGAAACTACATATGTAAAAGAATGAACATATACAGGGAACTGCGAATTCATTATATGACTAGAGGGTAGGCGATCCCTTGAGAGGAAGGATAGATGGAAATTGAGTCAGAGTGGCAGACAGGGGTTAGTTACATCATGCACTGTCATATGCACTATTCTTGGGAGTTTAAAATAAAATCACAGATCTATCTTATTTCCGGTGGTGTTTCTTGGTAGGTTTTCAGTGATCTAGACATCCTTTTTTTCATCTAGTTTACTTTGTAATTGTTGCCTTTTACATAGTATTACTTATTTCAGCTTCATGGACTTTGAACTTCCTGGCAGGCCAGGTAGACTGAAACTATGGCCCTAAAATAGAGCAAAGATAAGGAGGTTAATGAGTCTGGATTGGGAAATGTCCTTTGTGTCATTAGTGCTAGGCCCCAAGAAATAGAAAATCTGCTATATTGAAGTTTCTGTTAAGGGATGGAGTGATGCGAGTGAGGTACTGACCATTCTGGGCGAGGCTTCATGAGTGAATGCCCTTCCTGATGTCGTTGCTCCAGATCCTGGGTTTGTAGCTTAGAAACTCATTTTGATCAGTTTCCCCATACTCGTCAAAATAAGACAACTCTGATCTTTCAGATACTCATTTTCTTATTTTATGATACGATTGTATTCAGTAGTACAGCTGGTGTCAATCCTTTGCACAGGGTATACCCTCCTGGTTGGCAAGTTCACTCCAGAGATGAAATGATATGTCAGAATATTACTTTGTGAGTATAGAGTTAGAACAAAGGGAGTCTGATGTTCCCAGGGGACACTTCCCTCACGCTATGGTGGTGTGACAGATTGTCCTTCTCCACTCCAGGAATAGTCCTCTCTAGAGAACTGGTGTTTGTTTTTAGAATCAGAGCACTGATTCTCCTGGACAGAGCACATTGACATTTTCTCACACTTTGGCTCTCCCTGGAATCCATGCAAACACTCTCCTACTCCCGCTTGTTATGACATTGCTTGTCACAGCCTAGCTTCCATTAATCATAGTTTAGTCTGGATGGAAACCGAGATGACATTGGAAACTCATCAGCAGCACATTTGCACAGCATCTCTTAGGATGGAAAGAATTTCTGTAGGTGGCCTGTTTTATCCATTACTTTGTTTCACTTTCAGAAAGTAACTTCTAGTTTGATAGATAATTATTGGGACTAGGCCCCATTTTGAACCTGTTGCATCCTTTAGTTTCTGTGCTTACTTCGTGAATTAAGAGTCACAGATTGTTAAAAAAAAATGAAGAGTTTCAGTTCAATAATTTGTGAACATTTCTAAAGCATGAGCAGTCTTTTTGACAAATGAAATTGTACCCAGAATACATATAAAAATATTAAAGCATGTGTCTGAGGGAACACGCATCTCTTTTTATCATCTGCTCATTGTACAGATGGGGAAACTGATGCTCATAGAGGGGGAGTGATTTGCCCAGGATAGCTCAGCTGGTCAGTGGCAGACCCAGGACGAGAAGCTAATCTCCTGACTCCTAGTCCAGTGATGTTTTTACTCCATCACTTAACTATTTGTGAAACATGTAAAAAGATAGGGATGGAAAAGCACCCTGATGCCTGCATTCAATGACTTCTGAAAGGTACTCACTGACAATCCTAACTTGAAATTCCCCATCGAAAACTTCAAGCAGTCTTTTGATGAGGAAAAAAATGACCAATGGGAGGGATCATTTTTGCTGTTGGAAATTTCCACCAGTGCCTCTGTATACCAGTACATTTTCTGACCATTTTTGTTGTTCAAATAGCCTACTCTGGTGCAATTTATTTGCAACTACATTCACGCTTTAAAAATGCATGTTAAATATTATCAACAGAAACATAGAATATTTATAGAATATCATCAATATAAATATAGAATACCTCTGCCAGAAATCCTGGGAAATTTAATATAGCATGCATGCAAATATTAGTGCAGAGAGTGGTTATTGGGAGTAGTGTCAGGATATTTTTATTTTTGCATGGAAAGTTTGGCCTGGATGGTTTTTGAATGCTCTTTCCATATCTGAGAGATTTTATTTTTCCTTAGATCTTATAACTTGAGTTGGCCCTAATGTCCCAGTATAGCTGACCCTTGAAGATAGGTAGAATGTTCGGAGGAACAGTTTGGAATTCCCCTTGAGTGCAATGGTTATGTCACCCTGTCTGGCGATTAAGTCAAAAAGGGAGTTGTTAGATGAGCTCTTGGATCTTTGGTTTGGGTGAAGGGCAAGTCTCAGCTCCTGTTTGGGGCTCCATGTCTGTCTTTGGAAAATGAGAGGAGGATGAGTTTATCTCTTAGGTCCCTAGCACTTCTGATATTATGTAATCATCTGATTCTTTACTTTATTTGACTAATATCAAACTCTCGTCAGTCATTCAGAATCTGTGAAAGATCTAGCATCTATGCCATGGTACCATGTGAGCTGACTATATCAGTATTTCTTGCTCCTCAGCCCAGGCATGTACCCTTCTCCTGGGCCCCACCCCTCTGGTCCATGAAAATGACTACCTGTGTGTTTTCCATTGCATCTGTAGCTTCTGACTTTTTAATCATCTAGTAAATTATCTTTGAGTACCTACTGAGAGTCAGGTACTGTCCTACACTTTGGGGACACAAAGATAAAAGTCGCCGTCCTCAAGTGGAAGAGGGAAACAAGGAAACAGGTAGCTGGGCATCCGCAACGCATTGTGGTACGTGTTTTGGGAGTGCATGAATGTAGGGCTCTGGGGGATAGAGAAGCGTGTAGCCCTGTGGGGGGGATGAAGGGACTTGGTCAGAGTTTTGAGAAGGACATGAAGCCTGAGGTAAACTTGGAAGAGAAAGTAAAAGCCAGGAGAGGTGGAGGAGGCGGAGTATTGCAAGTAGAAAGTGTAGCTCAAAGACTTGCTGCAAGATAAAGTGTTGTGTACACCAGGACGTGTATGTGATTTTTTTTTTTTTTAATGTTATTCGGTTTCTGTAAATAGTCAGCACTTTGGAGCACCTAACGCTATGCTTGATCTTGGGGTGGATTAGAAAAGCACAGAAAGTTTGTAACAATGTGTGTGGCTTGTGTTCCAAAATTCTGTTTGTGAGTCAGCTGTTTGGAATGTGGAATGCATTTTTCCCACAGAAAACAATGGTCTCCATGGTAATTAGGTTCCTAGGCCAGCCTATAAAAGCCTATGTAACCCATAATCTGAAGGATCATGCTGTATTAATAATACCATAGATGTTAACGACCATGTAAGGCTGTGCTTCTGTGGGAAAATCCATTCCCTGTTTTGACCATGGGTTCCAGAAACGCTCTCTTTCCCACTGAAGCTTCGGAAGTGTGTAAAGAAACCCTTGCTTTGCCATTCCTCCAGGTGGTAAACCAATGGGCCCAGGAATTTTTTCTGCTCTAAGTTATTACCAGTGTCTTATGGAAATTGGGAGAGGATATAGCAGGAAGAGGGATGGAGATGAGCATTTCCATGGAAAGCACACGGGTTTGGGAAAGAGAGACAGGGAATTGACCATTGATGTTAAAAAAGAATGGTCCAGGTCCCTGTCTGTACTCCCCTGTCCCCCCACCCCCTTCTCGATGAAGGCAGGGATGAAAGCAAAGTGGCAAAGTGTGTCCTTGCCCAGGGTGGGACTCCGGACTGAGGGAAGGAATTAGCAGTTACTGAGTTTCAGCATGCCTCAGGCATTTTACACACATCTTTTTTAATCCTTAAAAGGAATGTCTGATTATTCTTCTTTCCTGTGGAAAAAACTGAAAAGCAAATAAGACTTGCCCAGGGTCATACTAGTGAGTAGCTAGTGTGTAGCAGAGGTAGAAATCCTACTCAGATTCTATGAAGTTCCTAGCGTGTATATGTTTATTAGTAACATTTGTAAGCTGGGATATCATCTCATTTTATGGCTGAGAAAGTTAAGGCAAAAGTCGTAAGAGCGATTCTTTCAAAATACTGCCAGTAGATAGAGCACCACCTGAATAAAACCACGCTATCCTGACTCTTAGTCCAGTGAAGGTCACGGCATGGAGCAGCTACTGTGGGCAAGGTAACGCCTTGGGTACAATGCATAATGCCTGTCGCTTGAAGCCATGAGCTTCCTGTTTAATGCTTTTGTATTTAAATGGCTCATCCAAGTAGACTAAGGCAGCCAATAGTAAGTGCCAGAATAGAGACGTGAACACCATACATTAGAAGAAGATGGAGACTATAATTTTGACTCAAGGGATCTCAGAAGCCTTATGAAGGATAATGGTGGTAGTATCCGAAGGTGGGCCTTGAAGGATTGATAGCAAGTGACAGATGAGCAGACCTGGAGACAAGATATTCCCGGAAAAGGAGCCAGATGAGCACATCACAAGCATGGTGCCGTCTTACTGCGCACTTATCTTTGTGTTAGGCACTATGTGTTTTATGTAAATGATCTCATTTATTCCTCACAGTAATCCTATGAAATGAGTACCATTATTATCCTCACTTTATAGATAAGGAAATTAAGACTCAAAATAGGTTATTTGTCCCAGTTTACACAACGGGTAGTAGAATCTAGCGCCTGCAAACTGTGTCCATACGCTATGGTGGTAGAGTGGGAGTTTGCTTTGGATTGAATTGTGTGCCCTCCAAATTTGTATGTTGAGGCACTAACCCCCAATATGATGGTATTTAGACGTGGTGCTTTTGGGAGATAATTAGGTTCAGATGAGGTCATGAAATTAGAGCCCTCCTGATGGGGTTAGTGCCCTTATTATGGATACCAGAGACCTCTCCCCACTCCCCATTTCCTGGCCCCCCCGCCCACCACCACACACACACACACACACACACACACACACACACCCCACGTGAGGACACAGATAAACAGACAGCAGCCAACTACAAAGAGAGTGCTCACCAGAAATCGAACATGCTGGTTCCTTGGTCTTGGACTTCTGGCCTCCAGAACTGTGAGGAAATAAATTTCCATTGTTTAAGCCTCTCAATTTATGGTATTCTTTTTTTTTTTTTTTAAAATACATTTATTTATTTATTTATTTATTGGCTGTGTTGGGTCTTCGTTGCTGCACGCATGCTTTCTCTAGTGCGTAGAGCGGGGGCTACTCTTCGGTGCAGTGCACGGGCTTTTCATTGCAGTGGCTTCTCTTGTTGCAGAGCATGAGCTGCATATGTGGGCTTCAGTAGTTGCGGCACGTGGGCTCAATAGTTGTGGCTCGTGGGCTCTAGAGCACAGGCTCAGTAGTTGTAGCGCACGGGCTTACTTGCTCTGCAGCATGTGGGATCTTCCTGGACCAGGGCTCAAACTCGTGTCCCCTGCTTTGGCAGGTGAATTCTTAACCACTGCTGCCACCAGGGAAGCCCCTATGGTATTTGTTAAATGGCAGCCTGAGCTGACCAAGACAGAGTCTTAGAGTTGTGCCAGAAACTGACAAGTTTGGCTGGGGCAGCTTTGATTCTTTTGTTAAGGATTTTGGACTTTGTTCACTGGCTCCCCAACACCAGCTAAACATTTTTGGGGTGATAAAGTATGATTTGCTAAGATGCTACTCCTCTGTTTACTCTCTGAATGGACCCAATAGAGAATAATGGACTGATATCCCGGTATCAATCAAATCAAGTAGCCAATTAGCGGTAGATGAAAGATTCATTGCGTAGTTGGAGAAGAGAGAATCGTTGGCTTGATTTTCTAAGGGGGCCTTCACAGAGGAAATATGACTTAAGGTGGGTCTAGATAGGATTTGCATTGATAGGATTCTTTTCTGAGGGGCAACATTGGGTTACAGATGCTACGTTGCACGTAGGATGTGTGTCAGTGACACATTTTAAAGTTACATCCACTGAGACTATTTTTATTGAACCTTGATTGAAACTACCTTTGCATGGAGGAGAGTGCTCAACAGAAGCACACTATGCTTATGATGTGCTCCTTTTCCTAGAATATCTTCTCTCCAGGTCTGCTCATTTGTTACGTGCTATCAATCCTTCAAGGCCCAACTTCAGATACTACCACCATTATCCTTCAGAAGCCTCCTCAGATCCCTTGAGTCAGAATTCGAATCTCCATATTCTAGGAGAAGGAAATGACACATAGAAAGGCACACAAAGGGGAGTCACACCTGTTTGGCCAGGTCACAGTGACATGTGAAGGAGGATTGCACAAGCTAGGTTGTAATTGCTACAGAAGGAATTGTCTCAAGGACTGAGATGAGGTTTAGGGCCACGTGGTAAGGGATGTCAGGCAGTAACAGTGCTTGAGCTCCGTTTGTTTATGTAGGTGCTAAACACTGATTGCTATGTCCTCAGTCACCTCTTGGTTGTGTGAGGAGTCCCTGGCCTTAAGAATTTATAATCTAGTTAGAGAGACCAAAGTGCCGTGTTTGCAATGTCAATAAGAATGTATGAAAATAATATATACAAACATGAGTGATGTATTTGAAGCTGAGTACAAGCTGAGGAGCAAATAGCAAAGGCACTAACTATTTAATTTGAAAGAGACTTGGGCCAAGATACAGGATGGTTTGACATCCTGAGAACTCAAGTGGAGGTGTTCCCTTGACCGTGAGGAGGGATATTTCTTCTCCTGAAGTGGGAGGGTGAAAGGTAAGGATGGGAAGTGAGAAAGGTCAGCTGGGGAACGTGAGTTCTACGATTGTTTTTTTTTTTTTTTTAAGGAAGAGAGGGGATTCCTTATTATAAATATAAACACTTTATTTGCCTTGGTGGCATTTAAAGTTTCAATGAAATTTCTTCTATTTTTTTCTGAGGGGCAAAATTGGGTTATAGACACTATGCTGTATGTAGGATGTGTGTCAGTGACACATTTTAGAAATACATCTACTGAGAATTTATAGTTCTTGATGAGTTTATATACTTCTATTGAACCTTTCTTGAAATAAATGCCTTTACTTCCTTGTTGCTTTATTTTTCTTTAGCACCTGAAATACCATAGAGGCTTTCTGACTGAACAATTTCTAGACTCAGTCCTTTATTATTATTAAAAGGAAGGCTGTTTGTCAAGTTCTCCAAGCATTGGTCAACCAACATCCTTTGACATCAATTGGAGTTGTTGTGTAGGAATCACAGGACAGAGATCTATGCATCTGGAATGTTTTGAGCTTTGCTGTAAGTCTATTTGTTGATGCATTTTTAAATAAAGATAGTTACATTTTAGAGGACAAAAATCGTGGAGGTATTCAACAGAAAGGAAACAAAGCAGGGATGATGGAGCACCATATAGGCCTTTTCATGTTATTTATATCCATTCATCTATTCATTAATTTACCTTATAAATGATTTTAGTCCAGCTCTGTGCTACATTTTTAAGAGCTGTGAGAGGCTGCAAAGTAAACACATTTCCCCTATCCTCAACGAGTTTATAGTTGGAGACATACATGTTACTTAAATAAGACTGTATGTCATAAGACAGGTATAGTTTGGAGAGGGAGGTATCGTTGTGGCTTGGAGTGGCTGGTGGGAACTTTGTAGAAGAAAACCAAAATGTCCATCAACAGATGAATGATAAAGAAGATGTGGTACATATACACAATGGAATATTACTCGGCCATAAAAAGAATGGAATAATGCCATTTGCAGCAACATGGGTGGACCTAGAGATCATACTAAGTGAAGTAAGCCAGACAAAGACAAATATATGATATTTATATATGGAATCTAAGAAAATGATACAAATGAACTTATTCACAAAACAGAAATAGACTCACAGACATAGAAAACAAACTTATGTTTTCCAAAGGGGCAAGAGAAGGGGGGCGGGATAAATAGGAGTTTGGGATTAACATATGCATGCTACCGTATATGAAATAGATAAGCAACAAGGACTTACTGGATAGCACAGGGAACTATATTCAATATCTTGTAATAACCTAGAATGGAAAAGAATCTGAAAAACATATATATACATATACATACACACACAAACACACATACACTTTGCTGTACACCTGAAACTAACACAAATTGTAAATCAACTATACTTCAGATTTTTTTAATTAAAAAGATTTTTAAAAGAAAAATTTGTGCTGAGACTTAAGGAATGGGTAGAAATTGGCAAATGTGAGAATTAAAATGAGGAACCCAGTATGAGTAAATATGCACACGGAAGACTAACTGTGGTTTCTTCGGGGGAGCAGTGAAGAGACAGCATCGGCTATAGCAGAGGATTTGTGTAAAGGAGTAGTGAGAGACAATTTTGAAAAAGCTGCTTGGGGCCAGCCTATGGAGGGCCTTATATGCCAGCCTAAGGATATCGGACTTTTATCCTTTAGACAGTAGGGAGTCATAATACCATGGTTTTTAGCACCTTATCTGTCAGACAGATATGAGACTACAGATTAATTGTATCTCTATATAAGTATCATATTGCAGAGCACCAAAAACTGGTATTCAGCACTACAGTATAAGATCTTGAATCAAAAAGCAGAGGGGATGTTACTATATGAGAAAAGGAATGAAAAAACAGTGTCACTAATATTCATACTGTCAGAAGTCACAGTTGCACTTCACTTCTTTGTTCTATTCTTAATCCACTTTAAATATTTTTAGCCTTAGCTACACACACTATGTAAAGGATTCTAATGAAGAGTTAGGACCAACGTGCACTTGGTATCCAATTTTCCGACAAGATATGAATCCTCTTTAAATGGATCGCTTAAGAGGGAATGGTGCCTTTAAATTGTCGTGGCAGGATGACTAGTACAAAATTGAGGGCAAATTAGGTGAATCACTATTATAAAAAATCCAATCTCTCCATACCATAGCACACATTTCCTCTTCAAGATCAGTGAGGCATTAGGGACTGGAGCAGAAGTGCCTGGTGTTTTGATGGGGAGCCCACTCAGTGATATGGCATCCCAGTAAGTAGAGTGAGGGGTGTATATACAATGCTGATTTCTGTTTTCTGCTGGGGAAAACAGAACTTTGACCCAATATGCAGGTATTGCTGGATATTTCCACAAGATTAATACCAAGTAGGCAGCATTCTTGCTGAATGTTTTTGTTTGTTTTAGTTAGATGTGTGGCAACCTGTAGACAAAATTCTGTTCAGAATGAGAAAACTTTCTATTGACAAGTTTCTCGTGGAATTTTTTTTTTTGCGAACTTTGAATCTTGGTAGAAATATACCATTGTTAAGGAACTGCTGAAAATTCACTTTTGCTCCCTCTCATTCTGTCCCATTCTCTTTAAAATGCAGCTGTCTATTAAACAGGCAATGACATATTATTCAAAAGGAAAGGCACATGCATACCCAAGAACAACCCATCTTTTAGTCGGCTCACTGGATTTATACCACTCTAGGAAAGCGCCTGCTTCTTCCCTGTCTGATTTGGAAAGCACAGCATTTGGGGCTGTACTCCAGAAGTTGACAGGTTGTCCACATTATATTCACAATAAGATTTTGCCTCTTGAGAAAACATATACAATGAAGCCTTAGATGGAGGTTATTAGAAATTCCTAACTCTGTGACTATTATTGCCTCGTGCCTTCTACTTCAAGCATCCAAGCTCTTCTTCTTTGCCTATGCAAATCTCATCCTTCATAGAGGGTCCAGCATGGATGCTCTGTTCTTTGGGAAGTTTTTAGTGACTAAACCAAAGGGAAGAGATGTCATCTTCCTCTGAACTGGCACCTTGTTAATAAAGACTCCCATAGCACTTATCGCATATAGCCTAATTACAGGATAAATTCCCAAAGGGCAGAGACTATGTCTCATATATCTTTATATTCTCCCCAGAACTGACACGCGTCCAGAAAATATTGATGGAATCAATTCATGCATGTTATGTATTTAACTATAGACTTTTAAGGAGAGAAATGACATTGTCAGGGTGTTAGGAAAGACAATTTTATTAATCAGCTCAGGGCTTCTATACTGAGTTCTACCACCAGTGAGTCTGCGGATATATAGCTGAATTGAAGGGTCAGTCTTGCTTTGGAAGAGCAAGGGAAACCTGACTCTGGGGTAGAAAGATGTCTTATAATTCAGTAAACACTTATTGAGTCCAACTTTCGTGACAGCTACTCTGTTAGTGTTGGGAATAGAGAGATCAGTAAGACAAAATTTCAGTCCTTTTTATTGAAATTGACGTGCAATATTATGTTAGTTTCAGGTATACTATACAATGATTTGACATTTGCATACATTATGAAATGACCATCATGCTGAGTCTAATAACCATCTGTCCCCATACAAAATTATTACAATATTATTGGCCATATTCCTTATGTTGTATATTACATCTCCATGGCTTACTTATCTTATAACTGGTAGTCTGTACCTCTTGATCCCCTTCACCTATCTTCCCCACCCCCACCCCGAATTCCTGTCTTTAAGATGCTCCTAATCTACTAATTTGGAATTAGGGGAGGTGAAAAGTGTCAGGTAAGAAACACAAGGGAAGGCCATTCTAGATTACTGATACCAGTTAGACCTTGGGGACAGCTAACACGAGAGTAGATTCTGGAAGGCCCATTTTTCTACCTTCTTGTTGCAGGTTCTTTGCTGCTTTTGATAATTCCAAACGCACACTAAAGCAGAGCAGGAAATGTCAAGCAGCTATCATGAGGTGATACACATATTGGCTTTCTTGTCAGAAAAGTGACATTTTTTTCACCTGCTATGTCTTGGTACCTCTCCCTACACAAGGTGTAATGTCAAGAATGTGGCTAATACTCTCAAAAAATAGAGAAGGCGTTCCTATGACAGAAAAAGGCCAAAGAGAATGATATCTGGAGCATATTTCTATTCTTAGCTTTGAAAGCGTCCCTTGAGCTACATACACACAAAACCTGGGCCACAGGGCTTCACGTGCACAAACACATACACACCCCATATTTACATATACTCTGACACATACAGGCACAGACACACACACGACAAACAGATATGTCTGCACCCTGGAAAGTCTTGAGCCCAGCCACTGGCTCCTGCTGCTATCTGTCTTCTATGGAGTTGGGTGATTAAGGTTATGGTACAAGGTGAAGTTCAAAGGCTCACCTCCCACCCACCCCGCCATAGGCACCTTTGCGTCAAGATTTAGAAGTGTCAGTTCTCCCTAGGAATCTCCTTCCTGGGGACTCAACACCCATCCCAAGCAGGGCCACCCACAGAAACTTATTCCCTTCACTTCTTTATTATTGAGGTGAATTCCCTTTCCTGGAGAGGGCTTTTTTTTTTTTTTTTTTTTTTTTTTTTTTAAATCACGGGGAAATGTTTAAAGGGAACACAGGAGAAATAGATGTACTCACACTGGTTTGTGAACATGCAGATCTCTGTTCTTTTTCTGCTCCATAGAGAACTGAGCCTCAGGTCTCAGATTAGTTCAGATTTTGAGTTTCTGCTTTCTGGTTTGTGTCAAGTGGCAATGATTGCATATCTAACTCACTGACAGCCTGCTATCGCTTACTATAGGGAGACTTCAGCATGACTATCACGGGACAATTCACCTAGGAGCCAATTCTCTGCTTTGGATACTTTAACAATTAGAGTCACAGACCCCCTCTCACATGCCCAGGATTTACTGCATGTGAGACTGGGGAACTGGAAGTGTTTTATGAGAATCAATAATACAATTTAGATGCTTGCTGTATTTCAAACCAAATGGAACAATATTAATTCAAACCATAAACAGCACTAAAGAAACACAAATGTCAAAGTTTTTGAAAGGAGACATGACTCGAACAGATTCCCCCTCTTCCCATACTAAGCAGCATTTTAGTTATTTTTAATTAGAACTAGCTAAATATAGCTCTTATCTTTATAGACGAGGGATGTGTTTGACATTTGGCTAAACCTTTCTTTAAAATATAAGGCTTATTAATAAATGATGCTAATTGCTGGAAAAGAAGAAATTAAATGCTCAGATTTTGAGCTGACCTAGTTTCAAGGTGCAAGTCAAAGTTAATGGAAAGCCACCAGCATTGGAAAAACACGGGGTTTGTCACTGTCTTGGTAATAGCCTGAGATGAGAATGAGAGAATGGAGGCGTCATCATGACAGGAGATTTTTAAGAAGTAATTATAGTATGAAAATAGCAATAAAGAATCTCGGTAAAGAAAATCAATCAGAGTTATATGGAGATCACCAAAGATGTCACACTGGAAACATCGAGTTTTAGTCTCATGGCACCCACAACTGGCAGCTTGCCTCATCTGAGGGGTCAGGACAGAAATAGGTTGTGTTACCACATCTCTGCTGGGTCTGTCTGCCTGGCCTTTGTGTTTCCCTGCTGTGAATCCAAATGCTGGCCATGAACTCTCAGCTTGGCCTGATCATGAGGAGATGGCGATTATGGTTGACCTGAGTGATCAAGTCATGGGATGTTTACAGCTTTGGCAGTGAGTGAAATGCAAAGACTGCTCACGTGTCATTGGGGGGTGGCAGGTGGGTTTCGTGATGAGGAAGAGTGATAATTTTCTAAACCAATCTCCTCAACATTTTATGAAAGACTGATCTCCATTCAAATTTTAAGCCATGCTTTATAAGCCTTTTTTCTCTTTACTTTTTTTTCCCCCTTCCAGAACGAAAAACAGTGCTTAAGAACAATGCTTTTGGATGAAGTTTAATTTTTCCCTTGGATTCTCTGAGGGGTAGCGAGCATGCATAGAGTATAAAATCTCTCCGTGCTATCGGGTATTTTCAAAATGTGTTGTTAGAGCGTGTGTTACAGTCCTCATCCCCTTTTCTCCCTTTCATTCATAATCCACCCGCTAGAGATTAATGAAACATTTGAAGAAGTTCATTTAGTTTATAACTTTCTTATTCCATAAGTGATACTTGAGTGGTATAGAAAAATCAAATGATGGAAATAAGCAAAACGAGAGGAAAATAATGATCACCCTTAATGGATACCCAGAGGTAACCATTGCATTACACTTGTTTTTTTGTTTTTTGTTTTTGACATACAATAAACTGCATATATTTAAAGCGTACAATTTGATTTTTTTTTTCTTACTGGTAATGTATGTATGGCAATCCCAATCTCCCAATTCATCCCACCTCAACGCCCCCCACTTTCCCCACTTGGTGTCCATATGTTTGTTCTCTACATCTGTGTCTCCATATCTGCCTTGCAAACCAGTTGATTTGTACCATTTTTCTATATTCTGCATATGTGTGTTAATATACGATATTTGTTTTTCTCTTTCTGAATCACTTCACTCTGTATGATAGTCTCTAGGTCCATCCATGTCTCTACAAATGTCCCAATTTCGTTCCTTTTTACAGCTGAGTAATATTCCATTGTATATATGTACCACATCTTCTTTATTCATCTCTTGATGGACATTTAGGTTGCTTCCATGTCCTGGCTATTGTAAATAGTGCTGCAATGATTACACTTGTTTTTTATGCATATATATATATGTATTTGTGTATGAAAATACAGATGATCATAAATAATATATATTAATATACAATGTATTAGATATATTAAAAAATGGACTATAATGCAATACACACAACATAATGTGTATGCGTATATATATATACATATAATGTCATGACTTTTTTGTTAGAGAACATGCTATTTTATAACCGACTGTTTTATTTAATAATACTGTTTTATTTTAATAATTAGGCTCATATACCCAAATAGTGCAGGTAGAACATTTCTCTTGGCTGCAAATTCTATTCCCAGCCAGATGTTCAACTAGGCATGCCCTGGTTCAGATGTACTAGTTGTTTATAACCAGGGTCTGTCCTGTTCTTTTGAGGTTGGGGCACAGTCTGATTGCATGGTGCCCATGCCATGCTGATCGCTAAATATTTGAATATTACCCCTGAAGGTCACAGGCAATCTCAAGCTTCTGGAGAATACCTCTCTGCGGTTAGAATTAGGCTCCTGGCAGCCTAGCCAAAACCTGCCACGTGCTGGATGTCCGTGGGAGATGCGGATGTGTAGATCTCCCTGGCCCACAAAGAGCTTACGGGGTATTTAGGTAGTCATGGGGTGCACGTAAGCAAAGATGACTCACAGTGCTGCTACTCAATATTGGTTAGGTTTGTTACCAAATGAATGATCTGGTCTGCAGAGATATTACAGTTCAGAAGCCTGCAATAGATAGAGAAGGCTTCACAGAGCAGATAATATTTGAGATAAGAGGAGAAAGGGGCTGCATTTCAAATGAAGGGAATAAGAAAAATGTATAGTATATTTGGGAAGTTTCAAGAAGCTTGGTTTTGCTTTTAGCATCATCCTGTGTCCTTCCCATGCTCTATGAGGGTTTTGACCCTGGCAAAGTAGATTTTCTAGGCTTCCTTGCCAAATGGCCTCTGGTTGGATTTGACTAAGAGGAGATGCTAGTCAGACATCGGTGGGCAGGAGAGGGGGAGAAGGCACGGTATCCCCCCTCTTCTTCTCTGCTTTCATTTGGGTTTCTGGCAGTTGGCAGTGTCTCCTTTGTGGCTCTAGATCTTATTGGGAAGCTCCAGGGTCTCAACTTACATTGAGTGGCTCTTCCTCCAAGGTTCCAACTCCTCTCTGGTGTTCCTGGCCCCCAGTTCCCAGACCCTGGTAATATTATTTCCTGCCTTGTCCCTCAGCCATAAGGGCCGTAGCAACTTCTTACTAAGCTCTAGGTTGCCTCGTCTTTCTTCCATCGCTCTTTCTGTTCTTCTCACACAGTTGTAACTTGCTTCCTGTATTATATTCTCTCTATGGAGCCTAGCTGGTGTGGGTTCTCTTTTCCTGGTTGCATCCTTACAGATGCAGTCTAGAACAGTGAAAAGTCAAGGCAGGAAAGATGGTTAGGGCCAGATTGGTGAGTGACTGTTTCTTGACCAAGTCAGCAAGCTTGCTACACCATAAGAGCCTCCAAAAAGGGAGAGGGAAATATATTCGGTTGCTGAAAGGTCAGTGTTTGTCTCCCATAGATTGCAATTTATTGCCCAGATGTTATTTGTAGCAAAAGTATGGAAGTAACCTGAACTTTTTTTCCTCACTTCACGCACTAATAGACATCTATAAAAGAGGAGGAAAAGGATGAAAATGGAGTGAAATTCAGCTTCTTGGTGATGAATCCAGTAATGGAGATAGGGACATAGTCCAAGCATTGGTAACACTGATACCTAAGTCTTCCTTGGGAGATATAGAAGCCTTTTAGGAGGAGGTGATATGTGAACTAAGTCCTAAAAGTAGGCATGTTAGTTTCCTATTGTTGCTGTAACAAAACACTGCAAATACAGTACCTTAAAACAACACAAAGTTATTAATTTACACTTATGGAGGTCAGAAGGCTGATGCATGTCTCACTGGGCTAAAATCAATGTGTTGACCTGACTGTGTTCCTTTTGGAACCTCTAGGAGATGATCATTACCTGGCATTTCCCAGCTTCCGGAGCTACTTGCATTCCTGGGCCCCTGGCTCTCTTCCTGCATCTTAGAAACCAGCAGCAGAGCATCTTCAAATCTCTCTCTCTGACTCTCTTGTCTCCTTTATAATGACCCATAAGGTTCCATTGGGCTCTGTTGGAGAATCCTGGAGAATCTTCACATCTCAAGATGGGAATTACATCTGCAAAGTCCCTTTTGTTAGGTAAGGTAACATTCGCAGGTGCTGAGATTAGGATATCTTTGTCCAGGGTGGCATTATTTTGCTTGCCACAGTAGGGTAGAGGTTCATTAGGTAAAGGAAGAAGGGAAAGTATATTCTCATCAGAAGGAGCAGAATGTGCTGGATAGAGGCAAAGGATGATGAAGCACATCCTAGCCTATCAGCAGACAATTATTATCACTGTCATTTCTCCAGTAAGAACGCATGTTTACTATGACCTCAGGAGCACGCACTGTGCTGCACATCCCTACACGACAAGCAGAAATAAGTTGTTTAAGCCAAGATATAGGCTATCCTAAAGCTTAGCTGAATATCACCCTTTAGCAAAGTAGACAAGACATTGAACTTGGAGTGTGATGGTCCTCATTAGCCTATTTTGGCTTTGCCACCTGTCTTAGTCCTTTAGGGCTGTTATAACAAAAAAGTCATAGACTGGGTAGTTTATAAACAAGAGAAATTCATTTTACACAGTTTTGGAGGCTGGGAAGTCCAAGATCAAGGTGCTGGCAGGTTCAGTGTCTGGTGAGGGCCTGCTTCCTGGTCCATAGACTGCTGTCTTCTCACTGTGCTCACATGGAGGAAGGGACAAGGGTGCTCTCTGTGGTCTCTCTTATAAGGACACTAATCCTATTCATGAGGGCTCCACCCTCAGGACCTAATCATCTCCCAAAGGCCCCACCTCCAGAGAACACCATGGTGGGTGTTAGAGTTCAATATATGAATCTGGGGGGACACAATATTCAGACCATGGCACCACCAAATAGCTATATAGTTTTGAGAGAGTCACTTTATCCTCTTTTAGGATTAGTTTCCTTCTCTAAAATGGGGATTGAGGATCCCAATCTCATGGGGCCATTACTATCACGCAGGGAGATAATTCTTGTGGAAGCTCCCAAGATACTTCCTAGCACACAGCTCCCACTTATTCAAGAAGCCAAGGATAAATTCACCATTTTTAGAGGCTGAAAATCCTGTGGTCTAGTAGTCTGTGGGCTGATGCACCATGGTTGGGACAGAAGTAAGGTTGGAAATACAGAACAGGCAAATGACACTGGAAAATTCCCTAGAAAGGACAAAGTAACTAGGAGAAGACTGATTTATGGCTATTTCAAAAAAGAACAGATATGGCAAGGGGGTCAACGGGAGCCGTAGCGGGAAGCTGTCTTTTAGGGAGCCTTTATTTGGTGTTAAGATGTGTACAAAAGGGCCAGTGTGAATCCCCCAGATGCTGGGGCCTGAATGCTAGTGGCCATTTGCAACCTTAGGCCATCTTTCAGGTGCCCAGTAAATGTATGGACAAGCTTGAAAGGGTCAGCCATTACTCAAAAACATGATCAAGATTATCCAATCATTACTCAAATTCTCACTGCTCGAGCAATAGGGCAATTCGCTCTAAAGGATTCTTAACAATTATGTTTCCTATCTGTGATGCCTAATACGGTGTGAAAAGCAGGGACCAGGCCAGGATTGGGTGGTGAGTGGAAGTAATGAAACTATGCATTTGTCTGTGTCCTGTTTCTCCACTGATAACAGTCACTAGTGTTTAATGAGCGCATGTTACATATCAGGTCATCTCCCCAACGACATTCTGTGGAAGGCAGTATCGGGATACCCATTTTATTGGTTAGGAAACTTGAGGCTTTGAGAGTTGAAGTGACTTACCCAAATTCACAACACTAGTAAGCGGCCCAGTTAGAAACTGAACCAAGTTGAACAATGTTCTTAATTGACTACGTCATGCGACTAACACACCACACCTCAAACAAAATCCATCTCTGTCATTGTGGAAATAAATCTTGGTCTTGTTTTCTTCTCTGATTCCTGTAGTCTGCTCTTCTCAGGTTAGACTTGCCTTAAGTTGGTTACTCTGTTAGTTTCTCTACTCAGTTCTACCCTGTTACTCTCCCTAAGCCAATCTATCCTCTAGACAGTGTAGGGAGAGTGGAAATGAGATAGGCCTGGAAATTAGCTGTGTGACCTTGGGCTAGAAACTTCTCTAAGTCTTTGTCTCATCCATAAACTGAAGGTAATAGAACGTAGTCTCTTTTTTTGGAGGATTGTATAAAATATGTGCCATTTTCTAATATTTTGATAATCAATGTAAAACTCCCTAGCATTTTATTTTATTATTTATTTTTGGGTGCGATGGGTCTTAGTTGTGGCACAAGGGATCTTCAATGAGGCATGTGGGGTATTTTTGTTGTGGTGCACAGGCTTCTCTCTAGTTGTGGTGTGCGTGTTTTCTCTCTCTAGTTGTGGCACAGTCTCCAGAGCGCATAGGCTGTCTAGTTGAGGCGTGCGAGTCCAGTAGTTCTGGCGTGTGGGCTGAGTTGCCCCAAGGCATGTGGGATCTTAGTTCCCTGACCAGGGCTCAAACCCGCGTCCCCTGCATTGGAAGGTGGTTTCTTTACCACTGGACCACCAGGGAAGTCCCCCTAGCATTTTATAAAATATTATTTCCTTTCCTTTCTTCTTTCTCTTTACCCCACTGTAGCCTCTCCACTCATAGACGTCTTCAGGGATTTGTCTCAGAAGCCAGACTAACCAAGTTTGAATTTCAGCTCTGTCACTTGCTCGCTGTGAGGCCTAGGGCAAGTTGCTGTGCATTGGTTTCCTAGTCTATAAAACTGGAATAACAACAGTACAGACCACACAGGGTTATTGTGAGATTTAAAGAGATGTAAAGTCTAATATGGCTTGGCCCATAGAGAGTAGCTATTGTTAGTCTCCATAGGCATCCAGGGTGTGTTAAATTCTTAAATATCCCTTACTTCCTTACTGTTCCTTATAGAATACTGATGTAGTAAGAATAATCACAAGTCCTAAGCAAAATTCGATCATCTGATCCTAAATTTCCTCAACTACAAGATAGGAATAGCTATAGCACCTCCTTCAGCATAATATTTATGAGGATTAAGAACAGTAAAATATGGAAAGCGCTTAGTAGTGCGTGGCATGGTAAATTTTCTATGCGTTGGTGGCCATGATTATTTATTTGGTCAACAAATATTTATTGAGCACTTTCTATACACCTGGTAATGTTGCAGGTACTGGGACTACAGAGTGGTGAGCTCTGCCGTCATAGAGATTAGATTCTAATAGGGAATAGAGATGTAGTGGTAATTGCTATGAAGAAAAATGGAGAAAGGTAGGGTGGTGAGGTAAGTCCCCTTTGAGGACCTTGAATGAACATGACATTGGAGTATGTTAATGAAGAATCAGAGAAAGGACTGGTTTGGCAGATCACAGCATTGGCCATTTGTGCTTTGGTGCTGCATTTGAAGCAGCGAATGGCAGATAATCAAAAAGGCTGGAGGGTGCTGACTAGAACTTTGGCAGCAAGCCCCATTGACAATTAACCAAAGTCAGCAGCGAGGCAAATAGAATGTACTTTCTCTGTGAAAGTCTGAGGATGTATTAGACTTTTTGATTTTTTGGCCTGTTCTGGACAAACTGGTCCAAACATTCATGTTTTTTTAAACCTCATGAAACTATTTATTACCCTTTATTAGCCTCCAGAATGAGGACTAGATTGCTTCCTAGAGGTTTCATGCAATGTGTGGATCTTTATAGGACCTCATTTATTCTCTGCATGAAACATGCTGATGGTGCTTTCAAAAAATGTAAGTCATAGGTAGCCAGTAAACATCCTTATGCTGTAACACTGCCTGACGAGTGGTAGATTTGAAGATAACTGGTCCCTAAGTCTAGCTGCACTTCTCTATCCAACCCTGCCAAAGCAGCCCTACTACTAAATGTATTCTGCTTTGGATTTATGTGGAGACACTGACGTCTGCCTTCTATTAGAGGGGCTAAATACTTGTAGACTTGCCCATTATGTCAAAGAGAGGTCGACAAGACTAGAAATAGTAAGACACTCAAAATTTAAATTAGACTTCCATTTGATAGCCTCTTTGGGATTTTATAGGAGGAAAGTGTGACAATTAGGGGAGAGTGACAAGGAGAATAAATGAATACCTGGATCACATTCAATACGAACAGCTCAATTGGATGACTTTTTCACACCAAACTTAACTACCATTCAGATAACGGACTTTGAGGGCTAAGGTGCCAGTAAAATGCCATTCGGCCTACTCATATCTCAGGTATTTAAAAATTCCCACAGCAAAGCTCAGCATTTTGATAGAACCAGAAAGAAGAGTGACTTTGAGTTTGACATTTTAGAAAATGAAGTAACAGGGCTGCATTGGCAGACGAGCAGAGCAGCGTGATAACGTTCCACTGGGAGGCAATCTTCAGAGAGACCTGCAGGTAGCTGGGCAATGAAATCTTACCTTGTTAGATAACTGGGCCTCAGTTATTAGAATGGATTAAGAATTAGGTTCCAAATCTCAGGAGAGGACCTAGAAATAATTCAATTGTTAGTCACAGGGTACAGCATATTTACTGAATGCCTGTCCTGTGCTAGATGCTGGATGAGACACTCGGGAAATAACTAGCCTTGTCCTGTAGGAACTCTCCCACCAGAGGGAGAGACAGATAAATAATTTAGTATATTAAGTCCTATGGCAGAAGAACGGGGCACTGTGGGAACACACAAGAAGGGCGCTAAAGCAAAACTGGTGGAGGAATGACTAAGCTGAGACCTAAGGAGAAAGAATTTTGTGAAGGAAAGGATAGGTAAGGGAGATCTGAAAGCCTGGAGGACGTAGGCTTAATATCTAATCGGTTCCATGGTGATGGATACAAGTTGAGCCATTCTGGGCTAGTGGTTACCTGTATCTGTACTCATAGCTTTTGCTGTACCCAGATGTTATGCCAACAATTTCTCTTTCTGTGAATGATCAAACCATTGTTTACTTATATTGAAAATTTCTCTGATGAATTTCCTGCCCATGCTTTTAACTAAAAGTAAATCAATCTCTCTCTGTTCAGTTATGTATGTGTGTATTTTTTTCCTCTCTTCTTTCCATGGTTTTGATAATTGAAGAGATTGGGTATATTGTTGTTTAGAGTAGATCACCTTTTGGATTTACCTGTTTTTCCTTGTGGTATCATTGAACTTGTTCCTCTAATTCTCACAGTTCTGAAAACTGGAACTTAGAACTAAACCTTATTGGACTGAGGGTAAATATTTTTCATAGGATTGCTTCATAGATGAGGCTGTGTGTTGAAGACTGCATCACACTGAGAGCCATATAATGTGTGGTTGACTTCGTATTAGTGAAAGGATCACTGGGTTAATGTGATGCCTGGGTTAAGATGATGACTGCCAGCTTGCTCTATTGAAAAGTTAACCTTTCCCCCCTTTTCAGCTGGCAAGTAATCCATGCGGGTGATCCTTTGGCACTATGTAAATATGGAGTTTCCCATAAACCTATCCCCTAATAGTTTTTGTTTTCCTTCAGGGTCCTTGCCCAAATCAATTACTTCAATAGGGGTTTCATCGCTGCCTATTACATATTTTGAAGGGAGAGAGTGACTTTGCGGAGATCTTTGCTTGGTTCAGAGGCTTGTGAACTTGCTGTACCAGATTACACATGCATTATACATACATTATACAGTTTTTTCCATTTAGCTAACCAGCCAACCACTTCGCATCACTATGGATTGTACTAAATCCAGGGGCAATGGGTAAAGGGACTGTCATTAAATACTTTTAAATAAGGCATGAGCCAATTCTTTGGGGGTATAATTTTCAATAAGAAGTGTTGATGGGATGGGGGTAGGAACAGAAAGCTGAAAGTCAGGAGTTGCCACTGCTGGAGGATTACTGGCATAAGGAATGTGGCAAGAGAAACAATGTTGAAATGTAAGTCACAACTAGACCAGAGCGAGAGTACATGCTGAGTCTGAGAGTGTGGCTAGGCTGTAGGGCACAGACTCTAGTGCCTACGGAGGCTGGGAGGTAGAGGGAGTGAAGCAAGCCAGGTGTAAGGAAAGAGAAGGCGTGGTGACGCCCATGAAAGGAACGGAGGTCTTCCGTCCTGTCTAAAGAAGGCTTCTACTATTTAGCAACAACGAATTGTTGTAACCTGGGAAATGGATCAAGTGTTGCCGGATCTTTTGATGCTGCTAGAGAAGCTGGAAGTCTGAATCATAAAGGGAAACAAAACAATATGAAAACAGGAACAGGCAATTCAAAGGGTAAATTAAAAATTTGCACAGTATAAGAAATCTGTTCCTGGGCCTCATTTGGCTTATGGGCCATAATTGTGCAAAATTTGGTCTGAAAAGCCTTAAATTGGTATTTACTAAGGTCAGAAACTGTGTGGATAGGTTGAGGCTGTCTACTTTATGCAGACAAGGGATCCAGAGCTCAGGAACTAGATAGTGCCTGATAACCAGGGATATTTACCACTCAATCTTGATCCTGATATCGTGCTTTCATCTTTGTCTATACAGTCTGTCTCCTAATTTGATTTAAGTTCTCTGAATGTATACACCTTGTCTTTTTTCCCGCATCTTCTTGCGTGTTACCCGTCATATACTAGGTCCTTGAAAAAGTGATGATGGGGATGAGGAAGATGATGATGGTTTCTACCTGGTAAAAAATCAAGGTGAGTTATTCCATGTTCTTCTTGTCATAGATAAGCAAGAATGATGAATTTTCCACATAGCGTAAAATGCTACAGAGTTAAGCTGTGAACTGGTTTTGCCATTTAATGTTATTTTCAACAAAGCATTCATAAAATTCATGGCTGCAGCTGTTCTGCGTTATTATGTTCTGTCTCGCAAATTTTGTTAACTAAAAGCCATTCCTCATTTTTATGTTGTAATGTTTGAGAAAGTAATGAATGATTAAGGTAATCAGGAATACATGAAGTTGGGGGAATACACATACATATATATTTTTAGTCATATTTGAAGTGTAGTGCTTAAATGATAATGCACTAACTCTTTCATAACATTAGGGAAATTTATATTGCATGCCTGGTCCAGCTCCATTTTCTGGAAAAATAAGTTCTTAAATATGTCACATCTATCACCTGACTTCCAAAGTCACAAATCTAAACTAGAAATGGGAATTTTTCTTTGTTCCACTTTCTCCCAAGCATTCTCTGATACTTCTCTCTCCCCATCTCTCTGTCTCTCTGTCTCTCTCTTTCTCTAACCAAATATCAATTTAAGGACAGAAGGGCATAAAAAGAGGAGTCTAAATGTAGGTGCTAAAGGCAAATTACATATTTTACAACTTTGGCTAGGAATGACTCTGTTTAAGTGACTAGCTCATTAACCCAAAGGAGTGAATTTTTAGTGGTGGCACTTTGGCAGAAAGATTTTTTTTTTTTTATTAATAATTCCAATTACTAAATGTCTTCTATGTGCCCAGCATTGTAATAGCTGGTTTTAGTACCAAGTATCAGATTGTCTTAAGTTTTTACTGCACCCTGGCAAGGAAAGTAGTATTAGCCCCACTTACAGATGAGGAAATCAAGGCTCATAGAGTTGACGTAACTTGTCCAATGACACGTATCTAGTAGATACTGCCAGTGGGATTAGTACCTGGGTCTGCTACAAAGCTTATGTTCTTGTCTTATACCATATTATCTCTCACTATAGTTAAATAACAGTCCTGAAGAAAATAGGGACCCTATATCCATGTTACATAGTTATGTAGTCCTTAACCTCCAATCAAAATATACATGAGTTTTCCCTTGGGGATGGCATGATATATCACTAGAAGGCCCTCAGATCCCAGTAGTTTGAAAAAGGAAAAGCAAACACCTTGCTTTTCATTGACTTTGGTTGGTTGACCAGATGGTTCTCTTTTTGTGGTTTTCATGGGGGAGGAAAATTGAAGGTAGAAGAATGTAACCAATGTCCTGGCTCAAGAGGGATCTGGTTCCCCTCAGCTCACAGGTTCATGTACGAGAGCTTTCCTTCGATACCGCCACAATGTCACTGTCCTTCTCTTGGATTCCTGCTCTCTTTGGGTACTGCTAAAGATGTGTTGACCACATTGAGTAGTCAGCTGGCCAGACAAACATCACACTTGGTAGTCACTGGCTGAGGTGCTGGTGGTTGTCCAAAGGAAGATTTTAAGAGATACTAAAGAGAACGTCTGCTAGCTTAGTCCTCATGCATGGTTAACAGACTGTGTTTGCTAAGGTCAAGTCTGGGCAGAATGCTCCCACAAAACTCCTAGACAGTGGCACAATGCTCCTCCTTTGCAATGCAATCCTCAGTTTCTGTTCTGGTCTCTTCAGATCCTGCCTTCTTCCCTCTCGACCCCATTGACCTTGACATTGAACTCACCAGCACCTTGTCCCTCCTCCCCTGCTTTGGGGATTTTCTTTTGGCTTTTAGAGGCTGGTCCACATTTCTAAACACCCTAATGTTCCTCTGCAAATTCCTGCTTATGCCTGGAGTTTTTTGTCTTCTCTTAGATCTCTAGAGACCAAATCTAGATTTTGTTTCTGCTTTTTGTCACCCATGAAGCAATGACCACAGAATTGTCTTTCTCTTTGAAGCATATGGGATGATCTGGTGGTTCTGAATGACTGGAAGAAAGGAACTAAGGCTAATGTTTCCTAATATTATTGTTATTATTCATAATATTATTAGTATTATTTGGCTATCATGTGAGAGGCTACAAAGGCCTATCGTTTCGTGATCACTTGGATCTACAGCGTATCGTGCATCCATTTTTCTAGGTCAATCAATTCTGTACTTATGTGAGGTATCTAAAGTAGTTGGACTCAGAAGCGGAGAGTAGAATGGCAGTTGCCGGGGGCTGGGGAGGGGGAAACAGGGAGTTGCCATTGAATAGGTATAAAATTTCAGTTAAGCAAGATGAATAAGGTCTAGAGATCTCCTGTACAAACATTGTGCCTATAATTAACCCTACTGTATGGAACACGTAGAAATTTGTTAAGAGGGTAAATGCCATGTTAAGTGTTCTCACCACAATAAAATAAAAATAAAAATATTAGCATTATGCTGAGTGAGAGATGTCAGGCACAGAAAAGAGCAAACTGTACAGTTTCATTTATATGAAGTTCTAAAACAAGGAAAGCTAATCTGTGGTGATAACAGATCAATGGTTGTCTTGTGGGGGAGGGGTGACTGGGATGGAGCACCATGGAACTTTTGAGCACGATGACAATGTTCTATGTTTTGATAGGGGTGTTACACAGTCATATGCATTTGTCAAAGATGATTGAACTTTATATTTAAGATTAATACATTTTACCATGTGTAAATCATACCCCATAAAATATTAAAAACAATCAGAGGGCAAACTAATAGCTTAGTGTGAATTAATTTAATCATATAAATCTTCTAAGGCTAAAACAACTTTTTATCCCCAGAAAAATCTCTTTTACAGCAGACCTGACAGATGATTTCCAGAGTCATCTTGGGTATTTCAAGAGTTTGGGAAGTCATTACCATAAGGTGTATGTATACTATACAGTTGTGTAACTCTTGTGTTTTTAATTTAATTTAAAATACTTGTAAGTCAGATAAAATAGTAACTAACATTTATTGAGTGTTTGCCAAGTTCTAACGGCATAGATGAATTTTGTCTGTTTTTGTACATTTTATAAAATATGAAATCATATTGGAATGGAAAAATTAAAACTGTCTTTTAGAAAACTCTAAAGAATCTACCAAAAAGTACTAGAATAATTGAGTTTAGTGAGTTCACAGGCTTTAAGCTCACTACACAAAAATTAATTGTACAAAACAGACAAAACTCATTCATGCTGTTGGAAGAGTGATACTTTCCAAAATTTCTTTTCTTTGCCTTTTTTTTTTTTTTTTTTGTCCTATAGCACTTGGTAGGCCATCAGATACAATGTTGAATAGATGTGTAACAATGGACAGCCTTATGTTCTGACCTTGGGGAAAGCATACAGTCTTTCACTATTAAATATAATGCTAGCTGTAGGTTTTCTGTAGATGCCCTTTTTAATGAGGCTTTTCATCATGAATGAGTGTTGAATTTCTGACAAACACTTTTTCTGCATGTATTGAGATGATCATTTTTTTGTTTCTTTAGTTTGTTCATTTGGTGATTTACATTGATCGATTTATAGACATTGAACCAGCCTTGCAATCTTGAGATGACTCACTTGGTCATGATACATTATCCTTTTTATATAATATATTGCTGGGTTCAATTTTCTGGTATTTGTTAAAGACTTTTTCTATGTTCATGATGGATACTGGTGAATAGATTACTTTTTTGCAATATTTTGGTCTAGTTGTGGTACAAGGATAACATGGGCCTCAGAGAATGAGTTGCAGGGTGTTCTTTCCTCTATACTCTGAAAGTATTTGTGTAAGGTTGGTATTACTTATTTCTTAAATGTTTCATAGAACCCACCAGAGAAGAGATTTGGGCTTGAAGTTTTCTTTGTGTGAAGGTTTTCAATTATGAATTCAAGTTCTTTACTAGTTATGAAGTTATTCAGATTTTCTATTTATTCTTGTGTTACTTTTCATAATTACTATCATTCATGGAATCTGTCCATTTCATCTGATTGTTGAATTTATTGGCATAAAATTATCATTAATATTGCCTTAATTACCCTATTAATATCTCTAAGATGTTACTAATATTATCTTTTCTTCTTATGTTATAATCATTTTCTTGTTCTTGATTCATTTGAAGTTTGTGTTTACACTTTGCTAGCGTGAGTCAAAAGACTATCCTTTATTCTATGTCTAGTTTAGTGCTATTACCAAGGTGTGACCTTCTTGGGTCTCCATTGAATACCGCTGGTGCTTGAAGAGGCCTCTACAATCTAGCTCATAGCTCAACAAACTATAACCTGTGGATCAAATCCAGCTTGTGGACTGTTTTTGAATACTTTGGGAGTTAAGAATTATATTTCCATTTTTAAGGCATAGTTTAAAAAAGAAACAAAGAAGAGTATGTTTCAGACATCATATGTGACCCACAAAGCCTAAAATGTTTACTGTCTGGCCTTTTAATGAAAGTGTTGGCTGACCCCTGCTAGCTGATGAGAACTAGAATATTTTCCAATCATGTGTGAGCTGGTGGTTGTTCAGCTTACATCTCCCCTCTGGTTGAGTTTTGCCTGGCGTCACAGAGTGTCACCCTGTGCATGAACACTTCCTAGCCAGCCAAAGACATCATGGGACCTATATGCATATTTCTTGGACCCATCTTATTTTTCCTTCATCTCAAGGATTTCGAATCTGCACTGTTTATTGTCCCATGTATGAAAATAGATGTTGCACATTTTTGTCCAGTTTTCTAGAGTTTTTAACAGCAGGGGGACAAGTCCAGTACTGGTTCCTCTGTCATAAGCAGAAGCAAAAGATCTCACCACACTAAATAAAGTTTTGATGTTATATTATCAATTACTTCTCTATATTTGTAGTAGAAGAGAAGCTCTTCAATTTGGATTGGTTTGCAAAATTGCTAGATAATTTTGAGTTCTGGAAGATTTTTTCTGATGGCAACAACAAAAATTTCTTGAGAATTGTGGTATGTCAGCTAGTCTGTTGTGTTATTTAATTTTCATAGCAATACTTTGGTTCAGAGAAGTCATGTTTTCCAAAGACTCATGGTTTTTGCATAGCAGAACTGGAATTTGAATCTAGGTTTGTTTGACTCCCAAGCTTCAGTTCTTATCCACTTTTTTTTTTAATTGAAGTGTAGTTGATTTATAATATCATGTTAGTTTTAGCTGTACAGCATAGTATTGCAGTTATAAACATATGTTTTTTCAGATTCTTTTCCCTTACATGTTATTACAAAATATTAAGTATAGTTCCCTGTGCAATACACTAGGTCCTTGTTGGTTATCTACTTTATATATGGTAGTGTGTATATGTTAATTCCAACCTCCCAATTTATCCCTCCCTCCCCTTTCCCCTTTGGTGACCATAAGTTTGTTTTCTATGGCTGTGGATCTATTTCTATTTTGTACCTGAGTTCTTTTGTATCTTTTTTTTTTTGATTCCACATATAAGCCATATCATGTTATTTGTCTTTCTCTGGCTGATTTTGCTTAGTATGGTAATCTCTAGGTCTATCCATGTTGCTGCAAACGGTATTATTTCATTCTTTTTTTATGGCTGAGTAGGATTCCATTGTGTATGTATACCACATCTTCTTTATCCATTCCTCTGTTGAAGGACACTTAGGTTGCTTCCATGTCTTGGCTATTGCAAATAGTGCTGCTATGAACACTGGGGTGCGTGTATCTTTTCGAATTAGAGTTTTCTATGGATATATGCCCAGGATTGGGATTGCAGGATCATATGGTAACTCTATTTTTAGTTTTTGAAGGAACCTCCATACTGTTTTCCATAGTGGCTGTACCAGTTTACATTGCCACCAACAGTGTAGGAGGATTCCCCTTTCTCCACACCTTCTCTGACATTTATTGTCTGCAGACTTTTTGCTGATGGCAATTCTGACTGGAGTGAGGTGATACCTCATTGTGTTCTGATTTGCATTTCTCTAATAATTAGCGATGTTGAACATTTTTTTCAAGTTAATCAGTTCTTAACGACTACAATCAACTGCTTTCATGTAGCACATTGCAAAACTCCTTTGCAAGGGGAAATATAATAATTCAAGGAAAAGACAGTAAAGCAAGTGAATGCCACCCCCCATGCTACCTACTGCCTCATTATGTTACAAATTTGCCATCCTTATGAATACGGCTATGGTTTGTTCTCAGCCTGTACTCTAAAAGAGAATGAACTTCATTACAGAAAAATCAAATTCTGCAATCACAAAATTTTGTTGGGGCCCATCAGCCTTCCATACCCAGTGATTCTCCCAATGTTTATTGGCCACTTGAGTGTTATCCCAGAACAGGGAGGACAATTATCATTTTTCTTCAGCAGTATAAGTGTGCATTGGCTTAGGCACTGAACCTCCTTCTGGGCCAAAGGGTTTTTGTGAAACAGCCATTGATCTTTAGTTTTTAGGATGCAGAAGACAGTACTCAAAAAGCTTGCTTTCATTTGTAGGACATTAATTCAAGTGTTTTATGAACATAACTTTACCTTTATGCAGGCAGCTTAATTCTCAGATTCTTTTAGGGACATGGAAAGGCATCACAAAAATGTATACTTGTTTAAGGTCCTGAAATTCTCACTTCCGTCATTTCTTTGGTTTATGAGTGTAAACGCTGATGAAATGCAACCCGGTCACATTAACTATTTAGCATATAAAAGCTTATCATACTGGGCGTCAAGGAAGGGAGGGAATATGGGGATATGTGTATAAAAACAGTTGATTGAACCTGGTGTACCCCCCAAAAAAAAATAAAATAAAAAAAAAAAAAAAAAAAAAAAAGCTTATCATACTGAGACAAAGCGAGAGAGTAGCACAGACATATATATACTACCAACTGTAAAATAGTCAGTGGGAAGTTGTTGTATAACAAAGGGAGTCCAACTCGAGGATGGAAGATGCCTTAGAGGACTGGGGCAGGGAGGGTGGTGGGGACTCGAGGTGGGGGAGTCAAGGAAGGGAGGGAATACGGGGATATGTGTATAAAAACAGATGATTGAACCTGATGTACCCCCCCCCAAAAAAAATAAAATAAAATAAAATTTAAAAAAAAAAAAAGCTTATCATATTAACTAAGATGATTTAGGAGGTGAGTGGAGGGGCAAAGTTTGGGGCAGAAGACAGTATCACTGGGGTTTTATGGTTTATTAGGAGATAGCTGTGATGGGGATGTTCTGGCAACAGTGTGTGGGCACAAGGATTGAATGATTCTCTATTGATGGCCGATTCAGAAGTTGCTTGGGATTTTCTGAGTGAAAGACGATATACGATAGTGTTTAAGAGATGAGCTTTGGAATCAGGCAGACCTGATTTGAGTTCCAGCATTTCCATTTGCTACGTGCAGCTGCTGTGAGCTTTGACAGCACTCACAAGCCATCTTAATATTGCTGCATAAATTGCAATATATTTCAAATGTAATGCTTAAACTATTTCTGATTGTCCAACCTAGGGAAAAATAGTGGTGCCGGGTCAATGGAGAACAGAAATTGGGAACAGATGGGTTGGGGTATAGGCTGGGTTGTAAAGGGACACACATGCTGAATCAGTAAATACATGGTAGAAATAAGCTGTGTTTAAACTGGTTGAGGGTACCCACTGGACGTGGTCAAAATAAGTTGTGGAGGGGCATTTTTTATGTTTGCGGATACTTAGATCAAAAATTAGGTTATACTCAGGGGCAAGACGCAGAGCAGGGTTATTAGGAGTCAGGCTCCGATGGAAGCTGATCATTTCAATGAGGAACCAAAGTGAATGAGGCCCTACCTTTATAAGCTGGCCTAGATGGACCTCACCAGCTCAGACACAGAAGCAGATCTTATTCTGAAAGGTCAGAGGCTATGTCCCCGTCTACCTAGCATCCTCCCACGTTATCATAGCCTAAGGGCAGTGCCACATTCTCTGGTGGACTTTGGATGCTTTTCCTGTGCTTAGGATGTGAGTTCTTACAAATGAATTTCTTACTCTGGTCTTAACAAATTTGTGCCTTTGGGTGCAGCAGGGAAGAACAACAGTTATTGGATTATGCTTTTGTCACACATCAAATGAATAAGCTGCGTTTTTTTCCTTTAATTAATTATGGTTTGACTGAAGTCTTATGGAGAACATTAATGAATAAAGATGGTATTTTTCATTGCAAAAATATCAGAATGTCACATTCTTGTATTTATTGCCAGGGACTAAACTCAGTCAAAGCATAAGCAAGCCCTGATTTAAGGAAATGAAAATATAAACAGAATGATAAATAAATACTATGTTAGTTTCCCATCGCTGCTGTAACAAATTGCCACACGCTTAGTGGCTTAAGACAACACAAATTTATTATTTTACATTTCTAGAGGTCAGGAGAGCGGTGTGTCTCACTGGGCTAAAATCAAGGTGTGGGTAGGGCTGCTTTCCTTCTGGAGGATTAGGGGAGAATTTATGCCTTGCTGTTCCCAGCTTCTAGAGGCTTCCAGCATTCCTTGGCTTACTGCCCTCTTCCAGCAATCATATCACTCAGAGCCCTGCTGTGGTCGCACCTCTTTCTCTGACTCTCCTGCCTCCCTCCTTCTTCTTATAAGGACTCCTGTGCTCACATTGCACCCAGATAATTCAGGATAATCTCCTCATCACCTGATCTTTAAAGCGCCAATGTCCCTTTTGCTATATCAGGTAACATTCAGAAGTTCTGGTTATCAGGACATGGATATCTTAGGGATGGTCATTATTCTGCTTACCACAAAGAAATGTTAGGAATTGTTTTTTCCTGTTACCACAGGCACACTCTAAAAAAGTTGTTTATTAAGCAGTTATTTGAAAACTGAACTATATATTGCTATTTATTTTCACTGTGAATTCAGAAACGTGTTCTCATAAGGGAATATATATATATATAAAACTTAAAGACATAGAAGAATGAACCCTTAGGAATCCTCCACAGACATCCTCCCTTTGCCACTGCAATGCAGGTACATTTGATGTTTCCATTTAAATCCTACACAGGCCATTGGTCATACAAATAGCCTTTTACCCTCCTTGATCTTTTACCTTCCTTTCAAAAAGCACATCCAGTTTATAATCTATCGCCTGGTTATATCCCATTGAAACTTGTGATGCTAGCATTTCAGGTAGTTGGATAAACCCTATATGATATCAGGAGGTAAACAGACGTTCATTTGTCCAAGACAGTAAAGATGTTATTTTCTCATTATGCATATTTGACCAGCTACCAATTAATGTTTATGGATCCTAACCAGTGAAGAACTGGTTGCCAGGAGGGTTTATCAGAGAAGAAAACATTAAAACAGAGTCTCCTTGGTTGACAAGGGATCTGTGGTGCCATTAGGCCAAAGCTTCTGTGCTGCAGGGGTCTAGAATATGCCACAGCAGCAAAAGCATCATTTTGAGCTGAAGACATTTGAGAATCAACAGCTGCAGGAAGAAGCTTTTTCTAAACTCCCTTTATCTTCCTGAAAGCAAAGCCTCCCCAAAGAATTCAGTGTCATAAATCCCCCTCCCTGGGAGTTTCACAACCACAGACATTGACTGTTATCACTAAAGAGAAGAAGTCACCACAAGTCAGCACCTGGATAAGAAATCGCCTAAATAGACATTGTTGTAAAACTATCATATTTCCCGCCTATCCTCCTAAGGCCCCTTTCTTTTTTGCTAAAAGTCTTTTGTTCCCCCAGAAGTTCTCCCCCTCTGCTCTTCCCCATCCCCTTGTAAGATGGTATATCATACCCCAATTCTAAGCGTCTTCTTGAGTCACATTTCTTTGGGAGTTCAACATGCATACATACATACAGAATTAAATCTTTTTTTTTCCCTCTTGCTAATCTATCTTTTGTCAGTTTAATTAATAGGCCTCCCAATTACTGAACACCAGAAAAGACAGGAAGAGGTTTTTCTCCCTGACAGTGCCTGTACCTATCCATGGCAATAGACATCGTCTTCAGAGTGATATAAGAGCCATGCCATTCAAATCACATTTTCAATGTAATAAAAGGGGAAATAAGAACCTGAGTATTTTATTCTGACCCCTTAAGAGTGAACATGAGAGATATACTCATTTTACCTTCATTATTAAGGGTCTATGACAGGATACATAAGTGTGAGGGTGTGGACGGATGCTTTGTTGGAGGGTATAGTCACTTTGAGTGTCAGTGTTGCCATAGCTGGGCTATGGACCATTTGAAATCTCAGGCTTTAGGATACAACCCTTTGGCCTACAACCTGAGCTCTGTGTGTCCCTAACTTTATATCTACCAGAAGTTATACATAATCCCGTTAGTTAATTGTCATCCAATTTGGGTTATCCCTATTGGACAGAATTTCAAATAAGCCAAAGGTATTTGTCCTTCCCTGTGTCCAAGCCATATATAGTTGCCTATGTCTTTGGAACCAATTACTAATTGGCACTCTAGACAGGGCCTATGAGTGCAGGAGAGCAAAAGTTCCCACCCCAAAATATCTCTTTGGCATGCAGATTATTTTGAGCTGAAAACAAGGCCCAAAAGAGTCAGGAAGAACCTTTGACCTTCCTCCAAACTGCCTGTAAAAATGTGGATAGAGGACCTGTTCCATAAGGGTTATCAGCACAGATAACTATACTAGGAACTAGGTGTGTGGACAGGGAGGAGCTAGCAAAGTCTGTTTGTTACAGTTCCTCTCTGTGTCCCATTGTCTCTGTGTGACTCAGCAAGTATTTGTTTACCAAACATTTGCTTTTCCATCTCCATGTGAACTGCCTTCCTCCCCTTTCAAGTCCCAAACTCCAACCCCCAATATCTTCTTTTGTCCTTAGCTGAAAATGATTTTAAGATTTCAGCCACTTTGGCGAGTTTCTCATTTCTCTTGTCTCTCTCCCAAAAAAGTATACATGTTGTTAATCTTTTGTGTGATGTTCTCCTGCTAATCTGTCTCATGCCAATTTAATTCTTAGGCAGCCCAGAAGCACCTAGAAGGGTAGAGGAAAATTTTCCTCCCCAAAATGAGCCATGGCAACTTTATGCAGAAAGAACTCTCTCATCTGCTTTACTCAGAATGGGGCTATAGTCCTGGCAGGGAATTAAAGCTTCACAAACTGCTTTTTATTACACTGAGTATCCTCAAAATGAGTTGGGGCCGATTCAATTAGTATTAGTTGAAAATTTACAATGGCACCATGCTAGGCCCTTGGTTACAATGTTCTCATGGACTCTAGTCTGTGCTCATCTAATCTGTGTATTCACAGGTTATCAAATGCCTGGTGAAAATTACATATTCTGATACTTATCACCTTTGTGATCTTTGGCAAATCAGTTTTCTTCTCTGAGTCTTAATCTTTCATTGCTTAAATGTGGCCCCAGCATGTGAAAGACCTTATGGATTGTAAAATAACATGCAAGAGCTAAATTGGACTCCATGTTGGATCCGTTTCTTTGACTTTAAACTTTGCTTTTTGTTGCTTTTGTTATTATAATCATACATAATGTCCTGCCTCAGGGAACCCTGCCCCTCTGCCTGAATGTTAAAGTGCCTCTGCTCAGCTCACAGGCAGACAATCAACCCTGCCTCCCTGTGAATGGCTGCAGAAAAGAAGAAATGAACACATCTCCTCCCTGAGGCTGGCCATTCCAGGAGATGTTTTGCAAGACTGATGGCCCTTTTTACTTTACTTCCCTGCACCTCTCCCTCTGTATTCTGCCTTTTTACTTTACTTCCTCACAGCCTCTCCCTCTCTGAGTCTATAAAACCAACGGGCATCCAGACCCCAATAAGATGGCTTTTTGGGGACACTAGTCTGCCATCTTCTTGGTGTGCAGGCTTTCCAAATAAAGTCATATTCCTTGCCTCAACACCTGGTCTCTGATTCATTGGCCTGTCGTGCCGTGAACAGAGTGAACTTGGGCTCAGTAACAAGAAGAGTGCCTGTACATAAAAGTAAAAATACAAGGTTATGTGAAAATCATGAAGGTGAATAGTCTTCAAGTGCTTTTAGGGACATGGTTTCAAATTCTTTGTGGACAGCACCTTTAAATACTGGATGATGTCCAAAGGGAGTAGACTTGAATGAGTGAATTAGAAACACAATGAAAATTGTGGGGCGGGGAAGACAAAAGTAGAAGAAGGACAGGCTTTTGTACACGCTTTAAAAGGTGGTTCAGAGCTGCTGGAGAAAGAATGAACAGGCAAGTCTTAGCAGTGTGGAGCCCTACAGAGGAAGGAAAAAGCTGTGTGGGTTAAGGAAACACTCTTCTCTTCAGGTCCTTTATGCTCAAGGTAACTGAAAAAGATTTAAAATAGGTAATTAATACCTGTCCTGCTTTAACTCCTTTTAAGAACAACGTAGGAGTCTAAATAAATAAATGTAAAATTAACACCTGTACTCAAAATAGTAGCTGAGAAAGAAATGGTACCATGGGATTGGTAAATTTGAAAAGGGCTTGAGACAGCCTGTGGGTGGGAAAAAGATAAGCCAACACTTTAAGAGCTAGGAGTTATATTAGGTTAGTCATAAGTACTGTACTTGAATGTTCCTTTCCTTTTCAACTTTTGCTTTACTGTTGATTTTTTGCAATGTATAAGTTAAAGTCAGTCCAGCAGTATATATGCCGTTGTCTGAAAAAACAAGGCCATGTTTTTCTCTAAAGGTCTGGGGAAGAGTTTGACCAGAGTATCTCTTCTTGTCTCCAATCCCCATGTCCCCAGCAACTTGAATTTCCTCTGTGTCACCCCAGAAAGTCTTCAGCCTGTAGCAGATTTCCAGAGTCTTGTAAGATTCAGGACCACCCTAAAACTTGCCCTTCGACTCCATTATTTTAATACTTAAACTACGCTGATTATTTCCCTAGGATATTTCATTAGGGTGAACTATTACCTGTTGAGAAGGTTTGAGTTGTTTATTGTTTCACTGTTGGAGAGTTTCTTTTACAGTAATGGAGGTGAGAGCATGAGCTGGTAAGAGCATGTGCATCTTAGCCCTAATAAGTTTCATTCTGAGAATTAGAATATTTTAAATGTAATATAGTATGGCAGGCTTAACATTTGTATTGAAAGGATGGTGTCACCATAATGACATCCATTTTTTTAAGGCCTTTAGGAATAGATGACTAGACTATTAAGCCAGCCTGTCCCCTGGGGAGTGCATTAACGCATTTAGGCCACAGGGTCGATTAGTAAATCACTGCTGTGATGCACTTACTCACCTCCCAGGGCCTCAAAGAGTTACTACACCTCAGAAAGCCCCTGAGAGTAATTTATATACTGAAAGGATTTGACTGAATAAGTACAGTCTGGTGTGTTTTAATGGGCTTTGATGAGCATCAAAGCCCAACTTTTAGAGCAGCATTTGTGCTTTGTAGAGGTGGGATTGCGGCTCCGCAATTTAGAATTTCCATCTCTTCTTTTGAAATAGGATGAAAATTGTGTTCCTTTGACCTTTTCAAGGAGTAATTTGTTTTCCAGGCTAATGCTGTTTCCCTCTGTTAGATGGCTCCATAACAATGGACGAAGAGGCAGAATGGGCAATCAGTCAAGATGCAAAGTATTGCAAATGGCAAATGTTCAGACGGATTAAATCAGGAGACACCGCTCATGCTAAAATCTGCTAAATGGAGTTTTATAAACACACAATATTGCCCTAGTTATACTGTAATCCTATTATGCCACTCTTCTCCATAGATGCAGCACTAATGGAAAGTAGTCACAATGGTGGTTTGCCTATGTTTCACATTAGAACATATCTTTTAGATCTATCTGTACTAGAATTTCACCTGGGGTTTATTCCACTCAGTAGTCTCAGAAGCATCATGTATTTCTAAAAGTGATATTTTACCCTTCATCAAACCTTGTGTTCCAAGAGAAAGCGTCTTTGTGACAGGTAACAAGGGAGATCTTACAATAATAATGATATCTAAAGTCTAGAGACAGACAGGATTCACCATGAAATAATTTGGGTTCCTTGTATAATGAATAAATTTAAATCAGCTTTAGGGGAAGGGACATATCTTGAGCAAAAAATTTTAGGATGCTCAGAAAGGTTGCAATATTTCCATTGTTAAATTAATATAAGGGGTATAATGTTAGTCTCAGGAAAGTTAATTAACTCCCCCCAGAGCCTCTCAAAGGCAGGTCAGTGAAACAGCCTTCATCAGCGTCACCTGGGGTGCTTATTTCAAAGGAAGATTCTTGAACACTATCTCAAACTTACTGCATCAGAACTTTTGAGAGTATGGGTAGGAACCTTCATTTTTGACTAGCTCTTTATGTTTGAGAGACCCCTAAAGGGCAGCAGGATATATTGATAGGAAATCTAGTCAAAGCTTTTGGCTCACAACCACCATGGAAACACATTCCGTCAAGAATCAGCACCTTATGAAACCAGTACTCAAGTGACCACAACTGGTGGTTTGATTGGTCAGAGCAAGGAATGCCAACCACATACACAGCAACCACCTTTAGGAAAAGACTTGGCCATTAGGATACTGGGAGAAAAATGAGATGAAATAGCTGATTACTGGTTAGCTGTATATGCACAGGAAGTGTGAGAGGAGGGGAGAGGTGGCGGGGATAAAGAGAAGGTGACAACACTCACTGAGAGAGTTTGCATAGTCAGAGGCACCCGGCTGAGCATGTAGATTTGGGTCTTGGTTTATCCATCAGAGGCTGATAGTAGTAAGGCTGAAGGGAGCTCTTAGCAGAGAGGCGGCAGTGGTATATGAGAGGCGTGGGGGCCGTGTGTACAACTAGTACATGGGTTGCATCGAGGTCCCTTTAAGTCCAAAGACCGTGGACATTAACAGTATTCGTGTTTCTCAAAAAATGTAGTCCCCATACTACACGCAGGTCTGTCAGAATACAGGTTTCTGAGTCTCAACCCACCAGGCCAATTCAGTCAGACCATCAAGGGGTTGGGAGTCCCAGAATCTGCATTTTGAGGATATTCAAGGGATCCTGATGGACATGAAGGCTTAGACCTGCAGTTAAGCTAACTATCACAATGGTAGTACACCCTTATGATAGCAAAACTTATTTTGGGCACTGTATGAATTTTTTATGGCTCCTATGACAAATTACCACAAATGTGTGGCTTAGAACATAAATTTATGTATATATTTTAAAATTTATATACATTTATTATCTTACAGTTCTGTAGATCAGAATCCGGACACAGGTTTCAGTGGGTACACACCAAGGTCTGTGCACGACTGTGTTCCCTTCTAGAGGCTCTAGGGGAGAATCTGTTTCCTTGCTGTTTCCAGCTTCTAGAGGCCGCCCACTTTCCTGGGCTCACATCCTCCTTTAAAGCCAGCAACATTGGGCTGAGTTCTCATGCTGCCATCTCTCTGGTTCTCTTCCTTAGTCACATCTCCCTCTAACTCCTTCTGCCTCCCTCTTCCACTTATAAGGATGCTTATGGTTACATTGGACCCACCAGGATAATCTTATTTTAAGGTCAGCTGATTAGTAGACTTCATTTTATCTACAAATTAAATTCCACCTTTTGCCGTGTAATGTTAACACATTCACAGAGTCTAGGGATCAGGAAATGGACATCTTGGAGGGGACATTGTTTTGCTTTCCCCTGGCAAAGCTAATTTATTCCTCCATTCAATAGGCACCTACTGAGCACCTAATGTATGCCCATCACTGTGCCAAATGCTTGGGGTAGAAAGTTAATAAGGCAGTTTTTGTTAATAATGAGTTTGCCCTCTAGTGGGGAAGCCAGATATGTCATTAGCTACAGTGTAATAAGTACTAAGACGGAGGCATGCAAAAAGTCACAGTGGGAGCCCCCAAAGGGATAATATTTATTTTTCTTAGAAAAGTTGAAGGTTTTACATTGAATATTAGCTTTCAAACTGGATTTTTCAAGATACTTAGAATTTCACAATGTGACTCCAAAAGGCGGAGCATCATAATCAGACAACTTGTACAAAGTCCTAAAGTTATAAAAGAACGTGGCTTGTCGAGCTGTTGGGTGTGGCTAAAACTTAGGGCAATGTGGTGTATGAAGTACATGTTGGCAGAAGATGGGGCTGGGGAGGCAGGCAGGGACCAGATCACAAAGGAACTTTGTATGTGTTAGAGTTTGGACTGTATTCTGCATACATTGGGAACCACTGAAGGTTTTAAATCAGGGGATGGCATGATGAATCTGTGATGGTGGGTGGAGAATGAATGGAGGGGAAGGGAAGCACGACTGAAGACAGAAAGAGCAGCGAGAAAGGTAACAGTAATTGAGAGATGGCGGAGTCTGAACAAGAGCGTGACAGTGAGGATGGAGAGCCAGGAATGGATCTGAGGGACAGAGAAGAAGGAGAATTAACAACATTTTGACGGACTCAAGGAGGTGGCATGGGGTAGAACCGTGTGGATGGGGGAAGGGATTGAAACAGATTGTAGACTAGAAAGAAAAAAAGAATATGAGCTTTCTAGATAGGAAACAAAGTAGCTGGTATCCAGAGAAATGGAAAATGGAATAAAATGTGGAAATAGGAATAAAAGATGGAAACTTTCCAGGTGGAAAATGGAATAAGATATCAAATAATATTAAGATCTAAGTAGATATTTGATCTGGAGAATGTAGAGCAGTGACAAAAGCATAGACTTTGCAACTAGTAATCTGTTACATTGTGGTTCTGTCATGTAGTAGCTAGAGGCCTTGGGTGAATTATTTCACTTTTTTTTAATTTCATTGAAATATAGTTGATTTACAATGTTGCGTTATTTTCTGCTGTACAGTAAAAGTGACTCAGTTATACATATATGTATATATTTTTTATATTCTTTTCCGTTATGGTTCATCACAGGATACTGAATATATTTCCCTGTGCTATACAGTAGGACCTTGTTGTGTATCCATTCTATATATAATAGTTTGCATCTGCTAATCCCAAACTCCCAATTCATCCCTCCTCAATCCCCACTTCTCTGTGGCAAGCACAGGTCTGTTCTCTGTGTCTGTGAGTCTGTTTCTGTTTCATGGATAGGTTCATTTGTGTAATTATTTCACATTTTTAAGCCTCATTTTCCCCATGTGAAAAATGAGGACATATTATATATTCAAAATGCTATGAGGATTAACTAAGGGAACATATGTAAAGCACCAAGCAGTGCGTAAAATATAGTAGGGGCCTAAAAAGTGCTACTTTCCTTGATAACATTAGAAAAGGAAGAGGAACAGGACTCCACTCCTTCAGAGGGAGATTGGGGAAACTTAGAGGGACTGTGGTCCCAGCAACATTATAAGATCGGGACTCAGGTGCAGAGAACAAAGCAGAGTCCATGTATCTGAATCATGGAATAAGGAATAAGGCAGAAATCTAGTTAGTAGAACTGCAGTGAAAGATGATGACTGATGGGTAATTTCATGTTATATAAATTTTACTTCAATAAAACTATTAAACACATAAAAAATAAAAGATTATGAGTGAATATAAAGCCAAGATGATTTGATGTACCATAAAAGTTGGTCTGATATACCTTAACATTTTTCCTTCCTAAGGTAAGGACCCATCCTAACAACTAGACTGGGACTCTGTTTGTCTGTGTGTTTGTGTGTGTGGTGGGGGCAGGGGGTGGAAGCAACGATCCCAGTTGTGGAAGGAGGTAACCAGCAGAGGTCTTGTATACATGGCACCCGTGGTCCCATCAAGCCCCTTAATTCTGTGATTTGAGTTCCTCTGAAACCCGTACATGGTGAAGCAATTGGAGAGGAAAAAGTCCGTGCTTGTTCTGCCTTAGTTCGAGAATGGTAGAATGAGAATTGGAAGAGATGTTTGTTGGTTTTGTTTTGTTTGTTACAAATCAATTTGAGAATGAATGAAAGCATTAGAAATTCTCTCCCCCAAAACACACCCAGACACATGCACACGGTTTATATATAATTTCAGGAGGTTCAAAGATCCCCTGCAAATATCTGGGGCAGGGTATTACTCACAGTTCTTTCCATGCCCCACTGATTCTCTACCACTTTTTTTCTTTAAAAAAAAATATGTTCTATATTTCAGGCACACTCTAAACACTTTATCCGATTTAACTCAGTTAATCCTTATGGCAAACCTATGAGGTCGTGTGGTAGGCTAATAATGGCTCCCAAAGATATGTTCCCATGCTAACCCTTGGAACCTATGAATGTTACCTTCTATGGTAAAGTTTTTTGCAGATATAATTAAAGCTCTTGAGAGGAGGAGACTACCCTGGTTTATCCAGTTAGCTCTATTATTTATTTTTTGGCTGTGTCTTAGTTGCAGCACGTGGGCTCTTTGTTGCGGTATACAGGCTTCTCTCTAGTTGTGGCGTGTGGGCTCCAGAGCCTGTGGGCTCTGTAGTTGCAGCACGCAGTCTTAGTTGCCCCCTGGCATGTGGGATCCTAATTCCCCGACCAGGGATTGAACCAGCGTCCCCTACATTGCAAGACAGATTCTTAACCACTGGACCACCAGAGAAGTCTCAAGATAAATGTATTATTTAAAAACAAAAAAACTCCCAAAAAACCTGAAACCCATTCATGGATCTTAGAGCTGGAGTATAGGTTGAGTTTTTGTTAAAGTAGTAAAAGGATACAAGAAGGTAGGACTGTGTCAGCAATTTTTTGTTTAGTGTTTCAATGAGCCACAAGAAATATAGGATCTCAAAACTGCATTAGACTCAGCAGTGGTTAGACTTTTTCTAGGGTACTGTATGTAATTATGGACTGCTTAATTCAAATAATATGTGGCAAACTTTAGGAGAGTTCAAGGAAGAACTATGCAAATGATGAGATTGTAGCAGGGTAGGAAGTGTGGAAAGATGAAAGTGAAGAGTTGGGCCTCAGAAAAAGGTACATAAAGCATCAAATACATACACTGCAGTGCCCGCCTTGCTCTAGGAAAGGTGCATTTAAGAGAGAGGATGCCTAGAAGTTTTCACGTATTTTCTCTAGTACCTGCCATTATGCCCAAGACTTTGCTATTAATAATATTGTTATTTTATTTTACTTAATTATTTTCTAGAGTCTTCTTATGCAAATTCCTCTGCGAAAGGTCAATTTATAAGATGCTATCTTATACACTGATAATCAGGGATTGGATTGCCAGGTTCTCTCCAACTTAGCTAAGCACTAGGCAGGATTGTACATTGGTTAGCAGCATGGACTTGGGGGCCAGAAAACCTGTGTTCCTATCTTAGCTTGACTCTTTAACAAGTCTGCGACCGTGGGAAAGCTACTCAACCTCTCTGTGACTATGAAACGGGATAATAATAATACTAACGGTGCCTTGTGAAGATTTAATGTGTTCATATGTGTAAAACTCTTAGTGAAGAAGCATATAGTAGATGTTATAGCAATGTTAGCTATTATTACTTTCCTATAATAATAATTATTAGTCTCCCAGCCTTATTTACTCTTCTGACTGGTAAGAAGAATACTTCCCAAGATAGTTCTTTAGGGGCTGTCACGTGGTCCATTCTGGGGTGAACTGAACTTCCAGGATATTTCAGGAATTCTGCCCCCACACCCTCCTGTTTGTGATTAGAAAGACTATGGACTTTCCATCAATTGAGCACATTCATGTTTTCTTTCCAAGTGGTAGAAAGTGGAAGGAACTTTTCCTATTTAATCCCTGGTGGTCCTGCCTGCCTGCCAAGTTATTTGGTAAACCCACAGTTCTGGCTTTCCAGGTATATCAGCCTTTTCCAGGCTTGGGACATTGGTTTCCTGCTTTGCTCAGCTGAAATTAAAAATTTTGCTTCCTCTGATTCCAGTAGCTATTAGCCACAGCCAACTTCTAAATCTAAGGCAACTCTAAGTTGCCTGTTTACCTTTGATGGAGAGTTTTGTTGAGCTTTTTAAGTTGAGGGGGGAAAAATATTTCTTTCCTCATTGTTTTATGTAAGTCTCTTTTGTTTGCAAGCAAAAAAACTAATCTTCAGTCAGCTCAAGCTCCACACGCTCACTTTCTGTGCTTCAAATTTCTGAGCGAGAAAATGTCATTGGCTACTGGTCATCCAGTGGGTTGGCCACTCTTGAGTTGGGTGTCTCTCTCTCAGAGTAGGTAGTGGTGTTATTTATATAGACAAGGTCCTGGCCTGAGAAGACAGCCCTAAAGGTGTAAATGACTACTATGTTTGCCCACATCTAGGGCATGTCCTACTTTATAGGTTATATTTATTTTCTTCTCATGCGAGGCTCACAGCCTGGTTCACCACTGGGCTCCCTCTTCAAGGCATACCTTTTCCTATTGTGATTTTTATGATGTCTAAGACTGGTCAAGCCTTGTCACTGCCATGTCAATATTTCTCCTGACCTTGAAACGTCCGTGATCCAAGCTCATGTCTTTAGGTTTATTTATTTTTTAAAAAATTAACCTGATGAATGGATCCAATGGTCTACAACCCACAAGGAATATAGTGCCTCCTACCCACAGCCTGAAGAGCTGAGATTTATAAGGGCATATTTAGAAAGCTGAGCAAAGTTTCACCCCACCCTTCCTGCTATGCGAGGGCACCATCTTATGCCAGGAGAAGTAGCAGTTGACAGACATTCCCATGTTCCTGCTGCCGTGCTTAGAGAGAAGTAGCTAGCAGTAGCAATATTCCTTCACTTTGAAGAATACAGATCTTTGGTACAAAACATTTACAAGGTTACCAACCCATGAAATAGTGGGTAGCACAGTAGAAAACCCCTCAGAAAAGGGGGTCAAGAGACCTGGTTTGTAATCCCAGATTGAACGACACCATGTGTATGACTTTTGGCTTCTATGCAGAGAGTTGGCCTGGTGCCGTCCATAAGGTTAGACTAATGTTTCATTATTTCTCCGAACTAGCTGGGTTGCTATGGAAGCTTCTAAGTTGCCTATGCAACATAAATATTTGCAAAAACCCACAATCCTCATTCAGAATTTGCACTCATACTGGAGAGACTGCGTGCAGCTGAGTGGTACCAGGCATCCCAGGACGAATGCTGTAATGTTGAGGTATGTGTAGCGCTGATGGGGTGAAAGGTATGCCCGAAGCTGACTTGGGGTGAGGATTCCCCCTCCCTTTCCCTGAATGTGCCTCTTGGCACTCTGTCCATCTTGGAGACTGAAGACTGGCAAATTGCCTGCCTTTTTTTATTCTGTTTATTCTGCAAATGCCGAGAGAGCTATGAGGAAGAGAGACTGAAAATTAGATCCTGGAATAATGGGTCCTTGAATTGAGAGATGGAAACTCTGGAGCTGTGTTTATCCAAGGCGTCTGTTTTCCTGCTTCTTTGTCCACATCTTTGGTAAAGAGGTCCTCCTAAATGCCAGCGGCCAGGTGGAAAATTTGGGATGGATGGCTCACATCTAGGGCTGTAGGCCAAAACTAAGCTACTCTTCAGAGGAAACAGAAGCCTGAGAGCCAGCCTCTTCAGTGCCAGCCTGTTTCTTAGTAGCAGTAGTTAGTACTTACGACAGCTCCCAGCACCCACCTTGTTCAGTTTGATGGTTGATGTTTTAGACTTTGGATTTGGTTGACAGCATGGTGGGTTGTAGCATGGTGAAGCCATTTGATGCTGGGAATAAAGAAGTAGAATTAGGTAAGACTATATATACTTGGTTTGTGTTTAGCTTCATTTTGCTATGGTGGTTTCTAGGTTCAGTTGACGCTCTTATAGATGCTAGAACTCAAACGGATTTCTGCCTAGTTACTCATTTTCTAAAGTATGTGCAAGAGAAAGTTCAAATTTCAAAGAATCCAGTTATTTTCTTCTGTCCTTCATCTCTTTCATAATAGTAATACTAAAAGTCCTATGTATCAAGTATTTTTTTGGGCAGTCACTGTACAATACATAATATCTACTATCCCATTAAATCCCCAAAATAACACTGTCAGGAGGTTATTATCATTCGTTTCACTTTATGAGTAAGGATACAGAGATTTAGAGAAATCAAGTCAACTTTTTAGGATTAGACAACTGAGTTGCAGAATTGGGATTCAACTCCAGATCTATCTAATTTCAGTATGCATATTATTAATGACTACGCTATATTATCTCCCATTACATTATATTGCTAATAGTTTCATTAATCACAAGAGTATGGCTTCCTAAGTTCAGAGGGTTAGGTTCAGCAACTCACATAAGTGTGGAAAAAACATGGAGCACTTTGGCAACATCTACAGAAAATCAGAGAGGTAACTAAATGCCAGAATGACAAATTCTAGAGACAAAGACTCCTGGCCAGAAAGAGTTCCACATGAATAACCAGCCACAAAAATAGGTCCACCAAGGCCACAGTGGCATCTAACTCTGTAGCATACATATTGAACTAAAGCATTTAGAAATCATCTCCAAAACCAACACCTCAGTATAAAATTGTACAAAGGTAGAAACACAAACTTTGAATGAAAATAAAAAATCAACCTCAATTTTAATTAGATAAATGGAATATAAAGAAAAAAATTTTTTATATCTTCTTACACCCTGTCAGATTTACAGTGATGGAAAAATTGATGATAGTGTTGGAGAGATTGTGAGGGAAATGGGTGTTCTAGTCCACTGCTGATAGCAACATAAATTGGTAATGCCTTTTTAGGAGGAAATTTATAAAATCAACCTCAGTTGAAAAGTGGATAGCCCTTCATTCAGCAATTCTACTTCAAGAAATTTATCAGGCAAATAGGCACAAATCTATGTATAAGGATGCTCATTTCAGTGTCGTTCATACTTGGCAAACTTGAGAACCAGTTTAAGCAATTACTACTAGTAAATTTTATTAATCACTATGATAGAATAATATGCAGCCCTTAAAATGGTATATGATTGTATTTAGATAGGGCAGAGTCAGGAGAAAGTCAGCTTTGTGTCACAGGATGATCTGGTATGATCTGATTCTTTGAAGCTTGCTTTTTATACCACGGTTATCATTAACTGTCTTTTTTTAAAATAGCTCCATTGAGGTATAATTTACATAGCAGACATTCATCCATTTTAAATGTACAATTCAGTGACTTTTAGTAAATTTAGAGAGTCGTGCAAACTTTCTCACAAACCAGGTTTAAATTTTCATCTCCCCACAAAGAAACTCCATTACATTAGCAATAATATCCCATTTTCCCATCCCCTCAGCTCTAGGCAACTACTAACCTATGTTTTATCTCTATGGACTTGCCCATTCTGGATATTTCATATAAATGGAATCATATAGTATGTGGTCTTTTGCGACTGGCTTCTCTCACTTTCTTAGCATAAGGTTTTCAAGGTTCATTCATGTTATAGCATGTCGTAGACTGTCTTCATAGCATTGAAAGAGAAAAGCATAAATGATTAATGAGAAGCCTGCTCTCTGCTCAAAAAGAAAATCATTCTTAAAAGCCAAAAGGACTGTTGCAGAATGGACACTAAAGACTGAGGATTTAGGACAAGTGAGAAATCAAAGGATAATAAGAAATCAAAAGACTCTACCTGTGATATTGAAACTGGTGAAGTCAATGAAGAGAAAAATTTTAAATATATTTAAGTGGTTGCAGGAACTAGAAGAATCGGGACAAAACTATACTGTTTTGCTTAATATAATAAACAACCGCTTAAAACTAATGCAGAGTTTCAGAGGAGATGCCACACCTGCTCAAGAGAAGACAATAGAAGAAAGTGATACCTTAGCTTTTCATCATTGGAGGTGTCTCATTGAAAATCTTTTTGATTGGATGGTTGGATGATGGATAACATTAGGGGTGGCAATGGCAGGACTGCTGGATCTCCAGAAAAGTTCATAAGGTTCTATTAGAGGAAAGCAGACAAGGGGAAAGATCTAGCACCATGATTTGGGACATAGAAATTCACTGTGGTTGAAAGGTGGACGAAATGGGTGAAGGTGGTCAAAAGGTACAAACTTCCAGTTATAAAATAAATAAGTCCTGGGAATGTGATGTACAGATGATGACTAGAGTTAATGATACTGTAGTGTATATTTGAAAGTTGCTAAGAGCGTAGATCTTAAACGTGCTTGTAAAAATTTTGCTATTTGCAGCAACATAGATGAACTTGGAGGGCATTATGCTAAGTGAAATAAGTCAGAGAGAGAAAGACAAATACCGTATGATATCATTTATATGTGGAATCTAAAAACTACAACAAACTAGTGAACATAACGAAAAAGAAACAGACTCACAGATACAGAGAACAAACTAGTGATTACCAGTGGGGGGAGAGGGGAAGGGAGGGGCAAGATAAGGGTGGAACAGTAAGAGGTACAAACTATTAGGTGTAAAATAAGCTACAAGAATATATTATAAAGCACAGGGAATAAAGCCAATATTTTATAACTATAAATGGAGTATAACCTTTACTAATTATGAATCACTATGTTGTACACCTGTAACTTATATAATGTACAGCAACTATACTTCAATTAAAAAATAGTTCTTGTCACAAGAAAACAAAAATTATAACTATGGTGGTGATGGATATTAACTTGTCTTACTGTGGTGATCATTTTGCAATATATATAAATATGGAATCATTATGTTGTAACCTGAAACTAATATATATCAATTATATCTCAATAAAATATATAATATGTAATATTACAAAATATATAGTATATAAAGCATAGTATATAATCTATATCTATATATTTATATCTATATATATGAAGAAAAGACTCGTGGAGATAGCAGACCTACTATAGATAAACAAGAGATCCAGAAGGAATATTGGCCTATAGAACGGAGTATGTTGGATCAAAGAGGAGACTGAATAAACTATGTATATGAAGGGAAAATATGGACAATTTTAGTGTTGAGCTAACAAGAAATGAATCATAAATATCTGTGGAAATGTTATTGCTTTATTTGGTGGTGGGAAAGGATGATAAATATGTATCATATGTAAATAATTCTGCTAATTAAAAACCTACAAGGACCAAACAAGATAATGACTGGAAAAGCAGTTTGAAAAATAGAAAGCACTATGCAAATATAGTAGCTGTTGTCATTAAGTTTTCTGCTTTAGACTCTTAGATTATGCTCTTTGCATCAAGCATTTCAAGAATGCCGCTTTATTGTCTTCCTAATGGCCAAAACCCCATTTTGTGGCCTTTGGATTTTGGACTGTTTCTTTGGTCACTGTCTTCCTGGTTCTGTTATGTATTCCATATTGCTGATTTTAGTTGCTTATCTGACTTGTCTCAGCCTTGCCTAGTCTCTTGTGGTAGAATTCCCCGTATGTGGTAATCCCAGTATCAACCCCACTGGGCTCTGATTTTCACTCAGTCTGAAGGGTTGTGGCATGTAGTGGGGTGAGAAAAATGCATTGGGTCATGTCCATCACACCATTTCATGCTCTGTCTACCTAACTCTTTGCCTTCCTTTCTCTGCTCCTTGTCTTTGTTAGTGGTTCCATCATTGCCTCACTGATTCAGGCTTACAGATGTGAAATCTTCCCATCCTTCACTTAAAATGTTTCTGGAGCATCTACTCTGTACAAAGACCAGCTGTGCTAAATAGTAGATGGAGCTCTTGCCATCAAGGAGGTCATAGTCAAATGTAAAATAAGGATGTCTACATAACTAATAATCATATAAAGGTTGATACATGCTATGATGAAGTTGCAAGAAAAGGACAAATTTAATTGACACTGAAAATGAGAAAAGCTTTCACAGAGAAAGGGATATCTGAGCTGCATGTTTTCTCTTTTCTTTAAAGCTGTAAATTTCATACAGTAAGAGTCACCCTTTTTAGTGTACAATTCAGTCATCCCATAACCTCCGCCTTGCTCCTTTGTAATGAGACCTACCCCAGCCCCTACAGCCACTAATCTGTTAGCTGTCTATAGTTTGGCCTTTTCCAGATTGTCATAAAAAACAAATCACAGACTGTATAAAAAGAAGCCAGTGTAAAAATGTCTTATAGTTTAACACATTTGAGATTCGTCCATGTTGTTGAGTGTATCTGTAGTTCATTCCTTTTTATTTCCAAGTAATATTCCATTGTATGGGTGCCTCACAGTTTGCATGTCCATCTACCAGTTTAGGTTGTTTCCACTTTGGGGTATACTGGTTTTTGTGTGAATACTATTTTTAATTTTGGTTTGGTAAATATCTAGGAATGGAATTGCTGTGTTGTCTGGTAAGTTTACGTTTAAGTTTATAGGAAACTATCAAACTGTTTTCCAAAGTGGCTGTATCTACCAGCACTACATGAATATTCTGGGTTTTTTTGCATCCCTGCTGGTCCTTGATAATGTCAGTTCTTTTTTTTTTTTTTTTTTTAATATTATAGCATTCTAAATAGCGTGTAGTGATATCTAAGTGTTTTTTTAATTTGGATTTCCCCATAGGTAAATATGAACATCTTTCCATATCTTGATTTGCCATCTGTATATATTGGGTGAAGTTTCTATTCACATATTTTGCCCATTTCTAATTGAGTTGCTATTATTGAGGGACTCTTCCCATTTTTATTGAGGGTTATTTTCACCACTATTTAATTTTCATCACCCCAAAAGGAAAGTCCCTATGCTTTAACAGTCACTCTCCATTTTCCTCACCTCCCAGCCCCTGGCAACTACTAATGTACTTCCTATCTCAATGGATTTGCATATTCTGGACATTTCATATAAATAGAATCATAGAATATATGACCTTTTGTGTACTCATTTTAACATAAATTTATTCAAGGATTATCCACGTTGTAGCATGTAACCAGTACTTCATTCCTTTTGTGACTGAATAGTATCCCATTATATAGATATATCACAATTTGTTTATCCATTCATCAGTTAATGGACAATTGCCTTATTTCCATTTGCTCACTATTATGAATAATGCTGCTATAAACATTCATGTGTGAATTCTGTGTGGATATATATTTTCAGTTCATTTGCATGTATACCTGGATGTGGAACTGCTGGGTCATATGGTAACTCTGTACTTAACTTTTCGAGAAATACTGAGTTCTGAGAGTTCGTTATATATTCTGGATAAAACTCACGAGATATGTGATTTGCACATATTTTTTCCGAGTCTATGGCTTCTCTTTCATTATCTTAATAGTGTTTTTTGAAGTTCTTAATTTGTCAGTTTTTTCATGGATCATATTTTGGTGTCATATCTATGAAACCCTTGCATAAACTAAGGTTACAAAGATTTTGTTCTATGTTTTCTTCTAGAAGTTCTATAGTTCTAGGTTTTACATTTAGGTCTATGATTCATTTTGAGTTAATTTTTGTGTATGATGTGAGGTATGGATCAAGTTGATCTTTTGCATGTGGATATCCAATTGTACAAACACCATTGCCTTTATCCCTTGTCAAAAACCAGTTGGCGATATTTGTGTGGGTCTATTTCTGGACTATTTTGTCCCTTTAATCTATATGTTTGTCCCTTTGCCAATATCACACTCTCTGAGTACTGTAACAATATAGTAGGCCTTAATATCAGGTAGAGTGAGTCCTCCAGTTTTTTTCTTTTTCAAGATTGCTTTGAGTATACTAGTTCCTTTCCCTTTCCATATGAATTTTTTTTAACCAACTTGTCTACTTCTACAAAAAAAATTCCTGCTAGAAAATTTTGACTATAATTGTAGTTGAATTTGCAGATCAGTGTGGGGAGATTTGACCTCTTAACAATATTGAGTCTTCCAGTCCATAAATGTAGTACGTCTCTCCATTTATTTAGGTCTTTTTTGATGTTTTTCAATAATATTTTGCAGGATGTTGCTTCTCCCCCCCCCCACATACAGATCTTGCACATATTTTCCTAGATTTACATGAGAATATTTTATATTTTTTAATGCTACTGTAAATGGTACATTTTACTTCAATTTCCAATTGTATAGTGTATAGAAATACAATTTATTTTTCCATATTAACCTTTTATCCTGAGACCTTGCTAAACTCACTTATTCTGTCAGCTTTTTTGTATTTCCCTTGAGGAAATTTTCTACATAGACAATCATTTCTTATGCAGATAGAGGTAGTTTTATTTCTTCCTTTTCAATCTGCATGCCTTTTAGTTCTTTTCCTTGCTTTTTGCAGTGGCTAGGACCTCCAGGACAATGTTGAATAGGAGTGATGAGAGTAAACATTCTTGCCTTGTTCCTGATCTTAGAGGGAAGGCATTCAGTCTCTTACCTTTAAATATGAAAGCTGTGCTTTTGTAGTTTCCTTAGGTTGAAGAAGTTCCCCTGTAACCCCACTTTGCTGAGAGTTTTCATTAGGAATGGATATTGGACTTAGCCAAATGCTTTTACCACATTTATTGAGATTTAATGTGCATATGAATCACCTAGGTATCTTATGAAATTATAGATTCTGATTCATTCAGTCTGGGAAAGCCTGAGATTCTGCATTTCTCTCTTTCTCTCTCTTTTTTTTTGGCTGCACTGTGTGGCTTGTGAAATTTTTAGTTCCCCAACCAGGGATTGAACCCAGGCTCTTGGCAGTTAAAGCGTGGAGTCCTAACCACTGGACTGCCAGGGAATTCCTGATTCTGCATTTCTAATAAGCTCTGAGATGATGTTGATGTTGTTTGATAACAGACCACGTTTTGAATAGCATAGACCTAGGCTATAATTTCTGTGGTCTGAAGGGAAGATACTACTGAAGGATGCTGAGAAAGTAAGAGTCGCAAGGAGAAATGTAGAGAACAAATTTTGTCCTGGAGGCCAGTGAAGGAGAGTATAAAGAATGAGGGAGTCACCAACAGTTGTAACTTTTGTTTTTGTTTTTATTTTATTTATTTTTATTTTTTTTTACCAATAGTTTTAAAAGCTTCAGCATTAGATTTGTCAAACATGAAATTAGTGTTGATTTTATAGCAGAAGTTGTATAATTTGTTTCTTGCACATTTGTACTGTTTGAAATACCACATCATATTATAAAACCAAGCCTCCCTCATTGTCCAAGTCTGTTTGGTTCTCAAGTTTGGATTGTGGCAGTTCAGATAAGAAAGAACACCATGTGATATGAATATATTTGGATCCTGAGTGTTGAGTCATGAGTAGTAAGAGTCAGATAATGAGGAATATCTGTCTTAACTCAAAAAATGTGTTCTAAAATGTTTGGGTTTTATGTTTATATAACAAGAGTTCAAATACTTGTCTTTGTTTATATCCTTTTCCCCCTACTAGCTGCATACTTCTTTAGAGTTAGGATTATGTATTTGTCTTTTTGTTCTCAGCCCCTTGCATTATCACTTGGTACATGGTAGATGCTCATTAAATGTTCATTGAACTGCTGAAATGAGCTGAAGGGAGGAAGACAAATTATAGACTACTTTCTCAAGGATTTAGTAGCAGAGGGATGGAGAATGATAATCTGACAGGTGAGGAAGATTCAGGGTTGAATGAAGGTTTTTTCGTTTTGTTCTTTTTTTGTTATTTTTAAGCCATATAGATCTGTGGTTAATTGTAGGCAGAGAAGAAAGACCCAGTAACTAGGAAGTGATTGAAGTTACAAGAGAGAAAAAGAATAATTAATAGAACATGTTTCTGTAGCACATAAAGAGCACAAGTAGCTGCCTTAATCATAAGAGGGGTAAACATGACAATACTTTAACCCATTTTGCATTCCATTTTGCATTCAGTCGCGTACTATCTTCCTTTATCACAAAACCATTGAGATGTAGCTTTCACTATAATCAACCCTAATCCAGGACCTCATTGCTTTCTACCTGAGTAATGTATAATTCGTCTCCTTCTCTACGATCTCATTCATTCAAAGTCTTCTTTGCAAGTGCTGGTGGAACACCCTCCCGAAATCTTTTCCAGAAACAATCTTCCTACAAGGGGCCCCTCCTATCTGATCTCTGTCTGATTTCAGTTTAGTATCTCAACCCCTTGAGATGGATGGCGATGTTGGGTTGCTACTGTTTTCTTCAGGCCTAGATTTCTTTATAGGTTCCATTATCAAAGGCTAATGTGTGACGCTTGATTCTGTTGCTATGTTGACATCTAACACACTGAAATTTGTTACCGTAACTAAAAGTAAATGATGATAATACCTTCCATTTTCTAATCAGAGACAAGGACTTCTGCCAAGGATACATTCTCAAAAAAAAACTGTTTATTCAAATGAATGCCATCAAATGTGTAGCTCTGTATGCATATGTGTGTGTGTGTTTGTGTGTTTTATGTCACAGACATAGTTTCTATTTGATATGAGTTTATTCTCATGTGTGGGCTAATTGATAGCTTACAGGGTACTTGTGTTTTCCAGTCTGTTGTTTTTGCTCTGAGCAAAAATTTACTCAGCTGATGAGAATATTTTGACAACTCTGCCTGTGTGTCCAGGAACTGCAATTTGGTATGAATTTTCTGGCTGCAATGACCCAATTTTAAGATGTAAAATAGAATACTCTAAATTTATATGGAAATAATATAGCTAGCCTGGCTCTCCACGAGGAGTAACAAACATTAAGACCTTGTACAGCTCCTAATATATAAAATCATAGGATGGAAACATCATGATTATTGTCTCCTAATCTCATTTGCAAATGTTATAAATGTTGTTTACTGAGATCAATTTGTAGCAAAAATTACAAAGAATTATGGTTTCTAGCTTGAGAAAACAGTTCAATTGATTTCTTAGGAATGTCTCAGTCAACAGTTCATGATTTATTTGTACCTTTAAAAATGCCCTTACTTCCTCAAAATTCTTCATTTCTTGATGGCCCCACATGTACATATGCCCAAATAATTAACTTTCAACGAAATGTTTTGTTTTTCTTTTGTATTCAGTAGTTCAATAGCTGCCTTTACGGTAATTCAATGTGATTCCTCTCTCCTCATTCATTTCTCGGCTATTTAACTTTTAAGATTCTGGTCACATAAAGGAATGCACACTGAGTTTTATGGATGACCAAAGGCAACCAATGACTCTGTGTGTGTGTGTGTACATTTATACATTATATATATGCATACACATATATAAATAAACTGAATTATCATTTGCATAGGTATTTTGTGAAGTTTAATATTTAAAAACCTGAAACTCAAACAACATAAGTACTAAGCTGTCATTATGTATTAAAGATGCCTTTACCATAGGAGCAGTAAAACATTATTCTGCACTAGCTGACAAGGAAAGCAAAGCAAATCTGCATTCCCCGGAAGTGTGGTATTTTAGCAGCTTTCTCCTGGAGGGTTGAGGCTGGCTTGACAGGATTGATTATATTGACCATTTTATGGGTCGATTGCCAAGAGATTGAACAGTTGATTTGATCTGGTCTTCTTAACGGCCAAAAGGGCCAGATGGCTTGATTGGAATGGTGACTGAAACAACAAATTCAACTGTGAAAACAGTTGAATCAATGGGGATATGTGAACACCATCCAACATCTCAAAGAGATCGCTAATGTAGAAACTTCAAAGCCCGATTTTGAGATCCGACCAGGGCCCTTACTCTTGATGGCTAGCTCAGAATTAGTATTGCAGTAGACAGTTTTAATTGGGGGGATTTTCAAATTTTCCATAATGCAAATCAGCATTCTAGAGGGTAGGATATTAAAGCAGCCAGAAAGAAAAACAACAAATTGCTAGTGCTATTGAGAAGGCTTGAAAGCATACCAAGTTAAAATGATGATGGACCATGATATGAGAATCTATAATGAATTTATAGCACAAACATCGTGACTCATAAGCTTGTCACGCAAGAGCAATTTTAAAAAGGAGTCCTTGCAAATTGATACCTTTGTTCCTTGCTCTTTTATATCCTGAAGTGAGATTTTACCAAGTACGAGGAAACTGTATGATACTGAATTAACATTAACAAAAGACAGTATGATGAAGCAAAAATTTGTATACGTCCATTAAGGCTTAAGTGTCCATCTACTACTATGACTTTTGGCTGCACTTGCGACTGTGATGGCAAAGCCTACGTATATAAGGTGAAATGGAGGGTTGCAACAATTCTCAAGAAGACGCCGGTTACAGCATCTCTTACCAAAGAAACTTATTGGGAGTGGGGGAGCATGACATCCTCAAACTTTACGGAAATCAGATTTCCTTAAAACTTGCTTTCCTTTTAAATTGCCTTCTTTCCCCCCAATGGTGAATATTTGATAGCTTCATGTCTTGCACTGAGCTTTTTCCTTGTCCGTATCAGAAATGTTACCATCCTGAGGACACAGTATACCAGAAGTCTTCCTGGGTTTGAAACTAGGGGGCATCTGATCAGCGATAAATAGTGGTGTGCATTTATCTGGGACTCTGGGTCCTCAGTATATAAGGTAAGGGTGGAGAGAAGAGCAACTCTGTTTCTAGATCCTATTACCAAGACACTGAGGGGTGGCCTCTCAGATTTCTATTCTTGAAATGTGAGGCCTGGATGAGAGAATGTGAATTTGAAGCAGGTTTTGTCACAGATCTTTTGTCTCAGGGCATGAATTTACCTATTCGTTCAACAAATATTTATTGAGTACCTGTTACGTGCTAGGCAATGTGCTAGGTGCAGTGTATACAGTAGTTAACAATATAGCCATCGTCATGGACAGGCATCAATTTTTTAATTAAAAATATTTTTATTTAAAATAAAATATAGGACTTCCTAGGTGGCGCAGTGGTTAAGAATCTGCCTGCCAATGCAGGGGACACGGGTTCGAGCCCTGCTCTGGGAAGATTCCACATGCCACGGAGCAACTAAGCCCATGCGCCACAACTATTGAGCCTGTGCTCTAGAGCCCGTGAGCCACAACTAATGAGCCCACGTGCCGCAACTACTGAAGCCCACGTGCCTAGAGCCCATGCTCCACAACCAGAGAAGCCACTACAATGAGGAGCCTGCACACCACAATGAGGAGTAGCCCCCGCTCACAGCAACTAGAGAAAGCCCGTGTGCAGCCGCGAAGACCCAATGCAGCCAATAAATAAATTAAGTAAATAAATAAATTTAAAAAATAGAAATAAAATATATTAAAATAGATTTGTAATTAAAAATTTTATATGTACTATTACAGAAAAGGCCAGGGTGTTATGAATGAGGCTGGTAGCACCTTTCGTATTGATGAGGGGAAGTTTCTGAGGAGTGGCATTTGAGCAGACACCTGAAGGATGAGTAGGGTGTTACTTAGGTAAAGAGAGGTGGGGGGATAAATGTCCCATAGCATGTGCAAAGGCTTAGAAGAGAGAAGCCCTTGTGGCCCCGGGCAGAGAGAGAGGGAATAATAGCTCAAGAGAAACCCGGAAAGGCAGGTGGAGGCCAGGTCGTGCTGGGTGAATTAGTTTGCTAGGGCTGCTGTAACAAGTACCACAGTCTGGGTGGCTTAAACAACAGAAATTTACTGTCTCATAGTCCTGGAGGCTAAAAATCCAAAATTAAGTTGTTGGTGGGGTTTGTTCCTTCAGAGGGTGTGAGGGAAGGATCTGTTCTAGGCCTTTCCACTTGGCTTGTCACATAGCCAACTTCTTTTCCGTATGTCTCTTCACATCGTCTTCTGTGTCTCTGTGTTCACATTTCCTGTTTCTTTTTTCTTTTTCTTTTCATATATATAATGACTCCAGTCAGACTGGGGCTTCCTCTAATGATCTCACTTAAATCGAGTACCTCCGTAAAGACCCTCTCCCCAAATAAGGTCACATTCTGAGGTCGTGGAGGTTAGGACTTCAACATGTGGATTTTGGAGGGACACAATTCAACCCATAACACAGAGCCTTGGAGGATACGTTAGTATTTTAGACTCTTCTCTGAGTTCCTAGAGCTGCCATTGAGGAATATTAATTTTTAAAAAGATCCTTCTACTGTGTGGGGAATCTATTGTAGGGAGTTATATTAATTTTTTATGGCTGCTGTAACAAATTCACACAAATTTAGTGGCTTAAAACACACACACAGATTTATTGTCTTACAGAACTGCAAGTGAAATGTCCAAAATCAGTTCTCTGGGCTAAAATTAAGGCAGAAGTGTTCCTAGGAGAGAACTTGTTATTGTGCCTTTTCCAGCTTCCAGAGGCCGCCTGCATTCTTTGCCTCATGGCTCTTTCCTCCATTTTCAAAGCCAGCAACATAGCATCTTCTCTCCTCTCTGACATCGGCTCCGATCATTACATTTTCTCTGACTCTGCCTCCCTCTCATAAGGACCCTTGTGATTACATTGGAGCCAACTCTATAATTCAGGATAATCTCCCTATGTCAACATTCTTAACTTAATCACATCTGCAAAATTCCTGTTACCATGTAAGATAACCCATGCACAGTTTCTACGGATTAATTGGTAGACATCTTCCTGTGTGTGTTGTGGGGAGGGGTGTGTGAGGGGCATTATTTAGTCTACCACAGGAGTAAAGGATGAAAGCAAAAGGCCAGTCACAAAGCTTCTGTAGCCGCCTAAGCAGGAGAGGATGGTAACTCGGACCAGGTGGCAATGGAGATGGAGAGAAGTACTCAGATTGGAGAACTGTTTAGGACAGAAAATCAACAGGTCTTGCCAATGAATTGGATGGGCTAGGGGAGTGAGAGATGGGGTCAACTGTAGTTCATTTATATATAATATGCCTCTTGCTTATTCTGAATGTCTTTATATCATAGACCAGGAAATTAAAACTTGCATTTTGAAAATGCTCCTGTATATTTCTGAAAGGAACCATTTTTTTGCATTCAAAAAGCAGCTTTGTTTCTGTGCTTACTTTGGCATAGGTAGAAATTTTATTTTTAACTTTTTGGAAGAGTTGTGTAAAACAGTGTGCTCAGGTTTTGAGACCTTATGAATAAATCATTTGAAATGGCCTCCTAAATTTGCTATTTATCCCATTAAGTTTGAAAATGAAAAAGAAGCTCAAGAATTGGAAAATAAAGTCAACTAGCAAATGAAAATTTGTTGAGTGTTCAACGTGCATCAAGAGCAAGCGACAGTTGAAGTACTAAAAAGAAACCATTTTCCTGAGCAGGTGACCAAAACTTGCACGTGTTCTGTATGGCATTGCAAGAAAGGAGGCTGGATTCTAGTTGGAGGTCTCCGGAAAGGTCCAATGGAGAAGACTGGCAAAGGTAGACCTGTTGAGAAGTTCCTTGTCTGATTCCTATAACCAGGAGCTCCAGGGGATATTGAGGAATGAGGGAAGGGAAAACATAAAACTATACGGGCGTTCTTGGGCCAGACAATTAGCACATTATTAGTGCACTTGGAAGCGAATTCAGCATATGAAACTAATAACTATTTTACGACGTTTGACATATCCCTAGAAACACATCCCAGAATCCCATTCAGTGAAAAATCCCTTTAGGAAAAAAAAATGATCAGCTTAAATGATGACTCTGTTTGCCCAGCAAACAGAAGAAAAGCTATTTCAGAAGTTGATGAATTGTTGATTCATGTCTTTTTTGCAAGTTTCCAGCTGAATTTGGAATGAAACCTATCCACTGCATCAGGCGCTTTCCATTTTGAATCACTTCTAGGGTATTCGATAGTTTAATGTGGTCTTTTATGGCAAGACGTAATCGTTCTGAACTGTCACTAGATGTCTTTTATTAACTCCCGTTGGTCCTAAATGGAAGAGATATATTAATGCTATGTGTGTTTCAGTGATGGAGAACTAAAGTATCATACAAGCCCATGTAGGTAAGTTCACTGTACTAATCAAATAAACTATCTAGAGCATTAGAAACTGTGGGCCATAGCATCATCTAATAGATAGCCTTATCTAGGCAATAGAGTGGGGTCAGCACTTTTCCTCATTTGTTCTGCCTCTGCCTGCTCAAGCTCCTCCAGAGATGGGCCTGCTCCATTCACCATCTGAAATCTCAAATGGTCTGATCCTACTTTCTAATCTATAAACAAGTCATATGGTATTTAGCCTTTTCCTGATTTGGGGTGGGGGTGCACGTTTTGGCCTGTAATGAAAGCCTTACTAATTTACTAGTCCCAGCACATTTACATGGCTCCGTCAGATGCCCACTTTAATAGACGTCGCCTGATACAGAAACCTACTACCGAGAAGCTTGCCTTATAAGCCTACTCAGTGTTTGAAATTTAGGCCACCTAAGAGAGGAGGTTCACCCATAGACACCATTTCAGGTTTTGGTAAGGGCTTGGGAGGGAAGCAGGAAGAATGAATAAAGGAACGAATGAGACCTTATCTGTTGTTAATATGACAGTGTTTCCACCTATAAACATAGGGAACTGTATTAGATTTCTAGGGTTCCTTCCAGCTCCTATGGAAGCTATCTGGAGAAGAATATCTCACTCTCTCATCCTCAGAAGCTCCCACTCTGATACTGTTCCCTAGCCCTTACCAAAAGGATGAAAATATTTTATAGCTGCTCATATAACCGCACGAACCGTGGGCGAATGTATCACAGTATTTCTGGAACAGCATGCCAACTCTTGATTATTTACTATCTCATGAGCTGATGAGTGAGTGGCCATGGTGATCTTCCTTTGCAAGGGGGAGGACAAGTAGGCAGCGTATGCCCACTGGGAGCTGGCATAGCTGCCTCCGTATGAAGTGTGGTGGATGACATCCCGAGGTACAAGGAAAAGGCACATGATATGGTGGAAGGAGCATGGATTTTGGAGGCCTATAGATGTGGGTTTGATTCCTACCTCGACCATTTTCTATCAGTGTGATCGTAGGTAAGTTATTTGAGTTCTATTAGCCTCACTGTCCTCATAGGTTAAGTAGGAATAATAATTCGATTGCCTATCAGGGTAGGTATTCAGCAGTGATCCTTGTGCTAAAACTACTTGTCACCATAGGAAAGCCAAATGTTTGCTTAGAAAGAGGGAGAGTGTTGCCTACACATTTTCCTTCGTTCTGTGTGTTGTGGTACTAAGAATCATCTTGTACGCCACTGCTGCCACCAATCTCTTGTCTAATTCTTGCCCTTCGCCTCAAGCTGCCAATGTTAAGAGTACAAGGAGTTTGCAGCTCTTGACCTTGTGATATATGCCCCTCTGTGGTTTAGACAAAAATATAATAAATCCCCCCTCTCTCCCATCTCACCATGGTTTGCCTACACGGTAAAATGAAAGACACAGTTAAGCAAGTGAAGATTTTACTATGAGATGGATAATATCTGTGATGGTTAATTTCTTGTGTCACCTCAACTGGGCTAAGGGATGCCCAGATACCTGTTAAAATATGATTTCTCAGTTTGAGTCTGTGAGGGAAGAGTCTGTTTCTGGAAGAGATTAGCACTTGAATCAGTAGACTGAGTAAAGAGATCCGCCCTCACTAATGTGGGTGGGCGTCATCCAATCTGTTGAGGACCCAAATAGAACAAAAAGGCAACTGAAGGCTGAATTCTCACTCTTCTTGAGCTAGGACTTCCATTTTTCCTGCCCTCGGACACTGGAGCTTCTGGTTCGCAGACTCTGTGGACTCAGGCTGAATTATACTGCCAGCTTTCCTTTGCTTGCCGATGGCAGATGGTGGGACCTCCATAACCACGTGAGCCGATGCCTATAATAAATCTCCTCATATATATCTATATATAGATCTATCTATCTATCTATCTGTCTCCTGTTGGTTCTGTTCCTCTGGAGAACCCTAATACAGTATCCAAACTAATATCAGTAATAATAATTACAATAATGGAAGCTAATAGTTATGAGCATTTACTATGTTCTGGGCTTTATGCTCAGTACTTGACCTGCATAATCACTTAGTCATCATAACAGTCTGATGAGATGGTTACTATTATTATTCTCATGTTACGTCAAACACATTGAGGCTCAGAGAGGTTAAGTAGCTTGCCAAAAGCCATGTATCAATAACTAGGAAATGTAGGAATGGGGATTTGAGCCCAATCTGTTTGACTGTGTAGCCCGAGTCTTAACACTAAGCTATTTTAAATGATCCCCAATTGCTGTGAGACTCAAATGAGACTGTAATTGTGGTGATGCTTTAAAGACCTAGAAGTACTATCAAAATAGGAAGGGCTTATTATTACCCAAATGAGTAACTGAACCTAGCACTGTTTATCCAGATGCTTGGCGGTGTGTAGACAAAGCCTAAGGCTGTAATGGACCTTTTCCAAGTGGCAAAAGCTTAAATGTAATATAAGCTAATTGGTGACATGTCTTGATTTTCAAAGCGTTAGGCAAAGCTCATAAGTGCAGCTTCCTACTGGCGTACCTATCGCTTTTAAGTAACTGCACCTGTTTTACAATTCAGAGTGATTACATAACTTCAGAACACTGGCGATTGCTCTCCAGCATTCAATTCTTTTAACAAACATTTATTGAGCACTTTTCCTCTATGCTATGCGTGTTTATGGAGCATCTCCTGTGTCCAGAGTATTTTTTGTCTGGATAGAGCTTTGCGACTTATATTTGGAAACACTACTTTGAAAAGCCCAGAGCAGAGAGACTGAGATAAAGTTGGTTTCATCCAGTGAGAATAGTTATTTACCTGGAGTTCAGAGGCTTATGGTAGTGGTTTTGATATCATACATAGCAAAATCACTTGAGGAGCTTCCCTGGGTATCATCACTAATATTCTGATTTAGCTGCTTTGGGATGGTGGTTTTCACAGCTGCCCGGGTGATTCTCATTGTCCAGCCAGGCTTGTTTAGTCACTGATCCATAGCATCTTATCCCACCCAAGCCTCCAGCTAATGAAGGAATGAAACAAAAGGAAAACTACCAGAAATTTGGCTTTAGGTCCAACCTACTTGCTTCCTTTTCTCATTGCCCTTGATCTTTATGGTCACCCCTATCCCTTTTAAGTGTCTGAGTTTGGGCTTATAAGAAAAATAGACACACTCTAGCAAGTGAGGTGAAAATCTGGGTAATCAAATAGTCAAAACCTCACATGGTTATAGAGGTTGGGCTGCTAATACAAATGAGGGAGGCAAGCCAGATGGAGACTGGTGAGCCGGAGGCTAGAGACCCCATCAAACATGAGGGTGGTGAAGGGGGCAGCAGCCGTGACTATAATCCAGTCAGTTGTTCTCAGAGTTCTCCACGTGTGGTCCTTGGACTTGGTCTAGGAGCATCAGCAGAAAACTTGTGAGAAATGCTAAACTTCAAGCCCTGCCCCCAGATGCACTGACTGAGTCTGAATCGAGTGCAGCGGAGGGGGCGGGGGGACAGCACTCTGTGGTCTAACAAGCCCTTCAGGAGATTCTGATGCAATATAATGTTTTCAAACCACTGCCTATAGTAATGGAGGCCTAGTGTGACCAGATCTGATTTTTCAAGAAAAGCCAAGAATCTGCCTTTCTTTTATTGAGCATCTTTAAACTGTGCTGTGCGTGTGCACAGAACGTCTCCTGTGCTCAGATTATTCTTAACATCTCTTCTTGGCTTTCAAAGATTGGCAGCTAATTCAGTGTTTTTGTTTGTTGTTGTTTTGAATACACCTTATGGTCCAAAGAAAACACATCCTTGGGCTAACCCCCAACTGTCCCTATCCTGCAAGGGTTAAATAGTTTTGAAATTTCTTCATATCTTGGTGACATTCCCCGACCTACACCTCAGTATCCTGAGTAACCAACCAAACCATGAAATTTGGAATACTGGCATTGGTAATTTCTATATGAGAACCCCAGCCTAGGTTTCCTATTAGTTTTCTGGATAAAAACAAACAAGCAAATAAACAACGAGGAAGGACTGTGGATTAAATCAGTGTCACAAGTTTGAATCCTTTCACTCTTAAACCAAATTGCTAGAGAGGGTCCATCCCTGGGTATTAATAATAACTTACAGAAATATCCAGGGAAGCCACCTGATTTTTTTTTCACCTATTCCACTTATCTGGAGAGTAGGGAAGGCATGTAACACCTAGACTGTAAAATTTACAACTCTAAGTCCAGTCATGAGTTTAGCACTCTTTCCACATTTGAGGAATTGTGGGTATGTGTGAGAGATTCACTTAGACTGTGCTCATCAAACGGTGGTTTTTGAAAGCTATTTATAGCAGAGGAACACTAGAGTGTAACATATAGCATGGGATGACCAACCATCCCACGTTTCCCAGCACTGAGGAGGTTCATTAGAAGGGGAACTTCCGGTTTCAACACCAGGACAGTGTGAGGAAACCAGGATGAGTTGGCCATCCTAGTCTTTAATGCTCATGTTTCTCTTGCATCACTTTGCTTGGATGTTAGAACAGAGTTAAGATGGGAGTTGGTAGAAAAGTTGCATTGTATTGTGAAAAGCAATTTTACAACTGGCTAAAATCAAAAGGCAGATGTTGTAGGAAAGCAAATATTAGCCAGAAATAAGAGAAGACTTTCAAATGGAGGTGCCACCCTGAAGTGCCTAATATGAGATCTAATGTTCTGGAAGTCAGGCAGGATCCAACACAGTGCTGGCCCCAGAGAGAGTTTAAAACATGGTCAAGTATGGAAACAAAGGACTAAAGCTTTTGAGGCACCTGATCTAAAGGGCAAATGAAGGTCAGTGAATTGCAAGGTAATCATGTTGCGATAATTGAGAACAGGGCAGAGGAAGCAGAGCACGAGGTAGAGCAGTCCAGCATAGAGGTCGTTAAGCAACAAGAGGGTATTTGCAGCCTATTTTTGCGTGACGGTAGGTGGTTCTATGGTAGAGGAGTAGACCTTACGAATTAAAGGCACAGCGCAGTAAGAAACTTTAACTTCTGCAGTTGATGAAAGGTTGGATTAAATGACCTCATATTCCCATTCAATTCTGATAATCTTTGAAAATCCAGATTCTGCTTAAAAAAAGAGATACTGAACATGCTTATATTATTAATCTTTGATTCTATCTCTTCAAAACTTGGGATAATAAATCAAACGTCATGAGATTAATGTGAGAAAGAAAATGCATGATTTAGCACAATGTCTGGCACATAATAGTTGCTCAGTAAATGGGAGCTATTATTATTATTATGAAAATTCTTAAAATACATTTTCCTAAATCTAGTCTTTCTTGATAGAAAATTTTGTTGTCTCTTTTTTTGGTAACTTGCAAATTGTGAAGCTAATTTTTTAAACTGGTGAATGTCTCATAGTAAACATTATCGACAAATTATTGATGCTTGGTACAAATACTTTAATTCTCCTTATAACTGTTTTTTGCCATGACCCTAATAACAATAACTTTTTCTCTTGTCCATAATTTATGTTTTCACTTAATGAAGTTTGCATTGCATTTCTAATTGCTTTGCATGACATTCTCCCTTATACTCGGATTAGAGCAAATCTATTCTTAGTCATTTGGGGTATAACACTAAACCACATTAATGAAATAAACTCCACCATTGAACTTAAATAAGATGCTATACAACCATAAATCATGACACATGACCACCCGTAGGTTTTATTATTTACAATTTATAGTAACTGATTTGGAATTTATATTAGTAATTTAAAAGAATGTAATGTTTGGGGGCTTCCTAGGGGGCACAGTGGTAAAGAACCTGCCTGCCATTGCAGGGGACACGGGTTCAAGCCCTGCTCCAGGAAGATCCCACATGCCTCGGAGCAACTAAGCCCGTGCGCCACAACTAGTGAGCCTGCGCTTTAGAGCCCGTGAGCCACAACTATTGAGCCCATGTGCTGCAACTGCTGAAGCCCACATGCCTAGAGCCCGTGCTCCACAACAAGAGAAGCCACGGCAATGAGGAGCCAGGCACCACAACGAAGAGTAGCCCCCACCCTGCCGCAACTAAAGAAAGCCCGCGCACAGCAAAAGGAGACCCAACACAGCCAATAAAATAAATAAATAAATAAATAAATAAATAAATTTATATACAAAAAAAAGAATGTAATGTTCCATAGGGAAGTAGCATAAATAGAATAGGTATGAAGTGCAGGGGTTTTTGTAGTCAGGCATATTGGTTGAAATCTTGGTTCCAATACTGTGGAATCCTTGGGCAAGTCATGTATTGTGACTTAGCCTCAGTTTTCTCATTTCTACAATAGGGAAATTAATGTCTACACCAGAGTGTTGTCAGTGAGGCTTACATTAAATGAAATGAGTATTATAAAGCATTTAGCACAGTAAGTTGCTCAGTAAATGTGAATTCTTTCTACCACCACTGCTATTGTTAGTCATTTAAACATCGTAGAACGATCTTTCAAAAATCCTTATTTTGATGAAAGATATCAGATATATTCTTTCTGTTTGAATCTGATATTTTATCTGATTATTTGTGGCGTACTTCTATCTTGCATGTTCATCTTTACACCTTGTATATTTGGCAGTTAGGCAGGGGTGATATTAAGAATATTTAACACCTAATACTGTGTGAGCACTGACAATTTAGAATATTCAACTGGTCAATGACAATGGTCACTGACTCTAGCAATACGTTAAAACCTTACCACTATATACCGGCTATCAACCTGCCTTTGACATAGGGCTGAAGGTGTGACAGAATTTCATGGGGATTTGAAAGGCCAAAGTTGGCAGTATGGGCAGGCCCATAAAGATAAAAGTCTAACGTCTATTGTGGTGTATTATTCTTTACTAAGATCCTTGCAGATGGTATGGGGTTTCGGATTCAGTTTTCCATTCATTAAAGTCTTTGGTGCTGGGTATAATCTTTTGTATGGCATGATTACATTGCTTAGTGGGAAACTAGGGTGAAGATAGCTTAGCTTTCTTCACTCATTTAAATAATAATAGCAGAGGCAGTAGATTGAGGTGAAACGTGTGTGTCTCTACACCACCGCAGCATCAACTCAATTTCCAAAACACTGTGGGACTGACCTCTACATACAGCTTAATTTAAGTATAGTGATGTCTAAGCCTGGTTTGACACCCCATTGGTAACTCCAGATAATTAGGGACACTGGCCAGATTCTCTGCTACAAATTAATTTTAACTATAAAAATATCTATAACATGTAGCATATTTGCTTAGGGAAGGAGAAAATGCTAGAGATCAGACTATCAAAGGTAAATTTATACATTTAAAAGGGTATCATTATAAAAACAGATGATTGAACTTGGTGTACCCCCCAAAAAATAATAAATAAATAAAATTAAAAAAAAAAAAGGGTATCATACCGCCAAAAAGAATTAGAAATCATCAGCCACGTTTTTGGTAGTAGAAGAATAAGAGTTCACTGGAGTCAGGCAAAGGTGTAAAGCAAGTTCAATAAAGGACACCGGTCTCTGTTTCAGTAATGCCAAATATCCAAAAGGATATAAAAATATAAAGATAGTTATTCAGATATATTAAAGTAACTCCCTATTAGCCAGATGATTTTTGTACAAATGTTAGGCATTCAAATCCTTCAAAGTACTAAAGTTCTTAGCAGGTCAGCATGGTGCCTTGTAGACCACAAGAAGGAGTTTGCGTTTTATTCTAAGTATGGTTTAAACTTCTTGATAGTTTTGAGCCAAGAAGTGTTATATGATCAAATTTATATGTTTAAAAATGTTTAATGGATAACTGATTGAAGTGCAAAAGAGGAATCACCCTTGGTGAAATGTTTGAAATGATAGTGGCTAGGAATAGAGTAAAGGCAAAATTTAGTATTTAGTTTTTTTTTTTTTGCTCAATTAATGTTTATTGAATGAATGAATGAATGGCTTATTGGTCTTCATAACCTTCCCACTTGCCCCCATGGGCAAGTCAGTTATAATGTCTCTGGATCTATTTTTTTTCATTTCTTTTTTTTTTAGTATTTATTTTGAAGATGGAGTTGTTAAGATTTCCAGGTATGTTTTTTTATTTTTTTATTTTTATTTATTTTTATTTATTTTTTTAAATAAATGTATTTATTATTTGTTGGCTACGTTGGGTCTTCGTTGCTGCACACGGGCTTTCTCTAGTTGCTGCGAGCGGGGGCTACTCTTCATTGTGGTGTGCCGAGACCAGCTCGGCGACTCGAGGTGAGTGACGGGTGCCGCAAGCTTGAAGAAAACACAGACACAGACTGAAGAGAAAGGTGGGACTGGGGGACTCAAGACCTCTAGGATCAAGAGCCTTGCTGACTCATCCCACGTGGCTTTTATTGAGTTCTTGGCTAACACTCCCAGGTTAATCCCATAAACAATCAAAGGCCTCACATGACTGGGGCAATGATCTTTGTTTGCTTCCTGGGTCCAAGTTGAGCAGGTGTGGATTTGAGCTGGGCGTGGAGAGCAAAACAGCCCTGGGGGCAGGAGACCTCTCTCAGGTGGATTAGGGGTCTGTGCCCCACCCCTGTTGGCCCCTCTGTGACTGTGCCTGTCTTAGGTTGTTCCTCCCTTGAGGAATCTTGTCTCTGGCTAACCAGCCATCCTCCAGGGCCAAACAGGGTGCTATGAGGTGTGCAGTGAGAAAGGGGCTGCGCCCCTAGAGACGGCCAACCCTCTGCCTATGCCCCCATAGTCTCCACGCCCCGCACCCTCAGCTCCTCCACTGCTCAAGCAGGACATTCTGAATCCCATCGCTCGGCCCACATACTTGAACATTTTCAAGGTTTCAGAAAGGCTCCTGAATGTCTTCCCACAGTGGTGCACAGGCTCCTCATTGTCGTGGCTTCTCTTGTTGCGGAGCACGGGCCCTAGGCGCATGGGCTTCAGTAGTTGTGGCACATGGGCTCAATAGTTGTGGCTCACGGGCTCTAGAGCACAGGCTCAATAGTTGTGGCGCACGGGCTTAGTTGATCCATGGCATGTGGAATCTTCCCAGAGCAGGGCTCGAACCCGTGTCCCCTGCATTGGCAGGCGGATTCTTTACCACTGTGCCCCCTAGGAAGTCCCCTCCAGGTATGTTTTATGTAGCTGGTAGGGTGATGGAAAGAGCAGAATCAAGGCTGACTTCTAAATGTGTTGTTTAAACAACGAGGTGAATGATGGTGCTATTTCCTCATTTGAGGAAGATGTGAGAGCAGGTGTTTTCTGCTCACACTCCCAACCTCCAAACCTGTGTTAATCTCATCATCAATTTTCTATATTTCTACTCTTTGGATGGTAACACTATTGAAGAAACATTTCTCTCTGCTGATAGGTTTCACCACTGTAGATTCATCTTTTAATTCATCTGAGTTCTCACCGTTGTCTAGCAATATGTTTATGTAACTGTTAAATTCTACATGGGAGATTGTCCAAACTCTTCCGCTCTTCTCAAGCCACTCTCCGCCCTTTGTTCCTCCTATTCTCGGCAAGTGACTGTATATAGATGTTGACTAAAAAAATATGCACAACGTGAGAGTTGTGAGTTAAGTTTTATTTGAGGCAAAATGAGAATGATAGCCTGGGAGAGAGCATTTCAGATAGCTCTGAGAAACTGCTCCAAAGAGGCAGGGGGAAGGTCCGTGTTATATATGATTTTAGTGAAGGGCGGTACGTGCAGTCAAGCATACATTTTGGCAGAGGTTTACTGCTAGTCACGAGGAGCAGACGTCACTTAATGATTTTAGTGCTTTTCTAGATACGAGGAGCTGCAAGAATTGGACTCATGAAATCTTCTGAAAATATCTATCTGAAAGCCTGTTTTGCCAGTTTTTCCCAGAGCACGGAGTTCCTCATTCCTGACCTCCACCCTGAACTCCTTTTGAGGGGCGTTGAAGGTCAGAGGCTACAGTGGCTTGTGACTTAACCCTTGTAGAAGTAGATGGCAAGTGCCAATTTGTAGTTGGCACAGTCCTCTCTCAGAATCTGCAGGGAATCACTTCTAGGACCTGCCATGGATACCAATATCCCCTGATGCTCAGTCCCATAGTCAGCCCTATGTATCCATGGAGGTGGAAGCCTTGGATACAGAGGACCAACTGTATTTTACTTTGTAGAGCATTTTAAGGTCATTTGATATGAGTTTTCTCACATTTTTAGGACCTCTTCTGCTTCCCTCCTGTCCTTAAGGAGAGTTTCCCTATTCCTTTTCAAGGTTAATATTCCACTTATGCTGTTGATTAATGGAAGAGAGGGTAGGAAATTGAATTATCATCTTTTCCTCTCTTCCTGGTATCTTCGGAGAGCTCATTTTCCTTTGAGATTGCTAATTATAATGAACATGTTAGCCTAGATCTGTCAGGGCCCACCAAATGAAGAAGGACCTCCTGGAAGAGAAATGAGCACAAAGGAATGAAGAGGGGAGAGAGACAGACAGAGATGCAGAGAAAGACAGACAGACACTGTTTAAGTCCCCTTGGATCTTGCCCAGCTTAAAGCTACATATAGTCCTAGCCTTTGTTATATAAGCTTATAAATTAAAGTTTTAGATTTTTGATTAAGCTAGGTTGAGTAGAGTTTCTGTCGCTTGTGACCTATTGAGTCCTCTTATGGTGACCCCTGATACACCTCTGTGACTCTAGGAACGAATCTGAAAATAACTCTTCTTGAGTACAGTCCTCAACACTTACTTTGAGAAAATGAAGACAGCTTGAACATGTTTTTTAAAAAGGAGAAAGAAGCATTAGGAGAGAGAGAGTTGATTAATGGAAAAGGTGAGAGGAAGAAATGCTTAAAAGCATAGGCAAGCAGGTAGGTTCAGAAGGGAGAAGGAAAATCAAAGTCAGGGAGGAAGATGAGAACTCTTTCTGGATCTATTCAGTCTTGTTGAACCAACTTTGCTTACCTTCCTGTCCCAGAACCAACCGCTGTAGCTAGAGATAGGAAATGTCTGGCTGACCAAGCCAAGAGTATGAACCAGGGATGAGGATGACTGGAACGACCTTAAGTAGAGTAGGAGTGGCTTCCCATAGGGGAAAACATGAGCCATAAAAAGTTTGAAAACCAGTGCCCTAGAACAAGTCGGCAAACTTTTTCTGTAAAATGCTAAGCAGTAAATATTTTAGGTTTTGTGGACCATTTGGTCTCTGTTGCCGCTACTCAACTCGACCTTTGTAGTGTGAAAACACTATAGAAAATATGTAAATAAGTGGGCTTGGCTGTGTTCAAATAAAACTTTATTTACAGAATCAGGCAGTGGACTAGATTTGGTCTGCGGGCTATAGTTTGCCAACTCCAGTCCTAGAAGGTTGGCAGGGACCTTCTGTTTGAAAAACCCAAAGAAATTTTCTTAGCGCTCCTATTGAGCAGGAACCTGAAAACAGCCTAGAGTCACAGAAGAAAGGAATATTTATTAAAGCAGAGCTTCTTAACCTTATTTTTCTAGATGCACAATGATTTCTTATTCTATCTTCAGTAATATCCCCATCAACCAAGATTTACAGAGCAATCTTCCCCCAAACTTGATACATTCACCCCTAGGCACAAAAATAAACATTATTTTTAATAATTTCATTGCTTATTTTGGTGCTGAATAAGATAAAGTAAGTTGATTTAAATAAAATAATACAACACATGAGTGATAGAAATTGGGGACTGTTGATGAGCACTACTTTCGGTTGTACTTTGAAACCTATAGCTCTTTTGGATATGTTTTTTTGAGATTATACATCCTCTTATTCCTTCCTCCATGCCTCAGACCCTCCCCAGCCAAGAGATTGCAATACACCTTTCTAGGAGGCAGGCTTCCCCATTTTCTCCACTTTGGGACTTTTCTCTTTTTAATGGGTTAAGTGCAGTTGACTGGTTCTTGACCCAAAACTCTATAAGATATCATGAAGTGCTTCACATCACCAGTGTCTCATCCTCAGATGGCCAAGCCAAAGCCAACAGCTTACTATGTGAGACAGCTTTTCTGTCTGTTGTGTTTCTGCTAACAGTGCTACTGTCCTATTAATCACTCAGACTGAGAACTTGGATCATATCTTTCACTCTTGTTCTTCCTGGACCATTCTAATTATGTTAGGCATTTCTATCATCCAATGACTCTTCATTCTGTTCTCTGTGATAGAACATTTATTCTATAACTTTTTGTGGGGAAGATGTCAGGAAGGAGTGCCTCTTACTGCTCTCCCATCCTCTGGACTTTTGCTCTAAACAATCCTATACACTACTTCTAGATTAATCTTCCTAAAGCATGGATCTGACATGTCATGCTCACACTCAAGCATAGTCAATGGCTCTGCATTATCTACTAAATAATGTCTAAATTCCTTAATATAGCATTCAAGATCCTTGACGGTCTGCTCCTGCCTAATTATTGGTTCATCTATTGGTCCCCTATATTCCCTGTGCTTCAGCATACGCAGGTACCCCACAATTTCATTATATTTTCCCCTCTGTGCTTTTTCATACTCTATTCTCCTGTCAAGAAGCCTTTCCACCTTTTCTTGTCAAAATCCTATCAGTTTTGAGTGATTAAGTAAAATGATGCTGTATCCATATCATGGAATATTTTGTAGCTATTAACATGATGGTTTACGAGGGTTTTTAACATTTATTCACTTCCATGACAAATATTATAGAGCATCTCCTACATGCCAGACACTCTGCTAGGTGCCAAGGATACAGAGGTTCAAAGGACAGACACCGTTGATGTCATCATGAAGTTTCAGTTAGAGTGGGGCGTTTCGACATTGAGGAACTCAGTGGAGGCGTACTGAGTGCTTGAATGATAATTGTGGGATGACATGGACATTTAACCTCATCTAAAGGTAAAGGGCAGCTTCTTGGAGGCAGTCACATTTTAGGCATGCCTGAAACATGGAAAGATAGTGGTTCTTAAACTTTTTGGTCTCAGGACCCCTTTACATTCTTAAAAATAATTGAGCTTTTGTCTATGTGGGTTATACATCCATATTTCAATACTTACTGTTAGAAATTTAGAATAATTGACAGTTAAAATGTGTATGTCAATAGGTTTATTATTATAATAACAAATAGTTCTATTTTACTAACCACAAAATGTTTAGTGAGAAAAGTGGCACTGTCTTATATTTTTACTAATCTCTTTAATATCTGGCTTAATAGGAGACAGCTGGATTTTCACTTCTGCTTCTGAGTTCAAGTTTTCTTGATGTGTTGTTTTGGTTGAAGACTAGGAAGAGAATCCAACCTGACACAGATATGTAGTTGGAAAATGGAGGCGTATTTTAATAGGCTTGTCAGATAATTGTAGATTTTCTTTGACACTATATCAAAACTCAACAAGTGGCAATTTTTCAAATGTTAGTTGCAATATGGAATCTGAAATGCTATCAAAGAACTTTTCATACTCTGTTACATTAAAACCATTTGCTCTACTTTTTACTTTGAATGGATCCTTTAACTATACATGATTTTGACCTTGTGAATCCCCTGAAGGGGGCTCTCGGATCCACAGGGACCCTCTGATCACACTTTGACAGCTCCTGGAGTGAGAGTTACTTTGATATTTGGGGGAGGGCAAAGATAAAGAAATATTCCAATGTTCAGAAAAGCACACACAGGAAAATGCATAGGTTATGATGTTACACAGTAGGATCTCAACTCTTTAAAGGACCATGATTAACGAAGAGTAAAGTCTGTAAGGAAAAACTCCAAAATATTAACAGTAGTTCCTTACAGGTCATTTGCTGTGCTTTTAAAATTTCCCAAAACTTTTATATTTTCAACAATGAGCTGGTTATTTGAAAATTAATGAAAAATAAATCCTAAGTAGCTTTTATTTTTATTTTTATTTTTTGGTGGTGCCACAGGGCATGCGGGGATCCTAGTTCCCCAACCAGGGATCAAATCCGCATCCCCTGCAGTGGAAGCATAGAATCTTAACCACTGGACTGCCAGGAAAGTCCCTAAGTATCTTTTAAAATTCGTCTTATTGTTTATGTCCTTTATGAAGCCTTTGCTTTTTCCCTCCCCAATCCAGAAGTAACCTCTTCTTGTTTAGTGCTTTTCTAACACTTAGTCTGCACTTTCCTATTGGGACTTCGATCATTTTGTAGTGTATTGTAGGGCTGTTCATACAAATCGTACCAGTTCTATTCCCGGGAGAGTAGCAACTAGAATTTGTTTCCCCAGCATCATGCATGGTTCCTATATTGTAAAAAGGGCTCAACAGGTTCTTGGGGTTTTTTTTTGGTTTTGTTTTGTTTGAATTAAATTGAATTGAAATCTGAAGTGTTTCATACAGTTTAAATGACATTTAAGAATGTTATTACTAAATAACGTACAACTACTTGAGAAAATTTGGGAAAACAGAGAAAAGAGAGTACAGCATCATGGTTAACAGCAAAAGCTTAGCAATTCTACTGATGTAGCTTAAAATCCTGGATCTGGTATGTGCTTATTACCATCTCCATGTGGCCATGGACATGTCTCCTAATCACTGTGATTCCTAGCTTCTCCATCTGTGAAGTGGAGGTTATAATCATACCTCCCAGCATTGTTGTGAGGAATTGATGAAATAATGTATATAAAACTCCTGGTATATAGTAATTCTTGATGAATGGTAGCTACTTATTGCTATTATTTGGGGGGCGGGGGAGGGTCGCTGCACCACGCAGCATGAGGGATCTTAGTTCCCCAACCAGAGATCGAACCCATGCCCCCTACAGTGGAAGCATGGGGTGTTAACCACTGGACTGCCAGGGAAGTCCCTATTAGTATTTTTGTCATCTGTACTCATTCATCCAGAAATTCACAAATTCATTGTAATGAATGCATTCTCTAGCAGAATGAGAGTCAATGAATAATATTCCTGTTACATAACATTCCTGGTACTGCTAATCACCTTTGAAAGTGTGCACGAATGATTGAGTCGGTGTGAGGTGGTCTGGCCATTTCCAAATAAAAATGTGCCTATAAAAAGTTCTGACTCAACCTATGGGCTCCAATGTTACAAGCAATTCCGGAGTGGTGTCAAGAGATTCAGGTGAACAAGTGGAGGGTCTGATTACCAGCAATGTTTTTATTAGAAGGCTACAGCTCATCTTGCGATTTTTGTTACATTTGTTAATGACAGTTCTGAATGACACTCTGTACTTTAGCCTGGGAAACATGTCCTGGGGCTGCCAAGCAGCTGTGTCAGTCAGCCGAATTGAATATCTGGCAAACTAATAGCCAAAATCAACACATTTGTTCCCTGCTTCTTGTCATAATTAAAAAACAAAAGAAAATATGCTCAACATATGAAAATGATACCATTGACCCTTTTTATGTACCTGGAAATTTCCCAGTTGGTGGTCATGAGCTGTCATGAAGAATACAGTGCTATCTCCTTAGAACGCAATGGGAGTAGGTGGAAGGTTCTCACTGGACAATTAGGTTACTCATTGTCATCAATGTCCTGTTCTCCTTTTTCAGATGTTTACACCAGCACTGACACTTTCAGACCTCGCCTAGCCATTCTATAGCAAGAAGAGAATGGGTAAGAGAATTTTCACTGTCCCATCTTATGGGGTACTAGGTCTGCTTCTGCTCCACATACTGCTTACCTGGCTGTGATACCTTGAACTTGTGTGTTCCCAGGGACTAAAGTGGTCCTTGGATATGCTCGTATCCAGAGTTACCAGTCCTTTATTGTTCAACCTGGGTCTTATCAGTGCCTTCCATTGTAGCATTTTGTCCAGGCTTTCTCTAAGATGCCAAATTTCCAATGTCCTCAAATTACCTACTCATGAATACGTGTCCCAAACAAAATTCTAATTTCCTTGGTAAGTTTATTTTAATTGTGGGTCAAGAGAAAGGCATTTTTTTAAAAAAAATTTTTATACAATTTTAAAGGTAAGGTTACTTACCATTTACAGTTATTACAAAATATTGGCTATATTCCCCATGTTGTACAATACATCCTCGAGCCTATCTTACACCCAATAGAGTGTACCTCCCACTTTCCCACCCCTATATTGCTTGTGCCCTAACCCCCCCCCCCCCGCTCCCCGCCCCTGGTAACCACTAGTCTGTTCTCTATATCTGTGAGTCTGCTTTTTTGTTATAGTCACTAGTTTATTATATTTTTTAGATTCCACATATAAGTGATATCATATAGCATTTGTCTTCCTCAGTCTCACTTATTTCACTTAGCATAATGCCCTCCAAGTCCATCCATGTTGCTGCAAATAGCAAAATTTTATTCTTTTTTATGGCTAATATTCCAGTGTGTGTGTGTGTGTATAATAATATATACACCACATCTTCTTTATCCGTTTGTCTGTTGATGGACACTTAAACTGCTTCCATAGAGAAAGGCATAATTTTGAATTCATTCACCCTGATATGTCAGTGACTGAGAGTTTCTTATCCTCCCACATAGCTTTGCTGGCCTTAGGTAACCTCATCTGTCTAGTAAGAGTGTTTGCTATGTGCCACACCCTTTGTTATGGGTCTGGTAAGTCCCAATTCTTGAGGAACCTATGGTCTTGAGAGTGAGAAAGACATATAAAGAAGAAATTATTAATACAGTGTGGTACTTGCAATGATAGAGATAATACGTTATAGAAGGGACCTTAACTCGATCTTGAGGTGTCAAGGAATGTGACTTTGAACTGCATCTGAGAAGTAGGATTTAGCCAAGTGAAGTGAAGGTAAAGGTCATATTAAGCAGAATAGATAGCGTGAGGCAACAGAGCTCAGAAAGAACACTGTGTGTGACGAAACCTACAAGCAATTCAGAGGTACAGAAAGTGGCAAAGAAGGGACCGCAAGACAGGAAGACAGAAGCCAGCTCATGGAAGGCTTTTTTGTGTCAGAAAATTTGAGCATTATGCGGAGGGTGATGGGGAGGAGTGAAGCATGTTTGTAAGGCTGAAGCAAAAATCAAGCAGAGAGGGAGAAATTGACAATACGGGAGAAGGGAGTGAATGATAGAATATGGTGATGAAGATGGAAAGGAATGAGAATCCAGAGCACAGGTGGAAGGGCTGCCTCTGCAGCAAATACTCCGTCTTCAGGACTTTGTGCTTCTGCAAAAAAATTATTTAAAATCTAACTTTTATGTATTCCATGGATACAAGACACACTCTCCTCCTTCTCTTTTGTTTGTTTCCTGCCTTTGTCTTAGCTCTTCCAGCCCAGTCTTCAAATTGTACCCTTGCCTAACATCCAACATTATAGACTGTGAAAATTGGCCAGAATTTTCCTCTATAAGAGGTAGTTGATAAGTAACAGTAGCATTTGAATGGCATCTGATGGTTCACAAAGACTTCACATCCATCGTCTCACAACAGCCCTGTAACGCAGGCAGAAAAGCTTTGGCCATACCCACCTTATGAGGCTCAGAAAGTTTAAGTTGCTTTTCCAGTGTCAAATCACTGAAAATGAGTAAGTGTCAGAGCTTCTCTTGGAAGCCAGGTCTTGGAATTCTAGGTTCCATACCCTCTTCACTATACTCAGATGCTCATTTGAAGCTTTGTGTATGAACAAATGGGTTGTATGGGTGAATAAGGAATCAAGCCCATGATCTCGACTTTTTGAGTACAGTTCTATAGCGAGCTAGTCTTATCTGCTGGATCAGTGTTGAGTCATCATAAATAAATGAACCCAGTGTGTTCTCTATAAAATGGGAAACGAAACTCCATTTCATCTCTGGGCTTCTTTGTGGACAATATATATGGAAAATTTTTACTAGTCATTTATTTTTTATTTTTTATTTAATTTTTATTTTATATTGGGGTATAGCTGATTTACAATATTGTGTTAATTTCAGGTGTATAGCATAGTGATATTTTTGCAGATTATTTTCCATTATAGGTTATTACAAGATATTGAGTAGAGTTCCCTGTGCTATATAGTAAGTCTTTGTTGCTCACCTATTTTAGATATAGTAGTGTGTATCTCTTAATCCCATACTCCTAATGTATCTTTCCCTCTTCCCCTTCCCCTTTGGTAACCATAAGTTTGTTTTCTATGTCTGAGTCTATTTCTGTTTTGTTTCTGTGTTTTTGTTTTTGTTTTTTAATTTTTTATTTTATGTTGGAGTATAGTTGATTTACAAAGTTGTGTGAGTTTCAGGTGTACAGCAAAGTGGTTCAGTTATACATATACCTATATCCATTCTTTTTCAGATTCTTTTCCCATATAGGTTATTACAGAGTATTGAGTCGAGTTCCCTGTGCTATACAGTAGGTCTTTGTTGATTGTCTATTTTACGAGGGTGAGTCAAAAATTATCCACACTCTGGCTGTAGAATTTACAGAAGTTTTAATACAACCGGAGTGCGGATAATTTTTACTCACCTTCGTATATATAGTAGTGTGTATATGTTAATCTCAAACTCCTAATTTATCCCTCCCCGAGTCATTTATTCATTGATTTAGTAGATCACCCGGATGATTCAATTCTTTTCTCTTCCCTTCTCCTTACATCTCTTTGTTCTTTTCCTCTCTTCTTAACTACCATTGGGCCATCTCAGAGTCAAAGTGGAGAAATATACTGTTAAGCAAGTGACACTGTATATCAAAATTTTGGGTGAAGGCTTAGCATTTAAAAGAGTTGAAGTTCAAAAATCACATCTACTTTTGGTCTACTGAATTTCTCTAGCTTATACTTTTTCCTCATTAAGATAATTAAGACTTTACTGTATATATTAGGCCTCTAGCTCTAATAAAATGAATAAATACATGAATAGGGGCAAAATGAGCTATTTGATGAAAGGGTCTAGCATCTGGGTTATATACTGCAAACTTTCTATCATTTATTTAGCTGTCTGCCCCTGGAAGTACCTCAAATGAGATGGCATTGAAGACAAAATTAAGACCATTAAATTATTCAAACCCCTCCTCCATATATCATGCCCTCTTAGTCTTGCCTTCATTCTTGTGCAGCTGTAGTCCGCAAATTTAATCTATTTGCATGCTGGCTGCTTGTTAGCCATTCTGAGCATGCAGCTGCTGCTCTGAATGTTCACTTTCAGCCACTCGCACTGACTTGGGTAGGATAATGTGTACCTGTTGTCTCCCTACAGGTGACACTTTCCTTGTCATTTTGTGTGCCCCTGACATTTTCCACTTTCTTCAGTAACCTGCTATGTGACCTTCTGAGATTTTTTTTCTTTTGCCATTTGTATTAAAACGTAGCACCACTGTCTTTCTTCCCTGGACTCACTGCAGTGTTTGCATTTCAGCTGGCTAGCTCACTCGGGCTGCTGGATAAAGGAGGGGACTGAAGATTACAGGGAGATGGCACGTGGGAGCCTGTCACTGCATTTCCTTGAGGATGGGGACTGGTAAAATGTTTGCCAGACATAACTGAACCCAATTATGATATGACTAATAAAATGCTGCTTTTAGCAAATATCCCTACTGTACTAAGGTAATGAATGATTATTCTCACAGGGCATGAGATGATCAAACTCTCTCCTTTTGATATCTGCATTTGGAAAAATCTATTTCCCTTTATGAGAGAAAGTGTATGTGTGTGTGTGAGTAACAAGATCACGAGCCTAGCAAATGTTCTCAGCCATTTCTTTTTCTTTCTTTTTTTCTTTTTTTTTAATGTCTCCTGGTGGGCAAAATTGCCCCCAGTTAAGAACCACTGATTTTATTTTATTTTATTTATTATTTTTTAATTATTTTTTGGCTGTGTTTCAGTCTTCGTTGCTGCGCACAGGCTTCTCTCTAGCTGTGGCAAGCAGGGGCTACTCTTCATTGCGGTGTGTGGGCTTCTCTTGTTGAGGAGCATGGGCTCTAGGTGCACAGGCTTCAGTAGTTGCAGCATGTGGGCTCAGCAGTTGTGGCTCATGGGCTGTAGAGCACAGGCTCAGTAGTTGTGCCACATGGGCTTAGTTGCTCCGCAGTATGTGGGATCTTCCCGGACCAGGAGTCGAACCCATGCCCCCTGAATTGGCAGGCGGATTCTTAACCACTGTGCCAGCAGGGAAGTCCCAGTTTTCAGCCATTTCTCTACGTACTACTATACTTGTCTGCGTTTTCTACCTATATTGCTTCCAGGGTAGTATGTATGTATTCTGTGGGGAGCCAGAATCATGAGGTATCCTCCCTTCCTCATAATATCCCTTCAGATGTAGAAAGAAGGACTCAGACCTCATTTACTCACAGTCATATATTTCTTCAACAACTATTCATTGAGTGCCTTGTTGGTGCCAGCATTTGTACTATGTGCTGGTGAATTAACAGTCAGTAGAAAGATCTAGTACTTGCCCTGCTGGCGCTAAGGAAAAGAGGGGCCATAGCAGAGAAAAAGGGGAGGAAGCTACCTGAGATATGAAGGTCAGGTAAGATCTGAGAAAGGAACATTTAAGCTAAGACTTGAAGCATAAAAGTAAATCTGTTATTCAAACAAACCATGGTGAAGAGTATCCCATGCAGAGGGAACAGCATGTGCAGATGTTTGGAAAGTATGAGGAATGGAGAGAAAGCCATAGGAGCTGGCGTGTAGTGAGTCGTGGAGAGTATGACACAAGATGAGTACAAAGAGGCAGATGCGAGTCAGACTTTCAGAGCCTTGTCGGTCATGGGAGGACATGTGAATTTTAAGTACACTGCCCTCAAAATCTCCTGGAAAGATTTTAAGTAAGGGGGTGGTAGGAACCACATGTAGGAGCCCTATGTTTCACGGCTCATTCGGGCTATAGATATCTGTCCCTTATGACTTCCAATTCTTTTACTACTCTGGTTACCTGACTCTGGGTTTGCTTCATGTTTTCAATGTTCCTCTTGCAGGCGGTCTCTAATTGCAAACCTGACCCCACAATTTTAGCCTATGTCCCTGGCAGAGGACAGCGGGATTATCAGGTCTTGTGTTCTTGTACTATACAGACATCATTGCAGCTACAGGATGCCATCGACTCCTGGTGATTTCAGTTAACACATGAGGACACAGGTAAGTAAAGTGCTGTGGGGCTGGGGCTCCCACATTCTGTGCTCACCCTCCCAGGTCCTGCTTGATACCCACCTCCTTTATGAAATCTACCCTGGCTACCCCAGGCTCCAGTTACTCTCTTTTCCGTGGTACTAAAATAGGGCTGACTGACTCTGTCCTCCATTTGGTTGCTATCCTTTAATGCAGTGGTCACAAGCTGTCAGCAGATGAACCGGATTTGGCAGGCAGATGTGTTTTGTTTGCCCTGCTCAGCATTTTATAAAAAAATAAACTTAGTTTCAAACGTTTCACATAAAAATCCAGATTTCATTCTTTCCTAGAAATCTGAAGAGCTGGCAGCTCCGAGTCTGCCTTCCCATGTGACAATAAGCAGCTGGGACTGTAGCTTCTGTCCTGTTCAGATGGTGCACGCGTTCCTTTGTCATCGTCCTGAACACTTCTATTAGGCCTGTTAACTTCTGTGTTACCTGCTAGCACCTGTAGACATGTAAATTTGTGGTCTCAGCTTTCACACCTTGTGGCAAGTCCTTTAATATACTTCCAGTACCTAGAACAATGCCTACTGCATTGTTGGTACTCGATAAGCATTTGTTAAGTTAATGCATGTTATATGCAGAACTAAATTCACAAGTTCTTTGAAGGAAAAAACTACTTTCTGCATCTATCAGCATCTCCTACAGCATTTATAGAGTGCCCTGTTCTTAGGTCCCAATAAATATTTTTGATAGATATTGTGAAGAAGATGCTTCGTCATATGATTTTACACAGCATGCTGACTGATCTTTCTAGAGGATATAATTTTTTACAAGAATAACTTCCAAGTGATATGTAATAGAGCACTCAGTCAACTCAGTAGTCAAGAAATGGAGCCTCTAATCCCAATTCCGCAATGGGCTCACTGCTGACAATGGACAAGTGACATAACTTTGCAACTCTGCACCATCCTCCTCTGTAAACAGGTACTTATTTTACCTACTTTGTTGGGTTAGTAGGGGAATTACATGCAACAGTGCAGATACAATGTCTTTGTATTTGTGCATTCATCATAGGTGTTTTACATTTTATGTCTGTTTTAAAGTCTTGTCATTTTCAAATGTTATATGTGTTATAAGCTGAGGTACTTTTCTAATGTGCCCGAATACTATAAGCAAGTTTGTATCTCATTTGGTTTGTGTCATAGTTCATACACTTATTCTATTCATGCTAGCGTCAAAGGACAAAAGAACCCTGGGTAAGATGGAAGAAAACTACTAGCATCTAACTTCTCTCTCTGTCAAACACATTGTGGCAGGCTCTAATCAAGGTAGCATTCCATGTTTAGTGGTAGCATACCCGAATTGCAGGAAAAGTTCTTAAGAAAAAATTATTGCTCTCCTATACCTGTGAACTTAAAACATGTAAAATGACAGCAGTATACATACTAAAGATGGTATTAACTAACTTCATGGAGGCTAATTGGGGGAAATTTTGCTTCTTATAGATGAGTGTAGGTGAGAGTGATTGAACAATGGTTCATGCTTTCAGATACAATTGTGGTGTCTCTGTGGTTCACTAATTCCAGTGTTAGTAATCTCTTTTGCCCATCTTCAAGTCCGACAATTACTTCTGAGTGTCATCTCAGAAGACTGCTGGGAGTTATGTAGTAGATCCTCTAGAGTTCATCTGATTCCATAGTTGTAGGCACCTTCAATTAACTTGCTCTTTTACAATATTGTGGGTATATGTTAATTGTACAACGCTGATAGCAATGAAAATGATTCCTGAGCATAGATATGCAAATGCATTTTGTCTCGTAGAGACTGCCCTGTAGAAAAGATAATCTCAAACAGTGCATTTTATTGCCTTATGGATTATTAACCACTGTTGTAATTACAAATAAATTCATTGAAGCATTTCTGATTATCCATCTTCCTAATTCTTATTTGAACTGGTCTCGAAATCATACAGCTTCCTTCATTAATTAATTACATAAAATCTTATTCACATTTTCATTTTTTTAAATTTGAGTCATTTTTTATGGTTTTTTTTTAAACCTTTATTTTATATTGGAGTAGAGTTGATTAACAATGTTGTGCTTAGTTTCAGTTATACAACAGATTGATTCAGTCATTCATATACATGTATCTATTCTTTTTCAAATTCTTTTCCCATTTAGGTTATTACAGAGTATTGAGCAGAGCTCCCTGTGCTATACTGTGGGTCCAAGTTGGTTATCTATTTTATTTATTTTTATTTTTTATTTTTTTAAATTTATTATTTTTTTGAGGTACGCCAAGTTCAATCATCTGTATTTATACACATATTCCTGTATTCCCTCCCTCCCTTGACTCCCCCCCACCTTTCCTGTCCCAGTCCTCTAAGGCATCATCCATCCTCGAGTTGAACTCCCTTTGTTAATACAGCAACTTCCCACTGGCTATCTATTTTACAGTTGGTAGTATATATATGTCTATGCTACTCTCTCACTTCATCTCAGCTTCCCCTTCTCCCCCCCAAACCTCGAGTTCTCCAGTCCATTCTCTGCATCTGCATCCTTGTTCTTGTCTTGTCACTGAGTTCATCAGTACCATTTTTAGATTCCGTACATATGAGTTAGCATACAGTATTTGTCTTTCTGACTTACTTCACTCTGTATGACAGACTCTAGGTCTATCCACCTCATTACATATAGCTCCATCTCATTCCTTTTTATAACTGAGTAATATTCCATTGTATATATATGCCACATCTTCTTTATCCATTCATCTGTTGATGGGCATTTAGGTTGCTTCCATGTCCTGGCTATTGTAAATAGTGCTGCAATGAACACTATGGTACATGTTTCTTTTGGGATTATGGTTTTCTTTGGGTATATGCCCAGTAGTGGGATGACTGGATCATATGGTAATTCTATTTTTAGTTTTTTAAGGAGCCTCCAAACTGTTTTCCATAGTGGCTGTACCAACTTACAATCCCACCAACAGTGCAGGAGAGTTCCCTTTTCTCCACACCCTCTCCAACATTTGTGGTTTCCAGATTTTGTGATGATGGCCATTCTGATTGGTGTGAGGTGATACCTCATTGTGGCTTTGACTTGCATTTCTCTGATGATGAGTGATGTTGAGCATCTTTTCATGTGTTTGTTGGCCATCTGTATGTCTTCTTTGGAGAAATGTCTATGTAGGTCTTCTGCCCATTTGTGGATTGGGTTATTTGCTTTTTTGGTATTAAGCTTCATGAGCTGCTTGTATATTTTGGAGGTTAATCCTTTGTCTGTTGTTTTGTTGGCAACTGTTTTTTCCCATTTTGAGGGTTGCCTTCTAGTCTTGTTTATGGTTTCTTTCGCTGTGCAAAAGCTTCTAAGTTTCATGAGGTCCCATTTGTTTATTCTTGATTTTATGTCCATGATTCTAGGAGGTGGGTCAAAAAGGATGTTGCTTTGATGGATGTCATAGAGTGTTCTGCCTATGTTTTCCTCTAGGAGTTTGATAGTGTCTGGCCTTACATGTAGGTCTTTAATCCATTTGGAGTTTATTTTTGTGTATGGTGTTAGGAAGTGTTCTAATTTCATTCTTTTACATGTAGCTGTCCAATTTTCCCAGCACCACTTATTGAAGAGGCTGTCTTTTTTCCATTGTATATTCGTGCCTCCTTTGTCAAAGATAAGGTGCCCGTATGTGCTTGGGCTTACCTCTGAGTTCTCTATTCTATTCCATTGATCTTCCTTTCTGTTTTTGTGCCAGTACCATACTGTCTTGATCACTATGGCCTTGTAGTATAGTTTGAAGTCAGGAAGCCTGATTCCACCAACTCCATTTTTCCTTCTCAAGATTGCTTTGGCTATTTGGGGTCTTTTGCGTTTCCATACAAATCGTAAGATTTCTTGCTCTAGTTCTGTGAAAAATGCCATTGGTAATTTGATCGGGATTGCATTGAATCTGTAAATTGCTTTGGGTAGTACAGTCATTTTCACTATGTTGATTCTTCCAATCCAGGAACATGGTATGTCCCTCCATCTGTTTGTGTCATCTTTGATTTCTTTCATCAGTGTCTTAAAGTTTTCTGCATACAGATCTTTTGCCTCTTTAGGCAGGTTTATTCCTAGGTATTTTATTCTTTTGGTTGCAATGGTGAATGGGAGAGTTTCCTTAATTTCTCTTTCTGCTCTTCCGTTGTTAGTGTATAGGAATGCAAGAGATTTCTGTGCATTAATTTTGTATCCTGCTACTTTACTAAACTTGGTTATCTATTTTAAATATAGCACTGTGTACATGTCAATCCCAATCTATCCCTCCCACCTCACCCTTCCTACCTGGTAACCATAAATTCATTCTCTGTGTCTGTGAGTCTGTTTCTGTTTTGTAAATAAGTTCATTTGTATCTTTTCCTGTTTGTTTTAGATTCTGCATATAAGCGATATCATATGATATTTGTCTTTCTGACTTACTTCACCTAGTATGATAATCTCCAGGGCCATCCACGTTGCTGCAAATGGCATTATTTCATTCTTTTTAATTGCTAAGTAATATTTCATTGTATATATGTACCACATCTTCTTTATCCATTCCTCACAATGGACATTTAGGTTGCTTCCATGTCTTGGCTATTGTAAATAGCACTGAACATTAGGGGGCATGTATCCTTTCAAACCATGTTTTTCTCTGGATATATGCCCACGAGTGGGATTGCTGGATCATATGATAGCTCTGTTTTTAGTTTCCTAAGGAACCTCCATACTCCTCTTCATAATGGCTGTGCCAATTTATATTGCCACCAACAGTGTAGGAGGGTACCTTTTTCTCTGAACCCTCTCCTGCATTTATTGTTTGTAGACTGTTTGATGATGGCCATTCTGAGCAGAGTGAGGTGATACCTCATTGCAGTTTTGATTTGCATTTCTCTAATAATTAGTGATGCTGAGCATCTTTTCATATGCCTCTGGGCCATCTGTTTGTCTTCTTTGGAGAAATGTCTATTTAGGTCTTTGCCCATTTTTTGATTGGGTCGTTTTTGTTTTTTGTTTTGTTTTTATATTGAGCTGTATGAGATGTTTGTAAATTTTGGAGACTAATCCCTTGTTGGTCACATGGTTTGCAAATATTTTCTCCCATTCTGTGAGTTGTCTTTTTGTTTCATTTATGGTTTCCTTTGCTGTACAAAAGCTTTTGAGTTTAATTAGGTCCCATTTGTTTATTTTTTTATTTCCATTACTCTAGGAGATGGATCAAAAAGGTATTGCTGAGATTTCTGTCAAAGAGTGTTTTGCCTATATTTTCCTCTAAAAGTTTTATAGTATTGTACCTTATGAAAGTCATGCTTTAATTCTTTGAAAATTATACTTTAATGCCAATGCCAGTGCTGATTTTCTTTTTCTAGAAATATGAAAAAAATCAGAGCTAGAAGGACCTGAAAGCTTTTAGTTACATAGAAATATGAGCACATTGTAGAAAATATACAAGAAAGTTCACTGCAGTATTGCTTGCAATAGTGAAAAACTGGAAACAACCTATTAGTACACCAAGAGGAGACTACCTAAATGAGGTACATATATTCTAGGGGAATACTGTGTAGCCATTTAAATGAATGAGGCAGGCATATAGAAGTGCATGACAGGCTGTGATCTTTAAGACATATTGTTATATGAGAAAAGAAATTGTGTAACATTTTGCCAAGTATAGTCCTATGTAAAGTGAAAAAAAGCATCTTTATACATTATATCCAAATAATTATATATTTATAGAAAAAAGTCTAAAATATATATGTATAATCTGATAATAGTTATCTCTGGGAAATAAGATTGAGAAAGGATAGACTGTTAACTTTTACCATACACACATTTCTATATTGGTTATTTTTAGAACTACAAATTGTACATGATTTTGGTAAACAACAAAAATGAAAGAAATGATCTTCTGAGCAACAAAATAGTTTTTTATTATAATCCAAATATAACATAAATATCCATTAGTCAATACTGAGACACAAATGTTTTAATAAGTAAGTAAATGGAGGAGACAAATTTTCCTTATAGAAGAATTACAAATTGTGTGTATGTGCATGCATGCTCATCTCCCTCCTCATTTGAGTGTGGATTTAAAGATTCACTTCCAAAGAAAAGAGTGTAGAAAGATAAAAATAACACCTTTTACAGTGGAGAAATCTGGCAAACACTCCCTGTGGTAGGCAGAATAATCGCCCCCCACCCTTAGATGTTCATGTCCTAATCCCTGGAGTCTGCAAATATATATGGTACATAGCAAAGGGAAAATAAGGTTGCTAATCAGCTGACCTTAATAGAGGAAGATTATTTTTTATTTTTTTGGGGGTACACCAAGTTCAATCATCTGTTTTTATACACATATCCCAGTATTCCCTCCCTCCCTCGACTCCCCCCCCCCCCACCCTCCCCGTCCCAGTCCTCTAAGGCAAGAGGAAGATTATCTTGGATTAACTGGCTGGGTCCAATATAATCACAAAAGTCCATAAATAGGGATGAGGAAAGCAAAATAGAGCTAGTCAGAGGCAGATGTGACTATGGAAGCAGTGTCAGAATGATGTGATGTGGGAAGGACTCAGCCAGCAGTGGTTGACTGAAGACAGGGGAAGGAGGCAATGAGCCAAGGAATGCAAGTGGCCTCTACAAGTTGGGAAAAGGCAAGGAAATGGATTCTCCCCTAGACTCTCTAGAAAGAATTGAACTAAAATCAAGGTATTGGCAGTGCTGCATTTCTATCTCAGACTTCTGAACTCTAGAACTGTAAGATAATACATTTGTTATAACCCACTGAGTTTTGACAACTTGTTATGTCAGTCACAGAAAACTACTACTGAGCTGCTTTAACCAAATTTTTGAGATTAACATCAATGATCAGTCATGCAGGCATCATGTACTACTTACTCCCTGATATGATGTGATCAGAAGTGCACATCACCTCTGTGGTATCCTTATCCAAAACCCATAACCTCAAATCTTAAGAAAAATATTAGACAAAACCCACTTGAGGGATATTCTAGAAAGTATCTGACCAATACTCCTCAAATCTGTCAAGGTCATGAAAAGCAAAAGACGACAAAGTGTCACAGACCAGACAACACTGAGGAGATACGACTAAATACATCGTGGATTAGATTCTTGAAGTGAAAAAAAAGACAGTGGTGTGAAAACTGGTGAAATTTGAATCAAGTCTGCAGTTTAGTTTATAGTAAGTTACCAGTGTTGATCTCTTAATTTTGACGAGTCTGCCATACTGATGTAAGATGCTAACAATAAGAGAAACTGGGTGAGGAGTATATGGGGACTCTCTGTGTTTATTATCTCTGCAACTTTTTGCTAAATCTAAATTTATTCCAAAATAAATCATTAATTTATTTTTATTATAACTTTATTGGCTGCATTGGATCTTCATTGCGATGCACGGGCTTCTCATTGTGGTGGCTTCTCTTGTTGCGGAGCATGGGCTCTAGGTGTGTGGGCTTCAGTAGTTGTGGCATGCGGGCTCAATAGTTGTGGCTCATGGGCTCTAGAGCATAGGCTCAACAGTTGTGGTGCACAGGCTTAGTTGCTTCGTGGCATGTGGGATCTTCCTGGACCAGGGCTTGAACCTGTGTCCCCTGTGTTGATAGCCGGATTCTTAACAACTGCGCCACCAGGGAAGTCCTAAATCTATTTTTTAAAAAGATAATCTAGGGAATTCCCTGGCAATCCAATGGTTAGGACTCCACACTTCCACTGCAGGTGGCATGGGTTCTGTCCCTGGTCAGGGAACTAAGATCCCACATGCCACATGGCATGGCCAAAAAATAAAATAAAAAATAAAATAAATAAGATGTAGTCTAACTACTAAACGAAGAAACTGAAGTTCAGAGAGGGAAAATGACTTATTCAAAGTAATCTAGTTCACTTATGAAAATGTTCACCTCTCCCATTTCTAGTACTACCTAACTCTCATCTTGCAATTCTTACCTCCTTTGGGTATTTCTCATGTCACTGGGGTAAAAGAATATACATGTGTTCATAATAATTGTTCTCATTTCCTGCTTTAGCAGCTAATACCACCTAAGAAATACTAACTGGAAGAAAAGGTAGGATATTTTTACTTGGTTAAGGCTGTTGCCTGATTTTCCTAAAGTTTGCCTTGATTTCTCATTAACCCTAGATTGTGATGCATTTTTACATTTTCAATTGAGGATAACTGACAGATAACATTATATTAGTTTCAAGTGTACAACATAATGATTTGGTATTTGTATTGTGAAATGACCACCATAATAAGGCTAGTTAACATCTGTCACCATATGTACTTAAAATTTTTTTTTCTTGTGATGAAAACTTTTAAGATCTACTCTCTTGGCAAATATACAATATAGTATTATTAACTATAGTCACCATCCTGTACATTATATCCCCATTACTTATTTATTTTATAACTGGAAGTTTGTGCCTTTTGTCTCCCTTTACCTATATCATCCCCCTCCACACCCTCTGCCAGCCACCAATCTGTTGTCTGAATCTATGAGCTTGGTGTTTTGTTTTTGCTTTTTTGGATTATACGTATCTGAGATCATACGGTATTTGTCTTTCTCTGCCTAACTTATTTACTTAGCATAATGCCCTCAAGGTCCATCCATGTTGTTGCAAATGGCAAGATTTCATTCTTTTTTATGGCTGAACAATATTCCTTTGTGTCTGTGTGTGTATATCTATACATATACATACTACTTTTTCTATCCATTCATCTATTGATGGACACTTAGTTTTGATATCTTGGGTATTGTAAATAATGCTGCAATGAACATGGGGGTGCATAGATCTTTGAGTTAGTGTTTTCATTTTCTTCCGATAAACACCCAGAAGTGGAACTGCTGGATCATATAGTAGTTCTAATTTTTTGAGGAACTTCCAAATTGTTTTCCATAGTGGTTGTTTACATTCCCATCCAATTTACATTCCCATCAACAGTATAAGAGTTTCCTTTTCTACACATCCTCACCAACACTAGTTATTTCTTGTCTTTTTAACATGTGAGGCGATATTTAATTGTGGTTTTGATTTGCATTTCCCTAATGATTAGTAATGCAGAGCATCTCTTCAAGTTTCTGTTGGTCATTCGTACATCTTTTTTGGAAAAACATTCAGATCCTCTGCCCATATTTTAATTTTTTTTCTATTGAGTTCTTTATATATTTTGGATACTAATCCTTTATCAGATATATGATTTACATATATTTCCTTCCATTCAGTATGTTGCCTTTTAATTTTGTTGATGAGTTCCTTGGCTGTGCAGAAGCTTTGTAGTTGAGGTAGTTCCACTTTTTTATTTTTGCTTTTATTGTCTTTCCTTTTGGTGTGAGATCCAAAAAGTCATAGCCAAGGCTTATGTCAAGGAGCTTTCTGCCTATGTTTTCTTCTAGCAGTTTTATGGTCTTTCATTCAAGTATTTAATCCATTTTGAGTTAATTTTTGTGATGGTGTAAGATAGGGTTCCAGTTTTCCCAACACAATTTGTTGAAGAGATTCTCCTTTCCCCCTTGTGTAATACTGGCTCATTTGTTATAAATATACCATATATAAATAGGTTTATTTCTGGGCTCTCTATTCTGTTCCATTGATCGATGTGTCTGTTTTTATGCCAATACCATACTGTTTTCATTACTATAGCATTATAGTATAGTTTGAAATGAGGGGGTGCTATGCTTCCAGATTCTCCAGATTACTTTGTCTTTTAGGGTCTTTTGTGGTTCCAAAAAAAATTTAGAAATCTTTGTTCTGTTTCTGTGAAAAATGCCATTGAATTTTGTTAGGTATTGCATTGAATCTGCACATTTTAACAATCTTTAACAATTCTTCCAATTCATAAGCATGAAATATCTTTCCATTTATTTGTGTGTTCAGTTACTTTCATTAACTTCTTACAGTTTTCAATGTACAGGTCTTTTTATCTCCTTGGTTAAATTTATTCCTAGGTATTTTATTCTTTTTGATGCATTTGTAAGTAGGATTGTTTCCTTATTAAAAAAAATGCAACTGATTTTTGTGTAGTGATTTTATATCTTGGAACTTTACTGAATTTCTTAGTTCTAACAGTTTTGTTACAGTCTTTAGGAGATATATATATACGTATATATGTATATATGTGTGTGTGTACATATATATGTATATATTATGATGTCATCTGCCAACAGTGATAGTTTTATATCTTCCTTTCCGATTTGGATGACTTTTCTTTTTCTTGCCTAATTGCTCTGGCTAGGTCTTTCAACACTATGATGAATGAAAGCGGTGAGAGTGGGCATCCTTACCAAACAGAGGAAAAGCTTTTAGTTTTTCACCATTTACACATGATGTTAGCTGTGGGCTTGTCATACATGGCCTTTATTATTTATTAGGTTGAGGTAGGTTCCTTCTATGCTGACTTTGTTGAGAGCTTTTAATCATAAATGGATATTGAATTTTGTCAAAGTTTTATGCATCTATTGAGATATGCTTTTTTTATATTTCATTTTCTTAATGTGTTTCACATTGATTGATTTGCAGAAGTGGAACCACCCTTGCCATGCTGCAAAAAACCACCTCTTGATCATGCTGTGTGATCATTTTCAAGCACTGTTGAATTTAGTTTGCTAACATTCTGCTGGGGATTTTTTCATCCATGTTCATTGGGGCATTGGCCTATAATTTTTTTTCTTGTGGTATCTTTGTATGGTTTTGGTATCAGAGTAATCCTGGCCTCAATGAAATGAATTTGGAGGTATTCCCTCCTCTATGATTTTTTGGAAGAGTTTGAGAATTGGTATTAATTCTTTGAATATCCGGCAGAATTCACCAGTGATGTCACCTGGTCCTGGACTTTTGTTTGTTGGGAAGTGTTTCAATACTGATTCAATCTCCTTACTAATAATTGATCTGTTCAGATTTTCTATTTCTTCATGATTCAGTCTTGGTAAGTTTCAGGTTTCTGGGAATGTATCCAATTTTTCTAGGTTGTCCAATTTGTTGGCATATGATTTATATTTCTGTGGTATAAATTATAATGTCTCCTCTTTCATTCTGATTTATTTGAGTCTTCTCCTGGTGAGTCTAGCTTGATGGTTTATCAATTTTGTCTTTTCATAGAACCAGCTTTTATTTCATTGATCTTTTTTCTATCATCTTTTTGGTTACTATTTTATTTCTGCTCTGCTCTTTTGTTATTTCCTTCTTTCTACTTACTTTGGACTTCATTTATTCTTCTTTTTCTAGTTCTTTGAGGTGTAGTGTTAGGTTTTTTGAGATTTTTTTTCTTGATGTAGGCATTTGTTGCTTGTAGGTAGCATATAGATTGAGTCTTACTTTTTTTTTTTTTTAATCCATTCAGGCACTGTATATCTTTTTGAAAATTTTTTAAATTGTTGATATACATTATGTAAATTACAGGTGTACAACATAATGATTAACAATTTTTAAAGGTTATACTTCATTTATAGCTATTATAAGCTACTGGCTATATTCCTTGTGTTCTATAATATATCCTTGTAGCTTTTTTATTTTATATATAGTACTTTGTACCTCTTAACCCACTACCCCTATCTTGCCCACCCCCTATTCTCTTTCCCCACTGGTAACCACTAGTTTGTTCTCTATATCTGTGAATCTTTATTTTTTAATTCAGTAGTTTTATGTTTTAAGATTCCACATATAAGTGATATCATACAGTATTTGTCTTTCTCTGTCTGACTTATTTCACTTAGCATAATACCCTCCAAGTCCACCCACTTGTTGCACATGGCAAAATTTTATGTCTGAGTTGTATTCCATTGTGTGTATGTGTGTGTGCGTACATAGGCACCACATCTTCTTTATCCATTCATCTGTTGATGGACACTTAGGTGGCTTCTATATCTTGGCTATTGTAAACAATGCTGCTGTGAACATTGGGGGCTATTGTAAATACTACTGCTATGAACATTGGGGTGTATGTATCTTTTGGAATTAGTGTTTTCTTTTTTTGTATATATACCCAGCAATGGAATTGCTGGATCATATGGTAGTTCTATTTTTAATTTTTTTGAGGAAACTCCATACTGTTTTCCATAGTGGCTGCACCAATTTACATTCCCACCAACATTTGTTATTTGTAGACTTTTTGATGATAGCCATTCTGACAGATGTGAGGTGATATCTCGTTGTGGTTTTGCTTTGCATTCCTCTGATGATTAATGACGTTGAGCATCTTTTTATGTACCTCTTGGCCATCTATATGTCGTCTTTGGAAAAATGCCTATTAAGGTCTTCTGCCCATTTTCCAATCAGGTTGTTTATTTTTCTGACGTTTACTTCTATGAACTGTTTATATGTTTTGGATATTAACCACTTATCAGTCCTAACATTTGCAAATACTTCTCCCATGCATTAGGTCATCCTCATTTTGTCAACGGTTTCTTTTGCTGTGCAAAAGCTTTTGAGTTTAATTAGGTCCCATTTGTTTATTTTTGCTTTTATTTCATTTGCTTTAGGAGACAGATCCAAAAAAAATATTGCTAAAAGGCAGAGATTATAAAAATAGATAAAGGATAATAACAAAAGCTAGACCAAACTATATGCTGACAGTTTGAATGTAAAAATATCAAAAAAGATACAGCATATATAAAATGAGCATAAGATAGCTGAATGCTAGATTAATATCAGATTTCAAGAAAAAAAATATTGCTATGATTTATGTCAAAGACTATTCCATGTTGTCTTCCAGGAGTTTTATGGTTTCAGGTCTTATATTTAGGACTTTAATCCATTTTGAGTTTATTTTTTGTATATGATGTTAGAGAATGTTCTAATTTCATTCTTTTACACGTAGCTGTCCAGTTTTCCCAGTAACATGTATTGAAGACACTCTTTTCTTCATCGTATAGTCTTGCCTCCTTTGTTGAAGATGGTTGTATATAGCCTTTATTACGCTGACGTATGTTCCCTCTTATGTCTACTTTCTGGAAAGTTTTTTTGTAAATGAATGTTGAATTTTGTCAAAAGATTTTGCTGCATCTAGTGAGAGGATCATATGGTTTTTCTTCAGTTTGTTAATGTGGCATATCACATTGATTTATTTGTGTGTATTGAGAAATCCTCACATCCCTGGGATAAATCCCACTTGATCATGGTATATGATCCTTTTAATATATCGTTGGATTTGGCTTGTTAGGATTTTGTTGAGGATTTTTGCATCTATGTTCATCAGCAATATTGGCCTGTGATTTTGTTTTTTGTGATACCTTTGTTTTGGCAACAGGGTGACGCTGGCTTCATAGAATGAGTTCGGCAGTATTCTTTCCTCTGCAATTCTTTGGAATAGTTTGAGAAGGATAGGTGTTAACTCTTTTCCTAAATGTTTGGTAGAATTCACCTGTGAAGCCCTCTGGCCCTGGAGTTTTGTTTGTTGGGAGTTTATTTTTGTTTTCATCTGTTCAACTTTGTACATTTCTAGGAATTTGTCCATTTCTTCTAGGTTGTCCATTTTATTCATATGTAGTTGTTTGTAGTAGTCTCTTATGAGCCTTTGTATTTCTGTGGTGCTGGTTGTAACTTTTTTCATTTCTGATTGTATTGATTTGGGCTTTGTCTCTTTTTTGATCAGTCTGGCTAAAGGTTTATCAATTTTGTTTATCTTTCCAAAGAACCACCTCTTAGTTTCATCGATCGTTTTTAGTCTCTAACTTTGGGTTTTGTTTATTGTTCTTTTCCTGGTTCCTTTAGGTGTAAGGTTAGGCTGTTTATTTGAGATTTTTCTTGTTTCCTGAGGTAAGCTTGTAGCACTATAAACTTCTTAGAATTGCTGTGTCCCAAAGATTTTGGATTGTTGTGTTTTCTTTTTCATTTGCCTCCAGGTATTTTTTTATTTCCTCTTTGATTTCTTCAGTGTTGTTTTTTGATCCATTCAGCCAGTCTGTCTTTTGATTACAGATTTCAATTCATTTACACTTAAAGTAATTGTTGATAGATGTGTATTTATTGGCATTTTGTTAATTTTTTTCTGGCTTCTTTGTGGTTCTCCTGTTTCTTTTTGCTGTACTTGCTCTCCGCCATTGTGATATAATGGTTTTATGTATTGGTATGCTTAGATTCTTTCTCTTTACCTTTTGTGTATCTACTATAGGTTTTTGTTTTGTGGTTAGCATGAGGCTTACATATAACAGCTTACATTTATAAGAGTGTATTTTAACTTAAGTGTGAATGTATTTTAACATTCTATATTTTCACTCTCCCTTACGTGGTACCCCATTTTATGCTTTTGAATTCACATTTTACATTATTTTATCTGGTGTATCCCTTTAACTATTGTAGTTATACTAATTTATACTTCTTTTGTCTTTTAACCTTCATACCAGCTTTGTAAGTGATTAACCCACCTCCTTTACAATATATATTTGCCCTTACCAGTGAGATTTATACTTTCATATGTTTTCTTAATTAGTGCTCTTTTCAGCTTAAAGAAGTCCCTTTAAGATTGCTTGTAAGGTTGGTTTCTTGGTGATGAAATCCTTTAGCTTTTGTCTAGAAAACTTTCTTTAATTCTGAATGATAACTTTGCCAGGTAGAATATATTTTCTTCCAGTACTTCAACTATATCAAACCATTCCCTTCTAGCCTGCAAAGTTTCTGTTGAAAAATCTGCTTATAATTTTATGTAGGTTACCTTGTACATAACATGTTTTTCCCCTTTGCTTTTAAGATTCTTTCCTTGTCTTTTTCATTATAACGTATCTTGTTGTGAGTCTCTTTGGGGTCATTGATTAGTTGCTTCTGCACTGGGCCCTGGGGAGATCTGAGCATACGAGCCTTTCAAGAGCTGTTTCTCAGTTCACTATAGCCTTGTGGGTCTTGTGGACACAAGCCCTGTTGGTTCTCAAAGGTAGATGTTTTGGGAGATATCTTCCAGGTGAAGTTCTTAAACTATGGAATGCCTGATATGGGGTTCAAACCATTCACTCCTCAAGGAGGAGGATCAGGGTTTGGAGACCTCTCCCAATTGTGGGTCACCACGGCACACTTGTGTCTCTGCCTCTCTTGCCCACTTTGATATGGGTTTTTTCTTGTTTGCCCACTGTTTAGGAGGCATTCAGCTAGTTTAAGGTTTTTTTTTCAGAGGAAATTGTTTGATATGAAGCTGTACATTTGGTGTATAGTGGGAGGTGATTTCAGGACCCTCCTCTGTCACCCTCTTGAACCAGAACCCTCTTGTCATCTTGATGATAGCAACTCTTAACAGGTGTGAAGTGATATCTTACTGTGGTTTTGATTTGCATTTTCGTGATGACTAGTGGTGTTGAGTATCTTTTCATGTACCTGTTTGACATTTTTCCAAAGAAGACATCCAAATGGCCATTTAGGTCTTCTGCCCACTTTTTAATTGGGTTGCTTGTTTGGTTTTTTATATTGAGTTGTATGAGCCGTTTATATATTTTGCATATTAACTGCTTATCTGATATATGGTTTGTACAAATTTTCTCCCGTTCTTTATGATACCTTTTCATTCTGTTTGTTGTTTCTTTTGCTGTGTGGAAGCTGGAGGTAGTCCCATTTGTTGATTTTTGCTTTTGTTGTTTGTTCTTGTCATATCCAAAGAATCATTGCCAAAACCAATGCCAAGGAGCTTCTTCAAGGAGTTTTATGGTATCACTGACGCTTAGATTTGAGTCTTTGATCCATTTTGAGCTAATTTTTGTGACTGGTGCAAGATAGGGGTCCAATTTCATTGTTTCGCCTATGTTTACCTAGTTGAGAGTGTTATAGGACACTCATCTTGATGTTGCACTTAGCCAGCACATTATGGAAGAGCTAATCCTTCTCCTTGACACTGCCTCTACTTAGCTTTCTCATGTCTGACAGAAGAGAATCCTAATAGTGGTTTACTTTTCCTTATTTCCTTTACCTTCCCTAAACTTTCAGTACAAAATCCCTCTCTCCTTTCTCTTTCATTTGCTTTACTTTCCATTTCATGTGTAGTCTTTCCTCTCCTGTTTATAACTATCCTAATCAGGTATGATTTGAAATTCAGATAAATACTTGAACCAAAATCCTTATGGCTGAGGAAGAGGCAAACAGAAGTTCATGAGCACTAGAATTTCACACATGGTAAACTAATTCTGTAGAGATCATTATATCCTCACATAATTTTTTTTTTCCATTTGTAAAGTAAGTATCAGAAAAAGTTAAGCAACTTGCCCAGGATCATACAGTGGTAGCGCACAAATTTGTTTCTAAACTCCATGTTTTTTTAGCTACACAATGTGGATGCCACACAGTAGGCACATTGTGGGAAAAACGAGGCCAGATTTGACACAGTTCTTTGAGACAAAAAGACCAGTCAGAAGAAAAAAACAGTGATTGAAATCATGGGTTATTTTTCATTGTCTTTTTATAATGTCTTTTTTGTGTGCCTTGCATGAAGGGGCAGGCCAAGAAAGCCCTTTTGTCTGTTCATTAACTTATTAGCATCAATAGAAAGCTTTTTAACCATGACTAGCCAGTCTGTCTCCTACTTCTCTATTTGTTGTGTTAAAAGCAGCATGATACTGGAAGGAAGGGAAGAAGGAGATGCTGAATAGGAGATATTTTCTTATAGAAGTGATAGTGTTTAGTTTCTTTTATACTGATAATAATATCAAATTCCTACAGCATCCCACAACAGAGACACATTTACAGACACATTCATAGAGACCCCACTGTGTCTTATATCATACAGTGCCCTTTCCCAAACTAGACTACTTCAGCAAATGCTTATTGGTTAGACTGACTGAAGCCAGGTTGTGTGATCAAGCACATATTGTAAATTATACGGACTCTCCAGACCCTGTTTCAAGTTACTAGCTCATCATTTTCATATAGATTAACATGTCATCAAACATGTCTCAAAATCATGCTCAAGGATCTGATTAGCTGAAGATAGTTAGATTATCTGCAATTTTATTCCCCCAAAAAAGATTTTCAAAGTACACCACTAATTTGAATCATTGAATAACATAACTCTGAAAATTTAATCAGTTGCTCTCCTAAATCACTTTTTTTTCAGATCACTGTGTTTAGTAATATATATTTAGCATTTCTGTAGAAGGAGTGAGACATGCCTATTTGTCAAAGCCACTGTATAAAAATGGTTATATGCAATGTCAAACTTTCTCAGTGACCTCCTATTTTTCTAGTTTTCTCTGGGCTAATGTATCAAATATTTACAAAAAAAGAAATCTTACTTTTTATATTATCCAAAGTCGAATTTCACTACATTTTGAACTTTATACGTATTGAAACTCCTTAAAGCATTGCAACAAGTTATGTATTCACGCAGATAACATGGCAGTAGCTTTCAAGAAAGAAATACAAGTGATAGATTTATAAAAGGTGAAAAATTACTCTATGCATTTGATTTAAAAGTAGGTGATAGGAAAAGATAGCTTCCTATTCCCAGATTAATATGCAGCCCTACAATTGAGATAAAATAATGTTTTGCCCTGCAGATATGCCTAATCTATTCTACATTGTTCTATAAATAGGCAGTGATGGCAGGGTAGTCTATTCAGGCAAAATAGACACTGCCCTGGCCAGAAACACCGTCTATATTAACATATCTGCCCCACAGCTCCAAATCAGATCAATGATTTTAAAGCCAAATGAAGACTTTTGTTACATATCTCAAGGTAGAGTCAATCCAGGATATTTTAAGAACTATTTTTCATCAGAATGAGAATGAACAGTTTATCTGCTGTGTTACTTGCTGAATTTAATTATATATTAAAATATACAGTATTCTCTCCTATTATGAGTAATCAGGTAATGCAAATATGCGGGTTTCATCCTTACATTTAAACGTGTTTCATTGGAGACAAGCAATGATATTTTTTTCCCCACATATATCTGCCTGGAGGAAAACATTTGATCTTTGACAATTAATGGCCTCAGGATTTAGTTATTATATCCTTAGGTAAGAATACTTTTTACTAACTTATCCCAAATATAAAGGAAAAAATGAGATATCAGTTTGACTTATACAATAATCTCGAACTTCTATGTTGCATCTGCTTAATTAACTAGTCTCTCCACATTCTGCCCCACACACGCACAGAATCAACCTCTAGATATTGACTCAGAAAATAACTCTAAAACCTAAATGGATCTTTCCTCACTCCAAATTTAATCAGATGCTCTTTAGTTTCTGCATCTTTCTGTAGCAGCCCAGGCAATATATGATAACTAACTCTTGCTAAGCATTTTATACTCAATGTAAAACATTACCAAGAGTTTAAATAACAGACATTGCAAACTCCACTCATAATTCTCCCTTGTGAACACCAAATAAATAGATTGCTCTCAGGCTATTTGCTCCTAAATTCTTCCAGCTTGTGTTTTTTTCAGTAATAGTTTGCGTTTGATGCACTGAAACTAGACAAGGAGGTCCCAGTTCTTATCTAATAGATGTGGAAAAGGTGTCACGTCAATTGTTTTATGTCATTGGGCAAATGGAATAATGTCTGGAAGGAAAAAAAAAAACACAGTAAGCCTCTATCAATTCTGCATAGTGTAAAAATCATTATTTTCCTTCCAAATTAATACTAAAGTTAATTAGGCAATCGAGTTTAAATGGAGAAAAAGTAATGCAACAGAAAAATGCGAAATAATCATGAGAAAATGTGATTTTAAATACTGTCTGAGGAAGCCAGCCCCAAAAAGGATACTAAGAACAGCTTGAGTAGAGCTGGATGTCTGAATGGACATGATCACTGAAATGTGGGAGAAGAGCATGGGAAGCAAAAAACAGAATTGAAGATGAACTTCCCAATGTCATATGCTCTTAGTGCTGCCGACTCCTCTAGTTGGGCCCTGAAGAATTTTCAACATGGTAAGGGCACTTTTCCCAGGAAGAGTGTATGATGTAGTGGAAAGATGGGCTTTTGGGTCAGGCAGACGGGAGTGCGAACCTTCGCTCAACTACTTCTGGTAGTGTGACTTTGAGTAAGTGACTTAATTTTTCTCATCCTGTTTCCTCATCTGTTGAATAGCTGCTAATGCCTCCTCAGGATTGTGTGAGGACTATATGAAATAGCACAGGCCCAACCTTTAGCACCATACCTGCCACATAGTAGTGCCCACTCACAAATACCAGCTGTCCCTTCTGAGTTCACAAAGTGGTTGTCCATTGTGACACACTCTTTCTAGAAATGAAGGATTATGAGACAGGAATACTTAACAAAAGTACTGAAATAAAGAGGTAGGAAACATGGATTCCAGTACTGGCTTTCCTATTAGCTTATTCTTCAACCTTGGGCAAGTAGTTCACTCTCAAAGCTTCCTTATGTTCTCATATAAAGAATGGGATCCCATTATTTCTAATGGGCTGCTCAAATCTTATATTTTGTGATTCCTCCCAAAAAGGGAATTCTAATAGATGAACTATTGATTAGACATATTTCATTTGTAGCAGTGAAGAATAAGCTCTAAATGAACCATGTAACAAAATACTTTAACTGGATCCTAAAAGAGTAATTTTTAAGAGAGAAAACTATTGTAACCCATAAATACTCTCTAAAAATTAGAACTGCATCTCATACAATACTTAATTTCCTTCAAAAGTATAGACCGCTCAGCCTAGTTAGAAAGAAGCATTCATTATTGTGACTGTTCTTGTGTAAATTCATTTTGGGTTCACTTTTCATTGCAGGATCTCTGCACAATTTTTAAATATCATGAAGGCATAAACATGATTACAGCTTTCTCATTTTACAGGTGAATAACTAAACTATGATGCAGAAAAGTTAAATAAATTACCCAGTGCCCATCCATGAGGGACAAAGCTGGAATAGAGCCTAGTTATTCTGATGCCAAAAAGGCCATTTTCCCCGCTGCATCCCCCACCATTATTACTCACTCCCAGATTCCCGAAGGACTCATTTGCTTTTGATAAGCTCAGACATGTCATTTTCTCTCTCTAAAATGCTGCTTCAGTCTTTCGAAGGGAGAGGATATCACTAGTTGAAAATCGGCCCAAATAACACCATCTCAAGTGAGAAGATCACTCACACCCACCCAACATGTGCACTACTTTACTTTCTAATCCATAGTTTGGCACTTTGTGTAGAAAATTGATCTTTTACAGCCACTTAGTAGCATTTCTCAAAGTCCTACGAGCAGTACTCTGCTAAATGGCATCCAGCTCATCTGGATGTGTTGAGTTTCCAGATCATAAACTCCTAAAGGGCAGAGTCTACAATTATTTGGCTAACTTTATATCACTTGCAACTGTGGATGCTTAATACATACTATTTGATGGCAATGATGATGATAAGTTAATGCTCCTCAAAGTGTCAACCAACCAGTCCATTCAGTGAAAGTCAAACTGGTCATTTGATGTCATAAAAAAACCCAGTTACTTGATTGATTGAATGAATTATTCAAATTGTAGCTGGTTGCTTTTATGCTTGTATAGACATAACGTTGCTTCCACATTGAAAAGAGAATGGTGCGGCATATTCATTAGTAGTCACTTTTAGCTCATCAAATTAATAAAATATAATAATTTAGTGGCTGGAATCTCAGGAATTTCCTTTAGGTAGCCCTTCCAAGCCATGAATGTATGTCACAATATTCTTGGCAGATAAATGCCCTGGCTAAACTTCATTAATATTGACCTAGTGCAATTAAAATTGAGTACCTCAAGAGGGAGGCTTCCATGCACCATTTTTTGGTGTATATAACTTTGACCTCCATATCGCCATTTGGAAAATAAAGTGGAAAAATGAAGCCATTGAAGACAATGAGCAATGGATAGGGCCACCAACAGAATACTGAGGATCATCAGAATTACCTTGATAATTGCTGTAGTGTACCCCTTTACTCACATGAATACATACACAATTGGGAAAAAAAAGAATAAAGCTGGAAGACTTACTAGCTCACTTCATGACTTATTCCAGATCTTACATGTTCTCACTACAAAAAAGAAATGGTAATTACGTGACGTGATAGAAGTATTAGCTAATGCTAAATGTTCATAGCAGTTCTATTTGTAATAATCTCAAACTAGATCAACTCGGTGATGGGTGATGACTTAGAGGGCTGGGTTTAGGGATATATGTACAAATACAGCTGATTCATTTTGGTGTACAGCAAAAACTGGCACAACCGTGTAAACCAATTACATTCCAATAAAGAGCTTAAAAAAATAATAATCTCAAACTAGAAACAACTCATGTAGTAATCATTTTGCAATATATGTGTATCAAATCAACACATTGTATACCTTAAACTTATACAATGTTATTTGTCAAATTGTATGTTAATAAAGCTGAAAAAAAGATACAGTAATCAGGGCAGTGTAGCGTTTATGGATATACAGACACACGGATCAATAGAAGAGATTCCATATATAGAGTCACTCATATTATAATCAATTGATTTTTGGCAAATTTGCCAGCATAATTCCTGATGAAAAGATCATCTTTTGAGACAATGGTGCTGAAAATATTAGGCAAAAGAAAAATTTAACTTCAACCTCAACTATACCATATATAAAAATTCACAGAAAATATATCACAACCCAAATAGAGAAATGAACATTATACAACTTTTAGAAGAAAACAGGAGATAATCCTAACCTTAGATTTAACAAAGATATCTTAAATGCAACAGAAAACAAATAAAAAACACTCAGTAAATAATAGTTCATCAAAAGTATATCTTAGGGCTTCCTAGGTGGCGCAGTGGTTAAAAATCCGCCTGCCAATGCAGGGGACATGGGTTTGATCCCTGCTCCAGGAAGATCCCACATGCTGCGGAGCAATGAAGCCCGTGTGCCACAACTATTGAGCCCAAGTGCCGCAGCTACTGAAGCCCACCTGCCTAGAGCCTGTGTTCCACAAGAGAAGCCACAGAAATGAGGAGCCTGTGCATCACAACAAAGAGTAGCCCCCGCTCACCGCAACTAGAAAAAGCCCATGTGCAACAATGAAGACCCAACATAGCCAATAAATAAATAATAAATTTATAATATAAAGAAAAGTATATCTTAAAAAGGCAATTATACAAATATGAAAAGATGAGCCACAGACCTGGAGAAAATATTTGTAAAGCAAATATCTGACCAAGAACTTCTATCTAAATTATCTAAAAACACTTTTATAACTTGTTAGAATAGAAACCACTGAATTAAAAAATGTGCAAAATATTTGAAAATGTAACGAAAGAAACTCAGCAAATAAGCACATTAAATTATGCTCAAGATCATAAAATGTCTATTAAAACCATAATAAGATACTGCTACCTCCCCACTAGAAAGGCTAAAACTGAAAAGACTGAAAATACCACGCATTGGTAAGGATACACTGCTGGTGGGAATGTAAAAATTACACAACCCCTTTGAAAACAGTTAGCAACTTATTATAATGTTAAAAATAAACCTGCCACACAAATCAGCCTTTGCATTCTTAGGTATTTACCCAACCGAAAGTAAAGCATATGTCCATACAAAGATTTATACATAAATATTCATAGCAGCTCTATTTGTAATCATCTCAAACTGGATACAACCCAAACGCCTTATTGATATAAGTGAATGAACAAATTTTAGTGTATCCATATAATGGAATGCTACTCAGCAATAACAGTAAATTATTAATACATGCAACAACATAGATGAATCTTAAAATAATTATGCAGAGTGGAAAAAGCCGTAAAATAGAGTATACACTGTAGAATCCCATATAAATATATATATATAAACCTTGATAAAATGCAAACTAGTCTATAGTGACAGGAAGCAGATCAATGGTTGCTTGGGGAATAGTGGTTGTTGGCTAGGAAAGAGATTATAAATGGACACCAGGAAACTTTTAGGGGTAAAGGATGTCTTCATTGTCTTGATAGTGGTGATGGTATACATATATAAAAAACAAATTGTACGCTTTAAATATTTGAGGGATATATACGTGTGTGTGTATTTATTATTTTTTTAGTCTTCTGAGTATATGTGGTAATTGAAATCTTAGGCAGGATTATAGAATTAGAAGACAGTAGGGGTCTAGGAACAATCTTGATTACAACATATAATAGCTGGGTAGAGGAAGATGCATTTGCAAAGCAGACAAGAAGGAATGGGCAGAGAAGTAAAATAAATATTGTAGAACCTAAGGGGAAAGAATGTTTCAGGAAGGACTGAGTCATTTGTTAACAGTAAACACTGCTGCTAAGTGGTCAAATAAAATGAGAATAGTAAAATATATTTAGCTTAGAGACACTGGTGACCTTAGCCAGATGTTTTTATGGAGGAATGGGGCAGAAAGCTCAATTGTAGTGGGTTGATGGGAGGTAAAGAAATGGGGAGAGTGGATAAAAGTAACTCTTAAAGATTTTTGGCTGATACAAATAGAAAACAGAGATATAGGTGGAAGTGGCCAGAGGGAGAAGAGGAGTTACGGAAGGCATTTTTTTTTTTTTTTAATTGAGGGCATGGGAATTCCCTGGCAGTCCAGTGGGTTAGGACTCAGCGCGTTCACTGCCAGGGCCTGGGTTCAATCGCTGGTCAGGGAACTAAGAGTCCACAAGCCGCACGGTGTGGCCAAAAAAAAAGTAGGGCAAATACTACAACATTTGTAACAGTGTTGTGCTTAAGATGGCTCTTGAGAGTCAACTGTTAAATTTTCAAAAATTTTGCAAGCCATTAAAAAATAAGTTATATAAACTTAGAATTAGGCAAATTACATTAAAACCAAAGACATAAAAACTCAACTCATCACTTAATTATTTAACTATATTATACTATTATCTATACATGAGGTTGTTTATATTGATTGTATCTGTGTGGTGGGAATATTATCTGTAATGTTTACTCCTACATATCTCATCTCTATGTTCAGTGACATCATGTGGGTCAGTTGAACTTGGCCATGGAGTTCTGGGATATTTACACCACAGAAATTGGTAAATACTACAAATAATGGCTTTATTTTTGTTGTTGTTATTGATTGTCTAGCAAAAACATGATAGAGAAAATCTTAATGCTGGTTAAACTTTAAAATTGGGTCTGTGACCATTACACTCTGAATAGGACAAAAAATTGAGGAACTGTTATTCCAGTATTCAAAAACTATTATGTGATTCAGCAGAAAAGTCACTCACATCACAGATGAACATGCTACGTTCTGACACTTTGCATTTTTTTCACTTTCATCTTATTCACTAATAGAAACAAAAATATCGGTCAACACGCATGCCTCAACTACCCTTATTTGTTAGCTACAACCACAGGTTGGCTATGAATACACAAATTCACCAAGATAGCATTCAGTGAGAATCAACTGATAGTATGGAATTTACGATAAAGAGTAATTTTATTTGTAAATTGTGTGCTATACATACTTTTTGTTAGTAAAATACATAATCATGCACACATGTATGCACATTTTTCTAGATAGCCAGGTATTACACATTTATTAGCACATGTCAATAAACCATAATAAAACATCAGCAAAATTTTTAAAATCCATCTATATTTGTTGAATTACTATTCTTTGAGAACGTGAAATGACCTTAAAGCATGGACAAGACAATATGGGCTTGGGGCAAGAGTCAGAATATAGATATAAAATATATATGTGAGATGTATCCAATATAGTAAGGGACATGGCTGGGGTAAAGTTCAGAAGACATGGAATTTACCATCTTGGGTCAATAACCTAGATTCATACTAGACCATGATTAAAACTCAAGCAGTTCATTTCATTTATCATTCAATTAAGGCTCTATAATAAAAGTAATAAATACTTAATGTGGGCCAGACACTGTGCTAAGTATTTTAAGAATCCTTATGTAATAGGTATTATTACTACCGCCATTATATGAGCAGGGGAAAGTGAGGCTCCTGGAGATTTATTAACTTGCACAAATTTACAGAGCTACTTATTAGAAGAGCTAGCATTTGAACAAAGTTCTGCCTGACACTAGTTGTAAAGTCACTGGTGGAACTAACCACTGTATACTACTGCCTCTCTCTAATCTTTTTTCCAGCTTTATTAAGGTATAATCAATGAATAAAAGTTGAATACAGCAATGCAATGAAGAGTAGCCCCCACTCACCACAACTAGAGAAAGCCTGCATGCAGCAACAAACACCCAATATAGCCAATAAATAAGTATTTAAAACAAAACAAAAAACCAAAAAAACTTCTGTTGGCTGCACTGTCTTATTAGCGCTTTCCGCTCAAGGCTACTGTCTCCCCAGTCACTGCTGTGCAGGTGTGAACGTGTTACATCAGTTCATTTGTAACTGCAGTGTGAGCAAAAAATGGATGCCCCACTTGTAATCTGCACAAAAGAAGAGCAGCGTGCAGTGATTCATTTTTTTGTGGTCTGAGGGTGTACCTGATGCTGTTATTTATTGATGACTGTGTACAGTATGGAGAAAGTGTTTTGTTGTGAAGAAGTATGTATGAATGGATGGAGAAGTTCAAGGAAGGTTGCACAAGTGTTAGCCATCACAAAGAAGCCAGTTAAACTACAAAAAAAAAAAAAGCCGGACACATGTCCATGTCCACAGATTAAATGCAGAGGACTGCCATCCAAGGGCGTTGGGATCTTACATGACAATGGACGTCCGCACACTTCTGCCCACACTGCAAAAACTTCATTTTGAGGTGTTAAATCATCCTCCCTATGGTCCTGATCTTGCTCCACTGGACTTTCACCTGTTTGGTCCCCTGAAAGCAGCCCTACAAGGACGAAGATTCACTTCTGATGAAGAAGTGAAGACAGTGGTGCATTTGTGTCTCGCAGCTTAGCCTAAAACATTTTTTAATGAGGGAACACGAAAGCTTGTTGACAGATGGACAAAGTATATTGAAAAGCAAGGAGATTGTGTATTTGTCTCTTCTAAAAGTTAATTAAAATAAATTCTACAGCCAAAAAAAAAAGTTGAATATAAAGTGTACAAGTTGGTTTTAATATACATATACTTTGTGAGATAATTACACAATCTAGTTAATTATCACTTTGCACTCTCCATTTTCTTTTTTCTTACTCTTCAGTGAGAACACAAGATCTACTCTTGTAGTAAATTTCAAGTATAAAATACAGTATTGTTAACTGTAGTCACATTGCTGTATACTAGATCTCTAGAACTTATATAACTGAAACTTTGTATGATCTCCGCACTTCTCCCTTCACCCAACCCCAGGCAACCAACTTTCTATTGTTTCTATGAGTTTGACTATTTGAGATTCCACATTTAAATGAGACCATACATTGTGTGTGTGTGTGTGTGTGTATATACATCTCATATTTTCTTCATACATCAATGGACACTTAGGATGTTTCCATATCCTGGCTATTGTGAATAATGCTGCAATGAACATGGGAGTGGAATGCAGAGATATCTCTTGATATCCCTTGACATACTGATTTCATTTCCTTTGACTATATACCCAGTAGAGTTGCTCCAACACACCTAAATTTTTAATTTTTTGAGGAATCTCCATTCTGTTTTCCATAACGGCTATACCAATCTACATTCCCACCAACAATGTACAGAGGTACTCTTTTCTCCATATCCTTGCCAACACTTATCTTTTGACCTCTGATAAAAGATATTCTAACAGGTGTGATATGATATGACACTGTGTTTTTGATTTTCATTTCCCTGATGACTAGCACCTTTTCATATACCTGTTGGCCAATTTGAAAGTCTTCTTTGGAGAAATGTATATTCAGGTCATTTGCTTGTTTTTTAAATTGGGTCATTTGGGCTTTTGCTACTGAGATGTATAAGTTCCAGTTCCTTATATATTTTGGATATTAATCACTTATCTGATATAGCGTATACAAACATTTTCTCCCATTCTGTAGGTGGCCTTTTCACTCTGTTGATTTTGTTTCCTTTGCTGAGCAAAAGCTTTCAGTTAGGTGCAATGCCACTTTACTTTGTTGCTTTCATAGTTCTCTCTTTGTCCTTGAATTCTGACAACTTTATAGTATGGCTAGGTGTTGTCTTCTTTGGATTGACCCTCTTTGTAGTCCCTAGAGCTTCATGATATTTGATGTCCATTTCCCTTCCAAGTTTTGGAAAGTTTTCATTCATTATTTCTTTAAATAAGCTTTGTCTTTTTCTCTTCTCTTGCTGGGACATCCATAATTCATGGTTTTTATTTTCATTTTGATAGTGTCCCATAAGTCCTGTAGGATTTTTTTTTCTTTACTCTTTTCATTCTTTTTCCTTTTTGTTCATCTGACTGTATAATTTGAAATGACTTGTCTTCAAAGCTTAGTAACTTAGGATTTACTTTTGTGAAAGCATATTGACAAGTATTAAAATGTTATACTTGCATTTTGACACATAGTATAAATATAAAACACAAAACATCCAGTGTTAAACACTGATCTCCCATGGTTGCCTTGGATTTAGATATTGGTAGTTTATATTTCATAGAAGGCAACTTTCAAAGTTCTGTCAGTGCTTATAGTATGTACTATTATTCCTCATCAAAATCTTCATGAAATCTAAAAGGCTGATATTAAAAATGGTTATTATTTTTTTCTTAAATATTCTAAAATGTGGCCAGTTTGGAGTAGCTTTCAGATTTTCGGGTCAGGAAAGATTATACTGAATACTCAAGAATATGTTTTAACACATTAAGGATAAGTTTGTTTACAGTTACAATAGGAATGCGTTCAACACTGAAAGAAAATACCCTGAGAAAACACGAAAGGTATTTTGGGCCAAGTTACTTCTTAGTGAAAATAATATATCATCTTGACCAATTTTTAAACCGAATTCTTAAAAAGTATTAAAAATGTTTTTTTATAGTTGTCAAACTATTTCAACTCCTAAGAAATAAATTTTCAAATTAAGAAATTATCTTTGTTGCTTAGAAAATATGTTTTACGTTTAATCTCAAGTTCACTTTAAATTCTGGACATATAATTTAATACCTAAGAAGACTCTAGCTAAATTATTTGGTAATATTTATAGGGTGATACTTCTCTGGGTAGACATGTTTCACAGAACAGTTTTTAATTAATTCTGGAAAAAAATCACTTGATAATTTTATTATTATTATTATTTTTTTTTGGGGGGGTACACCAGGTTCAATCATCTGTTTTTATACACATATCCCCGTATTCCCTCCCTTCCTTGACTCCCCCACCTCGAGTCCCCCCCACCCTCCCTGCCCCAGTCCTCTAAGGCATCTTCCATCCTTGAGTTGGACTCCCTTTGTTATACAACAACTTCCCACTGACTATTTTACAGTTGGTAGTACATATATGTCTGTGCTACTCTCTCGCTTCGTCTCAGTTTCCCCTTCACCCCCCGCCCCCTCCCATACCTCGAGTTCGCCAGTCCATTCTCTGTATCTGCATCCTTGTTCTTGTCACTGAGTTCATCAGTACCATTTTTAGATTCTGTATATGTGAGTTAGCATACAATATTTGTCCTTCTCTTTCTGACTTACTTCACTCTGGATGACAGATTGTAGTTCTATCCACCTCATTACATATAGCTCCATCTCATCCCTTTTTATAGCTGAGTAATATTCCATTGTATATATATGCCACATCTTCTGTAATAATTTTAAATACAGTTAATGATAGGCTGATGAATGGATTAACAGTTTAGTAATTTAGATGGCCTAAGGTCCAATAAAGGCAACAAGCTGATAATTGCTCAATATGCAATTCTGCCCATTAGTAATACTAAGCCAAGAACTTGATATTTTACTCAGTTATATTACATATTTCCATGTATGTGATTTGATCAACAAAACAATAGGCGCACAATGTCAAGATTTCTCCTTATTGAGAGCAGCTCAGTGATTTGGGGAGTTGGTTAGTATAATACAGAGAACATAGGGGAAAAGTACAAAATGGCACTTAAAACCAATACACATACTCATTTCATTATGGTCATAACTAAGAATATTAACTTCTGTGTAATTAGCTTTTCTTTAGAGCATAAATCAAAGCCATTAACTTGAACTTGACGTATATACACAATACATAAACAACCTTATACAAAGTACCTTTGGTATATTATATTACATTCTAAAATATTGGAAACTGAATATCTGTGCTGATTTGTCTTTTGACTAAATGTAACAAGAACAGAACAACATTCAACAAAGGAGCCCTCAAAGTTAAAAATGTCTTCCTCTCCCTTTCTATGTAGCACAGGCTACACAATGTCCTGAGAGGACTTATGATGAGAAAACTGTCAATCACAGCTTTAAGCCCTTGGTTTGGAAGAAGCTAATGAGAAAGCGTATTAGAAGGTGAGACTTCATGTTTGTTTCCAAATAAGTGGTCTTAAACTTTTTGTATAAGAAGAAAAATTAGTTCATATATATATGAACTAATATGTATACATACACACACACACACACATATATATACACACCATTCATTTTTACAGCTTGCAGGTGAAGTCCAACACTTGGTTTATACAAAGTCTATGAGATGAGGTCATCTAATCTTAAATTGTGAAATCACTCAAGTCCTTAGCATATTCTCTCCCCAGTAAGAGCACAGCATGCCTGGATATGTCACTGGTCATCTCTAATAAAAGTTAGTTCCAAAGACTGGGAGATTTCTGCTACAGTCATGCATTCCTTTTAACATCTTGTTTATTAACAAAAATCAGCAATCCAGCTTTCCTTAGGTCCTCATGGGCTAACATTATATACAGTTCTCTAATTACAGAAATTCTTGGTCTGTACTGTCCACAACAACTATTACAAACTCTGTGTTAGTATAGTAAATGTTCCAGGAAGAATGAAGAGATTCTTGGCCACCAGTATTCCACATTAGGAAGCATGTGTTAATCACTATGCCTTCTACATTACTTCCTACTCTAAGGGATGTATGCACAATTTCATTCACAGAAAATTGGTAAAGGATGATACTTTTCCTTGCATTACCCACCCCAGCAATCATAACTTTGTGCTCCTGGTTCTTGAAGAGTCTCCATATCCTAGTGAAGAGAATTCCCATTCGTGGGCAGCTGATGCCCTTTCCAGCCACCTGGGTGACCAGGACACCCGCAGCTCAGGCTGAAGCGGGAGGAGGAAGATGTGCTGGGGCTGGCACCTCTGCTGCTGCTGCTCCTGCGCTGACTGCTGGCCAGCTTCCTAGGAACCAGAGGGAGGCCACAGCTCCCTGCCACACCCATGGCCCAGATGCTGCCTCTGGGGCACTCTTCTGGCTTGTGGACGTGGCCTCCATGTTGTCTGCAATGAGCCTCCTGGACCTCTGTCCTCCTCTAGCTCCAGTGACTTGTCTTGAAATTCAATAATTCTTTTTTCTGATTGATCAAGTCTGCTGTTGAAGTTTTCCATTGAATTGTTAATTGTTTCTATTGTATTCTTCAGCACCACCATTTGTGTTTGGTTTTTTTTAATCATTTCTATCTTGTTGAAATTCTTCTTTTGTTCATGTGTTGTTTTCTTGATACTATTATCAATCTTTGTTCTCTTATAGCTCACTAACAATTTGGTACTCTCTATGAAAATGTATAACGCATGTATTGCTTGATTCAAAGGGAATTTGTCATACAAAGATCTCACAAGCAGGCAAAAATATAAAGAGTTTTCAGTAGCATTGTTTTAGTAGGGAAAAGTTGGTGACAATGTAAATGTTCATCAGTATCAGACTGGTTAAATTAATCATAGTTTAATTATGCTACACAGCTATTATTATATATAGAATACCAGATCGCTAGTAATGTGGGTTATAATATATCTATATATACTGCCATGAAAAAGTTACTGAAGATATACTGTTTAGCAAATAAAACAATTTGCAACACAAAATGTATGTTATGATGCCAGGTGGCCACATAAACATGATATATGAGACACAGTGGGTTAGTTAGATAGATGGATGGTTAGATACAGCTGTTTGTGGATGCATAGAATCATCCTGAAAGTATATACACAGGCTCAAGTGAGGACTTCTGAAGAAAGAGTGGACTGAAAAATGGGACTACACTTACTTTTTTCCTTTGTTGCCTATGTAGTACATTAAAACAACATGGGCCTATATTTACTTTAAACAATACTAGCCTCCACATTGTATTTTTACCACTGCCAGAATCAATGGATGTGGAGTCAGTAATCAATAATTTTAGTGTGGTTGGTACATAAGATAAAGATGAGGCAGTCCCTTGGTTTACTCTTTGTCTGCACAGCCAGATTAAGACACAAAGTCAGGTTAGTTCAATACATATACAAGAGGGTCTAAAATGTTCTTGTCATTCCCAGATGCCAGTGACAAGAGCTTTACTTGAACACTGAAGTAGAAATGTAGAAAATATAGCATAAGACCATTAAATCTTCCTATTTCCGTAATGGAATGGCATGTGGAAAGGTGAGGAAAAATCATAAATAGCTTCTAAAACTCACAAAAATGTACATTAATGTTCAAACTCGGCCAGCTTCCAACTTTCCTACTGTTAGTGTGCAAAAATGAGAGCAAGTATAAATGTGTGACACATTTTGACAATTTTTTCAATGCATATAAGCAGGCAGAAAAATAGCATCCTAGAAAAGCTTCAAGTATCACGTAGGCTACTCAGCTGACACCCATAAAGTCATTTCTGGATGTGATTTCTCTTGTTCTAATCTACAGTCTTATAGTATTGTTAAAACTTGACCACATCTTAATGCTGATTTCATGATCTTTTAATTAAATCCAGTTCAAAGAAAGGACTCAGTTGCCCAACCATATGTGTCACATCTGGGGCAATGGAAATAATTATGCTCTTGATTTAATGCAGTCTGTCTCTTTCCTGAACATTTTTGGTGGGAGACATAGGTGGAAAGCTAATAGAAGAGGAGGAAAAGATGGGCATCCAGGGGAAGTTATACTAAATATTGAAAGGAGAATGATTTAAAAGAGGACATAGTCATGAAAATTATACTTAAGCATGGAGAAATCTAATAAGAGACTTCTAAATCGATAACATTTCAGAAACTGATCCTTAACTAATAATTTGGGTTTGACAAAACGGATGAATAGGTATCTCTTGCTTTCCTCCATTTCAGTTCAGGTAGGCTGTCCCTAAAATGGCCCCAAAGGCCCTCTCGCCTCCTGAGATGAAAGCCCTTGTGTAATTCCTCCTCCAACGTGGAGTGGAACTAGTGACTTGCCTCAAACAGAATACAGCAAAAGCGATATAACAGGAAGTCATTTCTAGAGGATAGTTTATAAAAAGGCTCTGGCTTCCGTTTTACTTTCCATCTCTCACCCTATCTCATTCATATTCCCTCTCTGCCATTGTTCTGAGTCATTCTTTGCCCAAGTAGTAAGGAACTGATATCACTAGCCATACTCAGGGAGGAACTTAGGCCAGCTAAACACCAAGCAGGTGAGCTGGGAAGTGAATCCTTTCAAGTCTGCTAAATGCCACGTGAGTGAGCTTGAAAGCAAGTCCTCCCTCTTTTGAGCTGTGTTAGAGATCTTCTAGCAGAGGCTCCTCCGTATTCCTGACCCACAGCAACTCTGAGATAATAAATGTCTGCTCTTTGAAACCACTAAGTTTTGGGGTAACTGGCTACACAAAAATAAATTATGTAGTGAATTTTTTTCTAAAAAAATTATATTTAATTTGTTTCATAAATCATTCCATTTTAATGTATGAGAAGAAGAAGCTCCCTATTTAAAAATATTCAGAGGTGTTATGTTTTTCTGAAAATAAAAGATAATTTAGTAAAATGTAATCACCCCAATTATTAGTTTTGTTAAATTTAGTTTTCTTATAATAAGAAGTCCTAAGGTATGGCATACTTTAGGGTGCGCACTGTAACCTGAAATGCAGTGGCTAGGTCATAAATGAAAATATGCAGAGTAATGTCAACTTAGCTGAGTTCTTTATGGATGCCAGGCACCATTCAAGATGCTTTTTAAAAAAAAAAAAAAAAACATGTATTACAATATTTAATCCTCACCCAAAAAAACTAATTCAGTAGATTTTTTTTTTTTAACTCCCATTTAACTTGGGAAGAAACAGGCAAGGAGGGCAATGGGGGTTAAGCAACTTGCCCAAAGTCACAGAGCAAAGAAGATTCAAACTCAGGCACTCAGAATCCAGAGCCCACCATCTCAAACACAACAGTGGGCCAACTAAGAACCTATGTTTAATTCTGGGACTGCCCTGCTTGTATGGAGTGTTCTGTTCTCTTTGATCACAAAGCAGCGAAATTTTAGATGATAGATGCAAATGTTAGCAAGGACAGACACTAAGCTGTAATGAATCAGAGACTCCCTGGGAGATAGTATAATTTGAGTAGTTAAGAATGAGGACTTTATCCTATCACTACAACAGCAGGAAGAGGCAGGGGGAGGAACTAATGATACCAGAGCCTGGTGAGAGCTGCAGCCTTGAAACGGGGCAGCCCAACGGGAGCTGTGACCATGGAAGGACATGGCCACTGTCAGAACTCTGCTAAGGCAAAGGGCGGGTGGGTAAGAAGAAGTATCCCACCTGGTCGGTTCCTCCAATCTCCAGCCTCCTGACACTTCCCCACATTGGCCAAACCCAACTGCAAACCAGAGGGAAAGGACCCCTGGGTAATAGAGTCCACTGAGCTCCCTCTCTTGGGGAACAGAACAGGGCAGAGATGGGAGAAAATGGATTTGGCTGGCTTACCACCTCACCTAATTAAAAGATGCTGACTGTGTTAAAACAAACAACAACAACAAATAATAATAAGAAAGAAAGAAAAGAAAAAGAATGAGGACTTTAGAAGAGCCTAAATTCCAATCCCACTCAGCCAATAGTCATGTGTGCAACTTGGGTTAAGTGACTTACCCTCTCAGGTTCATTTCATCAAATGTAAACTGGTGATGAACACATGTGTCCCTCCCTCGTAAAGCTGGAGTAAGCATTAAAGGAGGTAATACCTGGAAGGGTTTGCAGTAGTCCCTAGATACGGTAAGCACTTCATAAATGTTAACTATCTTTATTATGAAAATTAATATCTCACAGAGGAGAACAGAATTGAACACAGCGTTTTAGCTCTATTCTTTCCAGAGGAAAACAGCTATCCAAATAAGTGGAGAAAGTAGGTTAAAGGAGAAATACAGTGAAAGAAAGTAGGACATATTGATATTCTACAATGCCAACTGTGCTTTGCATACATAATTTTCTTTAACCTTCACAGCAGACTAAGTAAATAGTTTTTTCTCTTTTACAAATGAAGAAACTTTAAAGGAGGAACTTATCCAAGGTTTCAAAAGCTGACTGGTAACAGGTATCACCAGTGGGTATTGAAATCAATGAACATCTGGACCCTCTTTTACCATGAGAGACTTCTGGGTTTAAAAAACCAGAGGAGTGGAGGAATTACCCTAAGTTGTGAAGGCATGGCCCGCAATTTAGTTAAATTTAGATGTTCCTTATATTCCATCCATACACATATATCCACTGCCTGCCTGATGCAAGCTTCTGCGCAAGATACTCACAGTTGCCAGGCAGGGCTGTGCCCAGCCAAGGGAGAAAGGGGGTTGAAATCCAGCCCATGATCCACTCGCCAAGCCTCGAACCTAAGGGCATACATTTGCCAAAGAGGTACTTTTTCTAGTTTACACATAGTGAAACGTGAGCTAATGGAGACCCTAAGATTATGGTGATGGGTATGACCTAATCCCTGCAGTCTACAGAAAATTCAGATTGTGCCTAGATGATCTGATAGAAAGCACCTGAATTCTTTAGTATCTAGCGATGTCGAGTGAGAGCTACCTGGCCTAAGGGTAAAGAAGCAGGATGGAATTAAGATATAAAACCTCGAAGAGGAGGCCAGAGGTAAGCTGTACCCAAAAGGATCTTAGGTAAAGTAACTAAACTAACCTGGAAATGTATTTACCTGTAGCCCAAGATTACTCTCTGTGAGATTAATTTCTTATACTCTTAACTACTGCCTTGACGTAATACTGATGGAGAGAAATGGCAGGCAGTTATGGCACTGGCGAGGTGGTGGGGTGTTTACAAGGCTAAAGAGGAGACTCAGGCTCACTTCAGCCTGGGGGCGGAAGAAGCAAAATAACGCAGGGTGGCCTCTGCTGTTACACCACAACTTATTTTTACTCTTTACTGAGTGATTTGCAGCACTGTTTTCTACACCTTTATTTTACAATTCCTAAATGAAATTATAACAACATAAGGCTAACTATGTCTATAATTATATACTTTTTCAACTCATGGAACATTGACACAAATCTCTAAAGAGGAGTATTTCTCATGAAACAACCAAGGATTTCATTTTATGTTTTAGAGGAAGCATTTGATCAGAAGTTTAATTCAGGATTTTGAATGATCAATAGCAATGTCATTTCAGTTGTGAAAGATTCTTTTATTTTCTGAGGACCTTTCAAGCTATATAAGATGGTATCATCTTTAAATATTTAGGGGAGAAAATGCATTTCTTCTTTTTTAGCTCTGATATACATATAATGTCACAGTTGTAAGAAATTACTTCCTAATTTTTATTGCAATGTAGTGGTCACATTTATTCCAAGACATGTTCCAGCTGATATTATATTGGGTTGGCCAAAAGTTCCCTCAGTTCTTAAGTAAAAAGACATTTTTCATTTTCACCAAGAACTTTATTGAACAATATACTTATCGTTTTGTTCCACTACCTTCTGCTATTTTCAGGCAACTTCATAATTCTGTCTTCCCAAAACTTTTTATCTTTTTGAGCAAAGAACTGTTCCAGGTGCCTTTTACAGTCTTCCAGGGAATTGAAATTTTTTTCCATTAAGAGAATTTTGTAAAGACCGAAATAAATGGAAACCCGAAGTTGCAATGTTTGGTGAATATGGCGGATGAATCGGAACTTCCCAGCCAAGCTGTACCAGTTTTTGCCTGGTCATCAAAGAAATACGCGGTCTTGCGTTATCCTTACGGAAGATTATGCATTTTCTGTTGACTAATTCTGGATGCTTTTCGTCAAGTGCTGCTTTCAGTTGGTCAAACTGGGAGCAGTACTTGTTGGAATTTATCGTTTGGTTTTCTGGAAGGAGCTCATAATAGAGGACTCTCTTGCAATCCCACCACATACACAACATCACCTTCTTTGGATGAAGACCAGCCTTTGGTGTGGTTGGTGGTGGTTCGTTTCACTTGTCTCCCCGCTCCCCATCTCTTCTGTTCCACGTTATCATACAGTATCCACTTTTCATCACCCATCACAATTTGTTTTAAAAGCAGAACATTTTCATTACGTTTAAGTAGAGAATCGCATGTGGAAATATAGTCAAGAAGGTTTTTTACGCTTATGTGGAACCCAGACATCAAAGTTGTTAACATAACCAAGTTGGTGTAAATGATTTTCAACGCTTGATTTGGGTATTTTGAGTATGTTGGCTATCTCCCACATGGTATAACAGTGATCTCAATGTCTCGATTTGATCGCTATCAACTTCAACTGGGCTACCCAACTGTGGAGCATCATCCCGTGAGAAATCTCCAGCATGAAACTTCGCAAAGCACTTCTGACATGTTCCATCAGTCATAGCACCTTCTCCGTACGCTGCACAAATCTTTTTGTGTGTTGCAGTTGCGTTTTTACCTTTCTTGAGATAATAAAGCATCATACTCCAAAAATGTTGCTTTTTTCTTCCATCTTCAATATTAAATGGCTACACAAAAATTCACCAATTTTGATAAGTTTTTTTAAAATGCACACGGAAATGACAGCCGTCACAATACGATCTAACAAAATTGTTTTGAATGAGGTTAAAGACAACTAAGTGCTACTATAGCCACGGAATGAACTTTGTGGCCAACCCAATAGCATATTCAAAATAAGCAAAAGCCATAGCAGTATGAGAAGGTGTGGGACAGAGATTTAGGTACAAAAAGAAGAATTTACATCCTGGAGTCAGGGGGGGTTGTTTGGTATGCAATGGAAGCTTACACTAGCATAAGCAACGGGGAGATTTTATTATAAAGATGTACCTCTTTCTCCCAGACTCCAAGGGCAAAAATATAGCCAGATTCATGAGGTAGTGGAAACGTGCATTGAAAAGTCATCTGAAAACTATTCATCCTGTGTGTCTGTCTTTCTCTTTTCTTGTGGCCTCATGGTCTTTCATTGTTGCTTCTATTTGATGTTTTCATTTTGCTTTCTCTACAGACTGGCTCTCACAGCTCATTTCTACACCCACCATGAGAGGGTTACCCCACAACTCTCAAGTCATCATTATGTTCCAAATAGATTTGCTGTTAAATCATGATGACCAACAAAAGAATGGAAATTGTAGAAAGAAGAGAATGATCCTTGGTATCTAGTCCTGTGGTGACCTGCTATTGGGATCACATGCATATACCCCTTCTCATATAGTTTTCCCCATTCCAAAGGGATAAATTGAGTCCCTGCTTATACTATTTTAACAAAGGCTTTTATCCACTTATAAAGAGGTAATCAAATGTTTCAGTGACAAATCCTTCCATTGAAAATTAAGAAAAAGATAAAAGGTGAAAAAATGAAATAGAGACAATGTCCTGCTGAAAGAGAAGAAGCATTGTTCTGTAATAGTTACCACCAGCCCAGTGGTTCTGAAAATTGTGCATAACTTGGAGAAATTGTTAAAACACAGACTAGTGGACCCAGAAATTCCCAGAGGTTCTGACTTAGTAAGTAAAGGGTGAGGCATGAGAATGTGTGTTTTCACCAAGTTTCCCAGGGCCACATACCACTGTACGTGATCCACTGCCTCAGTCATACCCCTGTGTCAGCATGTTTGTCATTATGATTTTTGGCTGAGTGCAAATTGCCTTTCAGTTTTTCTCAGTCAAAACTTAGAGATGTTCTGCTGTGCTGGAATCAGGCAGGCAGGCAGGCAGTAATATAGGAAGGAAAAGGAAACCACCCAGAGACTGCCTGATTGGTTTTGTAAAATACCGACTTCTCCATTAAATAGCTGCTGAAATTAGGCTGTCCTGCAGTTCCTTTCTGAACCTGTTACTCTGTATTTCTATTGCTGCAGAAAAAGGAAAATGAAAATAAGGACAAAGCAAACAAAACCTGGCTTGATAAGATATGATACTGCAGAGTAGATTGCTGCATTCCATAGAGCACTGCACCGCATAGGGATATTAAAATGGAAAGAACTTAGCTCATTCACTTTGTTGTACAGCAGAAACTAACACAACATTGTAACGCAATTATACTCCAATAAAGATGTATAAAAAAGATTTTAATATAGCAAGAGGAATCAGAACATTTTGCTTTAGTTAATTAGATAAAAAAACATTTATTTTCAAGTGTCCAGAAATCAGTCAGAATGTTACAGTAGAATCTTAAAGGACATTAAATAAAAGATTTATTTCTCCAAAAAAAAAAAAAATGGAAAGAACACACACTTGAGATAAAAAAAAATAAAATGTTTACAGTTTCATAAGGCACCATTTTATAAAAAGATTAAGAATTAAGTAATTCACCTTGCTTTCCGGAGAAAAATATCTTGGGAGAAATAATAAAAGATTTGAAATAACAGGAAAACAAATTCTTTTAAAAATGTTTTAAAGTTGTGTGTTCACTGAAAGCCTCAGTTTTGAAAAAAATCTCCTCTACATACAATATGTCCTGGTCTCTTGGGTGTTAATATTAGCAAGTGCCAAACAGCTATATCTGTAGATACATGACACTATGTATTTGTCAAAATCCACAGAACTTTATAGCAGAAAGAGTGAACCTTAATGTCTGTAAATTCAAAGTGAATAATTTAGGAGGGAATGGAGACTGTGGCAAAAGAATGTAACTCTATTACAAATGTGTACAGCAACTTCACTGAAGGAAGAGGGCACAAGAGATGCTGACAAAAGTAATTTTGGAAATGAGTGAAGGCGGTAAGATTAAAGGCAAGAGTAGTGGTATATAAACCCTGTACTCTCGTTGATAAATTTCCCATGGAAATACAGGTTAACAATTCTGAGCCCACTATACTAGAATTGAACAATTAGGTAATGGATGGCAAATGGTGGGAGCCAGGGTTCTTGCCGTTGGAGTGGGAGGAGGAGATTACAAGCAATGGGAGCAGGTGTGAATGGTCATGTGGTAAAGGATTAGAGGAGGAAACATCAGTTTGAACTTGTTTAGTTAAATAATGATAGATGCATACAGAAATCTTTATAGACATGTATATACAAAGATTGGTATAGACACATATGTTTCTTTGCTCTATTAGCTGAAAGGACCTAGAAGCAATGACACCCCAGTGGCAATGAGCACAACCAGTACCCAGATCTTGGTTTCTACTATTTCTTCCATAAGTGCAACCAGGGCTCTTTGGAGAAAGGCTGATTCAAGGATTGTGGCAGGTAACAGACCAGGGAAGCCTGGAGCATCTTTTAGTGCCACAAATTAAGGAAATGCTCAAAGAATCAGAATGATGGGAGTATGTGAAAGGGACACAGGAACCAAGAGGAAGAGCTCTCAATGGCCAAAGCTGGAACAATCTGAGTAACAACGTGGTATTAAATTGCAGCCCAAAGTACAAAATATATAACCACAAGTCTATATTGATATAAATGACTGAAGAAATAAGTGGGGGAGAATAGACAAATCTTTCTCTGGAAGATTTAATCTAGATAATCTGCTCTCAAGGAGATGGAGCACAGGAAGTTGTACATAGTGATCTCCTTCCAGAGTGTAGAATATGGAAAGGGGGTGAAATAGTAACTTTACAGTGGAGAAGCCTGACAAACTACCTCAGCCCGGTGGTCAAGGTTAATATCATCAGTGATAAGACATGTGGGGAGCATGGACCCTTGATCTGATGTGATGAGAATGGCACTTTACCTCTGTGATCTTCCTCTCCGAAACATAACTCCAGTCTAATTATGAAGAAAACATCAGAAAAATCCTGATTGAGGGACTTTCTACAAAATACCTATCAGTAATCCTCAAAACTGTTAAGGTTGTTAAAAGCATAGGAAGAGAAACTATCACAGCTATGTTATTTTCATGTAGGAGAGACTGGCTAAAATTCTCAATCCTTTTTAACTACTTTTCGTCACCTCAGAGTAAATCCTAAGAGCTCCCAGCACAAAGTACTGCACATGGCAGTGGTATGGATGGCAGCTGAAAACACTGAGGAAATTCAGCTGTTGCCAAGACATTTCTCTCAGATTTCACCAAGTTTGAGTCCATCTTGAGAGGTCAACCTGCACAAAAAAAGTGAGAATTGGCTCCTGCTCCTGAGCTGTCCTTCACCTTGGCCACCAACTAAATCAACTCAACAAAAAACTATGGGAGGGAAAAAAGAAAGTTAAGACAGAACGATGTAGGAGGAGTGGCCAAGATGGCAGAGCAGGAAGACACTGAGCTCATCTGCTCCCATGGGCACACCAAAATTACAACTATTTACAGATCAACCATCAGTGAGAATTACCTGAAGACTAGCAGAAAAGATCTACAACTAAAGATACAAAAAAGGAACCACAAGGAGACGGGTAGCGGGAGTGGAGATGTGGTATAGTCAAGACCCACACCCCCACGGTGGCGACCCACAGAGGGGAGGATAATTACAATTGCGAAGTTTCTCTCCAAGGAGCCAAAGGGTCTGAGCCCCACACTGGGCTCCCACACCGGGAAGACGAGCACCTAGGACATTTGGCTTTGAAGTCCAGTGGGGCTTACTTTCAGGAGAGCCAGAGGGCTGTGGGAAATAGAGACTCCACTCTTAAAGGACCACATGAAACCTCACATTCTCTGAGACCCAGGGCAGAAGTAGTAATTTGAAAGGAGCCTGGGTCAGACCCACTTGCTGATCTTGGAGAGGCAGGAGGGAAACGGGGCTCACTCTGGGGACATAGATGCTGGCAGCAGCCATTTGGGGGAGCTCATCCTACTACACAGACACTAGTGCTGGCAAGTGCCATTTTGGAATCCTCCCTCTAGCTTAGTAGTGCTGGGACTACCAGCCAGTTGGCACAAGTTGTAATATGATGACAGATAGTAACTAGATTTATCATGATGATCTTTTTTTTTTTTTCTGGGAGTATGACTGCTTTACAATGTTGTGTTAGTTTCTGCTGTACAATGAAGTGAATCAGCTATATGTATACCTATACCACCCCCAACCCCAGACGTCTCTCCCACTCCACACCACCCCCCTATCCCACCCATCTAGGTCATCACAGAGCACCGAGCTGAGCTTCCTGTGCTTTATAGCACGTTCCCACTAGCTATCTATTTTACTCATGGTAGTGTATATATGTCAATCCTAATCTCCCAATTTGTCCCATCTATGTCCCTATTCCTACCCTGCAAATAGGTTCATCAGTACCATTTTTTTTAGCTTTCGTATATATGAGTATGAGTTAGCGTACAGTATTTGTTTTTCTCTTTCTGACTTACTTCACTCTGTATGACAGTCTCTAGGTCTATCCACCTCATTGCATATAGCTCCATTTCATTCCTTTTTATGGCTGAGTAATATTCCATTGTATATACGTGCCACATCTTCTTTATCCATTCATCTGTTGATGGGCATTTAGGTTGCTTCCATGTCCTGGCTATTGTAAACAGTGCTGCAATAAACACTGTGGTACATGTATCTTTTCGGATTATGATTTTTTCAGGGTATATGCCCAGGAGGGGGATTGCTGGGTCATATGGTAGTTCTATTTTTAGTTTTTTCAGGAACCTCCATACTGTTCTCCACAGTGGCTGTACCAATCCTATAACTAGATTTACCATAATGATCATTTTGAAATATACAAAAACATTGAATCATTATGTTGTGTACCTGGAATTAACATTGTAGGTGAATTATACTTCAAAAACAAAAATAAACTCATAAAAAAGAGATCAGATTTGTGGCTACCAGAGGCAGGGGTTCGGGAGAAGGGGAGGAATTGGATGAAAATAGTCAAAAGGTACAAACTTCCAGTTATAAGATAAATAAGTACTAGGGACATAATGTACAACATGATAAATACAATTAACACAGCTGTCTGTCATATATGAACGTTGTTGAGAGTAAATCCTGAGTCCCCATCACAAGGAAAAAAATGTAGATTTTCTCTATTTCTTTAATGTTGTATCTGTATGAGATGATGGATGCTCACTAAACTTGTGATAATCATCTCCTGATGTATGCAAATCAAATCCTTGTGCTGTACACCTTAAACTTATACAGTGCTGTATCTCAATTCTATCTCAATAAAAACTCAAAAGAGAAAAAAAATGGAATGATGTGATAGAAAGTGAAGTCTGAGAAGAATCACTTGAATTGTGACCTAAGTGGGAGCTGGCCATATGACTGAGGGAGGGACTGTTAGGGCAGAGAAACCACAAGGGTAAAGACCCAAGAAGGGAAGGAGTCTGATAATGAAAGGAAGATGTAGAGGCACAAGAAAGGGTGCTAGATGAGATTAAAGAGGCAGGAAGTTGGGTCCGGTGGTACCTTGAAGGTCAGGGTCCACTGTTTGCATTTATCCCTAGTGCAATGGTAATCATTTGAGGATTTTAAGTACCAGAGGGGTGTGACATGATGACCTTTTTTTTCCTTAACCTTTTTTATTGAAGTAACACATACAAACATACATTAGACTGAATACATCGTATATACAGATTAAAGAGCTAACTCGTGGATGACTATCCAAGTATCTACGTGTTAATTGTCCTCCAACATCAATATCATAACTCTGAAAGTTCTATCCTCTTTGCTTACGAAAGAAAAATCATTTTATCTTTTTTATTGGGGTAAAATTGTTTTACAATGGAAAAATCATTTTAATTGAACCATGTGAAAAAAAAAAAAATCACAGATCATATGTGACCTATTGGCACAGATTTTTGTCCCTGCCCCTGGATTTTCTTTTCACGCACACAAAAGATTAAATGGTAGAGTGGAGTGCAAAATAACTTCCTCTTAATGACCTTTTCCTGCTCAGATGTTTTAGCTCCATTTTATATCAATAACTAGGTTGCTGAGTGCCACCAATGGCAAAGAATTATTAAAGAGAAACATTTTCTCCAACTTTTTTTTTGCTATTAATATTTTGGTAGATTTTCTTTAATCTTTTGTTACGCATTGTTTTTTTTTTTTTATAAATTTATTTATTTATTTATTTTATTGGCTGTGTTGGGTCTTTTTTTTTGCTGCCCGCGGGCTTTCTTTTAGTTGCGGTGAGTGGGGGCTCCTCATTGCCGTGGCTTCTCTTGTTGCGGAGCATGGGCTCTAGGCGTGTGGGCTTCAGTAGTTGCGGCACATGGGCTCAGTAGTTGTGGCTCACAGGCTCTAAAGCACAGGCTCAGTAGTTGTGGCACACGGGCTTAGTTGCTCCGTGGCATGTGGGATCTTCCTGTGGCAGGGTTTGAACCCGTGTCCCCTGCATTGGCAGGTGGATTCTTAACCACTGCACCACCTAGGAAGCACCACACATTGATTTTTTAATACAATTTCTTACTGAGATATAATTCACATACTCTAAAATTAACCCCTTTAAACTACAGAGTTCAGTGGTTTTTGGTATATTCACAAAGTATGCAGCTATCACCACTATCTAATTCCAGAACAGTTTCATTATCCCCACATGAAAATCTGTACCCTTTATATTTCATCAACCAATCCTCTCATCACTTTCCCATCCAGCCCTAGGAAACTACTAATCTACTTTCCTTCTTTACAGATTTTTCTAGTATGGACATTTCATATAAATGTAATCATACAATATTTTGCCTTTTGTGTCTGGATTCTCTCACTGAGCATAATGTTTTCTAAGTTTATCTATCTTACAGTACGAATCAGTACTTCATTCCTTTTTATGACTGACTAATATTCAGTTGTATTGCTATACCACATTTTGTTTACCCATTCATCAACTGATGGACATTTGAGTTTCCTCCACTTTTTGACTATTATGAATAATGCTACTATAAACATTCATTTACGAGTTTTTGTGTGGACATATGTTTTAGATTCTCTTGGGTATATATCTAGGGATGGAATTATTGGGTTCTGTAACTATGTTTAACATTTTAAGGAACTTCCAAACTGTTTTCCAAGAGGCTGTACTTTTTATATTCTCAACATCAGTGTATACAGATTTCATTTCCTCTACATTTTTGCCAACAATTATTATTTTCTATGTTTTTGACTATAGCCATCCTAGTGAGTGCTCTCTCATTGCCATTTGCATTTCCCTGATGAGTAATGATATGGAGCATCTTTACACATTGTATGCCTATAAGCAAAGATTTTTGTTATTGCTTTGTACAGTTGTTTTTTAAATCAGATAAAAACTTATAAAAATACATGTATACTATCATATTTCCTATTGCCTTTTTGGGTGTTCTTCACTTATTAATGAGGGTTTAAGTTATTGTCTATATCCCTTCATTTCAGCATAAAGGACTCTCTTTAATATTTCTTATAACCATATGATCCAGTAATCTCACTACTGGGCATATACCCAAAGAAAACCATAATCCAAAAAGAAACATGTACCATAATGTTTATTGCAGCACTATTTACAATAGCCAGGACATGGAAGCAACCTAAATGCCCATCAACAAATGAATGGATAAAGAAGATGTGGCATATATATACAATGGAATATTACTCAGCTATAAAAAGGGATGAGATGGAGCTATATGTAATGAGGTGGATAGACCTACAGTCTGTCATACAGAGTGAAGTAAGTCAGGAAGAGAAAGACAAATATTGTATGCTAACTCACCTATACGGAATCTAAAAATGGTACTGATGAACTCAGTGACAAGAACAAGGACGCAGATGCGGAGAATGGACTGGAGAACTCGAGGTTTGGGAGGGGGCGGGGGGTGAAGGGGAAGCTGAGACGAAGCGAGAGAGTAGCACAGACATATATATACTACCAGCTGTAAAATAGATAGCCAGTGGGAAGTTGTTGTATAACAAAGGGAGTTCAACTTGAGGATGGAAGATGCCTTAGAGGACGGGGACGGGGGGGGGGGGGGGGGGTGGAGTCAAGGGAGGGAGGGAATACGGGGATATGTGTATAAAAACAGATGATTGAACTTGGTATATCCCCCCAAAAATAATAAATAAATAAAATTTAAAACTGAAAAAAAAAATTTCTTATAAGGCAAATTTACTAGCAACAAACTCTATTAATTTTTGTTAGTCTTTTATGTACCCCAACTAGTATCCACCCCGTCAGGAAGCCACAATGTTCAACAATTGCCTCTAGTTGCTTTCAACAAATGCTCCCAGGAGAAATACTGACCATACTGGGCAACTACTTCTTGTGGTCTTCCTATGCATCATATATCTTTTCCCTAAAACAAAAAAAACATGGCAAGAATAATCTTCAGGACTTCCTAGGTGGCGTGGTGAGTAAGAATCCGCCTGCCAATGCAGGGGACATGGGTTCGATCCCTGCCCCAGGAAGATACCACATGCCGCGGAGCAACTAAGCCTGTGCGCCACAACTATTGAGCCTGCGCTCTAGAGCCCGTGAGCCACAACTATTGAGCCCATTGGCCACAACTACTGAAGCCCACGCGCCTGGAGCTCGTGCTCTGCAACAAGAGAGGCCACCTCAATGAGAAGCCCGTGCACCACAAGGAAGAGTAGCCCCCACTCGCTGCAACTAGAGAAAGCCCGTGTGCAGCAACGAAGACCCAACACAGCCAATAAAATAAATAAATAAATAAATAAATAAACTTAAAAAAAAAAAGAATAATCTTCAGAATGAGTCTTTCAACCACTGGGTTTAAATAGCACTTAGAGAAAATGTAACAAGATAGTATGTATGGAATATGATTTATGTCCAAGAAGCTCAAATATTGATCATGTCTCGCAAAAATAAACTAGCTATCTTTCATTTTTTCCTTAATAAGAATGAAAAATCCCCAAGATATGCTGAAACCCTTACTTACATTGAGATGAAGAATGTATGTCCCAGCCATCCATTGATAATAATATTACATGTGCTTTCAAATCCTTACCCTCCAACATGTATAATTACTCTCTACAACCCAGGAAAAAAGTGCCTGCCTGGAAGTGGTTTGTTGTTTTTCCGAGCTTAATTTAAAACAGAAAATTGTAAGGTACTGGAAAGTACAACCTGAGGATAATTGAGAATATGCAGGAAATACTGATTATTTATATGGAACTTTGGCATCCAGAAGTTCATCCAAAGCAAACTAAAGACAGCTATAACAGTCTATTAAAGCCCTGTAGGCATACCTGCTGGGCATTGGGGAGTGCAGACACTTGTAAACTTTGAGTTTATAGTAGGTTAGCATTTTCTCACCTCTCAAAGCATGAAAGCAGCACTTCATCCACAGGCTATAATGGCAAGCCTGGCTTACTGTCTCCACTTTCAAGATCTTTGGCAAAAGCCACTTCACTTCTGCTTGCAGGTTCCGCCTGGTTTGCAGCTCTAGGGCAAAACCTAGCTTCTAGATGAGTTAAGTATAAGAACTGCACTCAGAGATCCAAAGTTCTGAGGTTTAGTATCAAGTCAGAGTTACTGCCGTTCAACTGACCTGCCCCCTCGTTTCAGTAAGTACCAGGATACTGCCTTCATCCCTTATGTTCTAGGCCTTGCCTAAACCATTATTTATATATCATTATAGCATTAATTAAGTACATTCAACTTAAGAGGAAATCCAGAGTGAAAGCAGAGGAAATGCAAGTTCCAGAGATGAGTCCTTTCTACATCACATTTTTTTTTCATCTGGTTTCAATGAAAGAACCTGCATTATTATACTTAGTGTGCTTTGGTAGATCAGATACTCATGCCAGAAAACAATGAATTAGCTATTAGAAGGCCTATGCTCTAATTGTGGCTCATCACATATTAACAGTGTGATACTTCACTCTCCTAGACTTAATTTTCACATCTGTTTAATGAGGGCAATCATGATTGTACAAACTAAACGAAATTATGGATTTAAAGCACTAGGCATCATTCTTAGCACCTATTAAGCTCAACAAATCCTACTGGTGGATGAGAAGGTAGAGGAGGAGGAGGAAAAGATGGCGGAGGAAGAAGAGACAGATGGAGGAAAAGAAAATACAAGAGGAAGAGAAGTAGAAGAAATAACTAGTAGTGGTGGTTGTGCAATGGTGATGAAGAATGTGGGTTTCGGCCACAGTGCCTGTGTGACCTCGAGCAAATTAGTTCATCACTTTGAGCTTGCCTCAGTTTTCTAATGTGCAAACCTAGAATCTGATGGTAATAATTGTATGCATACTCACAGGACTGCTGTAAGAATTAAATAAATAACGGATGTGAAAGCACTTTGATACCTACTAAATCCAGTAGAAGCCTAAAAGATTATTACTATGAAAAGCAGTCATGTGTTAGGCAAATATGTAATAAAGATAAGTGTTGCTTGACATAAAGCTTCTTCTTAACCTCTGCCATAGCATTTATATGGACCTGAATTGGGCTTAGAGAAGAAGCCAGGTGTGATCTAACCACTCCTTGGAAGGTCTTTCTATGGACAAAATAGAGTCCTGTATTTGAAGTTGGCTTGTACCTGAAACATGTTGCAGAGTAGAATTGGTCCTTGTATTAAATGAACACCCTTATCTGTATGTATGGATGACCTCTTCCAAAACTATTTGAATTCTGCGGAGGATGATACAGTTTGGATCAGTGTATGAAACTAGATCAAATGCTCTGGAAATCCATTCATTTAAAAATCAAATATATCAAACTGTTTTTGTTCTTTAATGAATCATCACACTTTTAGCACCCAAAGATACAGCTCATGAATGAACTGAACCAACTACCTTGAAACCTTCACTCTTTGGAGGAAACATTTTGAACAGGCTGTCTAGACCCTTCTATTCTTAAGATGGAAGGGAGTGTGGTGGCGGGGCCCTCATCCCCCACCCACTCCTTGATTCTGTCCCTAAATAAATTTTTTTTTTAAGCATAATGGCAAGATTTCCGCTCCATGCTCAAACCACCCAAATTCCAGGATCCTGTTTTCAGACTAACTTGCCTTAGTTCCTAAAACCTCATTCTCTGGGAAATTAGAATTGAGGTCTCATAATTCCATCCATGTGCTCTTGGTTAGCTGATGACTCTGTGAGATAGGTAGGTAGGAGGTAGGTAGGTAGATAAAAGGTTGTTCAGGAAGTTCTAAGAAGAAGGGGAAGTATATATAAAATCATAAGTGTATAGATTCATGTTTCTATCTTTTTTTCTTGTGACAAACTAAGTAGCACTGGATGATTTATGAAAAGAAGACACTGCTGTATAGTAATTTCTCTGTTCTAAAATAAATACTCTAGGTCTTCAGGCATTTGAAAGTCAGTTGATACTATATTTATGTATTTTTACAACAGTGTTTACTTGTCAAAAAGGAAAGCCTTCAATAGAGCAGAAATCAATGATTTATAGCAAAGGTAGAAACTAAAGTCCTAGAACTCCTATGGACAGCATAACATTATAGAATGTCATTTCATCTTTCTGGAACTCAATTTCTTCATCACGGGTTGCCAGATAAAATACAGCGCTCCCAGTTAAAATGGAATTTTCAATAAACAACAATTTCTTAGTATAAGTATATTCCAAATATTGCACAGGACATAACTATGCTAAAAAATTACTCATTGTTCATCTGAAATTCAAATTTAACTGGGAGCCCTATATTTTTATTTGCTAAATCTCGCAACACCGTGGTAAAATGGGAAATTCAGGAAGGGATGACATAGGTAACTTCTAAAGCCTCTTCCAGCTGGAAGCTTCCAGATTTCTGTTGCAGGACCAGCCTGGCAAACTACGTGCCTATGTGGATGAGATACGAGCGTATGCTTGTAGGGCAGTGGTTCTCAAAATTCTCCTCAGGAATCCCTTAGGGAATCTATTTAAAATGTCAAGTCCTAGGCTGCACCGTATGAATTTCTGGGGTGAGGCTGGGGAATCTGCACCTTTAAAAGGCAACCCAGTTACCTTGTAATTCTGGTGTAAGTGTTCTAGGACCATACTTTGAAAAACACTGCGACCTTCTCCTACAAACGCAGAAATCATGACTACCTGGATGTCAGAATTTCCCCACTCATCCTTCATTTATGAACATACTAAAAGCTGAACGCTGCTCTCCTAACCCCACAAAAGACTCACTCTGAACTACTCTGCTAATACTTCTTTGACTAACACATATCTAATGCTAAATTGGTCATGAAATTGGTTTTCATTAACTTTTGCGAAGGGGAGGAAACTTCCACTTAATCATACTCGGATATGAATTAAAGCATTCGCAACAAAAATAAAACGCAGCTTCCCTTTAATAAAGGGAAATGGCTTGTTGAGTATTAGGCATGACAATGATAGAACAAACCAGAATGGAGAAGCAGCAGTGTGGCGACGTGTTCTGACATGAGAAAGCCAATTATTTGAATCCAATTCAATCTGCTGTTTGGCTAAAAGGTCAGAGAACACTGCGTAAAACCCCTGCATGCAGCTCATTTCCAGTGAGGACTCAATATTCTGGAATAGTCCGTGTTTTCCCTAATTTGGTATTTCAATACTTCCCCTTTTAGAGCGTGTCTAAAGTTAACATTTAACACCCTCACCAGAAGTTGTTATCGTAAGTGCAGCTAGTTCAACGTTGGTTGTTCATTAGACAAAAAATTGGTCTAATTTGGTCATTAGACCAAACATTGACTGCTTTGGGGGCCAGAACTAGATTTTGATTGACCTGATTATGGGTGATCTAAACCCTGGTGTGCACAAATATCACATAAGGACACATCCACACATCCAGGGATAGCTAGGAGGGGAAAAAGTTCCTTAATGGTTGTAAGTTTGAGTAAAAAACCATGTTTTTGTAAGATTATCCCACTATAACAAATATCTTTGATTCTCCTCTGAGTTACCTCAAAGAGGCCTGGATTTCCATCTCGGCAGAAGGAACTAAGATGAATCTATTACAAAATGGCATGGCGGCATTTCTTGGGTAATTGTTTTTACTACGTGGGAAAGAAAGCAGTGCGTTTAACATAAGAGAAGTCTGATTCTGGAGCCAGAATTCTTGGGTTTCAACCCCAAATCCTCAACCATTAGCTGCATGACCCTGGAAATGTATATGACTTCTCTTTGCCTCAATTTCTACCTCTCTAAAATGAGTCTAGAACCTCCCTCATGAGTCGTACTGAGGATTAAATGAGGTAATATGGTAATGTTCTTCCAATAGTGCCTGGTGCATGGTAAGTGAGGGGTGGGGTGGCTGTTGTTATCATTATGCTTCAAGTTCATGGCCTTTCCAAACACTCTCCTGACCGGTGGCAACCCTCACCTACCATTTTGTTTACAGTTCATTCTAGGGGAGCAAATGTTCTCTGGTGTAGAATGTTGAGTTCTCGGAGTACAAACTATGTGAGATGAAACTACAAAGTAGTCAGCTTACTTCTATCCATTGAGTATGTATTGGGTTGGCCAAAAAGTTCGTTCAGATTTTTCCCTACCATCTTACGGAAAAACCCAAACGAACCTTCCAGACAACTCAATAATTAGATTCTTGGCCTCGTCAGTACATTGTCTGCATTAAAGATAAGGAAGAAGCACACCACCTCGCAATGCTGAGGTTGGCACAGCTCTGGAAGATAGAGCCACTTCCTTTCTGGAGCCACACTAAAGTCTGAAGGCTCTTTTTGGAGCCCCAATCTTTGAGATAATGTTTTATTTGTCTTTCAAGGCCAAGCCTGCGTGTTCACTGTCCGTTTGCGTGTGCCCTCATTCCTAAGATTCCCTGTCTTTCATTGTTACCTGTAGTCCTAGAAAATCTGGCTTCTATTTTGAACGAGTTTCTGAGTTTTAAGTCCAAATAGGTTCTCACACAGCCCCTTTTCCCAGTCTGTTCCTCCATCAATTCTGACTTGATGTGACTTACACTCTGAAAAAAGCTCTACCAGGCCTTTCTCAAGGTTCTGTATACCTCTTGCAGCAGTTTCTCTGAGTGAGTATGGAAGTGTCCTGAGCTGTCTTATTCATAACTAAGCCCCTAAGATGAACGACAATGCCTGGCACACAATAGTCAACATAACGTGCTAAATGAATGAATAGAAATTAGTCGTTTATCTCCACCAACACATATACCTCCTTTGGTTTATGTCCTTCCCTCTTTGTTGCCTAACTTTGTGCTTAATTTTTTTATTATTTTAGTGAACTCATTACCACCTAGTCGCTCCACTAATACTGATTTGGCCAGTATTTTTCTTCAATTTCACTTTCTACTACTGAGTGTTATTAGCAGATCTGTTCGTGCCCAGATGTCCTACTTCTACCCAAGAAAATCCCATCCACATTCCCAAAGCTTGGTTTGCCATATAGGCAATTAACGTACTAGAGAAACTCTTAATGCATTATATTTTAATTTCCCCAGACCAAGTCCTCTATTTCTAACCAGACTCAAATCCATCATGACCGTTAAGAAAGCAGATTTATTATAGAAGCCAACTCCATGATAAATAATGCCTACCTTTGTCTCGAATCCATACTTGTCCATCAACTCATAATGCCAGAAACACTAGCAGATTAACACTTAACGATCAACATCTCAGGTAATGGTAGGAAATGCCAATACAGTTGTATAGAGGATAGACAAAGGCTGATTTGGGACATACTGGGTGACATTTAATAAGAAAGTAACTGGAACATGCAAAGTGGTTTGTTAGGTGTTTCTTATGACAGGTTGGTGAAGCCCCTCAGTTTGTGTCTTGGGGAATAAGAGCACATAAATAAATGTCACATGGAGTCAACAAGAGATTTGTCCCATCCAATATGGAATCTCTGAAGTCTTGTGGGAGATGACCTTCAATAAATAGGCACAGTCCCAACCCGGTCTACCAGAATACCCTGCAGGGGGCTTCTGAAAAAGAGTACTCAGCTTAGATAGCAGACTTAGCTGGAGGGGAGAGATTTCTATTGCTTACTTTCATAAAGCAGAGTTGATCAGATTTACTTATTCATTTAACATTTCTGTATGGGTTACCTATAATGCCAAATCTTTTTCATCTTTCAAAGTTTTTGCTTTTTTATAATCTAGATAGTTTAAAACATCTTCTCTAACTTTGATGAAGCATTACATTCCTTTTTTAGAAAGTGAAATTGCTGTTCTCAAATGGAAACAAATTTTATAGCAAAGAGCTTGAATTCAATGCAGAGGGGAAAAAAGCCAAATATGTAAAGCATCTAGCAGCTGGCACTGATATTGGCAAAGGCTGTCTCTAAACATGCAAAATGAAGAGATATGAAGTGGTTTTTAAATAATTCCAGAAGTTTCACACCTTTATTAAAATTATCTGAACATTTAAAGTTTATCTTAGCTCGAGCGACATGAGGACCTAACTCAAAAGTCCTCAATTTTATACAGAGAAAGGCAGACCCTATGTATGTTACTGCATACTATTTGTTTAGAAAGATCTAGATAATTGACTGCCTTTTGTAATTTTCATCCGGATACTTAGCAACCTGGAGCCAAAATGAAGGCCAATGAGAATATCTGTAACCTTTTCCAAAGGGCAGAGAAAACTGTTGTCAAAATATTTCGTGATGGAGAGAGAAAGAATCAGGTTATGACAGTTTATTACAATTACAGTGGTAGCATACTCATAGACACAAAGCTGCCTGGATACCCAGAGCACCGGCAAACTCTTAGAAATGCAGCTAAGACCCTCTTACTATGATCTGTAATTACTGTTGGCTACCTCTTCGTCAGCAAATTAGTTTAGTTAGAAGGCAACATTTTGACAAAAAGATGATTAGAAAAATGACAGTGGTATTAATAACGTCTCTTGAAAAACTGCCTATGTTCTCATTAAAGAAGCAAAAGAGAAGGAAGCTGTAGCTCTTTCACAGCAAACTCTGACACAGTAATTGCAAGAAAAAACCAAGACAAAAACCCAACAGCAACCAGACCCTGCGGCAGTGTTGACTGTCAAACCATTCAATTTCAACATTCCCCATGACTAGCTTTACCAGTACTGTGCCTCGGTATAAGTGACTGCATAGAAGGAGAGAGACAGAGAAGGAGGGGCATGGGAGAGTGGAGGGAAGGGAAAAGGTAGGAAGGAAAAGAGAGAAGACAGAATTTTCATTCAAACAGGAGGACTTTTGTTTCAGTGTGGCAGAGAAAACCAGTTCAGATATTTTCATGTAGCTCAGGCTTCTGTTAAGGCTGTCTGCTTGTGGTTGAACGTAATTGATAGATGTGTCTGGCTCCCAGGCCCATCCTGACAGGGTTGGTATGGGGAAGGGAGGACTAAAAGGATCCACCCTTCTCCAAGTATGGGTTGGCTAGCCAGCCTTTTTCAGCAAGTTGATGGCAGTCTCCAGGGTTCCAGTCAACTGAATCAGCCATTTCCATTGTACAGACAGGGCCACCCACCAAAGCACTAATTTGACCCAAAAGTCTTTTTTGTTTTGGTTGCTGAGCAAATGAGTGGCCACAAAATGACGGATTCCTTCATATGGACAAGATTGTCATAGCTGAGCAGAAATGAGAGACAGAATGTATCTGTTCATTTTTCACAGGGAAATAAGGAGATCTCACTGGTAAGGGTGCAACAGAACTCTTTGCCAATGGTGTAACAGCCAGTGTGGTTGAGAAAGGGTATCTGATAATAGAGAGGAAAGGAAATAAAGAAAATGAGACTACCAGCACAGGACCTGAGTATGAGTTCAAATTAGTGTCGGCAGAATGGAAGAAACAGCAGAAACCTGTGTGACAAACCAAATCTATAACAGATTTCCAGTAGTCTTTTATGTGAAAATATTTGGGTGCATAATGACCCTGTCAAGCCAGCTAGTCAAAATTCTAAACCGAGGTTTTCTTGGTGTGTGAATATAGTCTTCTATTTCCTTTGTGACAAGATATATTTGACAGATGGATTAACTCCTTAAGACAATGTATTTGGCCATTTTTTATTCAGTTTCGTTTGTTTGTTTTTCCTTACTAACAGCATACAGATTAGGGAACCATGAATAATTGTGACCTCAGCCACCATTATTTAAAAATATGATGCATGTGATTTCTTTCTGGTTCCATAGGTTAGCAGAAAGGAAACAAAGTGGTCTTTTTCATGTGGTTGTTAGTCTGAGGAAAATGTCTTAAATATAACAATTATGTTTTGTAGAAAAACACTTAATCCATGAGCGCTTCAATCCAGCCACCCAAAAGAAACATTAGGTTAAATTATTGCTATGCCAAGCACACAAGCTTTTGAATTTATTTCCTTTGATCTGTCCATCTGAAAGTCTGTCTTACTTCGATGTTTCCAAGGTGAAATTTCTTTGATCTCATATGACCATGAGAACGCAGGTTCTCTTTATCTCTGGAAATCTCTTGCAAACAAACTTTTTATAAGGCTTTGTCTATAGGACACTTTCAGGGAAAAAAAAAAAAGCTTTTCAGGCCACACTAAGATACTTCACAGCCATCTATTCAATTGTACTTGTTCAAACAAACAAGCAAGGTGTACTCAGTGATAAATACTAATGAGTTTGGCCTAACATTTCCCCCACACACTGCATCTAGAAAATGATAAGCAATGACTTGATAATGAGAGATAGGATGATTGATTTGCTTGTGCACAGAATGATCAACTCTCAGAAATAATGATTCATCACTACAAAGCAGGCAGGTGTTGTACAGGGAAGACAATTTTTAAAGAGGGATAGAGGGAGGAAATGGCTAACGTGGATCTTGGATAGAGAAACACGCTTTATGCTTTGGCTTGAGAATATTTGTTCATTTAAATTCAAGTGAGTTGACTCTCTTAAACATAATTGTATAATTCCTAGAAATTTAAAGACTTAAGTCTGTCCACTGGGGAAAAGCCAATATTGCTCTCTTTGAAAATCACAGACATCTTGCTTCCGTTCGGGAATGTCAAATAGCTTTGAAATTGATGTGTTCAGTCATTAAGCATGAACACTTGACAAAGCTTCTTTGATTTCATAGATTGTAAATCCCTGGAACACTGCAAGAAGCCATTTATGAAACTGAGCTATTGACTGTGCTAATCTATACAGTGATTACTAGAGTCGGCCTGATGGGTAGATGCTGCCTCTAAAGTATGCTTAAGGGGCCCCAGGCAGGGCTACCGCCAAAAAGTTTGTTCCTTTGGGCCTGAGCATTCCAGTCTGACCACGTTCTTTATGAAAATAGCACTGTTCTTGTGTAGGGACACAGCCCCCAACATTTTTTATTCATTAATCCATTCACTCTTTTAACAAACATTGAGTTTCTACTAGGCCCAGTTTGAGAGGGTTTGCAAATAAACATGATCTGATGCCTACTTTCAAGAACCTTATCACCTTAGGCGCCAAGATATACATACACATAAGTATGACTTAAACAGAATGGGGAGGGGTTAGTTGGTACTTAAGATGATGGATGAAAGCCAGAATAGGCACTGGATAGGAGGACAGGGTTAGAAAGCAGCAGCTCCAAAAAGATGTAAGAGGAAACAGGAGAGAGAACTAAATGCATATCATTTCTGTGCATCATAACTAGGGTCTTTAATTTTTCCTTCCTTGAGTTAGCCAGAATGATGAGAGAAGGTAAACAAACTGCTAGGCTTTAAGCATAGCCGGCTACTCTAAGGAAGGATATGGGACAGTCATAGCACTAACCATCCAGTTCAGCTGAGAACAGCGGCCTCGAGGGATCAAATTACAGACATACAAATGAGCAGCTCTGGGCTAGATGCTTACTCCAGTCTCTGTTTCTTCCTCAACAGTCTAAAAGAGGGAAACAGAAAATAAACCAATATGAAAAACATGTGTTACCTGCAAGAACTGTAAATGAGACGTAGGTGCAAAAGATGGCTATAGAATTCAGTTTGGAACTGAAAATACATTTGTAATTTACTGTTTTCCATTTCTCCCTAGACAAGACTTTTAATATTGCAAGGTTCGTTATTCAACGTTCTTTAAAAAAAAACAAAACAAAACAAAAAAAAACTCTGTTATCTACAGAATTGAGCTAAATGAAGAAATTTAGGAATCCCTAACAACACTGACCTTCATAACTTACACTACAACTTAGCGACACAGCAAAGGAAGGATTAGAATGATACCAGAAGAATAATAGCCATCAACATCCTTATGCAGATAGATGATGATGGTGGTGGTGATGGTTATTCATAATTCCAGAAAAGGCTTCCTGGCAAACACTGACCACTAAATAAACTGAAAGACGCTCATAAAAGACGTGCATCATTCTTAAATGTTATAATATCATCTATACTTGGAAGTTTCCTACAAGCAAATTTTTCAGTGGATAGGTCCCTAGGTGGATTGGCTACATTGAGAAGAGCACTACACAGTCTCTAATCTGCAGTTTAAATATATGTACTTTATAGCCGAATGTCTAGAACTGGCTTCTTCTATTAGAAAAAATAGTATTAGATAATAATTCTTGTTTTGTTATTGTTATTATTACTATTATTTCAGGAAACTTTTCATTTATTTCCCTCTTGGAGGACTTAAAGATTTTTGACCTCTGGCTTCCTAATGTACAGTCATCACCCACTGGTCTCAGTCGCATGGACTATTAAGGATAGTTTTTGCATGCCAAATTACCAAACCCGGGCGGGGGAGGGGGGGGATGCACTGTGTGACTGGGTCTTTCTAAGATTATGTTTTGCTTTTATTTATTTTTTTAAATATGTTGAAAATAAACTTCAGGAGGTGGGGAAAGCAACATCCCAGTGAGAAGCAGTTTGCTTCTGACTGGAAAGCATGCATACATGCCTATAATCTAGAAATTATTAGGAATATAGGACATGGCCTATTCTCTGCCTAGGTGTATTCTGTCGAAGCCTCCTTACTAAGTGCTACCTGCCCCCCCCTCATTGCACATGGACACTTGCCTAAGGGATATCCATTTTGTTTCTTCCATATACTCCCATAAAATGTCTGCTAAACCTCCTCCCCCAGACATGAAAACTATGTGGCTGGATCTCGCTGCTCCCATCACTCAGAGACAGTGTTTGTTACTTGTTGATTCAGGATGCAACACTTGTAACAACCTCAACACCACCGCACAATCTAACATACAGAATCTCAGAATAAAGTACTACAGATCCATCTAAGATATCACATCCCATTATCCAACCCTCTCTCTGTCCTCTCACATCCCATTATCCAACCCTCTCTCTGCCCTCAGGACCACCTCACTCCTGCCCACTCACCAGCCCTCCCCAAGCCCTGAATTCTATTCCATCACAGCATGACAGATCACAGCTTTGGGCCTGAGGGCAGGATTCATGAAAGTCCTGATAGAGGAGGCTGCATTTAGGCTGAGTCCTGAAGAGCAGGCACCAATATGAGAAAAAGAATGGAGAGTTGTGTGGTAGAAAATGCAGTGCTAGGTGTTTTATAAACATCTTAATGTTTCTCAAAATGTAGTGGTTTTTATTTTTAATTTATTTTACTGAAGTGTAGTTGATTCACAATGTGTTCATTTCTGCTGTACAGCAAAGTGATTCAGCGATACACATATATGTGTGTGTGTGTACACACACACACATGCACACATTCTTTTTCATATTCTTTTCCATTATGGTTTATCACAGGATATTGAATATAGTTCCCTGTCCTATACAGTGGGACCTTGCTGTTTATGTAGCAGTTTTTAAATATCAAGATTTCTGAGCTCAACTCTAGCCCTAATGAGAAAGAATCCCTTGGAAGTGGGGTCCAAGGATCTGCAGGATAAGGACATATCTGAGGTGATTCTGATATACCTCAGGAATCTATCTTATAGGCTGTAAAATCAAAGTCATAAAACTTTGCATGCTCTCAGACATAATGACTCATGATTTTGGCGTTGGTGGCAACATATCAATTGGCTCCCATCATTTCTAAGAAAAAGTGGCCTGCTTTAATATTTTCCCTGTTTTTTCAAGACATTTTTGAGAAAGGCAACGTTATATGCAGTTGGGAAATAAAGGAGTTTGGCAGACTACTACAAAAGAAGATGAAAAGCCGCCTAATGGGATGGCAAAAACATCTGAAAGACTAGTTTTGGATGGAGGATTTGATGTAACTTAACTCATTGTTCAGGCTTTCATCTGAGTATGAACATTTACATTATATATTCCCAATTCGTTTTGGAAGGACCTCTGGCAAAATGACATTAAATAGAAATTCACTATATTTACATAGAATTTGAGATAAATGAAAATTAATTGCCCTTTCAGAAAATTCATAGTGGACTCATAAAAATGCTTTTTTATTCTGTAAGGCCCTTCAATATTCAAACTCCTCCAGCACACCATCTGTTCAGTCTTTCGGTGCATCTGCAGTTCCATCTCAGTGACAGAGAGATCAGAGAGCTGTACAGCTTTAGAATATTTAAAAAAGATTGAAGTATTTAAAAAGTATACTACTATTGAAAAGTCTCATGATCCTTGTTCCCTAAAATATGGGAATTTTAGTCAATAAAGTAACATTTGTACAGCCGATACAGACTTTGTTGATGTTATTAGTCTTGATTCAGAAATCAAGGAGGTTACTTTTCTTCATCAGACATTCTAGTTGAAATTATTACAGACAGCACTGTGAATCTCATCAAAGTTTATAAACTATTAATCAAAAAATTCCAAATGTCAGTTGATCTCATGTTTCTATTTGGGGGCAGATTCCTTTTCTAATTTTAGATGCCAGAATTTATTTGAATGAATTTCATCATTACATATAATAGTTCATTAGGTATTCAGGAAGCTTTTATAGCTTCAATTTTAAATGTTCATGTCAGCATTTGGAATCTCTTTTCTTCCCCCCCTCCAGGGAAAGGAGAGTACATTTTTTCAGGAGTTAAAAATTCTCTGCCCCAAAGGTTTGAAACTAATCTGAATCAAAGAAAAGTCTAGATTCTTAAGAAAAACCATTCTCATCAGCTATCTTATAAAACTAAAAACTGCAACTTGTAAAATTCCCATGATATTTGGCCATATGACAACTACAAAATAATTTAATGACTAACTCATTAAAATGCATTTTATTGTTAAATATTCAATATTGCAGAACTGATTTATTTACTGATCTTTGATACTAAAAACAAAGATAATGTCAAGATGGTGTCACGGATCCTTTTCTTGTTGGTGACACCAAAGGAAGGCATGCAAAAATAATATTCTGGGATTTCAAAGGTGGCTTGAGATACTATGCTTAACACAATACAAAAGAGAGAGCTTACAATTTTCACCGCTGCTTGTACTAATTGTTGACCTAATTTATCAGTTAGCAAAACGAGTAGACGTCAATCTTCTTGATCAAAGTGATGAATAGAACCTGTGTAGTTTCAGAGACCACCTTCTTACAGGAAGGTCAGCAAATTCTTAAGGGAAAATGTTTGATAGATGCTATTAAATGTACAAGGCCTGGGTGTATTGCTTATTGACATGTTCTTAAGCTAAATGATTTTCACTCATGCTTGAAGGTCAAACCAGCCACCCTTTGATAAATTACCAGCGACAAGACCACTCTTGGTGAAATGCTGAACTCTTAGTCAGAAATTTAAGAGTTTTTCATAAGCTTAAAATAGGTCTGAGGGCAAAGGAGGGAGGAAAAAACAAAAGGGTTAGGGAACTACAGAGAGAAGCAGTTTCTATCTGCAGTTGTTTTTCTTCTGCACAATAAAGCAGGAAATGCTTCTCATGGCCACCTAATGAGGGTGTGATAGGCTCCAGCCTTCCTAATTTGCATATGCAGACATCCCGGCATTAGTACAGAGCACCGCGGTGCTCAAACATCTCCCTGGTGGCTGAATGCTGGTTTTCAAAGTGCCCTTGGATCCCAAACAGCTAAAAAGGCATTTGTGAGCAGATGGCAATTGTGTGATGAAAAGTCTAATGGTATTTGCCTTCTCTAATAGGAGGGAGAGCCAGGACAGTCAGGCAGGTCAAGGCATGTGGGCAGGATGAACATATTGTATGTGAAGAGAAAACTTGGAAAGCTCAGATAGCTAATGAGATAACTTACATGGACCCAGGCTGACTGTGTGCCTGCAAAGTGATGAAGGGAAGGCAAGAATTGAAGCACTAACCCAGAAAATGCAGGCGCATAAGCCAAGCCTCCTGAACACTTCATAGAACACAAGAGCATTGAAACTAGACAGAACTCTGCTCTTGAATCCCAGCTCTATACCACTTAAAAACTGTGACACTAGACAAACTAGTTTACCTGTCTAAGCCTTAGTTATCTCATCTATAAATGAGAACGATAACCCTAAAATAAGTTGCTGTGAGGATTATGTGAAATAATACAAATACAGGGACTTCCCTGGTGGTCCAGCAGTTAGGACTTTGCGCTTCCACTGTAGAGGGCATGGGTTTGATCCCTGGTCGGGGAACTAAGGTGTCGCAAGTCACGAGCCGTGACTAAAATAAATAAAATAAAAAATAATACAAATAGAAGTGGTACTTAAAGTGTTGGATTCATCATAAGAGATCAGTAAATATTATCAACTAGGTTTAGCAACTATTGAAATGATGAGGCCAAAAAATATTTGGGTGGAGGGCTCTATTATGTTGGGTTTCCTGCAAGCAGAGCCTTGTAGAAAGATTATTTGTAAGGGAAGAAAGCTTCACATATTGAGGTACAGGGAAGTCATTCTGGATTACACATGATGTGGCTTGAACTCAATGCTAAATAGAACAACCTATCTTATGGCCTGCCGAACATGCATTTCATTATATGTCTGCTCTAACCATTAGGGCACAGAATGTATTTAAAAACTCAACATGGAATAACTGTGATTTCAAGCATGCAAAATGGAACTGGGTGGCCATTGTGGATGTGGTTTCAGACATGTTCCTGTATCAATGAGAACTTGAATTGCCTGCACTATATCACACTCAAGGACACCACCAACCATTCTCAAAATAGTATCTGCTAGCAGCTGCCAGCTGTAAACTTATAGTCTCAAGGTCTCCCCTCGTAACTATGCAACCATTCTGGACCCCAACCAATCCTTACTTCTCGCCAGCTCTAATTATAATTCTTGACAAACAATTCACGTCACTTTGCAGTTTTTGCCTATATAAGCCTCCTCCATTTTGTAGTCTGGTGGAGCACAGTTCAGGTGCTTCTTGAATCTGTGTCTCCCGGGTTATAGTCCTCAGTTTGGCTCGAATAAAACTCTCTTCTATTCCTAGTATAGATTAGTTATCGATTATTTCTGTCAATAGTTGGAACTAAATACCAGTGGCAATTTCAGGGTGCCTTCCCAGGTCTTCCCAGAATCAGCAGTGATCTCAAAAGTTGGTAGTGTATGTCCCTTCCTGAGTATGTGTTAGGGATGTTATGTTGGTAGCTTGAAATCAGCTATGGTGGGAGTATCTATACCATAGAAGTCAGCAAATGCTATAATCAGCCTCTCTCACTCTGCCCCCTCCAGCCGGTTGTTAAACATTTACCAGCACACCACTATTTGTAACGAAATAAGGAAAAGATATTTCAAAACCTGATCTTCACATATGGTGTCTAAGGTGGGGTAAAGGCTGAACAGGGAAAGGTCCCAAATGTCTAGAAACAGCCAAGATGTTTCCAGCGAATGGCTTTTTCAGTACACAGAAATATTTTCCCGTATGGTCAGACCTCCAGAGCCCTGGGTTCTGCATCTGGGGATTCAACTAACAGGGGATCGATTTTCCATGGATGTGGAACCAGCTGCTAGGGCCAACTGTACTTCACCATTTCATATAAGGGACTTGAATATCTATGGAGTTTGCTATCCATGGGAGTCCTGGAACCCACCCCCGGCACATACCAAGGGGTGACTGTATGTATACCTAATTTAATCACTTTCCCTTATTTCTGGTTTTTTGTTTTTTGTTTTTTCTTTACTCACCCTTCCCCACTCCTCTGCTGCTAAGTAATTTGTCTCTAGCAATGGACTGAGCTGCTACAGTAATGTGACTCTAACAACAGACGGGGAAGGAACAGCAGAACAGGAACACAGAACTGAGTCACTCAGCAACCTGAAGTCACCCGGAGAAGCAATGGAATCATTTATGCCACAGTTGATTTTCCCAAAAGGATGCTCTACCCTGACCCAAATAGACAGTTCAAAGTTTGTGGTACTACTTCCCAAACCAAGTAATCAAATTCACTAGAAATGTTTTCAAGCCATGCCTAATATCCTTGCAAATCAGTCTAACTCCCTGTCTGGTGGACAGCAACTATACAGCAACAACTGCAAACTGGAGCAGGCTGAGAATACAGCAAAAATCAGCCCCAGGGATTCCTTTCAGTGCTGAGATACAATAATTTTTACTTTTTTTTTTTTTTTTTTTTGAGATACAATAATTTAAAGGAAGAAGTTCTGTCTCCCAAATCCCCGATCATCATCTCACCTTTGGGAAAAACAAAAAACTAAGCAGAAGATAAAAGCAGTGAAACTTATTTTCCAAATTCACATATGTCTCCTCAGGGAGTTAAGAGGCATTGAGAAGAAAAGGGTTGATTATACCCCTCAAGATACACGTCCCGACCCCAGCTACATACCAGGCATTGAGAGAATAAGAAGTGCTCAGCTTCATCAAACAGCACATGCTATTGATGGGTTGCAGTGCTAGGTAACCTAAATCTAACACAAAAAGCCATAAGAAGCAGCTTTTTCAAGTTCCCCTAAAACTCTGGGAGCAACACATTCTGAGCCCACAAGCAATCTGACATTTGGATGGGCTCTTAGGTTTATCCATGACATTACGAAGTGTCATCATTATTACATCTTAGAATAATAAATACTGGATATAAAATAGCAAATATGGTGGGTTATATTTTTTTTAATAACTGTTGGTTAATGAGATTTTAAATTATACAAACAATACAGGCCCATGATAAAAAAAAAGTCATAAAAAAAACATATGTTCTAAAGAAATTCTCATGGTTGGCTCTTCCCATTCTTTAGGACTCAGCTTCGGGTGTGACTTACTCAGAGATGCCTTCCTTTTCTAAAGCAGCCATTCCGGCTCCTATTGTTCATTCTCTCAGGTCCTTTTTTTTTTTTTTTTTGGTCTTTATTAGAAATTACACTGTATGATTATTTCATTTATCTATTTAACATATCTCACAAAATCTAAAATGCCATTAATTATTACAAGATTATTTTGTGAAGTTATAGTGCTTTCTCATGTGACTTTTAAAATACCCCCTCCGTAATGTAAACTTCATGGGGATAGTGACTATGTCTTTATCACTGTCGGATTGTCAGTGTCTGGTACAATGCCAGGCTCACTAAGTGTTTACTGAATGAATGAATCAGCTCATGTTAATCATACTGCTCTGAATCTTCCCATATCAGTACGTAAAAGACTGTTTTTTTTTTTAACAGTTTTACATTATTCCATTGTATTTATTTAATAACTCCTTTTTTGATGACTATTACCAATGTTTCCAATTTCCCTATTAAAAAAATGTTCAGTGAACATTTGGTACATATGACTTTTGGGTAACCGTAACATCTTTAAGATAAATTCTTAGGAGTGGAATTGTTAGGTCAAATATATATGCACTTTTAATTTGGGTATATTGCCAAAGATTAGATTTTGTTTCTGCTTTTGAACACACAGCACAGAGGAGATGTAAGAGTTATGATCTGAGTGACCTATTTGGAAGAATACCCTTCCCCCTTTATAATTTTTTTTTTAACGTATGCATTGGTCCCAAGTGGCAACTATTGCTCTGTATTTCTGAGAGACACGCTCCAAGATGTTGTACGTTTCACCAACCTTTCTGCTTTGGAAGAGACCAAACAACTCCCACCCCCGTCAATCTAACCTGTACACCATCACCAGATTAATTTACCAATAAACACTCTTCATCTTGTTGGAAAACCTGCAGTGGTCTGGGATTACATACAATTTTTATTTTGTTCTTCCTACTTTTCTGTGTTTTCCAAATGTTCTAAAATATACATGTGTTGTTTTTAGAATCGAAAAGTGTTATAAATAAATCGAAGTAGCAGGCTTTGTCTCTTGAAAACCAATAGCAAATAAACATAAATGTATTTACTTCTCTAGCCAGAAAAAGAAAACCATTAAACTCTATTTTTAAAATTCCAGTGGCTGCCCACTCTGCGTAAGTTTAAAATATCTCAGTTTAAAAACATTTGAGGCTCTCCGTGATCTGTCCTCAACCTACATTTTCAAAGTTGTCATTGATCAATCACCTTTTTGAACTCTTTGTTAAAGACATTAATCTAAGCATAGTCTCTGAAACATGCCTTTTAACTGTGGCTTTTCTCATATCGTTTGACCACTTAAAATCTCTACTCCTTTTCCTCATTACAAACCCTAAAAATCCCTCAAGGCCCAAATCAAGTCCTCTTTGGGGAAGACTTATTTAATGAGCTTACTCTGAAAACTAATTTTTTTTTAATGAGAGAACACTGTTGACTATTTTTATACTGATGAATTATTTAGTTTTTCATATAAGTATTGTCCAAATAATTTTAAGAACCTAGAGCTGCAGTCTTCAATAAAGTTCCGAGTGATTATTTGTATTTAAATAAATTTATTTTAAATTCACCAATTATTAGCTGATCATTAAACTAACCAAACAAGAGACTTCAGTGGCTACATGTGACAAAGAATAAAGATTTTGCAGGATTAGTTCAGAAATACCACTAAGCAAACAGCAAACAACAACAAACCCTGGGGAGGAGGGAGGATTTGTTTCCATGTTATTTAAAATGTCCAATTTTCAACAATAAAAAAATTGTGAGACATGCAGAAAAACAGGAAAGTATTGCCCATACACAGGAAAAAAAAATCAATCAATCAATCGATACCATCCCTTAGGAAGCCCAGACATTGGACTTAGTAGACAAAGGCTTTAAATGAGCTGTTTAAAATATGGTCAAAGAAGTAAGTGAAATCATGTCTAAAGAACTAAAGGAAAGTATGAAAACAATGTCTTACCAAATAGAGAACATTAATAAGGAAACAGAAATTATTAAAAGAATCAAGTAGAAATTCTAAAGTCAAAAAGTATAATAACTGGAATGTAAAATTTACCAGAAGGGCTCAAAAGCAAATTTGAGCAATCAGAAGAAAGAATCCATGCGTTTTAAGATAGATTGCTAGAGATTATGCAATATGAAGAATAGAAAGAAAAAAAAAAAAGAAAAATGAATTGAGGCTCAGAGACCTGTGGGACAGCAAGGATACTAAGATACACACAGTGGGAGTTCCACGAGGAGAAGAGAGAAACAAGGGAGAAGGATGAATGTCTGAAGAAAGACTGGCCAAAAATATCCTAAATTTGATGGGAAAAACATTAACTTATATATCCAAGAAGCTGGATTTAATACAATTAAAAATTAAATCCTCAGTGACAAAGCCACATTTCAAGTGCTCAACAGCCACATGGGGCTAACAGCGACCACATTGGACATTGCATATATAGAAAATTTCAATAATTGCTGAAAGTTCTGTTGGACAACACTGACCTAGAATATAAGGCCAATATCTGTTAGGTAGATATTTGTTCCTTCCTAGTTCACAGTTCCTGAATCCCTTTAATTCCTTATTTAAAGCCACTCCTCTCCCCACCCCCCACCAACCCCCCAGAAGTCTATAAACCAATCTTGTTTATACAACGAGTCATAATTCTGTAAACTGGGAGGGATTTTAGGAGCTTTAACCAGGGTCACAAGACAGTATTATGTTACCCTTGCTCATGGTCCCACCCTTGTTTTGCACTCTAGTTCTGATGATGGGATTTCTAACTTGTTTTTATGACAAAGTGGCTACTTTTAGTCCTTGTAGTTGGACTCCTATTTGTATCTTTTCCCTGTACCAAATTATAGCTCCTTGTCTTTTAACCAGCCTAGGGCCGTAGTTCTACAACTGAAGTCCTGCCTTGCCCTTGCCAATTTCCTTCCCGGGGACTAAAGACCTTCAAAATGAAAGCTCAAAAGTCAAGGAAGGGAGGGAATACGGGGTTATGTGTATAAAAACAGATGATTGAACTTGGTGTACCCCCAAAAAAAATAATTAAAAAAAAAAAAAAGTGGAGCTCCTACTACCTGATCACAACTTTAGTAAACATTAATGAGGAAACAGTTCCACTAAATGCCAAACACAGTCTAGCTGCTTTAATTCTTGGTACAATCCTCAATCATTGATTTTATATATATATATATATATATATATATATATATATTACTTCTACCTTAGAGATAAGAAATTCAAAACTCAGAGACATTGTGTACTATGTCTAACGTCATCGAGCAAATAATTAAGAGACCTGGAGTTTTAACCAGATTCACCTGGCTTCAGAATCCATGTCTCTTCTGCTGTTCTATATGCTGAACACCAGGGACTAGCTCTTAATATTGAATAGTATATTGTAAGTGAGTGAATGGGAACATGCAACCAGACCTAGTCTGTTACGTGGTCACCTGACAGACATCCCTTATTCCAATTCTCTGCCTCAATTGTTGACTTTCTGCTGATCCAGGATTGCTTATTGCTGTCCTTCGCCCACTTATTGATTACTTCCTGAATGGATTCTCTGATGTTGACTGAGGTAGTGAACTACTTGCCTGTAGTCTCCTGGTTATCATGATTTGTTTGTTGACCTGGACTTCTTTCTAGGACCTACATTGGACTTTGCCTCACAGAGCCTACTCCAATCCAAGGGAGACATCTCGTTCCCTGCCCCTGACCCCTCTCAGTCCTTTCCTTTTTAATGCCATTGAAAAAATCAAGCCTGATCTAAACATGACACTGCTTGACATAGAGCCTTGCACGTAGTAGAGCTAAACACACATTTGAAGTGGTTATACAAATAGTGATTTTTAATAGGAAGCATTAAAACATGTGCATGCAATAAGTCTTAATAGCTCAGTTTCAGGTATGGATGTCCCCTATGTGGTATAAATACAACTGGAACCAAAAGGAAAAAAAAAAAAATTAGCAGTAACATAACGCCAGGTAAAAGGGAATGTCTTGAGTCAAGCTAAGCACAACCAATAATAAAAACAGACTATTGTTATTTTTATTGTTATTAAAATATTAGTGCTATTAATTTTAAAAGGTGATAATAAGCTACTATGTATTCAGTGGTGAATACATCAACAATTATGGTAAATTCTTTACCTATATCATTGGATTTAATCTCCCCATATTGAAATGTAGTTTAGTAAGCTATTATTACCTTTTTGAAAATGAAAGTTTACCTTGACCAAGGTCAAAGAATAATTTTAGAATTTCTGGAAAAGAGGGGTTTTGAATGGTTAACAAAGGGAAAAGCAAAGGGACTTGTCTTGAAGTTTTGTTGGCAGAGTAAATCATGATCTTGGATAACGATGGTAGCTCTAGTTAGTGGTTAATGAGGATTACGGGCAGGGGAAGGCTGTGATAAAGGTACTGCCCCTGCTAAACCAGTTAACTGTGTGCTGGGATTTGAGTATAGATTGTCTGCATCTAAACTCAAAACTCTAGCACCACTCTACTCTCACTCAAATCTGCATTCCAAACAGGGACGCCAACACTGTAGGAGGTGAGCACTGGGATCTGATCAGGGATTTATCTTTAAGGAACAGATTCTTTCAGGAGGAACTTCATCCGGAGATTCTGTGTTTTAATAAAGCAGTGTGTTTTGTCTTGTTTTGTAAAACAATTGACAAGGTCCTTCAGATTTATGTTTGCTGAGATTTTAGGTCATTGCCTGCAATGGTTTTTCTTGGCTACCCACAGGCAGTGAGTGATCTTTGAGGAGGTCTTTCTTCATTCATCCATCAGTGTGACTTCTTATTTCCTGTCCCCTAAGAACATCCAGCTGACTGATAACCTCCACAACGCACAGGACTTCTGTATCTATCAAGAGAGCTCTGCAAGAGGAGAGCGAGATGGCTGCTAAGTGTCTTCCTTGGTAACTGACGGAATCACCTGTCAATAGTGTTACCTCTCAAGGCAACTATCAAAGAAGACAAACTGTGAGAATTTGGAAAAGTTCCTAAGGAGGAAAGACATTTGAAGTCCCTCACTATAGTGACTGTCTCATTGTTGTCTCTCACCTTGCAGGACCTGGTGTTCTGGGAGGAGTGCAAATGTCCTTAGTGAGCAAGTTATCGTACAAGGTCTGCCCGTTAGCCAATTGCTGAACAAGTGACAACACAGAACTCCTCTGGGTTTTGGAACTGTGCTGATATCAGCCTGTCTTTGTGCTATAGTACTCAACCTAAAAAAAGGCACATGATGACTCAGGTCATATATTAATTTTTATTTTTATATTCATTGCTTATCTAAACATAGAAAAAACAAATGTGCAGACTCCTGCCTCCTGCTTCTTTGCCACTTTTGGAAAGTCCAATCGGTATCTACGAAGAGGTGCTAATGTTTAAGGAGGAAGCCCAGAGGGTTCAAAGTTCCATTGACACCAATCAGTGTGCTGATACACCATTCAAAATCCCTTCCTGAAATGTCTGTAGCTCTTAGTGATTCACAGTAAGAGGAAGCCACCATCCCCCTTTGGCAGCTGTTCCTGCTTGGTGGAAGTTAGATGGCCACAAATCTGTTGCCGAGGAGTGCTTTCACTCAAATAGAGGGGTTTGTGTTTCCCTGGCAGCTTCTCAGTAGTATTCACTTTCAAAATGAATGTTCAGCCTTTCAGGTCAGCAAGCGTCCAGTTGAGCAAATTTAAGTCATTTATTGAAGGGTACCATGATGACCTGAAAGATCTAGTCATTCTCAAGCAGGAATGCGTAGATCCAAAGGAAGATTATGTAAACGGAATGGCAAATACAGAACAACAGGACTGCCAGAGAAAATACAGCAAACCCCTTCCCTCCCCCATGTTTGACACCATTTCAGGCTTCTTTTCCAAGTGAAAAGGACTTGCCTTGCCTGGGAAGCAGGGCTTTTTACGCCATAGTGTTGCCTCTGCTTCCCTCTTCCTCAAAGCTGAAGTTCATGGGTGCTTCTAGTAGGCCCAGGTATGTCCCAGCTCCTGACTGAGACAGTTTATCTGTCATCTCGACCATAAAAGGTAGTGGGGCTTAAAAGTAAGCTACCAAGCCCAGGCTAGATCCCAGTCACAAGTTATGGGCCCTTAAATTGTTTCCCAGTTCGGCACGGCTGACAGATATACCTGTGATTTTGTGCCTAAAGACACCGAGGTGCCTGGTTTGCCCCCAAATTGCATCTTTCCCCTGCCACTGCCATCCCAGACTGAGTCCATAGTTCTTATTTTGGTCCTTAAAGTTCAAGAGCTTGGATCTAGAATCAGATTTCATGGATCATATCCTAACTAGCATTGAAATGCTATGAGACTTTGTACTAATAACTTAATTTCCTTGAACTTCAGTTTTCAAAACTGTAAAATCACGATAATAGTCGTATATGCCACATAGGATCATTGGAAAGGTTAAATGAGATGATATATTTAATGCACTTAACTGGATCTCAACATAACAAGGACATGCTAAATGTTACCCATTGTTACTATTACCCTTAATCACTCAACTAACCTGCTTGCTGTCCTGATCTCCTTATGGGTCAAGAGCTTTCCCTGAACTTCACACCCAGCATGGTGACTGCATGGGGAGTTGTGAGGAAGAAGGTAGCTAATAGAAGGTAGTCAGCTACAGTCTCTCCTCAAGCACAAATCTCCGAGGGGATGACTACCACCCACCTACCCATCTTCTATACATCCTACTCAGTTTTTGATTGACTGGATTCTCTCCACCTGATTGAAACATCAAACCCATCTTTAGCCTGTGCTGTGACCTGGTATGCCGTGCCTTTCCCCTGTACCCGATACTCTCAGCTCCATCAACCCTGACTGGACGCTTACATATACCCACTCACATATGCCCTGGAACAAGATCTCAACTCCCTCTTCTCACTACCTCTTTAATACTGCCTCTAGTAATCCTGAGTCCTGCCAATAAATGATAGGCCAATAGCCACCACTGGGGTTTCCTTTTCATTTTCTTGAGTCAGCAGGTGTAAGAAAGGTAAGGTCAATAAAGCTGACCTTTCACAGAGGCATCAACTTGGTAAATATCAGAAGCATTAAAAAAATACCCTGCTCTTTCCCTATCCTCAAAAAATATGTTCCCCATCTACAGACTGATCCCAGAAATTCCACAGCTAAAACTGTCCCTAATTTAAGAACATAATCCTTGGTTCAGGCAAAAGCATATGGAAGAGCTAACATCAATCTACTATCCATCACGTATTTCAGCCCATTTGGTCTCTTTCAATTCTCTCTTTATCTGATGGACCTACCTGTAAACTCAAGCCTGTCCCACTTCCTGAGTCAATCCCAGTGGCGCTGAGATTCCTACTATCAACATCTACCCACTCCTACCCTCGTCCCACAGAGCATAAGAAAGACAAAATGGCCCTCTTTTCAACAGCACATACTCTTTTTCCAAGCCACCTGGCTATCGTTTCCTATGTGTAGGAAGTTCTAAAAGCAATGTCAGTTTTTAGACATTTTTCAAGTGGAAGGGATTTGAGAATATAAAAGAAATTGGAAGTTTGAGCAGGCTGACGCCGCCAACACAGATTCACAAAACCAAGATACAAGTAGGCACAATTCCATGCAGATGTGCACGCGTGCAGACATGGTGTGTGCAAACGGAAGGGCAGCAAGATAGAGCAGGACAAGGCAAGGTGAAGCAGAACTCACAAGAGCAAATTTTAAGTGAAAAATAAAGGCAATGAAATCAGGTGAACAGGGATCCATATAAAGAGAAATGATTAATATCACAGAGCAGAAGAAGTAGAACAAGTCCACAAAGTCACACAAACATGTCTACAGAGAAAGAAAGCTTCACATTAATACGTTAATGTTTTGGATATTAAGACATGTTAGATGAAAAGAGTGAGTTCTTCTCAATGTTGACAAATGCCACTGACTGTAACAATCTAGCTCAATATAATGTCCCTATTTCTAGATGGGTAGGTCCATTGGGTTGTGGTAAAGAAGAGTTTCTTACCAAAAAATGTACTACTCAACCAAAGATAGTGATCACAGAATTCTTTATTCAACATTTTTGAAAATAATCATATGATGTAAAAATGAAGAATAAAAGTGTATAGAGTGAAAAGTCTCCCTCTCATACATTTTTTTTCATCTCTACCCAATTTCCAACCCCACTTCCCAACAGGTAGATGTTCTTTTTAGTTTCCTGAGTAGATGTCTGGTGGTTTTTTGGCACAAAAATAATGATTCTTATTGCTCTCTCCTTTTTATTAACATGGCAGCACACTGAACACAATTTTCTGCATCTTGTTTTCCCTCATTTAATTGTGTTATCTTGGAAATCTTTATTGGTAAATAGAGAGCGTCACCATTTTTTTTTTACATCTACATAACAGTCCATTGCATGGATATATCATAATTTATCTAGTCTGCCCCAATGGTAGATATTTACCTTGCTTTTGGTATTATAAACAATGCTGCAATTAGTAAACAGATACATATAAATACATATTTCACTTTGCATACCATGAGAGTCAATCTGTAGCCTAATTTCTTAGAAGTGAATGCATTTGAATATTGCAAGGTATCACCAAATTGGACTCCATACAGATTGTGCATTTTGCACTCCCATCAGCAGTACGTGAGTGGCTATCTCCCCATGCCACAGCCTCATGAGCCTTTAGATTTATTTCAACGCGAAAGGTGATAATGGCATCTCAATAAAACTTTAATTAGTAGGTCTCTTATGAGTGAATACGATTAAATTAAATGTTAATAAGGGCCATATGTATTTATTTTTCTGAAAACTATCTGTTCATATCCTTTGTTTACTTTTCTGTTAGCTTTTTCTTATTCATTGGGGGATGCTCTTTATATATTGGGTTGATTACGTGAGTTGTCTCATGCCATCTGCTATGCAGCAGGCTATCCATTTCTTACTTCAAGGCTTTTATTACCAACTCTTGCTTTTGTGTATATACTTGCTCAACTACATATATTTAGTTGTGAGTTTTTCATCTACTTATTCCTAAGGGAAGCTTTGCTCCTATATATGCCACAAAGGAAATGTCTCTTGCTGCATGATGGTACAGTTCCGTGTTCAGTCTCTGCACACCAAATGTTCATCTGCCACTGTGGCAATGGCAGTGTATTATAAGCCACTTTTAGTGAGAAAAGGTCAGTTTCCCTTAGTATATGAGCCAAAAATGGAACCCCTTCTTTATAGAGCAACACCTGAGAATTATGACATTTCCTGTGACACAATATTGAAAACTCACCTGCTATATTATCAATAATAGCAGTTGAATATTTTGTACATGACATCACAGATAGTGTTACCAGATAAAATTCAGGATAATCAGTTAAATTTAAATTTTGGAAAAACAATGAATTTTTTTTAGAGTATGTACATCCCAAATATTACACGGCATAAACATATACTAAAACATTTTTCTTTTTTATCTGAAATTCAAATTAAACTGGGCCTCCTATATTTTTATTTGCTAAATCCGACAACACTGATTATATTTTCTTTTTTTCTGAGATCGGGATCCCAAAATTATGGTTTGTTGATTTTGAAACTTGTGCCTGGCTGACAATAAGTGGAATTTTGAAACATGATTATAAAAAACTCCAGGATGGATAAAAATATTTTTAAGATCAAATTCAGCCACACACTTGATGTGTGAATGCAATCTACAATATCCTCCTCAAGCAGTCATCCATCTTATAACTGGATCCTTTCAGTTGTAGGAAATTGCCACTCCCTAAAAAACAACTCATTTGATGCCTGCATTGAACATTTAGTAAACCATTTCTCAAATTAAGCAAATAATCCTTTCTTGGCTTTTTTTCCCCCATTCATCCTAGTCTTAGCGGTCACTGAAAACAAGTTAAATTCCTCTTCCATATATATATGTCAACCCTTCAAATATCTGAAGACAGCAGACCACTCTTGAGATTCTTTTTTCTCTTTGGTAAATAATTTCAGTTACTTCAACTATCTTTTATGAAAAATTGTTTCAAGTCATTTTATGCACTACCAAATATTGATTTTTGTACCTTAGAAGGTACAGTGTACCAAGCACTGTGCTAAGTGAAATGACACTATAACGAACAGTATAAAATTCACCACCTCTCAGGATACTCTTAGCCTAATGGGAGAAAGTGACAAACATTTACAAAGCTCTGTGACAAGTGTTATAATAAAATTATGAATAGCATTTTTTAAGAACATGGAGAAGGAGTGTCTAAATCTACCTGGAAAAGAAAGGGGAGAACGAGTGACAGGGGCAGATTCACAGAAGGCTTAGCATGTGATGCCCGAGCAGAGTCTTGAAAGTTACATAGGAATTTTCCATTTGTACAAGGAGACAGGAAGCAGAAATTGATAAATTCAATCTATATTTTAACATACTTATCCTATAGGAACTCTGCTACAGTAGACAATGAGTTGATCAATTCTTGAAGCACTAAGTTCCTATTAAACTGCACTCTGCTCTCATTTATTCCTTTTACCTTTCATGGACTCCTTCTCATCCTGCCTCTTTCCTTTCCCAGGGTTCTGTTCTCTGTACACTGCTTTTCTTACTCTCTATTTATTTTTAGCAATTTCATTTACTTTTGTGGTTTTCATTACCATGCTAAATGTTGATGATTTCCAAACATATATTTCCACCCTGGACCTCTCCCCTGGGGTTCACACATCAGTGTGTGATCCATAAGCACCTCAAACTCAACATGTCCAAACCAACGTCCTTATCCCATGTTCATCACTTAGATGGAACTAGCTCTATCCACACAATCACCTATATTAGAAACCTGGGGGGTATTTCTGACTTCTTTCCCTTGTTCCATGCATACAATCACCAAATCCTCAAATCTCTCTTAAACCACTACATTAGTTTAGGTTTTCATTCTCTATGTCTTTGACACATAATAACACCTGACTCTAGTCATTTTTTTTAAATCACTCATCAACTCTGATCACACCTACCAAAATGATCTATATCAAATACTAACAGGGGGATTGTCTTCCAGCACAACAGCTTGAGGAATTCCACTGATCCAGTCCTTAGTAAAACTGATGAAAACTAAATACAAAACAAACAAAAATTTAAATCCTCTGGAAATGGTCCTATGGGGTAGAATAGCAAATGATGAATAATCTATTCAAGAACATCTATGAAAATTCACTAAAAAAGGCAAGAGACTGTGGTATCTGAAGCAAGATCACACCTTCCCTCCCCATCAGCTCAGCAAGGCAAAGACTCCACTCCAGACTGTTTTCAGCTAAGAACACAGGACTCCCTCTCTACCCAATATCCCGGCAGAGGGCTTTCTTCCTAGGAGGAACAGGATATCAGTGTTTTTTCATCCTGCTCTCAGCTACCTGATATTGAGGCTAAGTCCCAGGCAAGTGTGACTAAGAGACTGGGGCTTCCTTCTGCCTAACCTCCACTTGCGGAACAGAGGCCCTACCTTGGGTATAGCACACTGAGATACTGAGGCCCAGACCACTCTTGGCCTGACTTGTGATGTGGTAGTTCCATGCTAGGAGAGGTAAAGTGAGGACACCTAAGGCTGCTGCCCACCCTCTCCACCGAGTAGGGTTGTCACTCAGAAAGAAGCTTGCCATTGTCCCCGTCCCCCACTCCAGAACACTGACTCAGAGATTTAATTTAGGGGAAGAAACAAGCCATAAGACAGATAAATCCTAATCTCTTTCTAAAGGAACTAACTTTATTTGCAAGAGAGAATGAAGATGTAAGCCTAAAAGCACTGTCCAAAAACAAAGAAGTCTGTGGTGAAAGGCAACTGGGAAGAGCCTGAAGATGCAGACTAAATGGTAGGCCAACTAGTTTGTGGGAGAGAACCGAAGAATAAAACAGCTAAGGAGAGCCCTCCTGGGGTCAGAACAAAAATCAGACACCAAACTCAGAAATTACTCTTTCAAAGGAGCCAGAGTTTGGGTTAGTTTGTAGAGTGATTTATGCCCCAGAGCAGTACTGAAGACAATAGAGCAATAGGCTTCAATTAGAGGAATTGAACAGCTGAATTCGATAGGGAAGAGAGTAAGAGAAATCAACTGACACTACAGGGTGATTGTGGGCATACCCAAAGCTATGCCTCCCTGAGCAACTTCAGAAGTTGAATACTGTGAGGGAAGGGAGAACAGCCTTCATTAAAATAACCCAGTCAGTCACTAAGTAAAGAAACAGTAAAAATAACAAGCCCCAGGGTGGGGGCAGTGCCCAGAGTTGCTGCAATATAAAATGCCCAGTTTCCAACAACAAATTACAAGGCGTGCATGGAATAGGAAAGTATAATCCATACACCAGAATAAAAACAGGCAACACAAATTGCCTGTGAGAGACCAGATACAAAAATTATCAGAAAAAGTCACTGAAGTAACCATTTAGTTCACAGAACTAAAGGAAACCATGATTAAACAAGAAAAGGAAGGTACGATTACAATGTTGTATCAAATCTAGAATGTCAACAAAGAGAAAGAAATTACAAAAAGAATGAAATGGAAATTATAGGGTTGAAAAATACAATTCTGAAATTTAAAAAATTCACTTGATGACCATAACAGTAGATTAGAACTGGCACACACCAAAAGAATAAGTGATCTTGAGGACAAAATTTATGCAAGCCAAAGAACAGAGAAAAAAGAATGAAGAAAAATAGAGTCTCAGAGAAATGTGAGACTCCATATAATGCACCAACATACACATAATGGGAGCACCAGAAAGAAAGGAGAGAGAGAAAGTAGCAGAAAAAAATATTCAAGGAAGTATGGCTGAAAACTTCTCAAATTTATTGAAAAACATTAACATACATATCAAGGTAGCACAAAAAACTCCAAGTATGCTAAACACAAAAAGATTCACAAACAGAAACAGTAAAAATGCTGAAAGTCAAAGACAAGGAGGAACTCTTCAAAGCCACAAGAGAAAAATGAGTTGTTACTTACAAGGGAGTCCCAGTAGCATTAACAGTTGAATTCTTAGCAGAAACAACCGAGTTTAGGAGGGAGTGAAATAACATAGTCAAAGTGCTCAAAAGAAAAACACTGTCAACCAAGAATCCTGTATCCAGAAAAGCTATCTTTAAAATATGAAGGCAACTAAAGCAGTGCTGAGAAGGAAATTTATATTTATAAATGCCTATAAGAGGAAAGATCTCAAATCAGTACTTAACATTTCACCTAAAGATATTGGGAAAAGATGACCAAACTAAACCTAAAGCAAGCAGAAAGAAGGAAATAATAAGGACTGAGCAGAAACTACTGCAATACAGAATGGAAAATACAGAAAATGAATAAAACCAAAAGCTAGTTCTCTGCAAAGATCAACAAAATTGACAAACCTTTAGCTAGAGTGACCAAGAAAAAAAAGAAAAATTCAAATTAATAGAATCAAAAATGAAAGAGGGGATATTACTACAGACCCAATTAAATAAAAAGGATTATAAATAAATACTATGAATAACTGTATGCCAACAAATTACATAATTCACCTGAAATGGACAAATTCCTAAAAAGATACAAACAGCTAAAGCTGATTCAGGAAGAAATAGGAAATCTTAATACACCTAAAACACATGAAGAGATTGAATTAGTAATAAAAAAGCAACCTACAAAGAAAAACCCAGACCCAGATGGCTTCATCACTGAATTCTGCAAAACATGTAAAGAATACCAATTCACAAACTGTTCTAAATAACAGAAGAGGAGGGAAGACTTCTCACCCCAAAGAAAAAAAAGCTACAAACCAATATTTTTAATGTATGTGGATGTAAAGTTCTCAACAAAATACTAGGAAACCAAATCCAGCAACATATAAAAATAATTTTATACCATAAGTGGGATGTATCCCAGCAATGCTAAACTGGTTCGCCATCTGAAAATCAATTAATATATCAAATCAATAGAATTAAAAATAAAAATCACCTGATCATCTTATTAGATGCAGAAAAAGCATTTGACAAAATCCAACACCATTACATGATAAAAAAAAAACAAAACTGAGAAACAGAGTGGAACTTCCTCAACCTGATAAAGGGCATCTAAAAAACCACACAGCTAACTTCATGCTTAATGGTGAAAAACTAGATGCTTTCCTCCTAAGATCAGGAACAAGAATGTATGTTGTTCCCACTTCTATCTAATACTGTACTGGAGATTTTAGCCAGGACAATTAAGCTAGAAAAGGAAAGAGCATCCATACTGGAAAGGAAGAAGTAAATCTATTTCTATTTGTAGATGACATGATCTTATATATAGAAAATTCTAGAAAATCTACTTAAAAACTATTAGAACTAATAAAGATGTTCAAAAGAGTTGCAGGATACAAGACTAATATACAAAAATCAATTGTATTTCTATGCACTTTTAATGAACAGTCCAAAAATGAGATTAAGAAAACACTTCCATTTACAATAGCATTGAAAAGAATCAAATCCTAAGGAATAAATTCAACCAAAAAAAGTAAAATAGATATACTCTGAAGACTACAAAACATTGCTGAAAGAAATTAGAGAACTCAATAACAGAAAATGTCCCATGACTGGAAGACTTAACATTGTTAAGACGGCAGTACTCCCAGAATTTATCTGAGTCAAAGCAACTCCCACCAGAATCTCAGTTTATATCTTGGTAGACATTGCAAGCTGATTCTGAAATTCATATGGAACTGCAAGGGACCTAGAATAGCCCAACAATCTTGGAAAAGAAAAACAAAGTGTGAAAAACACTTCACAATTTCAAAACTTAATGAAAGCAAATATAATAAAGTGTGGTATGGAAAAAGCACAGACATATAGATCAATGGAATAGAACCGAGAGTCCAGGAATAAACCCATGCATCTCTGGTCAACTTAATTTCAACAAGGGTGGTAGGACCATCCAATAGTCTTTTTAACAAATGGTGCTGGGACAACTGGATAGCCACATGCCAAATAATGAAATTATACCCTTACCTCACACCATATACAAAAATTAACACGCTACGGATCAATGGCATAAATATAAGAGCCAAAACTATAAAAACACGTAGAAGAAGACATGGGGGAAAACGATGTCCTTGAATTTGGCAAAGGGTTTTTTGGATATGACACCAAAAGCACAAGCATCAAAAGAAAAAATAGATATACTGGACTTCATCAAACTTAAAAAAACTTCTGTGCTTCAAAGAACAACATCAAGAAAGTAAAAGGACATAATAGGACAAAATATTTTCAAATCATACATCTGATAAGGGACTGTATCTAGAATATATAAAGAACTCAACGTAACTGAGCAGGACCCTATGGGGCCTTCTGGGGACAAACCCCCAACCCCACATCCTCTGCCTGCCTCTTTTCTGTAGAAAAGCTGTAGTCTCCCAAGCCTCTCCCAAGTCACAAAAGCCTGGCTCAAGAATTGATTGAAAGGATGTGAATATGTAGTGACAAAAGTAGCAGTTGGGCCAGGAGAACTGGTAACAATTTAAACAGTAAATTAGTTATATGGCAATCACAGAATCTTTAGTTCTTCCTTGAAGGACATAGATAGCAGTGTCTCATGCCCATTCCTGAGTTATTTTGCAGATACTAAAACTGCCACTGGAGGGAATAAGCTAACTGTATGATGACCAGACTGTAGCCATGACATAAGCTGCTCCATCTTGCACAATTCCAGAAACTGGCCTCAAGGAAATTGGAACAAACTGACCCTGGAGTTAAAGATTAACTGTGCTTAAAACAAACAAGATGACGCTGACTAGACCACTGTATAACCAGTTTCAAGATGATTGTCAGAGTTGACTGTACTGGTCAGCATGTAGCCCCCTGTCTGCACACCCCTGAAGCTTTCCTCTGTAAGCTCTTGCCCCTTGATTGGCAATGGGGAAATGGTTTTGGGGATGTGAGTCCACCACCTTCCAAGGTTGCTAGCTTCTTGCGTAAAGCATCTTTCTTTTTCCACTAACAATTGTCTCTTGAACATAGACTTTTGGGCAACGAGCAGCCAAACCTGAGTTCAGTTCCAATTCTGGTTGATAACATTACCATTCAGTAATAAAAAGAAAAATAACCCAATTAATAATGGGCAAAGGATCTGACTAAGCATTTCTCCAAGGAACACATATAAATGGCCAAAAGCACATGAAAAAATTCTGAACATCATTAGTCATGAGGGAAAATGCAAATCAAAACCATAATAAGACACTACTTCACACTCACTAGGATAGCTATAATAAAAAAATAGGAATTAACAAGTGTTGGCAAGATGCAGAGCATTTGGAACCCTCCTATGTTCCTAGAGGGAATGTTAGCCACTTTGGAAATATTCTGGCAGTTCCTCAAAACATTAAACATAGAGATACAATATGACCCAGAAATTCCACTCCTGGGTATATACTTAAGAGAGGACTTCCCTGGTGGCGCAGTGGTTAAGAATCTGCCTGCCAATGCAGGGCACATGGGTTCGATCCCTGGTCCAGCAAGATCCCACAGGCTGCAGAGCAACTACACCCATGCACCACAACTACTGAGCCTGCACTCTAGAGCTCATGACACACAACTACTGAAGCCCATGTGCCCTAGAGTCCACTCACCGAAACTACTGAGCCCACGTGCCACAACTACTGAAGCAGTATGCTCTAGGGCCTGTGCTCTGCAACAAGAGAAGCCACCACGCTGAGAAGCCCGCACACCACAGCAAAGAGTAGCCCTCCCTTGCCACAACTTGAGAAAGCTCACGTGCAGCAACAAAGACCCAACGCAGCCAAAAAAACAAAAAACATATTTGAGAAATGAAAAAATATATCCACACAAAAATTTGGACATAAGTATGTATAGACATAATACTGTAATTAGCCAAAAGATTGAAGCACCCCAAATGCTCATCGACTGATGAATGAAATATATATCAATAAAAGGGCCTATTAGAATGGCCATACAAAGGCATGAAGTACTAATAGATGCTACAACATATATGAACTTTGAGAACATTATGCTGAGAGAAGCCAGTCACAAAAGACCATATGTTATATGATTCCATTCATGTGAAATGTCCAGAATGGGCAAAATATATAGAGACAGAAAAGACATTAAGTGCTTGCTTAGGGCAGGGAGAAGAGCTTGGGAGGATAGGCATGTGACATCTAGAGGGTAAGGGGTTTAGCTTTGAAATGATGAAAATATTCTAAAATTGAGGTGATGTTGCACATATCTGAATATACTGAAAAAAACATTGAATTGTATATTTTCAGTGAGTGCACTGTATGGCATTTGAGTTATATCTCAGTAAGGCTGTGGAAAATGATGTTAAAATATGAAACACTTATCAAAGATCACTAAAATTACAAATACTAATGAGACAATTTCGCTTTTTTCTTAATAAAATCCTTTCATGGCTCACTGCAGTCCTTGGAATAATGCCCATGTGCCTTGTCACATTATTGTAAGTTGGGCCCTGCCTACCTCTTCAGTCTCATCTACAGTCAGCCTTCTATCTCTTGCTCTACTGTATATCAATACCCAATGTTCTGTTTTCCCACGTATACTTGTCTGTTCCTTATCTTCATAAATTTGCTTATGCTCTATACCCTCTACCAGGAATTCCAGAATTGGCTAATTCCTATGCCCTCTGAACTCAGGTCTCATCTGCTTCAAGAACATTTCCCATCCCAGCCTTGACTTACGTAGGTTTTCCCCTCCGCATCTCTGTAAGACCTTGATCTTTACATGTAATGTTATATTATAATGATTTTATGGCTTTTTCTTCCACTAAACCATGAGCAAATTGAGGGCAAATACATGTTTTTAATCTCTATCACAGAGCACAATATTCAATATATGTATTTATCATGGGTTCAAATAAATACCAGTAAATGCAAAAGCACAGAGACATAAGGGAAATTTGGGGCTCAAGGAACTGCAGGAAATCTAAGAAATGAACTAATGTCTGAAATTCAGGCAGTGACAAGTACAGATGAAGAAAATAAAGAGATTAAAGAGAGATGCAATAATAGAAATGATAGGAAACTGGTAATTAACAGTGGTATAAGGAGTGAGGTAAAAGGAATCAAAGATAATGCCCATGTTTCGGGTTAAAGCAGGTGAATGCCATTATCATAGATTTTAAAAAATTCATGGAAGAACAGGTTCTATTGTGCGAGCACTGGTGTGATAGGAGATGGTGACATACTGGTGGGATTGATGACTGACTTTTAACGTCTTGAGTTTGAGATGTCAAGAGCACAACCAACTAGAGAGGTCTGGTGAGCAATTGGAAATAAAACAAATGTAGATGAAAACCAGAGAAAGGTTCTGGCTGGAGATACAGACTTGGGAATCATTGATTTCCAGGTGAATTGAAACTCTTACCTTAGGGTATAGAATGAGAAGGAAAGATTCACTTAAAGGGTAGGGTTCAGAATTTAACACAATACTCTGGATGTGGTCTGTTAAGCACAAAGGACTATGAGATATGGACCTCTCATCTCACTCCATCCAGATGCTCCATTTCTATTGTAGCTTCGGGTTGCATTAGCTTTCTTAGCAGTACTGACTGATGCTGATCAGTGAAAACATTTAAGTCTTATTCACAGAGGCTGCTCTATTTCCCCCAATGGATACATACACAGTTGGTTTTCTGCATTTAAGTATATAATTTTATCTTGTTAGATTTGACCATCACTCTGGTATATTCAGATCACATTATATCTTAATTCTGTCATTTAATGTATTTACTATCCTTCCCAATTACTTGACACACACAGAATTTATAAATACACCTTTGATACAACATACAAGCCTTTAATAAACTGTTGGAAGGATCAGACTGAGAATAGATTCCTCACTGGAAATCTCTCTTCAGAATAGCAGTCTATTAATCATTCTCTTTGGCTGTGGCCATTCAAGCAGCTAATAATTCCTCTCGATTGTACTAACAATTAGATATATTTCTCTATTTTTTCCACATTCTATACCTGGTCAGATATCAAATCTCATTGATGAATTTCAGATTCACTTGTTTAGTGAAATTCCTTGATATCAAAGGGTATTAGGTTATACTGGTATGATTTATTTTTAGCAAGCTCAAACTGGACCCTAGTGATCATTTCATCTAGTGGCTAACAAACTATGTTTTAAATAAATCATTCTAGAATTCGTCTCAGGATCAATGTCAGGCTCACTCTTGTCTCTTAAAAACTGAGATGTTTCTGGTCTATTTCTAATTTTCCAACACCCAGTTTGGAATGAGGGAGATACTGACTGAAACATTTAGTTCGATGAAACATGTTTGTAAAAAACAATGTTAATAAAAAGTAGATACTGATGGTAGCCTTCAGGGCTGTTAAGTGATGCAGTATCTGCCAATGCCCCGGACATATCATTCATCTCATCCTGGAAACTGGGATGCACGTCATGTGAGGGGTTCCTATATTCTTCCTGAGTAGCAAAGCAGTCAGAGGAAAGCAAATTCTAACTGGTTCAAAAGATCAGTCCCAAGAATTAGGCAGCCATCAGCAACATAGTACACAGGACAGAATACTGGGCCCCCATCTTTGCTGTACTCTGGCAGAGATTATACATCCTGCCCCTTCTCTCATGAGGATGCAATTAAGAGCATGTACAAGGTAAAACACAAGTGATCAGAGATAAGCATCCTACCTTTTGGTAAACTATACCTTGATTCCTATCAGATACATAATCTTGGAACTGTTTTCTTGGTTTGTTTGTTTTTGGCTACATCACATGGCTTATGGGATCTTAGTTTCCCAACCAGGGATTGAACCCCAGGCCCTCGGCAGTGAGAGAACAGAGTCCTAACTGCTGGACTGGCAGGGAATTCCCAATCCTGGAACTGCTGAACATCACATAAATTTCGGACCAAACTCACAATTACAATTTTAATCTTAGCAGTTACAATTAATATACTTATTGAATAAAGTATATAAGAACTCAGGGACATGAAATAATAAGTGATTAGAGTGAACTTGACTGAGAAAGAGTTTTTGGAGGAAGTGAGTTTTTTTTTTTTTTAATAAAAATTGTATTTGTTTAAGGTATACAACCTGATGTTTTGATATACACAGTGAAATGATTACTACAGTCAAACTAATTAACATATCCATCCCTTCACAAAGCTGTCTGTGTGTGTGTGTGTACCTGTGTGTGTGTTTGTGGTTTGAGAACACCTGAAAAACTCTTCGCAAATTTCCAGTAAATCACAAAAGTAGGTGATTTTTATTTTAGCCGCACCGCGGGGCATGTGGGATCTTCGTTCCCCGATCAGGGATTGAACCTGTGCCCCCTGCAGTGGGAAGGCAGTCTTAACAACTGGACCACCAGGGAAATCCCAAGTAGGTGGTTTTTTGAGCAGGTTTCAAAGGAAGGGAGGGACTCAGATTCAAAGACCACAGTGCAGGTGGTGGCTCTGACCAGGAGCAAAACCCAGGGGAGGGAGAAGCTGGTTATATTTGAAAGGGTGGAGACAGAAAATAATTGGGTGGTTCGAGAGCTGCGAATCAGGAATCCTGGGAGGATGAGAGCCCAGCAGAGAAACAGAGATGCAGAGATTCTATGGGATGGTCTGGGAGGGAGGGGTGAAGACAATGCCAATGACAGGTTTCAGACCCTCCACTATTGTTGGTCACAGGGTGCCAAGTAGACACTGAGAAGCATCACTCACCATGTATCCTCAGGACTTAAAATGGTGTCTGGCGCATTGGATGTGGAATGAATGAAATACGAACTAATTTGATAAAGTGACGTGCTATCTTTTCATCAAGTTCAAATTCCTCAGACATTTTTGTTTTCTCCTTTTCCGTGTGAAAATAATTCTCATTGACAGAGAACACAGATGTCAAGTAAGAGTTGAGTAATTGTGATTTCTTTTGGCATTTATAAAACATTACTTAATATACCTCAGGCAGCAAAACATCTCTTTCTTGACTATTGTTCTGTGCGTAGCTTTAAAAGGGTGATCAATTTATTCGGGTTTGCTTGGGACCGTCCCAGGCTTTGCACTGAAAGTATCAGCCCTGGGAAACCCCTCAGTTCTGGGAAAACTGGGATGGTTGGTCATCCTAGCTTTAAAAATCCTTATTTGTGTTCCTAACATTTGTTGAAGGCCTCAGATAAGTAGGGACATTAGCCTCCCAGAACCTTTATATTGGTCTGTTCTCTCTCCTGTATGGTCTCACCACCGCTCCCCACCCCACCCCCTGCCCCCCGTCTCGCTTCATGCAGAATCACAGGAAACACTCATTGCTTATGTCTTCCACTAAGCATTAATTGGCATCAAAATTTTAAAGACTTTTTCCTTGCAGTAACTCCATCTTACAAAGCTAAATTAATCTAGTGCTTTCATATATATCATCACATATCTAGAATTCAAGGAACATAACTGTACAAGTTCCCTAGGGCTGCCAACGTACTACAAACTAGGTGTCCTAAAAAACAGTTTATTCACTCATAGTTCTGGAGGCTAGAAGTCCAAAATAAAAGTGCCAACATGGTTATGTTCCTTCTAAAGTCTCTAGGAAAGAATACTTCCTTGCATCTTCCAGCTTCTGGTGATTGCTGGCAATCCTTGGCATTCCTTGGCCTACAGCAGCATTGTTCAGATCTCTGTCTCCATCATCACATGGCCATCTAACCTTTGTGTGGGTATGTGTCCAAATTTCCCTCTTCTTATGAGAGTACCAGTCATTGGAATAGGGGCTACCCTACTCCAGTGTGACTTCATCTTAACTTGATTACATCTGGAAAGACCCTACCTCCAAATAAGGTCACATTCACAGTTTCCAAGTGAACATGAATTGGGGGAGGGGCACTATTCAACCCAAGACCATAACCTACAGTAATTCACGCAATAATTCTAACATTATCAATAGAATGTCAAATCATTTCTCCATGTCTTCCATTCAACAGTTCTGTATTCATTCTTAATTACACCACTTAATCATAATCCTCATTACATTTCTCAGCTGTCTCTTCATTATCACGGCAGATCCAGCCTTTGGTTTCCAGAAATTCTATTTAAGTTCTGTGATTATCAGTCAAGCGGTGTACTCTTTGCCAGTTGAGTGTTTCTGAAGATTTTATATAAATTCAACCGCTGCAGTTTAGAACCTGGTATCCTTAATACATAGCTCTTGAGATAGCTTGATACATGGGCTTTTCACCAATTCCACTGGACTCTGAAGTATAAATATCTTCATACATATCATAAATGAAAAAAAATGAGGGGCAAAAACCCTTCTTGGTTCTTCATGAAAACATTAGATTGCGTTCTTTCAAGGCCAAAGTCAAGAGGCAATTCTGTGGTCTTCCTAGTTGTGTTCTCATATTCAAAATGTAAGACAATCTGTGATTTTTCTGACTTTTCAATTTATGTATTTTTATGTGTCTTTCTAACAGTACCACTCAGTCAAATACTCCTCCAAGGTAAATCATATTGATTTGAAGCATGTGTCTTCATATCAGGAAGTTACTTCTACTGGTTAAATTCAATTTTGTCTCCTACAAAGCACAGTTTTTACAACGACATTTCAAGGTTTCCAAACCTGGCTGTTTCTATCATTGTCATTTTGTTCTGAAAATATACATCGATTTGAATTTTCAGCTGGAGTGCTCACCTTTATATATGTTCTCCAAAAATGTTTATCCTGATTAGTTTATTTGGACACAATGTAAGTTACAATTTGGCTACACAAAACAATGCTCAATACGAAGTAATGGGTTTGGGCTGTTAAGGCACAAATCAGTGCCTTACAAATTGCATCTTCAAAAGTCATATAACTCTTTATCTTTATGTGATAAGCAGAATTAATAGTTCAAGATGGATGACAGGAAGTTAATTGCTATTGCAACATAAATTTGTATTGCAATATATTTGTGTCTGCTGAGTGACAAGACAGAAAATACTTCCATGGCTGGGAAATTATATTTCCTATGCTAGGACCCTACTGCATCTTCCATTCTCTGCTGGCCACTAGTCTGACAGTAGAATACTGAAGACTTTGTTAATCTCTCCATGTCTTGGTTTTCAAAATATAAAAACAGTAAAACAAAACAAATAAAACCCTAGACTGTTTTCCTTACCAAGAAAAAGTATAGCCAAGAATTTCAAAAAATAACAATGAATTCAATGATATAAAACTGCTCACCACTTGAGGGAGGCTATGGACACAAGGTGTCAGACCCTGTGAATATTCCCTGAAAGACTATATACATGGGCCAGGGCTATTTAGAGGGCAAAAAAAAAAAAAAAGATTTCCTTCTTGCTGGAAAATTGGATTAACTGAGATTCGAAACTCTGGACATACTGCTTGGATTCTAATCCCAGCTTAACTACTTACTAGTTGTATGAATTTTGACCAGTAATTTAATTCCTCGATATTTCAGTTTCTTCATTTTAAAAACACTGGTGATAATCATAGAACCTAACTCACGTTAAGACTAAATGGTATGTTATAGGTAAAGCACTTGGAATAGCATCTGGCACAATGTAAGAAGTCAATAAATGTTAACCAGTCATAGCACAGGTGGCGGTGGTGGTAGTAGTAGTAACAGTACTAGTAGTAGTAGCGGCAGCAACAATCCTAGGTAGTGATATCATAGTATCTTTAGAATTACTGCCCTAAGTTGCCTTTGACCATGAATCAAAAAAGTAGGGAGTACTATCTATGTCCATGTTTAGGATACTTGTCTTAACCCAAACACCTTCCCAAGAAGACAATCTCCAAAATCTATGGTAAACGATGGTAAAGCAGTAACTTCAGGGATTATTACTTCTCACCTCTCTGAGATAAGTGGGGGGAGAACTGCAAGGAACCAGGTGCACAGTGGGAGAGTCTTATGTCTCTATTGGATTGTTTTATTACTGGTTATTATTCTTGTGGTTTCTTTTCTTTTCTTTTTTTTTTTTTTTTGTAGAAAAGTGGAATCTCACCTCTTGCAGAGAGATCCAGAGTGGCAGCAGCCAGGGAGGCTGTCTTTGGTGATGGTGATGAAAAAAAGCAGAAGGAAAAAGAAATACAGCCTCACAGGCGTCCTATAGATAGTGGTGGGTCTGTATTCTGCCTAACCTGTGCCCAACAAGGGAAGGTCAAAATACTTTTTTTGGCGGGGAAAGGGGGACCGAGTAGCCAAAAGAGCAAACAGCAGGAGAGATGGTAAGCAGACGTTAGAGTTGAGTGAACATTCTCTGAGCACTGTTTTCTTTTTTTTTTTTTTTTTGGACGGAGACAAGCCACGTACAGTCTTTGGTGAAATGAAGGGTCAGATTGAGCTGGAAACTGAGAAGGAAGCATCCACATGAGGTTGGGACTGTCCTGGATACAAGTGAACAGAATATTCTATTATGATTTCTCCTGGGATTCCTCCCTCCCCCCAGTCTATATTACATTAAAGAGCTCTGCAAAATGTTGAATTGGCCAAAAAGTTTGTCTGGGTTTTCCATGACATCTTACGGAAAAAACTGAATGAACTTTTTAAGCCAACCCAATATATCTCTATTCTTGCTCTACTGATTACAATCAGAGATAGTCACTTCCCCCAAGGTTCTAGATTCTACAGCTGCACCATTCAATGGTCCTCAGACCTTAGTACAGCAACATCTACCTGGGAAGCTTTTTGAAAATATATAACTCTGGGTTCTATTTTGCAGAAATTCTGCTATAACAGTAGTTTTGTGTTGAGGAGGGTCTTAGGAATCTGCATTTCTTTTTATCAGTTCCTTAGGCAAGTCTGACGAAAGTGATCCACAGACCACGTTTTGAGAAACAATGACATATCCCTAATCTGAGGGGTGACTCGCAATTCCCTAGCTGTCCCAAAATGTTTATTCTCAGTGCCATATTTCCTGAAATTTTACCACTGGAGTAGTGCTTTCTCCCCCTCTGTGGCAGCACACTTCCTTTAAGGAACATTTCAGAATCTCCTAGGGGTTTTTTCAAATTGCCTCTGAGACTTTGTCTCATTGCCCTTTATTGAGAATCACTGCCACTAACTGAGCCACTGTTACTTATGAATGTATGCTGTACCATTAGTTGTATTAGAGAGGAAACGTATTATTTACAGTACTAATATCTAACAGTTTTTAACTATGTACTGCTTGCAAAGCACCATGATAATCACTTAATAAAAATAAAACTATCATTACCCCCAACTGACAGATAAGGAAACTGAGGATTTGAGGGGTTAAGAACTTGTGCAAGGTACACATCTGTTAGTGATATAGCAGAGAAAATGTACATCTCTATGTTATTAAATTCTATATTGTTACCACACTGCAAGAGTGCTTTGGAGATAGATTCCAGTGGGATGAGCAATCCCTCTCCAAGAGCCTCATATAAAGGGCAATGAACCCCGAGAAGATTAGCACAATGCATCACTGACACCTCAGGGACCCAGGATAGCAAGTAAGTTGGCCCTGCCAGGTTATTATCTTTTGTAAATAATTTCTGCTTGTCTGGGCTGGGTGAACAAGTGAAGGGCAAAACTTGATAGGGAGGAAATAAATGTGCTAATTCAACTTGTCTGAAGTTTACATCAAGATTAAAGTTTCAACTTCAAAGCAATGGATGTGAGTGCCTGAGAATTTATCAAACACACTCTAGTGTCTTGAACAGCTGTGAGAAGAGCAAAATGCAAGTCTGGGCAAAAATCCCTTTCTGAGCCCTGTTTGGAGAGCAGATATGAGCCTGGAGTTCCCCCCTGCACTGAATAGTGTAGAAGATGACTAACGGAAATCTTTGGGGTAACCAATAAAAGACAGAGGCTTCCAGGCTTCCCAGCTGTATGGCACACATGTCCCTCCAACTCCACTATGTTCAAGAGGTACTTCAATAAATCCTCATTTAAGTCAAATGAAGTTGTTCTCAATGGAGTCTTCTTCAATAATTGAAGGTTGATCAGAAAATCTGTTTAGCTTCAGACTTCATTACAGCACTAATTCTAGAATATTCATTGTACTTTCTTGCAAAGAATGATACAATAGGGAATTCCCTGATGGTCCAGTGGTTAGGACTCGGTGCTTTCGCTGCTGGGGCCTGGGTTCAGCCCCTCGTTGGGGAACTAAGATTCCACAAGCCATGCAGCATGGCCAAAAAAAAAAAAGAAAAAAAAATTATACAATAAATATAATAATCTTTCTCTTCTGACTAAGGATATTATAGGGCACTCGCATGATGCTCATAAACACTGATGACAGCTGTTTGTAGAAGTTACCCTGAAAAAGACGCCCAAACAATGAAGAGACTGGATGATGCCAGGGAATCCCACCTAGTTTCCCAGACAGGTCCTCACCAAGAGGCATCACTCTTTTTAAGTTCATCACAGTCCAAGTTTTATTCTCCCACTGCCAGGCTTGAAAAAGATGATTGTATTAAATTGCAAATATAAGTACAACTCTCAAGGTTGGAATATTAAGCCAATACCATAGAGACTGATTTAGAATATCAAAGTATTTGTTTTTATTGAAGGATAGCAGAATTTGCCACACCAAAATATGTAGTTGGCATAATGATTGTTTTGAGCTGATTGTTTTTAGGAAGAGTAGAGATAGGAGACGTTCTGAAAATAGAGTAAAAGTTACCGTTTTGTAAGGCAAATTTATATTTGGAAAGGAAATCATTTGTAAAAGTGTCTCTCTCTCTGTACAAGGAAGAGAAGGATGACTAAATCATGAGAGGAAAAAAAAAAAAATCAATGGAGAAGGCACTGACTTCACTGTAACAAATCTTACCCTTGCTTACCATGCTTTTCCTGGCAAGCTCCGCATGACTATTCTACAGCTGCCCCCCCTACGCCACACCCCCACTTTTCTTCTTTTGTCTTTAGTTGAAGATGGTAGTTAAGCCAGAGTTTGAAGCCAACTCTTTGAGTTACGAATATTTCCTTAGGTATCTGCCATGTATACATTAGGTATACATGTTAATAAACTTCTGCTTGTTTTTCTCTTGTTGATCTGTCTTTTATTACAGGGCTCTCAGCCAACAACTGAGGTTTATCCTTTCCTTCCTTTATGGGAAATTTCCCCCCTAAGTTATTTAAAGAAGAAAACTCACAAGGGCCAGAATTTTTGCATTGATAAGGCCACTGCCATCAAATCCTGACTAACCAGATGTGTACATTTAGGCAAGTCATGCAGCCTCACTAAAACCTCAGTTTCCTCATTATTTAAAATGGGAACAAAAAGGGTAACTTCTTGAGAGGAGTAAAAGAGAGAATGCATGTGAATCTCTCAACCCAATGCCTGGCACACAGTAAGTCCTCAGTAAGTCCTATCTATTATTATTATCACTAGAATAAAAACATTGCTTGGTAAAATTCCTTGTATGAGATAAAATCTGATACTCTAACCCTGGGGCTCAGCTTTCCGTGAAGATTCAGCAAAAGTGTGCGTAAAAGCTGGTAATCACTCTAGAAACCAAAAATCAACTGCCAGTGTGTATAATGTCATATCCTCGAAGACATTTTCACTAATTAAAAACCTTATTATTTTAAAATGGAAGTCACTTCACTAGATGCTGACTTAAGTACTGCCACTTGAGAGAGAGCAAACCCAATGCCCTGATGGGCAATAAGGAGACACATGGTACTTTTTCTGTTGCCTCGACCCTAACTAGAGACCCAAGGTTTATACCAACTGGAAAATTTTGAGTCATTTCTCTACTGCAGAAATATTAGGTATTATATTATTGAATTCTTTAGTTCAGTGTCAGAGAAAGTGGTTGTGGAGGTATCAATCACCAAGGCCAAGGTTAAGGACAGTGCCTGACTTATTTGGCCAGTAGAGATACAAGGAGCCACCATTAGATTCAGACATTACCAATGTACAGAGCAAAAGGAGGAATAGCCAGTGGTGCTAGATCCCCATGGTCCTTGCTCTGCACACCAAAAAGAAAGATACCCAAACAAAACGGGTAGGTGACTACAATGTTGCTGAGGAGCCAATTCTAGACTATAGCTAAGAGATTTTATTATATAGCTCTGAGAAACACAGGCTGAATGTCTCATACCTCATCAGAACACGGGAGGTGATGAGAAACTCATGACAGCCTTTCAGGGGAGGTAGGCAGGGGAGTGACAGCTACTCACAGGCCTCTCATCCTCTCACATTTCAGAAAGAACACAAGATGTTCACAAAGATTCAGGTAAGCTTTGGTATAAGCCTTGGCCTGTGTGGCCTCTAGAAACATGCACAATTGCCAGGGCACCATGGTATAGCCATTCCTCCACAGAAGGTACACAACTGAACCTCAGTTGAGCAAAGCCATACTAAAAGTAAGAACTTTGGAAATTAGAAGTTATTCATAACAACCTAGTCTTAAGGATAGATCTGAGAGGGGGAATCTATGGACATCCAAAGGTATCACGGCCTAATTCTACCTGGAATTTAGCAAGAGAGTCTGGAATTTCAGTTTTCCTGTCCTACACATAAGGAAGTACTTGGAAAGGATCTGTGCACAAGCATTTCCACACCTAGAGGCTTTCACCATGTGATATGCTAATTTGCCATGTGGTTAACAGGTGTGTGACTCAATATATACAGTTGACCCTTGAACAATGTAGAGGTTGGGGTGTTGACCCCCTGTGCAGTTGAAAATCCAGATATAACTTTATAGTCAGCCCTCCACATCTGTGGTTCTGCATCTACAGATTCAACCAACTGTAGATCATGTAGTACTGCAGTATTTATTAAAAAAAAAAAAAGTGGACCCACACAGTTCAAACCCATATTGTTCAAAGTTCAACTGTAGTATTTATTTTGAAATGATCTGGCAATGTAACCCAAAAGGATATTGGGAAGGGGAAAGGACAAGCCACATGATTGTTTATTGGCAAACTATGGTTCTAAAAAGATCTCTCTTTATCTAATGATAAGTAGTTCCAACAGAGCCAAACCAAATAAAAAATACCCTAGTCTTATGTATGGACTATAAAACTACTATAGTACCAGAAAAAGTGAACCTTATTGTTAGCTTTGTAAAAGAAACACACTTCTAAAGATTACTTAATAGAGAAAACAGGAAATTTATTTTAAACTGCTTGTTGTTCTCATTAGGACACAAAACCACACGGCTTTTATGAAGCAGGAATAGAAGAAAACTATAAAATAAACATACTTCTGTGAGATCTTGATTAAGAAAAAAGAAAAACAAGGACACACAACTAAAATTGATAAAGTGAAAAGTGATATAACCAGAGATTAAAATATAAACACTTTATTTAAAAATTCTAAAAACATAAATGTAGCGATGGCATCAAAATGGCCAAACAGGAGTTTTCTACCATCTTCCCCTCAAGGAACACGGATTTTTAAAATTACCTACAGAAGAGTCCAGGAGTCCAATAGAGACGTATGAGCACACAATTGGACCAAAGAAAATCCAATATTGGATGCATTAGAGAGGGCAAGAGGAACAGTTTCACTTTACCCACACAGCTCCTTCCCCAAGAAAGAAACTTGTAAGCCTACGATTTCTACCATGGGGAAAAGTGAGAGCAGATGAGTGAGTGCCTAACTTCTCCATCTATGTAGAACATTGACAAAGAGACCAACTTGCTTCTCACCCCATCCAGAATACTGAGGTGTGCTGCATGACTGTGGACTGGGGAGCAGCTGAGAGAATAGCATCTGCAGCTCCTGGAGGGCATCAATGAGGCATGGATTCAATTAACCACACCTCGGGCTCCATCAGGAATCCTGTCTGAGCTGCTAAGGACATCTCAGCTGTGGATCTCCCCAACTGGCCCGCAGGCACTCCAACACTCCATGTGTCCCACCCGCACAATCCACCCACCCCATGGCTAGCTCCCCGTGAATGCCCCTAAGGGTGGTCAGAGAGAACCTTTGCAAATGTCTCATGAGCATGCTCAGAAAGTCAGCCTGACGCTATGGGAATGGGAGAAAGCACACAAATTTGTGTATTCAGCAACATCTTAGGGAATGCAAACAGAGACTGTCAGCACCCAGTCCGGCTTTGCAAGATTGAGACAAAGCATACAATCTTAAGAGTTCCCCCACAAGTGAGAACAAGAAGTATGGAGCAGGCATATCCATATGAAAGTTCTGGGAAAGCCTCAGAATCCCTAACAGGGCTGATGGAAGGTATTTCTCACCCAAAGCCAATCAGTAAAGACTGGTAATTACTGGAAAAGGTGATTGCATCTTCAAATGTGAAGAAAACAATGCAAGACTTCAAGGAACAGGAAAATTCAAGGAATGACGACACCAAAGGAACACAATTTTCCAAGCCAACTACAAAGAAATGGAGATCTGCAATTTGTCCAATAAAGCATACAAAACAGTTGTTCTCGGGAAGCTCACTGAACTGCAAGAAAACATGAAAAGATAATTCAGTGAAACCAGGAAACTAATACACCAAAAGCCGTCAAGATTTATAGAGAGAGAGGAATCACGAAAAAGAAACAAACAGAAATCCTGGAGTTGAAGAATACAATTAATGAAATGAAAAATGCAACAGATTACATCACCAGCAGATTAGATCAAGCAGAAGTAACAATCTGTGAAAGAGAAGTTTTTTGAAATTATCCAGTCAGAGAAGAAAAAAGGATTGGAAAAGAATGAAGAAAGTCTGCATAAAGTATGGTATACCATTAAGAGAAACAGCTTATGCAATACTGGAGGCCCAGAAGAAGAGAGCAGAAAACTATTTTAAAGAAATAATGGCTGTCAGTGGGAAGTTGCTGTATAACAAAGGGAGATCAACTCGATGATGGATGACACCTTAGAGGGCCGGGAAGGGGAGGGTGGGGGCGGGGGGGGGGGAGAGTCGAGGGAGAGAGGGAATATGGGGATATGTGTATAAATACAGCTGATTGACTTTGGTGTACCTCAAACACTGGTACAAGAGGGTAAAGCAATTATATTCCAATAAAAAAAAAATTTTCATGTAACTTAAAAAAAAAGAAAGAAAGAAAGAAAGAATGTCTGACAACTTCCCTAATCTGTAGAGAGATTTGGACATCTAAGTTCTTGAAACTCATAGGTCCCTCCAAAATTTCACCTTGAAAAGATGTTCTCCAAGACACATTATAATAAAACTGTCTGAAAGCAAAGACAAAGAAAGCATTTTTAAAGCATCAAGAGAAAAATATTCCTCAAATACAAGGGAACGCCCATAAAGTTATCAGTGGGGTTTTCAGCAGAAACCGTGTGGGCCATGAGACAGTAGGATGATATAGTCAAAGTGCTAAAAGAAAAAAACCCCTGCTAACCAGGAATACTTTACCCGACAAAGTTATTGTACAGAAATGAAGGAGAGAGAGACGTTCCTAGACAAATAAAAGTTGACAAGTTCATCACCACTAGACCTACCATAAGAGACATGATGTAAGCAAGTTCTTAAAGCTGAAACAAAAGACCCTAATTCGTAATATGAGAACATGAAACTATAAAACACACTGGGTAAAGGCAAGTATATAGTCAAATTTAGAATACTTTGTTAATGGACACACAATATGAAAAATGAAAATTATGACATTAAAAACATAAAATGGTGGGGAGGGAGTAAAAGGGAAGAGGTTTTAGACACATGATACTCAATGGTAAAAGTCTGAAAGCCTTCCCTCTAAGATCAGGAACAAAGCAAAGTTGCCCACTCTCACCATTCCTATTCAATATAATACTGGAAGTCCTAGCCAGAGCAGTTAGGCAAGAAAAAGAAATAAAAAGATATACAAATTGGAAATAAATAAAATTGATTCTTTTTGCAGATGATATGATCTTACACATAAAAAAATCCTAAAACACCAAAAAAAAAGTTAGAACTAATTAATAAGTTCAAATTTCTGGAGAGAATATCAACACACAATTCAGTTTGCATTTCTATATACTAACAATGAACTACCTGAAAAATAAAGAACACAATCCTACTGTATGATCTCACTTATATGTGGGGTATAAAAATACCAAACACAGGACTTCCCTGGTGGCACAGTGGTTAAGAATCTGCCTGCCAATGCAGGGAACACAGGTTCAATCCCTGGTCCGGGAAGATCCCACATGCCGTGGAGCAATGAAGCCCACACGCCAAAACTACTGAGCCTGCAAGCCACAACTACTGAGCCCATGTGCCACAACTACTGAAGCTTGCATGCCTAAAGCTTGTGCTCTGCAACCAGAGAAGCCACCATAATGAGAAGTCCAAGTACTGCAACGAAGAGTAGCCCCCACTCGCCACAACTAGAGAAAGCTCATGCACAGCAATGAAGACCCAGTGCAGCCAAAACAAAAAACAAAACACATGGGTACAGATAACAGATTAGTGGTTGCCAGAGGCAGGAGGTGGTGGGGGGTGGGGGCCGAAATTAGTAAAGGTGGTCAAAAGGTACTAACTTCCAGTTATGAGATAAATAAGTCCTGGGGATATAGTAATGTACAATGGTGACAATAGTTAACAATGCTGTATTGTACATTTGAAAGCTGCTAAGAGAGTAGATCTTAATCCTTATCATAGGAAAAAAAAATGTGTAACTGTGGTGATGGATATTAACTAAACTTATGGCAGTAATCATAATGAAATATATAAATATATATGAAATCATTACATCATATACCCCAAACCAATACAATATCAACTATATCTCAATTTAAAAAAGAAAGCAATCACATTTATAATAGTATCAAAAACAATAAAATCAGTAGGAATATATTTAACCAAAGAGGTAAAAGAACTATACATAGAAAACTAAGACTTTGATTAAAAAAAAATTAAAGACACAAAAAGTGGAAACATACCCCATGTTCACGGATTGGAATAATTAATTTGTTAAAATGTCTATACTACCCAAGTCATCTGTAGATTCAATGCAACCCCTATCAAAATTCAATAACGTTTTCCACAGAAATAGAAAAAATGATCTTAAAATGCATAAAGAACCACAAAAGACCACAAATAGACACATCAAACTTAAGAAGAACAAAGCTGGAGACATCAAACTTCTTGACTTCAAACTATATCACAAAGTTATGATAATCACAACAACATGGTGCTGGCATAAGGAGAGACAAACAGACCAATGTAACAGAAATTTAGAGCCCAGAAACACAACCATATATATACAATCAACTAATATTTGACAAGAGAGCCAAGAATACTAAATGGGGAAAGTTAACTCTCTTCAATAAATGGTGCTGGGAAAACTGGAAATCCACATACAAATGAAACTGGACTGCTATTTTATACCACTCACAAAAACTAACTGAAAATGGATTAAATACTTAAGTGTAAGACCTGAAAACATAAAATTCCTAGAATAAAATATAGGAAAAAAGCTCCTTGGCATTGGCCTTGGCAACAATATTTTGCATATGATACAAAAAAGGACAAGCAACAAAAGCAAAAATCGAGTGTGATTACATCAAACTAAAAAGCTTCTGCACAGCAAATGAAACAATCGACAAAATAAAAAGCAACCTACAGAATGGAAAAAAAATATCTGAAACCATTTATCCGATATGCAGTTAATATCCAAAATATAAGAGAAACTCACACAACTCAACAGCAAAAAGAAAAAGAAATTAGAAAGTGGACAGAAGACCTGAATAAACATCTTTACAAAAAAGACAAAGAATGATGAACAGATGCTAAGAATCACTTATCCGGGAAATGCAAATTAAAACAATGATATATTACCTCACACCTGTTAGAATAGCTATGATAAAAAAGATGAGAACAGGTATTGGTGAGGATGTTAAGAAAAGGTAACCTCTGTACACTTTTGGTGGGAATGTAAATTTGTACAGCCATTATAGAAAATAGTATGGAGCACCCTCAAAAACTTGAAAACAGAACTAGCATATGATCCAGTAATACTACTCCTGGGTATATGTCCAAGAAAATGAAATCCAGATCCCACAGAGATATCTACACCCCCAAATACACTGCAGCATATTTCACAATAGCCAAGACATGGAAACAATATAAGTGTCCATCAATGGATGATGGATAAACACGATGCAGTATATATATACACACAACAGAATAATGTTCATAAAAAATAATGAAATCTTGCCATTTGTGACAACATGAATGGACCTTGAAGGTTTTATGCTAAATGAAATGTCAGATAGAGAAAGACAAATACTGTATGATCTCACTTACAGGTGGAATCAAAATAAGCTGAACTCATAGAAACAGGCAGTAGAACAGTGATTGCCAAGGCCTGGAGGGTGTAAGGAAATGGGAGATGCTGATCAAAGGGCAAAAACTTCCAGTTAAAAGATGAATAAATCCTGGGGAATCTAATGTAAAGCATGGTGACTATAGTTAACAATAATGTATTACAGACTTCAAAGTTTCTAAGAGAGTAGGTATCAAATGTTCTCCCATAAAAAAAGGTAATTATATAAGGTGATCTTTGTGTTAACTAACCTTATTGTGGCAATCATTTTACAGTACATATGTACACCTAAACATGACATTATATACTTTAAACTTAGATCATATGTGTTAATTATATCTCAATAAAGTTGGGGAAAAATAGGCCTAAGACCTTAACAGACACCTCACCAAAGAGGATATACACATGGCAAACATATGAAAAGATGCTCCACATGGAATTTATCCCTGGGATGCAAAGATTCTTCAATATATACAAAATCAATGTGATACATCACATTAACAAACTGAAGAATAAAAATCATGTACATCATCTCAATAGATGCAAAAAAAAAAAAGCTTTTGAAAAAGCTTTTAACAAAATTCGACACCCCATTTACGATAAAAACTCTAGAAATTGGTATAGAGGGAACCTACCTCAACATAGTAAAGCCCACGTATGACAAACCCACAGCAAACATCATTCTCAATGGTGAAAAACTGAAAGCATTTCCTCTAAGATCAGGAACAAGGCAAGGATGTCTACTGTCACCACTTTTATGCAACATAGTTTTGGAAGTCCTAGCCACAGCAATCAGGGAAGAAATAAAAGGAATACAAATTGGAAAAGAAGTAAGATTGTCACTGTTTGCAGTTGACATGATACTATACATAGAAAATCCTAAAGGTGCTACCAAAATACTACTAGAGCTTATTAACAAATTTGGTAAAGTTGCAAGATACAAATTAATACACAGGAATCTCTTGCATTCCTATACACTAAAGATCAGAAAGAGAAATTAAAGCAACAATCCCATTTACCATTGCATCAAAAAGAATAAAATACCTAGAATAAACCTAGGTTTTGGGGGTTTATTCCTAGGTATTTATTCCTAGGTGTCCTCCTTTTGCCTCCAGGAGGCAAAAGACTTGTACTCTGAAAACTATAAGATATTGATGAAAGAAATCAAAGATTACACAAACAGATGGAGAGATATACTATGTTCTTGAATTGGAAGAATCAATATTATCAAAATGACTATATGACCCAAGGCATTCTATAGATTCAATGCAATCCCTATCAAATTAACAATGGCATTTTTCACAGAATTAGAACCAAAAAATTGTATGATTTGTATGGAAACACAAAAGACCCCGAATAGCCAAAGCAATCTTGAGAAAGAAAAACAGAGCCAGAGGAATCAGGCTTCCTGACATCACACTATACTACAAACCTATAATAATCAAGACAGTATGGTACTGGCACAAAAAAAGAAATATAGATCAATGGAACAGGAGAGAAAGTCCAGAGATAAACCCACGTACCTATGGTCACCTAATCTATGACAAAGGAGGCAAGAACATACGAGGGTGAGTCAAAAATTATCCACATGCTGGCTGTGGAATTTAATTAACTTTTAGAAAAGACAAATACATCATTTTTTGATACAATCTCCTTGCTTTTCTATCAATACACTTTGTCGATCTGTCAACAAGTTTTCATATTCCCTCATTAAAAAATGTTTTAGGCTGAGCTGCTAGCCATGTATGCACCGCTGTCTTCACTTCATCAGAAGTGAATCTTCATCCTCGTAGGGCTGCTTTCAGAGAACCAAACAGGTGAAAGTCTGTTGGAGCAAGATCAAGACTATAGGGATGATGCTTTAACACCTCAAAACGAAGTTTTTGTAGAGTGTCGACAGTAGGGGCAGAAGTGTGCGAATGTGCTCACTCTCAGAGCACAAAAAAATGAATCACTGCACACTGCTCGTCTTTCATGCAAATCACAAGTGGGGCATCCACTTTTGCTTACACTGCAGTTACAACTGAACTGATGTAACACGTTCACACCTGCACAGCAGTGACTGGGAAAACAGTAGCTTTGAAAAGAAAGCTCTGATAAGACAGTTACAGACAACAGAAGTTTTAATATAACCGGAGTGCAGATAATTTTTGACTCACCCTCGTACAATGGAAAAAAGTCTCTTCAATAAGTGGTGCTGGGAAAACTGGACAGCTACATGTAAAAGAATGAAATCAGAACACTTCCTAACACCATGCACAAAAATAAACTCACAATGGATTAAAGATCTAAATGTAAGGTCAGACACTATGAAACACTTAGAGAACAACACAGGCAGAACACTCTGACATAAATTACAGCAAAATCTTTTTTGATCCACCTCCTAGAGTAGTGAAAATAAAAAAAATACACAAATGGGACCTAATTAAACTTAAAAGCTTTTGCACAGCAAAGGAAACCATAAACAAATGAAAAAACAATCCACAGAATGGGAGAAAATATTTGCAAACAGTGCCACCAACAAGGGATTAATCTCCAAGATATATAAACAGCTCATGCAGTTCAATATCAAAAAAGCAAATAACCCAATCAAAAAATGGGCCATTCTAAATAGACATTTCTCCAAAGACGACATACAGATGGCCAAAAATCATATGAAAAGATGTTCAACTTCACTAATTATTAGAGAAATGCAAATCAAAATTACAATGGGGTATCACCTCACACCAGTCAGACTGGCCATCATCAAAAAAATCTATAAACAAGAAATGCTGGAGAGGGTATGGAGAAAAGGGAACCCTTCTACACTGTTGGTGGGAATGTAAACTGATACAGCCACTATGGAGAACAGTATGGTGGTTCCTTGCAAAACTAAAAATGGAACTACCATATGACCCAGCAATCCCACTGCTGGGCATATACGCAGAGAACACCATGATTCAAAAAGACACATGCACTCCTATGTTCACTGCAGCACTATTTACAATAGCCAGGACATAGAAACAACCTAAATGCCCATCAACAGATGAATGGATAAAGAAGATGTGGCACATATATACAATGGAATGTTACTCAGCCATAAAAAAGAACAAAATAATGCCATTTGCAGCAATATGGATGGACCTAAAGATAGTCATACTGAGTGAAATAAGTCAGACAGAGAAGGACAAATATCGTATAATATATGTGTAATCCAAAAAAATGGTGCAAATGAACTTATTTACAAAACAGAAATCGAGTTACAGACGTAGAAAACAAACATGGTTATGGGGGTGAAGGTGGGGGTGAGGAATAAATTGGGAGATTGGGATTTGACATATATACACTACTGTATATAAAATAGATAACTAATATGGACCTACTGTATAGCACAGGGAACTCTACTCAATACTCTGTAATGACCTATATGGGAAAAGAATCTAAAAAAGAGTGAATATATGTATAACTGATTCACTTTGCTGTACAGCAGAAAGTAACACAAGATTATAAATCAATGATACTCCAATAAAAATTAAAATTAAAAAGAAAAGATGCTCCACATAATACGTTTTCAGGGAAATGCAAAATGAAAAACTAATGAAGCATCACTATATGCCTACTAGAATGGACAAAATTCAAAACTGACAACACCGAACACTGATGAGACTAAGCAACAACAGGAACTCTCATTCACTGCTGGTGGGAATACAAAATGGTACACCCACTTTGGAAGACTGCCTGTCTAGTTTTGTAAAAAATTGCCAACATACTCTTACCATACACTCAACAATACAGGCCTTTGTATCTACCAAAGAAATTGAAAACTTATGTCCACACAAAATGTTGCATATGCATGTTTATAGCAGTTTTATTCATAATTGCCAAAACCTGGAAGCAACCAAGATGTCCTTCAGTAGGTGAATAAACAAACTGGTACATCTAGACAATGGAATGTTATTTAGTGCTAAATAGAAATGAGCTATCAAGCCACGAAAAATCACAAAGGAACTTAAATGCATATTTAAGAAAAAAGCCAATCTGAAAAGACTACATATTGTATGATTCCAACTATATGACATTTTCGAAAAGGCAAAACTACGAAGACAGAAAACAATCAGTGTTTGCCAGGGATGGTGGGAGTGGGAATAAATAGGTAGAGCACAGAGGATTTTTAGGGCAATGAAAATACTTTTTATGATACTACAGTGGTAGATAAATGTCATTATACATTTGCCCAAACCCAGAGAATGTACAAAACCAAGAGTGAATTCTAGAGACTTGAATCAAGATGGCAGAGTAGGGGCTTCTCTGGTGGCACAGTGGTTAGGAATCCGCCTGCCAATGCAGAGGACACAGGTTCAAGCCCTTGTCTGGGAAGATTCCACATGCCACGGAGCCACTGGGCCTGTGTGCCACAACTACTGAGCCAGCGCTCTGGAGCCCACAAGCCAGAACTATTGAGCCTGTGTGCCACAACTACTGTAGCCCATGCACCAAGAGCCCGTGCTCCACAATGAGAGAGGCAACCACAATGAGAAGCTCATGCACCACAACGAAGAGTGGTCCCCACTTTCTGCAACTAGAGAAGGCCCACATGCAGCAATGAAGATCCAATGCAGCCAATAAATAAATAAATTTATACATATATATATATATATATATATAAAGATGGCAGAGTAGGAGGATGCAGAACTCACCTTCCCCAACGAACACATCAAAAATACATCTACATATGAAACAATTCTCACTGAGAACTAACTGGAAACTGGCAGAAAGAGCCCTGTACAACCAAGGCTGTAAGAAGAATATATGCAGAATCAGGTAGGAAGGGAGAAGAAGTGATCAGGTTGGGACCTATGCCCCTGGGAGGAGACTCAGCGGAAAAGAGAGATCACACAGTGGAGACCCTCCCTGAGGAGTTAACAGTTCAAGCTACATTTTGGGCTCCCCAGCCCTGGGATTCAACAAAGGGAAGATAAGCCCTTTTGGCTGGTTGGGGGGCTGGTGGAACTAACGGAAGTGTGGTGGGAAGCCTGGACTCTGCTTGTGAGGAGCACGAGAATTCTTGCTTGCTCTGAAGCAGGGCAGATTGAAACTGCACTGCTGGCTGACTGGTTTCCTGTGACCACCCTGTTTCATGGCCCAGCCTGAGCTGAGCAAAGGCTCCAGAACCATTCACCTTGTGTCGCAGCTCCACACTGGAGCAAGGGCTGCCATGACCCAGGAAAACACCTGGCTGTGAGACACTGCAGTGGCTCAAACACTAAGAGATGTCTGAGGATGGAGGGGGCAGCCATTACTGTCACTTGTGCAGGTGGAGCACCAGTGTAAGATCAGATCTCTGATGGCATCCATTGCCACACCCCATGCCTCAACCCCCGGTGAATAGCCACACTGGCCCTTCTTGCTCCAGCACTGCTCCCCTCTGGGGCTGAGGGTGCTAGTGCTGGGAGGGGAAGAGCACACACTTAAAGTGAACTGAGCCAGCTCGGACCTGACCCGCAGGGCTTCTGCTCCAGCAATTCTGGAGCTGACCCCACCCGCAGTAGAGTTGTGACAGATGAAGCCCCACCTCACACCTGGCTCTGGCCCTACCTTTCCCTCTCTAGCCCCATATTCTACCAAGGTAATAGCTGCCAGCAAATCCTGAGGAAAGACATGACTTGTGCTCATGTTAAATCCAGCTCTCCCACCCAAGCCACTGGGAATAGGGAAGCTCCCACATTAGGATATCCCTCCAAGACTGCCACAGGTAACTATTTCACAAAGACAGTTATTTTCATAAAGACAGAGAAAGATAAGCAAAATGAAAAGACAAGAGGAATTTGTCTCAATTGGCAGAACAAGAGAAAAGCCCTGAGAAAAGAACTAATGAAACAGAAATGAACAATTTACTAGATAAAGAATTCAAAGAAGCAGTAATAAGAATGCTAACTGAATTAGGGACAAGAATAGATGAACACAGTGAGAATTTTAATAAGGAACTAAAAAACATAAAAAAGAACCAGTCAGAATTGGACAATACAATAACTGAAATAAAAAACTCACTAGAAGGAATGAACAGCAGGCTTAGGAAATTTTCAGCCATAATTTCATTCTACAAGGCCACCATTACCCAGATACCAACCAACCAAAGACAATGCAAAGAAAGAAAATGACAGGCCAATATCTTTGATGAATATAGATGCAAAAATCCTCAAACTATTAGCAAATAGAATTCAACAATAAAAAAGATCATACACCATGATCAAATGGGAATTATTCCAGGGACACAAGGATGGTTCAATATTCACAAATCAATGTGATACACCACATTAACAAAAGGAAGTATAAAAATTACATGATCATCTCAATATGCAGAAAATGCATTTGATAAAATTCAACATCCCTTCATGATAAAAACTCTCAAAGTGGGTATAGTGGGAGCATATCTTAACATAATAAGGGTCATTTACGACAAACCTGCAGCTAACTTTATACGCAATATTGAAAAGCTGAAAGCTTTTCCTCTACAAATCAGGAGCAAGGGAAGGATGCCCACTCTCGCCACTTCCATTTAACATAATACTAGAAGTCCTAACCACAGCAATCAGATAAGAATAAGAAATAAAAGGCGTCCACATTGGAAGGGAAAAAAAACTGTCACTATTTGCAGATGACATAATATTATATATAGACAACCTTAAAGTCTCCATGAAAAAGCTATTAGAACTAATAAATATATTCAGTAGAGTTACAGGACACAAGATTAATATACAGATATCTGTTGCATTTCTATATACTATCAGAATAATGAACTATCAGAAAGAGAACTTAAGGAAACAATTCAATTTACAATCACATCAAAGAGAATAAAATACCTAGGAATAAACGTAACCAAGGAGCTAAAAGGCCTATACTCTGAAAACTATAAAACTGATGAAGGAACTTGAAAATCAAACAAAGAAATAGAAAGATATCCAGTGTTCTTCAATTGGAAGAATTAATATTCTTAAAATGTCCATAAAACACCAAATTTTCAAAGCAATCTTGAGAAAAAAGAATAAACCTGAAGGTATTATGCTCCCTGACTTCAAGCTACTGTAATCAAAACAGCATGATACTGGCACAAAAACAGACACACAGATCAATGGAATGGAATAGAGAGCTCAGAAATAAACCCACACACTTATGGTCAATTAATCCATAACAAAGGAGGCAAGACTATACAATGCAGGAAGGACAGTCTCTTCAATAAATGGTGCTGGGAAAACAGGACACTATATGTAAAAGGATGAGATTAGAACATTTCTTTACACCATATACAAAAATAAGCTCAAAATGGATTAAAGACCTAAATGTAAGACCTAAAACCATAAAACTCCTAGAAGAGAACATAGGCAGAACATTCTTTAACATAAACCATAGCAATTTTTATTTTTTTGGATCTCTCTCCAAAGGCAAGAGAAATAAAAGGAAAAAAATGGGGGACCTAATTAAACTTAAAATCTTCAGCACAGTAAAGGAAACCATCAACAAAATGAAAAGGCAACCTAGTGAATGGGAGAAAATATTTGCAAATGGTATGACCAATAAGGGGTTAATATCCAAAATTTATAAATAGCTCATACAACTCCATTTCAAAAGAACAAAGAACCCAGCTTAAAAAATGGGCAGAAGACCTGAATAGAGATGTTTCCAAAAAAGGCATATAGGTGGCCAACAGGCACATGAAGAAATGCTCAACGTTGCTAATCAGAGAAATGCAGATCAAAACCACAATGAGATATCACCTCACACCTGTCAGAATGGCTATCAAAAAGTCTACAAATAACAAATGTTGGTGATGATGTGGAGAAAAGGGAACCCCACTGTTGGTAGGAATATAAATTGGTGTAGTCACTATGGAAAACAGTATGGAGGTTCCTCAAAAAAGTAAAAATAGAACTACTATAAGATCCAGCAATTCCACTCCTTCATATATAGCCAAAGAAAATGAAAACACTGATTTGAAAAGATATATATATACCCCAATGTTTATAGCAGCATTATTTACAGTTGCCAAACTATGGAAGCAACCTAAGTGCCCATCCACAGACAAATGGATAAAGATGACATGTTATACATACACAATATTACTCAGCCATAAAAAAGAATCCAATTCTGTGATTTGCAACAACATGGATAGACCTGAAGAGTATTATGTTAACGAAACAAGTCAGACAGAGAAAGGTAAATACTCTTATGTTATCACTTATAAGTGGAATCTTAAAATGTAAAACAATCAAACCCAGACTCACAGATATAGAGAACAAACTAGTGGTTACCAGAGGGGAGAGGGAAGGAGGGATTAAGAAATACAAACTATTAGTTATAAATAAATATGCAACAAGGATATATTGTACAGCACAGAGAAATATAGACATTATTTTGAAATAACTTTAAAAACAGTATAGTCTATAAAAATACTGAATCACTATGTTGTACACCTGAAACTAATATTGTAAATCAATGACACGTCCATTAAAAAATGGGAAAAGAAGCCAAAAAGAAAAGGACATTACGCTGTACACCTTAAACTTATACAAAGCTGTATGTCAACTGTATCTCAATAAAACTGGAAGAGAAAAAAGAGTGAATCCTAATGTAAACTATAGACTTTGGGTGATTATAATATGTCGATATAGACTTAGTAACTGTTACCAGTATACTACTCTGCTGGGGGATGTTGATAATGGGGAAGGTTGTGCATATGTGGGGTTGGACAGATACAAGCTATCTCTGTACCTTCCCTTCTATTTTGCTGTGAACCTAAAACTGCTCTACAAAAATAGTCTCTGATAAAAATAATACGAATATAAATGTGAAAAAATTAAAAGAATAATTTTCTAAAAGACTGGATTAACATAGGTAGTAGAAGATCAAAATACCTGAGAAGATCAATAACCGTAGGGAAAAAATGGTAATGCTGTGAAACAACTATCAAAGAGGTTTCCGCATCCAGACAGATCTATAAATTTTAAGTAGCATATAATTTCCATGGCATAGAAGTTATTTTAGACCACAGATGAAAATGGAAGTTTCTCAAATGATTCCATGAAATTTGGATACCTTGATACCAAAATTTAACAAATACTGGAAAAAATAGACATTACAAAACAATCATACTTATTAATATATATGAAAAATACTATAAAGTACTAGCAAATAATATCTCTGACTTGCATCTCTGCAATGAATGCAGGTATGGTTTATTACTAGGCATACTTAATGAATCACAATATCACTAAGATATTGCAGAAAAAACAAAAATTTATACAGCTGCTCAAAAGGCATTTGACAAAATTCATTACCCATTCCAAACTTAAAAAAAAATTCTGAAAGTTTTGAATAATAAGTTGCAAAAAGCAAACACAAAATTATTGGAAAGGAAATAAATTATCACTATTTATAGATAATGACTACTTAGAAAACTAGAGAATCATCTGAATAAATATGAGATGTACTAAGAGCTACTCTAGATGCTAGAAATAGAAGATATAGTGAGGAAAATTCCATTTGTTATGAATATTAATGTTTTTCATATGTATGAAGTCCCACTATATATAATAATTCATAATATATACATATGTATATACATACATGTAAATAAAAATTAATGCATAAAGTTAACAAGAAGAAAAGTGCAATGGCTACATGAGAAAATCTTCAAAATTTTCCTAAAGGACATACAAGTTTACTTTAAAAAAAGTTTCTTCATAGGAAGAATAAATGTAGACAGAATTTCAAATTTTCCAAAATTTAACATATAAGTTCACTGAATTACAACACAAAGTATAACTAGATTTTTTCTTTATTTCAAGAAGCAATTCATTTATAAGGATAAATTGCAAAACTAAAAAAGAAAAAAAATTTGGAAAGGGTACCAGATCCTAAAATATATTTTAAAAGAAACAATTATTAGAACATGTTACATTGCTGCATTACTCAGACAATGAATACAAAAGAACTGAGTTTCCCAAAATTGTTACATTTGGATGTGTATAGGAGTATGATGTTGAAGAGGTATAGTCACCTTCTATGTAACATCAGTAATCCATATCTGAAAATCAGATATTCTGTGTAAAAGCGCTAAACAAGACCTGCAATATTTCCAATTCTTTAAATGGGAAAAAATAGTGCAACATACTTTACTTAAAACCCTCAACCAATTTCCTAAAACAAAACTACTAGACAGTAAAACTATCATACTATGATATAAACTGCTTAAAACATTGATTCCTAATCACCAAAAAAAATGTACATGATTGATAACAAACCATTGCATTTTATTTAGTAATAAGGCCTCTGAATTGCCTTTGAATTAATATTTAACTCCAGTAGGGGGTTAGGGGATGAGGTTCAAGAACGAAACCCCCCCCCCCAATTTTTTATAGTTAAAAGTCCTTGCAAATATATGTGTGTATATATACAAACACATATACATAGACCAGATACATTAAAATTTAATGTAATAAATAAAATCATAAAAAGCAGAATAAAAGGTAAAAATATATCTGACTCAACATAAGAAACATTTTTTAAAAATATAAAAGCACTGAAAGAAGCCATAAAGGTAATGATTCATATACTTGACTATATTAAAAATGATAAACTTTTATGCATTCAAGCTCCATAAAGTCAAAGACAAATCAGAGTCTGGAAAAATATATTTGTTACATACATTACACATAAAGGATTAACATTATATGTAAAGGATTTCTGGTAAACAATTGCCGAGACCAGCTCAGCGACTCGGGGCGAATGACGGGTGCCGCAAGCTTAAAGAAACACAGACACAGATTTAAGAGAAAGATGGGACCGGGGGACTCAAGACCTCTAGGATCAAGAGCCCCGCTGCTTCATCCCACGTTGTTTTTATTGAGCTCTCGGCATTCCAGAAGCAAGATAGCATAAGGTTCTCACACTCCCAGTTTAGTCCCACAATCAAGGTTTTCTTTGAAATAACCAAAGGCCTCATATGATTGGGGGCAGTGGTCTTTTCCAAGAACAGCAGAAGGAGGGCAGCTGCTTTGGCCAGGTCTCTGTTTGCCTCCTGGGTCCCAATCTGAGCTGGGCGTGGGAAGCAACGCAGCCCTGGGGGCAGGAGACCTCTCTCAGAAGGAGTAAGGGTCTATGCCCCACCCCTGTTGGCCCCTCTGCGACAGTGTCTGTCTTAGGTTGTTCCTCCCCTGAGGAATCTTACCTGTCTCTAGCTAACCAGCCATCCTCCGGGGCCAAACAGGGTGATATGAGGTGTGCAAGTGAGGAAGGGGCTGTGCCCCCAGAAAGGGTCAATTTTCTGTTTCCACGGTAGCCTATGCCCCCATGGTCTCCATGCCCAGCACCCTTAGCTCCTCCGCTGCTCAAGCAGGACATCCTGCACCCAGTTGCTCGGCCCACATACTTTAATTACTTTTAGTAACATTTTCAAGGTTTCAGAAAGACTTCTGAATGTTTTCCCACAAATAAGTAAAAAATGAATAACAAAATAAATTTGGACACAAGACGTGAATAGAACATTCACAAATAAATACAAAAGGTAAATAGACATGTAAAAGTGCCCAAACTTATCATAAACGTAATTCAAATCCAGTCACCAATTTTTTCACCTATGAATCTTACAAACATGTAAAAGCATGCTGGTGTCCAGTGTTGATGTAAGTAATGGACAAACAGACTTCACATGTTGGTTGAGGGGGTTAACTGTTAAGATCTTTCTGGAGGGAAATTTGTCATTATTAATCAAAAGCCTTAAAATTTGCATAATCTCTAATCTACAATCTCTCCTGAAAATTTATCCTTTAAGGCTGTCTGGCAATATTTATCAAAAGCCTTAATGTACATAAACATCAACCTAAAAATTCTCACTTAGATAAATATACACTAAGATTTATGGACAAAGGTGTTGATCAAAGATTTCCAAATGTAAAAAAACTGGAAGTAAGCCAGTTCTCTAACAATAAGGAATTGATTAAATAAATTATGTTTCCATGCTATATGCTTCTAAGGAACGTTTAAAAATCATGTTCTCAAGAGATATTTAAGGATTTTAGGGGGAAAGTTCTTTATAGCATGTTAAGTAAAATACTGCCATATTGATTTATATAACATTACGATTCTGTAACACTTGTATATATATTAAGCTTATATTTCTGTGTATCTGGGGAAATATGTCTCCATATCAAGTTACATTGTTCTAAAAGCATAAAATGAGAAAGGAATATACCAAAATATTAACAATGTTCATTTCTGGGTGGTTGGACCATAGTCAATTTTTAGTTTATTCTTTATACTGTTTGTATATGACTTTTTTTTTTTTTTTTAATTTTAATTTTTTTTTTTGGGGGGGTACACCAGGTTCAATCAACTGTTTTTATACACATATCCCCATATTCCCTCCCTTCCTTGACGCCCCCCCTCGAGTCCCCCCCACCCTCCCTGCCCCAGTCCTCTAAGGCATCTTCCATCTTCGAGTTGGACTCCCTTTGTTATACAACAACTTCCCACTGACTGTTTTACAGTTGGTAGTATATATATGTCTGTGCTACTCTCTCGCTTCGTCTCAGTTTCCCCTTCACCCCCCGCCCCCTCCCATACCTCGAGTTCTCCAGTCCATTCTCTGTATCTGCTTCCTTGTTCTTGTCACTGAGTTCATCACTACCATTTTTAGATTCCGTATATGTGAGTTAGCATACAATATTTGTCCTTCTCTTTCTGACTTACTTCACTATGTATGACAGATTGTAGTTCTATCCACCTCATTACATATAGCTCCATCTCATCCCTTTTTATAGCTGAGTAATATTCCATTGTATATATATGCCACATCTTCTGTATCCATTCATTTGTTGATGGGCATTTAGGTTGCTTCCATGTCCTGGCTATTGTAAAGAGTGCTGCAATAAACATTATGGTACAAGTTTCTTTTGGGATTATGGTTTTCTTTGGGTATATGCCCAGGAGTGGGATGACTGGATCATATGGTAGTTCTATTTGTAGTTTTTTAAGGAACCTCCAAATTGTTTTCCATAGTGGCTGTACCAACTTACAGTCCCACCAACAGTGCAGGAGAGTTCCCTTTTCTCCACACCCTCTCCAACATTTGTTGTTTCCAGACTTTGTGATGATGGCCATTCTGATTGGTGTGAGGTGATACCTCATTGTGGCTTTGACTTGCATTTCTCTGATGATTAGTGATGTTGAGCATCTTTTCATGTGTGTATATGACTTTTATAATGCATAAACAATTGAGTGATAGAACATTAACCAAAAAAGCCTGCAAGGTGAGCATGGACTTAGAACCGGGGGAATTATTTATAAAATTCAAATTACTGTGACTTCCCTGGACATCTATCTTTGTGACACTTTTGTTTCTATGTTGGTACGGCTGATCAGTCCCCTTTATGACTGATATCTTTTTCTTGGGCTACACTAATGTATTGAGTTTACATTCATCTCTTTCTGGTTTTGGAGAATCTGTACCTCAGGACATGGAGAGATGGGAGTACCATGGCCTAACTATAGCCGATTATGTTCAATAAACACCCTAACAAGGTCTGGGACTAGAGATAGAAAAGTAGAGGGGATTTTGCTACCTCCATATAGACCCGAACTGCAGTCTTGTATAAAACCCGATGGTAATAACCTTATTTTTACTTGGTATCTCCTTATGAATATCAGAAAAGCTCAATGATGTGCGTGATTTACATTAACTGTGTTCCAGTTAAACAAGATTTTTTTTTTTTTTTTTTTCAGCTTTGCCACTTTCTCTGGTTCTTTTCTACTTAGTGGCTCTATTCGATTTTGAAGCCCAGGCATTGGTTCTGCTCTAATTTCACTGGGACTTAATGATCCAGTCCTATTCCTTCCTTCACTGCTGTGAGCTTAGTTTTATCTATTACTGCTCTCTGTCAGCTAAGGCCTCATGTCATCTTCCCTGCTTGACTCTCTGAACACTCAAGATTGCAATACCTTTGTTTGTTAAAAGCAGAAAGATAAAGCGCCAACCATCTAAGCCCTATATTTGTATATGTGAAAATCTTAATTGTGTTTTTCCCAACCAAAAGGTTTCTTTTCACCTAACAACCTCTGTAATGTTTCTTGTTTTTCTTCTCCTTGTGTGAAATGGTTTGAAGCACTTTCCCTCTCACCTGATCAATAGCTTAGCTGGGTGTTATATAAAGTTTGCATTCGATTGTTTCCATAGCAACCATCACACATAGGATTAGATATAAAACTGCTTTCTGATATGACTGCTTTCTGATAAAGGGCTTAAAGTTGCCAAACTAAGCTCTCTAGGACAAAACTTTGAACAACACATTTAAACAGAATTCAGTAAGGTTGTGAATTAAGTATAGCAAAAGTTCACTGTACACTGTCAAAATGCAAATAACCTTAAGGGTATTTGTGTTTTAATACCTTAAGCCTTTTAATCTAAGAAAGAGTCCATAGCTTAGCAGATGGAGTTGCCCCCTACTTTACAGAGAAGATTGAGTCCATCTACCATGAACTCCTAAAAATTGCCTTGCTTCCATTTTATATTTTGTATCTCTACCTATCCTTTCCTCTTCCCTCCTAGCTTGAAAGAAGTGTCCTTCCTACATCGTAACCTTTTTGCTGTGCTCTTGTTCCCATCTCTTCCTGTCTTTCTGGGACCTTATTTCATCAATCATCTTCATCTTCAATACCTCCATTGATTCCTTCCCCTTAGTTGACAGACATGCAAATCTTTATCTATGTGATAAAACTGTTCTTTATCCCTATTTCTTTCTCAAGTTGCAGTTCTTTTTTTAAAATTATTTTTATTGGAGTATAGTTGATGTACAATGCTGTGTCAGTTTCTGCTATACAGCAAAGTGAATCAGTTATACATATACACATATCCCCTCTTTTTTAGATTCTTTTCCCATATAGGTCATTACAGAGTATGGAGTGGAGTTCCCTGTGCTATACAGTAGGGTCCTACTGTACAGCTCTATCTTGCTAATTCTTTCAGTTTTCACTTGTGGTCTCCATTTTCTCACCTCACATCCCTCTAATAACTTGCAATCTAGCTTCTAACCTCACTGGTTTACTGGATTTACACTCAACAGAAATGACCTTCTAATTAATAAATCCAGCAACCTCTTCTCTGTCCTTTTTTTTTGCCTGACCTCTTGACAGCTGTCAGCATAGGTGGCTACCTCCATCTCTCCTGCTTCTGAGACACTTAATGCTCCTATTCTGCATCCTGACTGTATCTTTTCAGTGTCCTTGTATTTCCACTTTTACTGTCCACTATTTTATTAATATTATAGGCATTTCTTAAGGGGCTACCTTTTGCTGCTTCCTCTTCTCATTCCACAACTTCTCCACATCTTTGTTCCTCCCATGGCTTCAAAACTGCAATAATCTATCTTCTTATCCTTGATCTCTCTGCTGAGTTTCAGGCCAGTATATTCAAATGCCAGGAAATAGACAGACCTATCTATGTATCCCAGAGGCTCCTTAAACTCAATATGGACATCTCTGAATTCACCTTCTACCCACCTACCCCATCCACCAAACTTGCTTCTCTTTCTTACTTTCCTTTTCTAATTTAGTGCCATGATCATCCTGCAGGCACTCAGGCTAAAAATCCTGAAGTTATCTTCAACTTTCCCTTGCCCGTACCACTCCCCTTTCTCTATCCAGTCAGTAAAAAAAACAAAACAAAACAACATACTAATTTTAGCATGGAAGCATGTCTTACCTCTACCCTGTCCTTTCTACTTCCAATTAGGTAGGTCAGATCATCTCCTGCGTAGACTACTCAAAAATTGTCCTAACATTCCCTGTTCCCTGATTCTCTCCCTCCTGCAATACATCCTATAAACTCCATCCAGACTCGCCTAAAGCAAATTAATCATTCATTCATGAAGAATACTTAGAGTGCCCATTATGTCCAGTATTTATAAAACTGCACAACTCTCAGGGACCTTATTTGTATCGTAGCATATGTGAATGCCACCCACTGAAATTCTGCAAGTTATAAACCTTAGGGCTGTAGGCAGCAGCTGTAATTATATTCTAGATACTACTTTGGTTACTAGGGGCACAGTAGCAAACTAAACTGAAAAGAATCCCTGCTCTCTTGGAGTTCTCAACCTACTGATGGGAGACAGACAATAATAAGCAAAGGCACAGATCTGATTATGTCCATTCTAAGCTCAAAACCTTCAATATTTCCTCATTAAAAACAGAAGAAAAAAAAACCAAAAACAAAAAACAACTCTTTATGATAGTGGAGCTATTCCAGTGTCCAGCTCTTTTTCCTATCTTCTTTGTGTCTGAGGTTCTCTACAATCTAGCCATGCCAAACCACTTCAACCCATTCTTCAAAATATGCCTTGTACTACACTGTTGTCTCTGTTTGTCGTTCCACCTTAAATATTATTCAGCTGTACCTGTGTAAGTTCTAGCTATTTTATTTTAAAAGCTTATCTCAAATGCTACCCTTTCCAAAAGCTGCCCCCTCAAGATCTTCATAATGAACCTCTTCTAGCCCTCCAATGAGCAGTTGCATTGTAAAGAAAAAAAAAAACAAAAAAAAAAAACAGGTCTTAGAATCAGATAGACCCAGATTTGAATCCTAATTGCTCCAATAGTAGTTGCAATCTTGGAAAGTTATTAAATGTCTTTCTCAGTTTCCTGATCTGTATAATGATGGTTTTAATACATGCCTTGCAGGATTGTTAGAAAACATAAACATAACTCATAGCAAGTGTCCCGTAGTACTAAGCATCTAGCAGGCACTCAATAAATGAGAGCTATTAAAATGCTATTGATTGTGGGTTTAAATTACTTTGCTACTTACTAACTATACAATCTTGAGCTAGATTCTTAACCTTGAAACTCAGTTTCTTTCTATGTAAAATAGAGGTAAAAAAAAAAAAAAAAACTAAGCCCCAGGGTTTTTTTTTTTTTTTTTTTGGCAATAGGGAAAGTTCGAGTACAGTGCCTGGCCCATAGGAGGGCCCGGAACCGATGTGAATTTCTGCTTACCACACTCCGACTTCAATCATGGCCTGTATGTGCTCACACACACACGCATGCCACACTCGGGTCTATTTCTCCCACTAGATTATAGACTCCTTAAGCCAAGTATTGTGTTTTCACTCACCCTTCTTTTGCCCCCACTACTTTTCACAGTGCCTCCCTATTGGCTGGCACTGAACCACCATTTGCTACATTTCCCTTCCTATCCCCAACTCTCCAACTCCTCCCTTTCTTCTTTCCTCTTCTGAAATTACGTAACAGGTCATATGTATTTTTTTCACAACACTAATCACAATCTTCCTCCTTGTGCCCTTGTCATATCTGCCCCACCGTCTCTTTCTCCCCTCACCACTACCAGGCAGGTTATAAGATGCCTGAGTAACAATAAGATGCTTGAGTGATACATTATTCTCTATGTCACCTGAGAGGAGTCTTGGGACCGGGACTTTTAAGGAGTAGGAGCTAAACATCTTGGTTAACTTGAATTACATCCACTTTACCTGTACCACAAAAGCCTCTAAGGAGAGCTTTAGCTTGAGTTAAACAAGGGAAGCACAAGTTTATCAGACATTATCCACAGAGTGCATTTGGATGGAAATGATCAATTGGTTGGGCCCACACGTGCTGAGCACGTGTGTGATGAGTGATGCATTTCTTAACTCTGGGATATATTTCGACCGCAAAAATGAACATTCGTGACAATTTTCCCAAGCAAGGTCCAGCTGACTCTTTCGACTTTGTCCACTGTATCTGTATGTTGACAAAGTGATATATTACTTATTGCAACTTCATAAAGATATTCTGAGAACAAATTCATCTTACGAAGATGTCAACTATAAGATAAGAAATCACAGTTAGAACTTGATTATGCTACAGTTTTCCTCTACTTTCTCCCCTATGATCTTAGATCAAAGTGTTTTGTATTAAATTCACATCAGAAAGTCACAAAGGTGACAACTTCTCATTTGGGCTTTAAACCTAATATATAGTCATAAACCGCTTTGCTAAGTCACTTTACACGGATCCACTTAAAGTCCTAGCTCTGCACTGACAAATGTGCTGACTTCTGGTAAAAACTGCCCAATGTATTTACTTCATGTTACTGGGTTTCATGTTGGATGATGAAAGTGCACCACTAATGGTTCTGCTTTTGTCAGCAATCAAGTTTTTCTTTCTATCCACATAATAAAAATCCAGGAATCAGTATGATGTAAACAAAAATGGCCACACTAAGGATTCACAATAAAATAAAGAATATTAGAAGGTAGAAAGTGGCCCTGGGAATCCCACACCAAATTCTTTCCACTTGTCTTTATTTTATTAGATCTGTGCATAGGGACCTAGCAAAGCAGTCTATGACTATATATTAAGTCCAAAGCCCAAACTCCAAACAATTGGAGAACAGTTATATATCTAAATTATAATATGTGTATAAAATACTAGGCAAACATTAAAAATGACATATCTCCATGGGAAAATATTCAAAACACATTATATTTACAAGGAGAAAATAAAACTGCATGTAAATATGTAACACTGCCTGGATGTCCTATTTTTATTATTGTTTTGCAGGGCAAGATGTATTTTCTCCTCACACTGTCTTCTTGGAGAGTATGAAAGCTGGAAGTTATAAAAGGGATCTTTTGTAACTTAACTTGAGGCTGAAAAGAAGATTTAAAAAAAAAAAACCATGATAAAGTATAGGAGATAATGCTAAAAGGAGACTACTTTTCCTAGTGTAAAAGGCCTGGTTTTGCTTTTCCAAGAATTAACCTGGAGCACAGACATCAGTGAGAGCTTACTTTTGTCCCTTCCTCCCACCTCAAAGTTCCAAAGCCCCCAGCTCTCCATCCAGTAGCGGAACAAAGGACACAAACTTACTGACAATTTCTACCACATGGCCAGACATAAAAGGCAGGACTTCGTTTGGTTTTAAATGATCAAGAAACTATGAGAGATGGAAGAAAATAGGTATAACTGAAGTGCTGGATACATGATGTACCCTAAAACATTAGTATTAAGGCCCCACATCCATGAGCTATGGGGACAAGTTGAAGGGAATGAGAAAGCTATACCTGATCTCCACCACCTTGTAGATTCTGTAAGATGTATTATACAAATTAAACCTAAGACAAAAAAAAATTATATATATACACACACACATATATATATATGAGCATTCTTCAGTATTCCAAACATTTTCTTTGGTTGACTATTTTAACATGAACTGTCCCCATCACTCTTTCCCTCATAGAGAACATAGGACCAGTTAATCACATGTGTAGTTACATCTTCCTAGCAAATGGGTACATTGAGCTTTTCTAAGAAAGATCTCATGATATTCTACTAGATAGCCTAATTCATATATTATTGGGCTGCAAGGATGTAAAATGTGATAGTGGCATCTTGACTTATAGGCACAGAACCTAGAAGGCTTAAAACTGTTTAAAAACCATGAAACTCGAAACATTCCTGATTGATATTCAGTGAACAATATGTATAGTAACAGCTACCATTTATTACTGAGCACCAGGTAAACCTCATACCCACTCTATGAGAACTATGTCCCCAGCTGAGAACTGAAACAAGTTGAGAGAAGTTAAAAATTATTTCTTCCCCAAGGTGGCAGAATAGCTGAGAGAGCCAGAAGTCAATCACAGCTCTTATTCTAAAGCCAGTGCTCTTTCCACTGTGCTGAGCTGCTGCCTAAAAACCACGGAGATATCTGTGGGAAGAAGTTAGAGAAGTGAGTCCTGTTCTCTAGAGGCACTGAAGAAACGTAGGAAGCTAGGGAAGGAAGGGAAGAGAGATGAGAGCGTGGAAGGAGGATCCAAGCAATCCTTACTCATCTTTCAACTAATTTTGACCAAATCAACTCCATACTCATTCTGTGGATCAACATAAAACTACTCTCCCACTTTATAAAATCCTTCTGCGCTTCAGGGCCCATGTCGGCAAGAAGACTAGCCAACAATAGCTTACATGACACTCTTTGGCAGTTGCTCTTTCAGCTTTGCCAAAAGTATTGAATTCCACTCATTCAGGGGTTGGGTCAAAGCAGTATCTCCTAGGGAGCTGATTATCTTTTTTTTCTTCCTCATGGAAGGAAGAAAGTGAAGAGAAAAATCTACAAACAAGGTTCCTGACCATCCTCCTATAAAGTTAATTTAAAACTTAGGCTGCAAATTTGATCCTTATTTGGAATACAGTGTTTTACTCTCAATCTGAGACCCGTTCTCGTCCACTAAAATTTCATACAAAGCATCAAAAAATAGCTTTATTAAGATATAGTTCACATACCAACAAATTCACTCATTTAAAGTATACAATTCAATAGCTATTAAGTATTTAAGACTTGCGCATCCAACACCAAATTCAATTTTAAAACATTTACATTCCCTCCCCCCCAAAAAAAGCCCTCCCAACCTTAACATTTACCTCATAACCCCCCTAACATCCCTAGCCTTATACAACCACTAATCTACTTTGTATCTCTACAAAGCAACTTAGAGAGAAAATCTTAAATGTCTTCTGGTTTTGAAGAGATCAGTACTATCCTGAAAGCTATCTGGAGACTATCTGAAGTAGTCAACCTTTGCCAGAAAAAAAACAAAAACAAAATAGAAAGAAAAAGAACAGCACCACATTTTCTGATGTGACCTCTGCTATGACCATTGAGCTGGCAATTATTCTACCTTCACTTTGGCTTTGGAGAATTTCAATGCACTCACCAAATGGAGGCTTTCTCTTCACCATCAGGCTGGGTCCCTTAAGTTGGCTTGCTCAGAACGCTGACAGCATACTCAGGTCACGGTCTTCTTCCAGGACGTCTCAGTGAATGCAGCAGAGGCTGCTGGGAGAGAGCTGTGCTCTCTATTGGTTACATCTCCACTTACTGGTTTCTGAAAGCTCCAGGGAACCCAGGAGTTCCCAGTTTATTTCAAGGTAGGCAGAAGAAAGGTATCTACAAACCCCTGATATATTGGGATTTGAAAAACTGTGAGCTGTGTCTTCAGGGGCTTTCTCTTTGAGCAGCCTCTTCTTCCCACTTTGGATGGGTCGCAGGATGTGGTAGAGAAATCAGGTCAGGCATGCTTGCTTTGACTCCTAGGTCCATATACTAGGTGTACGATCTCACTTAATCTCTTTGATCCTCAGTTTTTTCCTCAGTGAAATAATAATGCTACCATCCAACTGGTAGAGTTTCATGAGAATTAAATGTAATGACATATGTGCCAAGTGCCAAGCACAGTGTACTGTACATAGTAATGGACAATTAGCTTCTTTTCTTTTCTTATTAATTTATTTATTTATTGGTTGCATTGGGTCTTCGTTGCTGCGAGGGCTTTCTCTAGTTGCGCGAGCAGGGGCTACTCTTTGCTGCAGTGTAAAGGCTTCTCATTGCAAGTGTCTTCTCTTGTTGCAGAGCACTGGGCTCTAGGCACATGGGCTTCAGTAGTTGCGGCTCATGGGCTCTAGAGCTCAGGCTCAGTGGTTGTGGTGCACGGGCTCAGTTGCTCCGTGGCATATGGGATCCTCCTGGACCAGGGATCGAACCTGTGTCCCCTGCATTGGCAGGCAGATCCTTAACCACTGTACCACCAGGGAAGTCCCGCTTCTTCTCTTTTATAGTGTCTTCCCATAAACTCCAGATCCCCAGAGACTTGATTCTCCTAATTGTCTGGGGCCTACCCAACACAGAACATACTTTGTGTTCATCAATAACTAGAGAATTGGGTTTAAGTGATTCTGTTACTAACAAACCATGACATAAATACAAATTACTTAACCTGTAGTCGCCTTGGTTTTCTCGTATCTCAGAAAGGGATAGATCACAATCCTCCCAAATTTAATATGTATGTGTATCACCTGGGTATGTTGTTAAACTGCAGACTCTAATTCAGCAGCTCGAGTAAGCAGAACTCTGAGCTTCCAAGATTCCTGCCTCTAGTGTATATGCTCTGTAAAATCCCCCCCCCCACTTGAGTGTGGGTAGGACCTCTGAATATGATGGGATGGCACTCCCATGACTAGGTTGCATTATATGGCCAAGGTAAAGGGATTCTGCTCATGTAATTAAGGTCCCAAATCAGTTGATGTTGAGTTAACGAAGGGGAAATTGTCCTGGGTGAGCCTGGACAAGGGAGCCCATTAACAGAGGGTCTAGAGGACGGAGGGGTAAGGTCAGAGACTCTCATGCTGGCCTTGAAGAAGTAAGCTTCTCTGAGTTCTACAGCTACAAGGAAATGACATCTGCCAACAACCATGTGAGCCTGGAAAAGAACTCCTTGCCTCAGATCACAGCCCAGCCCTGGCTGACATCCTAATTGCAGCCTTGCAAGATCCTGAGCAGAAGACCCCACTAAGGTGTGCCTAGATTCCTGACCTACAGAAACTATGAAATAATAGTGTGTTGTTTGAAGCTGCTAAATTTGTGGCACTTTATTACACAGCAATATATAACTCATTCAGTAGGTCTGGGTGAGACATTTCTAACAAGCTCCCAAGTGACTACTGATGCTGGTGAATATCCACACTGAGAAGCAAGAATGTATCAATCATTCCAAGACTCAGAGCCTAATGGATATGAAGGATGAACAATTGGGTGTGCTTTTATAATTTCTTCAACCTTAAACAAAGTTTAATGATTCCCAATCCCTCATTACAACCTCTATTTTCTAAAGTTGACTCTCATGTGACTTTTGTTGGAAATTCCCACTTAAACCTCCATGCATTTTTTCCAATTAGAATCTCAGCCCTTTAATTTCCTACTCTTGCAAGAAAATTAAATATATTCCTAATCAAATGCAAATAGCACAACGCAGAGATGTAATTATCATTTTATCAATTCAGTCCAATCCTCTTTAACCACACTAGATATTAAAAGTAACAAGAGCTTAATGATTACACTTGAGGATATTAAAGTAAGACTGCGCAGAAGTGAATTGTTTCTTGGTTTTGCCAAATACAAATTATTCTCAAAATAGGTCTTTCAGCTTATTATCATAAACCATTTTTGATGGTTCTCCTGTTTGGACCATGTGGTTCAATACTACTAGGTGTGAAGGAACATCTGTTCTACACAGACTGGTTGATTTACTTGGTCAAGGCATCAGGAGTCTTAGGAGTGCAGGATTTATTTGCATGGAACTACGTTTCCAAATTCTATTAGCTGACAACATCACTTGACATAGCAATTTATCTTGTGTTGTTGAAGAGTGCCTAGCCTGGAGATTACTGAAGGTAGAACCAAAAGAACTCAATTGTTGCAGATCTCTTTTTGGACTTATTATATGAAAAGTCATTTTCTCTGGATTCTTTATTCTTCATTTGTTAAATCTCACTAAACTTTCAGCTCAGTCTAATTCAATTCATTTCAAAAAGTATTTAGTACATTACTGTCATAGGAACTAGAAAAACAGTACGAATAACATAATCTGCCCTTATGCAGTTTATGATCTACTGGGAAGGAAACAAGTAAAACATGAAAGTATAATATAGAGTGATAACTGCCAAGAGAGCTACAGCTGCAGTGAATATCTAATTTTGAATTAGAAATGTAAGATTTAATCAAGTAAAGGGAAAAGGCAATTCCTAGCAGAAGGAACAGCGTGCTCTTTGAGTGAAATAGCATGAAATAGAAAATTCAGCGTGGTTAGAACATAGGTAACCATAGGAGAGGGGGCAGAGGGGGCAAGCTGGAAAAAATTGCACAGGCTAAAATAAAACATGATGGCTGGTGAACCATGTAACAGGGTTTGAATTCTAACTTAAGGTAACAGTTTGCAAACTTGTGGGTCTCAGGACCCTGTTATATTTTTAAAAATTGTGTTGTATCTATCACTACTTTCCCCATTAAAACTGGGAAATTTAAAAATATCTATTCATTAAAAATAACAAAAATCCATTACATGTTAACAAAGGAACAAAAGTTTGTTGTCAATGTCTTCAGTGTCCGGCTTATAAAGAAAACAGGTTGGTTCTCACATCCAATTTCAGCCATTTTATTGTAATGTCACATGTCACATAACCTCTGGAAAACTACTGTACACTCATAAAAATGAAAGTGAAAATGGCAAATAATATCTTAATATTATTATGAACACTGTTTTGACTTTTCAAAGTAAAGGATCTTACAAACCTCTAGGGGTCTCTTAAGACAATGAGAAAACCTTGAAGGGTTCGAAAGAACGGGGCAAGACATGATCAGAGTTTCATTTTTGGAACATTACTCTGCAGAGAAGAGAATGTGTGGTAGAGGAATAAGAATAGAATCAGGTAAGCTAGTATGGATTCCAAAAATGTATATCTGATCATGTCTAGCCTTACTGAGCTGCCCAGAAAGGGTTTGAAATGACATCACACATGTCAAATATTTATTGCAGAGTTAGCCCTCAGTAGTGTTACCATAGCAACCAGCAGCTCACTATGATTCATCAGGGCAAAATCCAGTTTAGAACTGGAATCAGAAAGAGTAAAGCTTGGTAAGAGATGCCAATTCCTTGAACAGTCTCAAGCGGCACAACCCAACCACTCCTCCCAATTAGATGCTGATGGCCAAATGAATGGATAAAACTGCAGATGTGTTTAGTTAAGGACCTGGCAGAGCTCTGGATCGAGAATGACATATTATAATAATAATAGTAATAATAATATTAAGTACCATTTTTGAGCACTTACTATATGCTAGGCGTAGTGCTAAGCACTTTATCATTTTAATATAATCCTCACAACAGCTCTATGAAGTAGGTAATATTATCATCATCCCCAATGGCTATTATTATTATTTACTCATATCCAGAATGAGAAAACTAAGGGGAGGGGGGAAGAGAGAACTGTGACTAGGCAAAGGCAAAAACCAAGTAACTCATTGAAGGTGATAAAACTGATAAAGGGTAGAGCTAGGATATGAACCTATGTCTGTCTGACCCTAAAGCCTGTGTTTAGCCATTGCACTATACTATCTCATGAATAAAGCAAGATTCTGTATTAAATATAGTATTACTAATTAGATGATTAGTAATTAGTGATAAATAAGTGGTTTATACTAAGATAAATCCTGATACTTAAATTTCTGCCTGCTCCAGGAAGAAGAGATCTGAAGGAAACTACTCTATTGCTGAGAATAGCTGATAAGATTCAGGGTGAAGGTGTACCTTTGTGGGGATCAGGCTCAGAATAGTTTACATTTTGATTGCTGTCTACAAATTCAAGAATCTAGCCATTGCTAATAATTCGGAGGCTGTATAAGAGAGTGGTTAAATCTAATCAGACTGTCTGGATTTGAATTCCAACTCTTACCACTTACGGTCTAACATTAGGCAAGTCAGTTTCTGTGGCCCTAAAATAGGGACGATGATAGTACCTAACTCAAATGGTGGTTTTTAGGATTAAATGATATAATATATGCCAAGTATTGATTACAGAGTACATCACAGATTAAATCTCAAAAATATTAAATATCACAGATTAAATGCTCAAAGTTATTTATTAACTATAATAATTAAATTCTATCCCAAGAGTTCCTCCTTCACTATAGTTATTTAGGGTATTATTTAAACATTTTTAAGGGCCTAGATTTTCTCATATGTAACTGAAAGGTATATAAACAGATGTCTAGGATCCCTGCCAGTTTCAAGTTTCTAGGCTATCAAGTTGGCCTAAAAACCCCACTCTCCTTCTCTCCATGCTGCCATAAGGGAGGCTTTGCCAAAATAATCAGTCAAATACTCATTCAAATAGGGAGATTTATAGTTCTAGAATCCAACCAACCAGACTAGAGGCTGAATTTTTGATAGAATGAACTGGATCTTTTGGCATGTTCTGAATAGAGCCTTAATGTGTCAAGCTTACCATAATTTTTTTTAAGAACTTTAGGTAGAACTGGGTTTACTGAGAGGTAAATACTCTCTAAATGTCAAGTAATTATAATAATACTTTTACCTGTGACAGGAAAAAATTCTTAACTCCTTGTACTTGTAGCAAAACTCTTTTTTTTTTTTCTTTTGAAGATCACCCATCAGCATAGGGCATAACATCAACACAGTTTCAAAAAGTTCTTTCTTCTACTTTTGTAAACACACACACACACACACACACACACACACAGAGCCCACTTGGCTATACGCTGAACTTTTATTATTCCCTTTTGCTTAGTTAAGGACAAAGTCTGCCATTTCAGGATTGAAGCAGAGTCCTTTTGGCTTCTAGGGAGAGGATGATGAACACTTTTCTTTATACTGCACTGGCAATGCAGTCTTAGTTGAGAAAATTGCTCTCTCTAAGGGCTACTCTTAAGACTGGGAATCGATGCAGTTGTTTTGTTGGTCACCAAGCTACCCGGAATCACTGATATACAAAAATTCAAGTTCTGACTTTATAAGATAGTCTCAAAGCTATGAAAAATTGTTTTAAAAAGCAGGCTGAACTCTGACCTGGAAAGAATGGAAAAAAAAAAAAACATTTCAGTTTGACATAACACATTTCTTTCTTTTCTTTAATGGTGGTCAATCATAGCAGAACCATCTAGAAAGATGCTGCAGGATACCGGGGGTAAAGGAGACAAAAGGATTAAGGCAAGGCAGAGGATAGGTGATAAGTTTGTGTTGGGCTTACAAGTTTGTCCACTGGGACAAATTCTGTTCTCAAGTGTAAATAATACCAAGGAGTCATAAAAGAGAAATGTATTCATCTCCAAAAATGAGAGAAGAAATACAGGAATCTTACTTGTATATGGAATCTTAGAGTTGGAATAGACCTTGAGGACCAAATAAGCTTAGCTTCCATCCACATTAAGTGGCTTCCCAAAAGTCACACACTTAATAACAAAACTAGGACCAGAATTTCCATTTCTTGATTCATGATTTAGTGTTCTGCTTAGTTTACCATAAGTTCTAAGTAGAGTCCATATAAAAATTTTTATAATGTATTTATTAAATGGGCTATTTGGAAAGGAAGTTCTAAGTTATCAAAATAAGTGAGAGTCCCAATATGGTGGAAGTGCCTAAGATAATACTCAGATCAATTCCTGGTAGACAAAATTCACTGCCTGGTAAGTCTACAGAATGCCAAACTAGAAAAAAGAATACCACTATACCCATCAAGATGCATGATAAAGGGAAAAGCCAAGAAAACAGCAAGAAGAGCTAAGAGGCAGTCAGAAGTAAAAACAGAAAATTTTGCTGAGCCCAGTACTAGGTGAAGACTAGAGAAGCTCAACTATGAATGTGGGAGATGTATTCCCAAATGCCTTGCCTCTTTCTGCTTTGTCTGTTCTGGAGTTAAGTTCTTATGCTGAAATCCCAACTCTTACAACTCTCACTCTATCCTTTCCCTGGTATCCCTCTTTTGACCCACAAAGGATTTGTGCTGGCACTTCAAGGTGTTCATTTAACCATCAAATCCCATACTCCTTCCTACAACAGTCTTGGTCACAAAAGTAGAGAAAGTAGACTGAAACGTATGGGTTAGCATTCTGATGGATATTCTCAAAATACCTACTACACAGTAGATATCCAATAAACATCCAAGAAGTATTGCTTACTTGTATTCATTCCATTACCATAGAGGAAGTCCTATGAATCTTAAAGGCTATAAAATCTTCTAGCATCCCAATAATCATGAAAATGACTCAGGAAAATATCACACCCTCAGCTTTTATCAGATGAAAACTTATTAAAGTTATTTATTCATAGCTTCTGAGAATAGAACACTAGAAGCAGGATATCTGAGAGGGGTATAGGAAAAGGAGGGAGAAGGCCATGATGTAGAAAAAGGATCAAAAAAGAAGATTGGGAGAATCTAAAAAGCAAGCCTCAGAATCCCATTTCCAGCTATGCTGATATAAGTGGTGCCAGACCTGCCCTCCCACTGTAAACAATTATAAAACTTTACAAAGTATAGGAAGCAACTGTCTTCAGGCATTGAACAAAAGGCAGCACAGAATGCAATACTCAAAGAAGAGTAACAGAGAAGCTGAGCACCATGTTCTCTATTGGTGTATAGTTCCAACCTCAACACAGAGAGGTGGAGGCCAAGCAGGGCATGACAGAGACAATACAGAAAATGAAATGGAATACTAAAAATATGTGATTAACCCAAAGGAAAGCAGGAAAGGAGGAATGGATGAATGAAAAGAACACATAAAACAACTAAAATACAACCAGCAAATTATAGAATTAAAATAAGTCATATTGATAAATACATTAAATATACATGGAAGAAGCACAGTAAGAATCATTTATTATCAAACTGGATAAAAATGAGACCCAAATATACACTTTGTGCAGGTGTTGCACTTTAAATATAAAGACACAAATAGATTGAAAGTAAAATAAGGCAAAAAGAAAGCACGAGAGTCTGTACCAATATGGGAACAAAGCAGATTAGGAAACAAAGATTATTACCAGAGATAAACAGAAATGTTGCAAGTGATAAAAAGGGTACCTTAAGAGTTATACATAATCATCCTAAATGTGTATGGTCCTAAGAACAGGTTTACAAAATACATGAAGTAAACACTGACAGAACTAAAAGGAGAAATTGAGAAATCTACACTATTGGTTGGACATGTTGTACCCCTTTCTCAGTAACTGATAGAAGTGGAAAAGAAACTACCAAAACACAGAAGATAGGAACAACACTATCAATGAACTAGACCTAAATGACATTTATAGAATATTATACTGTGTAATGTCAGAAAACAAGTTTTTAACTTCACATAGAATATTCATCAAGATAGCATATATGCTAAGTGATGAAATACACCTCATTAATAAAAATGTTTGAAATCTTATAAAGTATATTATCTGATAACAATGAAACTCAATTAGAAGTTAATAATGAGATGTCTAGAAAGTTTTCAAATGTTTGAAAATTAAATAGCACACATCTAAAATAACCCACAGGTCAAAGGAACAAAGGAAAATTAAAAATTATTCAGCTGAAAGATAATGAAAATAAAATATATCAAAATCTGTGGCAAGCAGCTAAATCAGTTATTAGAGGAAAGTGTAAAATTTAATGACTATTAGAAAAGAGGTTTGAAATTATATAATTTTGCCTTAAGAATATAAAAAAAAGTTAATTATTAACAAAATAAATGGAAAGGAAGAGTACAAGATTCAATTAAATAGAAAAGATAATAATTAGAAAAATTAACAAAGTCCTTTGTAAAAGTTAATAAAAATGATAAATCCTTAGCAAGACTGATGAGAAAAAACCCACAATTTACTAATATTAAAATGGAAAGAGGAAAGAAAGAAAAATATATAAAAAAATAAGTAAAAAAAATTGAAAGAGGGAATATTGGAATATCATTACAGATCCTATAGACATTTTTTAAAATTTAATTTTATTTATTTATTTATTATCCTATAGACATTTAAAAGATATTTTGGGGAAAAACTTTAGGCCAATAAATTTGACAAATGGATGAATGGAGAAATTCCTTGCAAGACACTACTTAACAAAACTGACAGAAGAAATAGAAAATTTCTATAGATTTATATTTATTAAGGGAATATAATTAGTATTGTAATAAAAACCTACAAAAAATCTAGACCCAGATGGTTTCACTGGTGGGTTCTATCAAATATTTAAGGAGGAAGTAATATCAATCTTATATATACCTCCTCAGAAAAACAGAGGAAGAGATCTCTTCACAACTCATTTTATGAGGTCAGTGTTACCCTAATACTAAACCTGACAAAAACATTACAAGAAAATTACAAATTGGTATGCCTTATGAAAATAAATGTAAAAATTCTTAACAAAATATTAGCAAATAGAATGCAGCAAATAAAAATGTTTACCACAAAGAAAAGTGTGGTTTATCCCAGGAATTAATGATTTGTTCAATATTTGATATTCAACTCATGTAATATACCACATTAAGTGAGAAAGGAGAAAAATACCATATGATCCTCTCAGCATATTCAGAAAAAGCATGTGACAAAATTCACCACCCATTCATGATAAAAAAAAAAACTCAGCACCCCCATGTTCATAGCAGCATTATTTACAATAGCTAAGACATGGAAACAACGTAAGTGTTCATCAATAGACAAATGGATAAAGAAGTTATATTATACACATGTAAGGCAATATTATACACATGTAATGCAATATTATATATAGCACAATATTATATATACAGCACAATATTATACATATGTAATGGAATATTATTCAGCTATTAAAATAAAACAAAGAAATCTTGTTATTTGTGACAACATGGAAGGACCTTGAAGACATTAGGCTAAGTGAAATAAGTCAGAAAGAGGAAGACAAATACTGTATGATTTCACTTATATGTGGACTCAAAAAAAAAAATGAAGAGAAACAGAAACCCCACCAAACTCATAGAAAAAGAGATCAGATTTGTGACTACTAGAGGCAGGTGGAGGGGGAATTAAAGGGGGTGGTCGAAAGTTACAAACTTCCAATTATAAGATAAATAAGTACTAGGGATATAATGTGCAACATGATGACTACAGTTAACACTACTATATAATATGTAGGAAAGTTGTTAAGAGAGTAGATCCTAAGAGTTCTCATCGCAAGGAAATAATTTTTTCTTTTCTTTTTATTATATCTACATGAGATGATTGATGTTAATTAAACCCACTGTGGTAATCATTTCACTATATATATAAATCAAACCATTATGCTGTATACCTTAAACTTATACAGTGATGTATGTCAATTATTTCTTAGGAAAACTGGGGTAAAAAGGATCATACATGACAGTCAAGTGGGATTGATCCCTGGGATGCAAGGCTACTTCAACATATGCAAATTAATAAATGTGACACTGCACATTAACAAAATGAATGATAAAAATTACATGATCCTCTCAATAGATGCAGGAAAAAAAATGGACAAAATTGAACATCCTCTCATGATTGAAAGCTCTCAACAAATTGGCTATAGAAAGAATGTGCCTCAACATAATAAACACCATATATTACAAACCTATAGTACTGGAAGTCCTAGACAGAGTATTTGAGCAAGGAAAAAAAAAAAAAAAAAGGCAGTCAAATTGGAAAGAAAGACTTAAGACTGTCTGTTTGCAGATAGGATCTCATATACAGAAAACCCTAAAGACTCCAACAAAAAACTATTAGAACTAATAAACTCAGTACAGTTGCAGGATACAGAAATCAGCATACAAAAATCAGTTGCATTTCTATACACTAATGACAAACTATCTGCAAAAAGAAATAAAGAAAACAACCTCATTCACAATAGCAACAGGAAAAAAAAAAAAAAAGAAAAACCTAGGGATAAATTTAACCAAGCAGGTGAAAGCTATGTACAATGAAAATTACAAGGCATTGATGAAAGAAGTTGAATATGACACAAATAAATGGAAAGCTATCCCATTTTCATGGATAAGAATTGTTATTAAAAAGTCCATACTACCCAAAGCCATCTATAGATTCAATATGTTAAAATGTCCATACTACTCAAAGTCATCTATAGATTAAATATAATCCCTATCAAAATTCCAATGACATTTTCACAGAAATAGAACAGACAGGCCTAAAATTCATATAGAACCACAACAGATTTCAAATAGCCAAAGCAATCCTGAGAAAGAACAAACCTGGAAGCATCACACTGCCTGATTTAAAATTTTATTACATAGCTATAGTAATCAAAACAGTATGGTACTGGCATAAAAAGAGACATAATGGAACAAAATTGAGAGCCCAGATATAAATCCATGCATATACGGTCATGTAATATTTGACAAAGGAGTTAAGAATACTAAATGGGGGAAAGACAGAATCTTCAATAAATTGTGTTGGGAAAACCAAATAATGATGTGCAGAACAATGAAATTGGACCTCTATCTTATACCACTCACAAAAATGGAGTGGATTAAAAACTTAAATATAAGACCCCAAACTGTACAACTACTATAAGAAAACATGGAGAAAAAGATCTTTGACATTGGTCTTGGCAAAGACTTTTTGTATATGACACCAAAAACCTAGCAATAACAGTAAAAGTAAACAAATGTGACTACATCAAACTGAAAAGCTTCTGGACAGCAAAAGAAGTAATCAACAAAATGAAAAGGCAACCTATGGAATAGGAGAAAATATTTGCAAACTATATATCTGTTAATATCCAAAAATAATAAAGAACTCATACAACTCAATAGGAAAAACCAAAATTCAATTTAAAAATGGGCAAAGGATTTGAATAGACAGTTTTACAAAGAGAACATATAAATGGCCAATAGGTACGTGAAAAAGATGTTCAACATCACTAATCAGGGAAATGCATCAAAACCACAATGAGATATCACTTCACACCTGATAGAATGGTTATTATCAAAAAGACAAGAGATAGCAAGTGTCGAGGATGTGGAATAAGGGACCCTCATGACCTATTAGTGGGACTGTCAATTGGTACAGTCACTACAGAAAACAGTATGTAGGTTCCTCAAAAAATTAAAAGTGGAACTACTATATGATCCTCTAAAAAACTGAAAATAGAACTACCATATGATCCAGCAATCCCACTTTTTGGTATATATCTGAAGGCAATGAAAACACTATCTAAAAGAGGGGTCTGCATCTCCATATTCATCGCAATATTATTCAGAGTAGCCAAGGCATGGAAACCACCTAAGTGAACATTAACATATAAATGGATAAAGAAGATATGGTACATAAACAGTGGAATATTATTCAGCCATAAAAAAGGAAATTATGCCTTTTGCTACAACATGGATGGAACTTGAGAGCACTATAATAAGTGAAATAAGTTAGGCAGAGAGATAATTATTGTATGTTTTCACTTATATGCAGAATCTAAAAAAGCCAAGCTCATGAAAACAGAGAGTAGAATGGTGGTTGCGGGGGGTGGGAGAAGTGGTGAGATGTTAGTCAAAGGGTGCAAACTCCCAGCTATAAGATGAATAGGTTCTGAGAACCTAATGAACGTCAAGGTGAATGTAATTAACACTATTTGAAAGTTGAGAGTAAATCTTAAATCTTCTACACACACACACACACAAAGGGTAATGATGAAAAGGGATAGAAGCGTTAATTCACCTTATTGTGGTAATCATTTTTTTAATTTAATTTTTATTTTATACTGGAGCATAGTTGATTTACAATGTTGTGTTAGTTTCAGGTGTACAGCAAAGTCATTCAGTTATAATATACATATCCATTCTTTTTCAGATTCTTTTCCCATATAGATTATTACAGAGTATTGAGTATGGTTCCCTGTGCTATACAGCAGGTTATTAGTTATCTATTTGATATATAATCGTGCGTATATGTCAATCCCTATCTCCCAATTGATCCCTCTCGGCCATGTTTCCCCTTTGGCAACCATAAGTTTCTTTTTGAAGTCTGTGAGTCGGTTTCTGTTTTGTAAATAAGTTCATTTGTATCATTTTTTAAAAAATCCCACAAATAAGTGATATCATATAATTTTGCAATACACATACTATCTAATCACAGTGTATACCTTAAACTCACATATGTTATGTCAACAATATCTCAATGAATCTGGAAAAGAAAAGATGCTCAATAGCATTAGTGATGAGAAAAATGAAAATTAAAACCACAATCTGATAGCACTTCACACCTACTAGATGGCTCAGTTGTAAATTATGTCTCTAATACCAAATGCTGGCAAGGTTGTTGAGCAACCAGAACCCTCATGTGTCTCTGTAAGGAATGTGAAGTGATTACAATTAAATTGAATAACTGTCTGGCAGTTTCTTATAAAGTTAAGCATATACTTTCCAAGTTTTAGGTATTTATCCAACAGAAATGAAAACATATGTCCACCAAAACATTTGTGAAAGAATATTCATAGCACCCAAATGTCCATCAACACGAACGTGGATAAACAGATTGTGGTATATTCACACAACAGAGTACTATTCAAAAAAGAACAATCTATACATACAACAACATGGCTGAATCTCACCAACATTTTGCTGAGTGATAGAGCCAGATGCAAGAATACAGGCTGTAGGATGGTATTTATATGAGGTCTTCGAACAAGCAAAATGAGTTTAGAGTGAAAGAAAACAGACCGGGGTTTGAGCTTTCTTCACACAGGTATTAAGTTTGTCAAAATTAACTGAGCTGTACACATAAAAATCAATGCACTTTATGGTATGGAAATTATACCTCATTAATCAAAGGAAACCGTATATAAATTAACATTTTGTCAAACACCAGTAGTATACTCTAGAGGTTCAGTGCGTTGCAACTCTATCTGCATACGAGAAGCACCTAGGATTCTTTTTTAATATACAGTCCTATGACTCATTACCAAATATTGAGAACCCCTGATCTGCTACAGGAACCATTCTTACATCAACTGGGAAGTTGCTACTGAACTAGAGTAGTTTGATTTTCACAGCATCTTTTAGTACAGAAATCCATCCCCATGTCCAAATGAACTAGCCCATTCCTGCTTAGAACTGTGAATTGTTGACACATGGACATGGCTATGATATTAACAATTATGTCACACATTCCAGAAATAGACTTCCCCTGCCACAAAACTGTCAAAAGAGGGCTTTCATTTATTTTGTTTTTCTTCTAAGCGCACAGTGGGAAAAGCCTACAGAAACCAAAACCATGCCTTTATATGCTTTTGAATTACAGGTAGTTCTGTAAATCTAGCTTCCTCTTCAGAGCTTGTACACCATTTTGTAAAACACCTCTCATTAGCAGGCTTTTTTCTCGGAAGTGACAATGGAACTCTTCAAGGATATACAGTCCAGTGGTAGACATTAGCAACAGAATCTTAAATAGAAAAATTCTAAAAGACAGAATGGGCCCCAGAGAACAGAGAAATGATACCACCACAAGAGGAGGAAATAGAAGCAATGGGAAACCGGCTTGGAAGACAATGAGAAACCAGCAATGTCCTTTTCCACTTCAGAAGGACAGCCTAGGAACAAGATTGAGAACTCATTGCTAACAAATCAAACTGTGCTGCCAAAAGCAACACAATTTAAATAAGTGGTGTAGGGGAAACCATCTCTGACTAAGCCTCTGGTAACCTAACTCAGAGACTAAGTCAAGTGACTTCTGGAAATTTTGATTTCCTCTCCAAGCGGTTTCACCTTTTATGAAGTGAGGGGTTAGGATTATACAACTTCTAAGCCTGGCCTACTTCAGCTATTGTGATTCAGCTTCAACTCCAGTATATACTATCTTCCTGGATATGATGCACCTGCAGGATAGAGGTCCATTGCTTGGGTCCCAGGAGCAGAGAGGTAAAAACACACATGGGCTTTGCTTTGATATCATGTACAAGACAGATTAAACAGCAACTGAACAAATCGATGTTAATTCCAGTTCGGATGGATTGTTCCCCATCTTTCTGTGCATCTGGCACCCCTAAATCTCAATGCAAAAACTGTAGTCCTATCCTCTGTTCTGTGTTAAAGCAGTGCCCAATTTATAGCTTCTGTCTGCACCTTCCTCTTAGAGAATGACTGTTGCTTGAGGAGGAGTGACACTGCATTTGCATTAGAGATAAGGATTTCAAGCAATGCATCTGGGTGTGGGTTTAGCATCGTGGCCTCATTTTGTGAGTTAAATTCTCAGGCATGCAACTTAGGCTTGGAACATCCAGCAGTATGGTGGTGATGTTTTCAGGGAACTATGTATGCAGACAAATGACATAGAGCAACTTAAAAAATTATCTTGTTTTGAAATTATATCAGCGGCACTTATGTTTGTAGGTTCTAGTCAGAAGCGTCACATCAAAAGACCAGAGCTGTTTGTGGTCAAATTATTAACAGTTGTGCCCTTTAAGTAAGTCATCGAAAATGAGTTCTTGCCTAGAGACAGCAGCAGGCTAATTAGCTTCTCCACTGGTAATCTTCTCTCAAAAGAGAAAAGCTTGCCCAGGAATAAATCAATCTCGCTCTCACATCCTCTTTCTCTTTCTCATTTATATGTATATAAAATTCCATATGAAGTAAAAAATACCATACAAGTCAATAATAACACAAACAACATTCCCCAAAACTGGGCAAAAAAATTGAGCCCAAAACTCACAGATTATGTGCAAATGGCCAATAAGCTCACGTGAAAACATACAAAACATTACTCATCATCGTCCTCTCACCACAAAGAAAAGAAAACCCACAATAATTACAATATTAAAAGGGAGGGCTCTTAACTGGGCATATGGGGGGCTAGAAGGAAACTCTGGAGGGCTAGACCACTGGTGCCCAAGCGTAAATTATCCACTAATGCCCACGGATGGCTGGTAGGGGAATTCTGAGCAGCGAGTGCAGCGTGAGCCAGGCAGAGAACTCTCACCTGGCAAGCAGGCTAGGGAGGAAATCTCGGCCTGAGGGAACCTGCAGGAACTGGTGCACCCGGTGGGGCTTGGGGGAAACTCCTCGCTAGCATTGTGCCGCAACCAGGACAGATTTTCTCTGATGTGCACGCAGGGAGTACCACTGGGGCCAGGAGAACTTTTAGCCCATCACAAGGCCGAGGGAAGGACTCTTAACCATCCAGCCTCCAGGACTGGAAACACTTACCCTCTGCTGGTCTGGGCGATTCTACTGTGCTGGGATTCACGAGGACCACGTGGTCAGGAGTATGGTCACATACCTGGGGATCCTGTTGGAACTGACGCACGGCTTGGATCCCACTTGAGTGAAGGACTTGCCCCAGACGCCGCCAGTGCTGTCTGAAGCCAGCCTGTAGGGGCAGCTTTGCGTAATAGCTGCCCCACCCAAGGCCACGCCCCTTCCCAGGTGGCCCACATCCAACGCGTGATTTACAGGGAATATAAAGGCCCAGTAAGCTTGGCCAAATTTGGGACAATTGTGAAGGATTATTCTGGCTCCAGAGCTCCTTGTGGGATCTTGTTGGGTGTGCATCACAGCCTCATTTTTTCCTTTGCCCAGCCCTACTTTCTTCCTTTCCCTTCCACCAGTGTTGCTATTAATAACACTTCTTAGTCAATGTCCTACCAGCTAAGCTCAACTGGATCTTAAAGAATGATTCCAGAGGACTCTACCTTATGGCAGGGATTGAATAAGTAAATGTGGATAATAAAAGAAATCAAGATATATAAGATGTGAGATCTCCATTAGACATTACAATGGACATATTAAAAAAATAACGGCATATTCAAGGTGCAGGATGGAGATAGAAATTTGGAAATTCATAGATGTATAGACTCCCCTCCCCCACCCAGAAGGATGATGAGGGGCCAGTGGAAGACCAGCAAAGGGTATCTCACAACAATAAGCACCCAGACCAAAAATGGCCTGAGACCCTCCACCCCTATCCAGAGATAGCAAGTCAGCAGCAGCAAGACAAATCTCACCACAAGTCATGGACCTGGAAACCTCTGTTCATCTCCTACAGACAGGAAGTATCTCATCACATCAAGCACCTGCCTGGGAAACTTTCTTTCCATTGGGCCAGAAATTCCCTTCCCCCACCTAAAGGCACCAGGTGGCTCAGCCTGGAGACGCTTACTCCATCCCCTCAAAGCATCACCAGTGGAAAACAATGAGAGCTTTTTAAAATAATGGGCTGTCTTGTGGGGAAAAAAATGAGGGGGGGGGGGCAGAGGGGGTAAGGACAAGCCTAGAAGCAGTGTAATCTATTGGGACACCATCGTAGCAACCTCAGCACCTAGAGCAGTGCCTAGCACATACATAGTCTGTGCTCACTGCATATTTATTGAATGGATGAAAGGATGAGGGAATGAAGGCATCTTCTCTAAGTCTGTTTTTGTGAAATGGAGCTAATACTATCTCCCTGTATGAGTTGTTTTAAGAATTAAATAACACATGTAAAGGGCCTACCACTGTATCAGGCACACATAGGCACCCCAAAAAATAACAGTAGTAGTTACTGTTGTCATTATTCCAGAGGGACTTAATTTATACCTACAAATCTGAACATCATGGGGAGAATCTCACCATAAGTGTATCAATAGGCAATAAGGATCTGTCCTCAACTCCCACAACTGACACTTGTTGAGCTCACTAATTGTACTATCCATGTCAGCCTTTTTAATCCCACAACATCATGTCTGGCTCCAGGTCAGAAAGCTGGGATTTAAATTTTTGATATCATAGACATACAAGTGCCACCAAAGCCTCAGCATCATATCCACAGATAGAAGTTGAATCTCTTTCCTTGCGTCACCAGATATGTAGTGTCTGAACCATCTATCACTCTGAAGGAAGCCCAAGCCATCAGAGGAAGCTTCCAAAGCACATCTAGATTGCTGAATCATGTATTTTGGGGCACTCTACTGATTCTGATGGTTGAAGTAATGACTGGTGATGTCTTTTATGATTATTTAAGTTAATGTAGGTCGGCCCTTCACTTCCACACTCTCCTTAGCAGATCTGTTGTTGAGTGTATAGGAGTAAAACATGTATTTGCACTCCCTTAAAACATGTCAGACTCGGTAACAACAAAGCAGTAGAAATCAAGGAGAGTTACAGCATGCAGCAAGTCACTGCCTGATTATTCCTGGACACCTCTCCCCCCCACCCCCGCAACTCGCACCAAAAAAAACAAAAAAACAAAAAAAACCCCAAAAAACATTCAAGTGTAGCCAGGGTCCCAGAGTCCTTATTTTTTTTCCAGGTCCTCATACAAATAGTTCTTAAACCTAATTATACTTCGTAACTGAGGAGTTCTAAAAAGGCACCCTCTAGAGCCTGTTCCATACTTTAAATCTGAGACATTTTTAACACTCTCCCCAAATATTTACCAAACTCTCCAGGTGATTCTGATGATAACTCAGGTTACAGAAACTTCAAACTGTTAGTGATGGTATCTCTTTCTAGAATATTTACTCCTTTATCTCTGTATATTGAAATCCCTGAAGTCACACTTCAGGGAACAGTTCAAATTCAACCACCAACGTGGTGAATTTCTTGGTGGGATATCTCCTATTGTGACAGAAAAGGGAGACATCATTCCTAGGGTACTGGAGGACACTGGATATGACGTCCAGGAACAGGGGTGGAGGAAGAGCTCGAAGTTTTACCCTGAATTTCCCATTGGAGTTTGTGCACTTAGCTGTAGGCTGGGTCAAAACGAAGTAACCTGGACAGGCCTCTGATTTATATAGAGACATTGATTCCAACCAACGAGCAACTTGATTTTGGGAGGAAGATGGGAAGCTACTACATAATTTGGAATTTATGTTTAAAAGAAGAAAATTTGAAGCAGGAAAAGAATTGAAAAAAGAATACATGTACATACATATGTATAGCCGAATTACTTTGCTGTGCACCTGAAACTAACACAATCTTGTAAATCAAGTATACTTCAAAAAAAAAAATAAAAGGAGAAAATAGTGGCTATCAAATAGACTGCTACATAGGTGCAATAAATTGGGGGGGGGGGGATGGTAAAATACTGAAAGGGACTTACCTGTGGTTGAATAAGAGGCAAGCGGAAAGAGGTTGGCACTGGAAGGGAGAGAAGCGCTGTCTTAACATATCACAGGCCAGTGTTTTGCAATGTTTAATCCCCGAATTGCCTGCATAAGTGCCACTAAATTGCTGGGTTAAATTCCAACTCTATGAAATTAGATCCTTTGAGAGTGAGACCGAAGAACCCGTAGTTTAAGAAATTCCCAGGTGTTTGTGATAATCAGCCATGTTTGATCCACAGAGGGCTAGAGTTCCTAGGTGCCTTCTCTCCACTAGAATGAATTCTCTAGTACCTCACTAATTGCTTCATCTCTTATGCCTTAGCTTCCAAAATGATCCATTGAAGATTCAGTGAGCAGAGGTAGTGTTTATACAGTAGTCGTCAACTCACAAATTCTTACCCAATTCAAAGACATACATGTTAGAAGCAAGGGAGAGAGAAGCTTCAAATAAGTGAGCTTATGCAGAAGGGGGTGCTTGGAATGCATGAAGCATTTGTGATTTAGTGGGGCTCCAGCAAGCAGAAGGAATGGCTCTATCCACCGATTTTCTCAAGCCTCACTGAGTTCAGTCTATATCGCAAATTATTTGGTCCATCTTCTCTCTTTTCTGGGCATGAACAATAATGAAACGCCTGGCACAGGGAAGGAATGAAAGATATGTATTGAACGTAGGATTGCTACAGAAAATATAGGATACCCAGTTACATTTGAATTTCTGATAAGCGATGAATACATTTTAGCCTAAGTATGTCCCATGAACTATTTGGGCCATATTTATATTTAAAAATCGTTGCTAAACCTGCAAACATAGTTGAATGAGCAAGGGAGAGAATGAGGAAGTGTCTCTAATTGGTTCCTTCACTCATTTCACCTTCAGCATGAAAAGTAGTGCGGTTTCATAGAAAGGTATAGAGTCGAGAAAGATGAAGAGCTTTACTAACTTCATAAGTGACTTTGGAAGAGTCCCTTTCCTCACTTGGCCTCAGTTTCCCCCGTCTGTGAAATGAGAGAATTAAACTAGATGATTTCTCAGCACCCTTCCTGCTCTGAAAGTCTGATGTTTTATCCCTCTGGAAAGGGATTCATCTACTGTGCTCCCTGGATATGTTTGAGGGCCTATGTGTTTGATAACAGATCTCCAAGTGGGGATGTAGCACACAAGACCATCTCTATCAAGTATTTGGCTACACCTGTCATTTTGTCAATAACCCTCATTGTGATAGGTAAAAACCACTGTACACATCACTAATCCCCCTTAAAACTATACGTGGAAAGGCATATTGGTTTATCAAGATCTCGGGGTGTTTGTGACCTGGGAGTGTACTAAATAAAGGCTTTTACTTCCTTCTTTTGTTAGCTCCCACTTTTGCAGTCTCTACTTCCGAAAACATTTGCCTTGAGCTGAATCATTAGATAGTGCATTTTTTACTCCCCTCCCTTCCAGAACAGGTTTTAACCTAATCCTCCTACTATCATCTGGGTATGAAAATTACATATTTGCCCCCATCCTAGTAGGAAGTTAAATTAATGAGGAAAGAAGGGTGTCACTTTGCCAGCATTCATTTTTACACGGTCCCTCCAGAGAAGGATATTAGTGTTATCACCCTTGGTCACGGATTCGTTTGCATTTCCTTCACCAAAAACAATTTCATTATCTAATAAACCACATGATTTTCAATTCCAGTTTGTGCTAATTGATTTTTCCCTGTTTATATCTTCGGCTGCTGGGAGAGCTTTTCTCCAGATAAGGTAGATTTCATTTTCAAGCCTTCATTATATTCAGAGCTCCATTCTGTCAGCAAGCTCCTCCGTTACAGCTAAAGATCACTGTTCCCTAATTCCTTCCTATTAATTAATCACTATCTTTATACATATATTAAACAGTATAACTGCCAGCAAGAAGAAGTTTAGCCTTAAAAGACAGGGTTTTTCTTTTTTTTTCCCCTCTGAAAACTACTCCAGACAGCATAAATATTGGCCTCAGTATGATGTTTTGCCATCTAAATAACAGAAATTGTCTTAACTTGTTACTTTCAAGCAGGAGTTGAAAAAAGACAGGACTGCAATTGCAAACTGAAACCTTTCACAGCAGGCAAAGGCCAGCATCAGCTCAAAACGGCAAAGTTGCAAACACCTTCCTTAATGAGAATCCTCTCTGCGCTTGTCCTGAACTGTAATCTTTTGTTTCAATGGGAGGGATTTTTATATCTGAGAGGGGGTAACGTTTCATAATAAGCTTAAATCTGACAAGTTGTGAGTCGCACATCTTGCGTTTCCTAAGGAGAATCCATTGTGCTTTGTTCGCACGCTTTGGTTCTCAGGAAGGCCCAAGTCTTAAGCACATAAATAATCATGAGCCACGATACAATGGGAGCCTCATTCATGGATTTTCTATTAGCTATTATTTATTGACATCAGATGGTGAGCTTTCAGTTAACATGGACCTCACGTGGATAAGAGGCACAATACCAATGGAAGGGTACCAATGGAAGGGCCTCATTCGTATGTGTGGGTTTGTAATATTTCAGCATCTTCAAGTTGATTTCGCCTTCAAAAGGTACCGTGATGAAGGGGGGAGTGGGGGGCGGGGGGGAATAGAAATGAAAATCTTGTGTTTTATCCCTTAAACCAGAGCTTCCAAATGATATTCCTCGAACGGGTTCCTAATGTGTCCAGAGATTGTTCTCCTCGGGGCTGCTGAGTGGGCTCTGGGCATCCTTCCCATCACTGCAGTGTACCTATGGTACACTTGTATTATCATTTTCTGCCTATGCTGTGATATGAAAAAGGTTGGGAAGGCTTTTTCTATGCCCGAGATATCAGGTCAGAATTACATTCATGCTCCGATACTACGATAATCTTTGCCTTAGTGAGTCACAACACATCGTGTTTTTTTTTTTTATGTACCTCAATTGTGTTATGTGTTGGGCTAGATAAAAGCTTGAGAATAACCTTACTATACTCCATGTGTGTGTGTGTGTGTGTGTGTGTGTGTGTGTGTGTGTGTGTGTGTGTGTGCGCGCGCATGCGCGTGTGTGTGTGTGCGTGTGCGTGTGTGTGTGTGTGTGTAGGGGGCATACAAGAGAAATCCAAAGAAATGCACTCTGTAAAATAAAGATATTATGAGCATACAAATATTCATTTCTGCCTGTAAGGCGGTGCCTTATCGTTCTTCTGTCTCTTCCCTATCTCAGGTCTGGTCATACACCAGGTATCCAAAGAGACCGTATTACTGAATAAATTGGCTTAAAAAATAAGAACCTAGTGCCCTACACAAGGGTGTTGTTGGGCCCAGGGAATTTCAGTGACACATCTGTAGCAGATGCTGTTTACGATGCAGGAGATAAGTTCCTGACTTCAGGCTTTTCTGGACAGGCTGAGGTGGAGTTATAAATCCATGACTTTCCTGTCTTGTTTGTCTTTCTTCTCTTTCCCTGTGTCTCTACTCCTTCATTTCCCTCACTCAGCTCCATCCTGCCCTTCCCTTCTTTTTCTCCTTTCTACTCTCTGTTTTTCCTCCTAACCTTCAAGAGAAGGTTTGCATTGGTATTGATAAGGTGGTCAGTTCATTAACTCCTTTCCATTAGAAGTAAAAGCCCTTCCCTTGGCTTGTGACTGGGAAGAAAAGCAAGCTTAACAAATGTCTTTTGTGCTACTTCAATAAACCATATTAATGAAATTCACTTGTTTCTTCTGCATAGCATGCTCTTCCCCCCAGTTATTTGCATGGCTCAGTCCCCCACTTTCTTCAAGTCTCTGCTCAACAGAGAAAGCTTCCCTTACCACCCTATATGGAAATAGCAGCCCTTCAGCCCACGCAACACTCTTCTCTGGCTCCTTACCCTGCTTCTTCATAGGCTTGACCACAATCTGAAACATTCAATGACTTTGTGTAATTGTTTCTTGTCTTTCTCCCTTGACTAGATTGTAACATGAGCACAGGCACTTGTTTTCATTCATTATTTTATCCCCAGCTTCTAGTACATAGTTGGCATTTGATAAATAAGGGCTGAACAAAAGAATGAACATCCACATTTAGAGGCACAACATGTGCATAAAAGCTGTATTTTAAGAAAACCTCCTTAGTCCCTATACATCATTTGAACCATGCATTTCCCCCTGTTGCAGAAGCATCATTATTAAGTGAACTGATATACAATTACAGTAGGGGCAAAGATCAGAGACTAGATTAAAATACCACCCTGCCCAAGAAGATTCCCTCAATATAAGATTCTCCAAAGAGATCTTTCTAACTTAGTTTGTGTAGCATTTTGTACCACTTACGATAAGCTACCTCATACTATGCATTGTTCCACGAGCACATGTCTGATCCTTGGTTAGATCATAAGCCTTTTATAAGGGCAGAAAGCACATCTTACACTGTTCCTTATCTTTTATCCTGTAGCACAATGCCTTGAATACATTAGACAGTCTCTAAACCTAGTGATAGGTTCGTGGCTTATTTGCTGTTTATCACAAACAATTGCTGCTACCCAGGGAATGATTGTTACCTTGTCTGTTCAATAAGAGGTTGAACTACATCATTTCTAGGGTTTTTCTGGCTCTGATTCTCTATGGTTCTATACCTAATATACCTTCAAAACATATATCTCCTCTTTAAAAGGCTTTCTTTTACTTCAACGATAATAAGTTGGAAGCATTGCTACTTAATTCTTAACAAAGGACGTTTTGTTAAATTGGTTAAAAATTAGCAACTGTCTGAGATGTCAAGCTGAGTGTAATAATGAGCTGAGTTAAAAATAATTTAATGAATTCATGTATCCTTTTAACACATATAATTTAGAATGGGCTAAAAATGACTTCCATGAAAATGGACCATGCTAAAAAATCTCTACCACATAACTGTCAATATTTCTACCTTCTTAGATAAGGCCTCTACTCCGTTACAATGCCATTAAAAGAGAAATATGTAAGTTTGATTTTTAACTTAATCAGACCTTTTCGGGCTCAGAGTTTGAGCCTGCTTTACCCTCACTGTCGTAGAGGCTCCATCTCAGATGCAAAATTATCATTTTATTGAAATGTATCTGTGCTTTCTTTGGTCATGTCACGTTGGTATATTTGTATGTTTTCATTCTTCATCTCACTCTCTACTCCTCCTACGACCCCTGGGCAAACTTTGGGGCCAAAATGAGGGGTTCTCGTTCCAGTTCTGTAATGATGAGCCACTCTTACCAAATAAGTCTACTCCAAGTGCCTCTCTCCTTGAAGGCAGACATGACCATCTCTGGGGACCAGCTTAATTCTTTCTTCTCCACAACCTTGTTAGGGAGAACCAGAATGCCTCTTATCCCTATGGAAATGAGAGTAACGGACTATATGTCAGGCCACTAGCCTTTTAGTAAGAGATGGAAGTATCCTAGAAGGCTTCTCTCAATAATTATAATAAAAGTTGAAAATTCTCCTTACATGTAAAACCTCATTTCATCCTTATGCTAATCCCAAGAGTTACTCCCATTATAATATTATTAGCACCAATTTACAGATGTGGAAACTGAGCCTCAGAAATACTTAAGGGACTTAACTTGTAAGTAATACAGACGGTACTCAAGCCCTGGTCTAGCCTAACACCGAAGCTCATATTCTTTATCACTACATTGTATGACCAAATCAGAATAAGGCCAGCACTGGAATGTGTACCGAGTACCCCTGGACAGGGAGTACTGAAAAGCTCATTGAACATTAGCTACCTTAACTACTCATCTATCATTATAAACTGAAGACATGAGCAAACATGCCCCTGGCAAGAAAGAGGCTTTTCTTCAGAGAAGCAACTTTCCTATATGACAAAGGTTTTTAGAACATTGGAAAGCATTTTATGATTCTTGGAAACAAAGTTGTTTGTTATATACTTAAATATATACAAATATACATATATATATGTGTATATGTATGTGTTTGAGTACATGTGTATCTGTATATATGTGTGTGTGTATATATATATATCTCGCATGAGCATATAATTACATGCCAAAAATCATAGGTTACTAAATTATTTCACTAGATTATAGTCTAATATGTACGATATTTTCTTTGATTTTTCCATATATTTTCCCATTTGACATTTCTTGTAAGGGAAAAATAAAGCAGAGGTCCAATATTTCAGTAAGAAGATTGACTCTTTGCTCAAAGGTTTGATGTTTTTCTAAACTGTATCTGCTATGGAGCTGCCTTCCTGGGGAGGTCTGGGGACAGGCACAGTATGTGTGATGTTCCCACATCCCCCCTTATGTGTGTCCACTCTACTCCCATCCCCCATACAGGCCCAGAGCTTTCATTATGCCCAGTTCTTCCTATCATGTGCTAAAACTTTTTCACATCTTATAATACAAATCTTTCCAGGGTGTCTAACATACAAAAAAGAACTATGGAGAGAGGGAAATATTGATCTCAAATGGCAGAATTTCAGATACAAGAAAGGGAGGATGCTCTTCATATAATTTCTCACTAAACCCCACACACCACTACTCCCAAACCAGTCAATTGTGACATGCGTATGGCCACTCCTGGTCTCTTGGTCTATCATACTGTGTATGAATATTGATAGCCTCAAACAGTGTTTTCCAAATTTGAGCATGAGAATCACCAGGGGAGACTTGTCAAAAATACATAAACCTAGATCATTCCCCAAGAGATTCTGATTCGGGTCATCTGGGGTGGGAACAGGAGGCTCTTTGTAACAAGCATTCTGGGTAAAGCTGGTGTTCAGCTTTGGGAGCACTGACCTTAAAATAATCCAGTGAGTGACAATGATTGTTATAAAATATGCACTCAAATTTTTGCCATCACCATCTAGGATAAATGCAATCAGGTAGATGAAATACTTAAACTTTCAGAGCAATTTTAATTCCTTTCCTGCCCAAGTTGAGAGTGAATCATGTTTCCAATCTGAATTTAGCTGTCTTTGTTGGATTGCTGTACTATATTATCAAATATCTCTACTCATATTTTCTGGTGAGAAAGCAGTTCACTATTCCTTTGTCAATAAAAAGCTAGCATTCCTATTACCATAGCTCACTCAGTATAATAGGAAATGTCCTATCATTTGTTTTTAATGGAGTTTAATGTAATAAGGAATATTTAATGGCAAGCCAGACACTATTGTATTTTATAGCTATATCCTGCTTTATCTAAAACTAGTCTAAACTTTAGTTTCACAAGAAAACATTTATTTTCTGCAGTAGGCACCATTAATGATGTCACCAAGTAAAAGCGTGCTATTAAGTCAACATAGATTTTGTTTTATAAAAGCAGAGCATTGAACCACAGTTATCAATCATAAGCTTAGGCTTGTATGACACGCTGAGATAGACTTTATGCCATCAAGGTATCCTCCTTTACTCCACCTGCAGAAAACACACACACACACACACACAAATACACACAGACCACAGAAACTACTTATTTCTGGTCTAGTAACTGCATGATGTTTGTTTGTTTGTTTTAAATTTTATTTATTATTTTTTGGGGGTACACCAATTTCAATCATCTGTTTTTATACACATATCCCCGTATTCCCTCCCTCCCTTGACTCCCCCCCCACCCTCCCTCGAGTCCCCCCCACACTCCCCGTCCCAGTCCTCTAAGGCATCTTCCATCCTCAAGTTGAACTCCCTTTGTTATACAACAACTTCCCACTGGCTATCTATTTTACAGTTGGTAGTATATATATGTCTGTGTTACTCTCTCGCTTCGTCTCAGCTTCCCCTTCACCCCCCGCCCCCTCCCAAACCTTGAGTTCTCCAGTCCATTCTCTGCACCTGCGTCCTTGTTCTTATCACTGAGTTCATCAGTACCATTTTTAGATTCCGTATATGTGAGTTAGCATACAATATTTGTCTTTCTCTTTCTGACTTACTTCACTCTGTATGACAGACTCTAGGTCTATCCACCTCATGACATATAGCTCCATCTCATCCCTTTTTATAGCTGAGTAATATTCCATTGTATATATATATGCCACATCTTCTTTATCCATTTGCATGACGTTTTTAAGCGGAACCCATGAAATAAAGTCTCTGAACAGTTTCCAACCACGTTAAGGACCTAGTAGTTGGTCAATAAATAGCAATGTACTAAAGGAAGCCAAGGGCATACTAAATTTTGCTTGTTATGTTTGTTTGGTATATGTTGTTTGAGGAAACTCAAGCAAAGCTCAGCAAGAAGGACCCTTCACTTTATCTGATCTTTTGCCACATGATTTGGACATGGATAAATCAAGTAAAATAACCACAAAAGCTTCCTTTTTCACACTGAACTTCATATGTAAAAATAAATAAATAAATCACCTTTGGGGAATAAGAAAAATCACTTTATGGTACTCTTTTTTAACATGTTAAGGAATTTTGAATGCTAGAGTTCAATAAACAGTTATTACGTACCTCTCTAGAAAAGGGACAGTAGTAGATACTGGGGAAGGAGGGTGTATTCATTGTGTTAGTGGTCTCCAGAGAAACAGAACTGTTAAGATGATAAACAGTACATATGCACAAAACAGTCACTAGAACACAAGTTAATGAGTGAGTGGTACCAGCCGATGAGCACTTAACCAATAAGTTCCTGGAAGCAGACCAAGGAATTGTAATTGATAAAAGAGAGTTCAATAAACCACAGCTTGAAGAAAGGGTACTCAAGCTTAGCTGCACACTGGAATCACATGGTGAGCTTTCGCAGCTACTAATGCCCAGTCCAACACCCCCTCTTCCCCCCTCACCCCGAGATTCTAATTTAATTGGTCCAGGGTGAGGCCTTGGCCTCTGGATTTTTTAAAGCTGCCTGGGTGATTCTCTAAGTCCAGCTAAGGTGAGAACCACTGGCCTCGGACAAAGCAGTGCTTTCAGATGTGTTTTCAAATACGTTAATGTGCATATGAAACAGCTGGGGATCTTGTTAAACCGCAGATGGTGATGCAGTAGGTCTGGGGTGCGGCCTGTGAGTGTGCATTTCTAACATGCTCCCAGGTGATGCTGGATACTGCTGATCCACAGGCCACACTTTGATTTTGTCGCCTGGTGGCTCTCAAACTCCAGGGTGCATCAGAATGCCCGAGGCGGGGTGTGAAAACGCACATTGCTAGGCCTCACTCCCAAAGTTTCTGATTCTGTAGGTCAGGGGGTGGGGCCCCCAAATTTACATTTCTCAGTAATTTCCAGGTGATGCTGATGCTGCCAGTTCCTGGACAACACTCCGAGAACCATTGTTATGTTCAGCTTAGGATGGAAGCTACTAACCCCCCCAAAACTCTGCGTAGGGTGTGATCTTAATAGCTGAAACCAAAGTCTGTATATATGAGATGCTTCTCCCCTACTTGTGTCTCTCACTCAGAACTGCAGACAGACAGGCTTCTCTCTCTCATATGAAACTCAAAGAGCTCTTCCCTAAAGAAATTGCACAACTCCAGAGCAGTCTTCTGAATTCTGGCATTTAGTGAGATTCTGGTTTGTTGTTTTAAAGTCCTCACTCAATGACCCTAAAGCTGCAGCAGCTCTGAACCCTCACTTTGCGTCAGGATCACATGGTGAGCTTTAAAAAAACTTATAGAAACTCTTAAAAAAATACTAGTGGTGAGGACTGAATCTATGTGCACAGACGAAACAAATGTGGGTATTATGGTTTTAGAACATAATGTTGTCAACCTTGAAAAAGTAGAAATAAAAATTTCAAGGCAGACTGAGAAAAGTGTAAGGGTGTTAATTTCCTCACTTTTTCACAGCAGAGAGTTCATACAGTTTGAAACTATAAGGTGGTGTTAAGAAAGAATACGACTTCCTCCATTTCCTAATTATTTTCCTTAATAATCTTTAATAATCTTTTTTATAACCATCGAGAGATTTTTGGGAAATGACTACCTCCTGTGTTAAAGAAACATTTATCTGAAACTCATACTTGTTTTAGTTTCACTTCAGTTTCTTTTTCTTATCTTAAATTCAAGTTAGGCACTTAGGAGTTTGGTTGTCCTCTACTCCTTAGCTGACAGATTGTTACGGATGGTGCCAAGATGCCTCTGATACATTACACACACACTGGATAACATGAGCGATTGGCGAGCTGATGGTCTCAGAGAGGCTTGGGAAGATAATGTACAGCAATGGCTCCTTGCTGTAGAAAGCAGAGCCTAGGGCTAAGGAGAAAGATGCTTAGGCAACTTTGGGCCACGTTTTATGCTTCCAACTTTCCGGGCAGCCAGGGTCAGGAAGAAGGGCCCTGGCGACACACGGCAGGAAACCACTGGGAAGCAGAGGAGGTGCTGGAGATAGTGCAGACATCAGAGCCCAGAGGCAGCCACAAAAGTCTCTGTCATGTAGGGCGACAATGAAGCCAGAGTCCCTGGAAAATCCTGCAGCATCACATGACCCTTGCTCCGGCAGATGGGAATCCGCAGCCTTGCAGGGAAGTGGGAAGCGACAGAGACCCTCCGCGAGGGATTAAACACACAACCAGGGTTTGGGGCCCGGCCTGGGAATACAGAGATTCCTGTCTTAAGAAACTAACCACCCATAGGGTGAGGGAAAATGCCAGGTGTCAGAGAGCCGAGGCTGCCTCTGGGTAGAGTGGCCAGAATTCTGAAAGCCAGATGTAGGAACCAGAGGAGCCAAAGTTGGGATGAAACGGGGTACCCAAACCGCCAGAAGAAGAAAAAGATAACAGTTCCTGTGCTCAGCAACTCTGCTGTGGTCATACGCATTGTGACTACATTTTCTCCATCCCAGTCCAGGGCGCTCACACTTCCAACTCTTCCTCTCCCACTCTCCCGACATACATGTTCGTTCCCATGTTACAAATACCTAATACATTTTTGATATTGTTTTAAAAAAAACTAATGAAAGCAGTCTCTGTCTTTATTCCCTAAATTATTGTCTGATAAACTACATTGCTACTGCAAAATCCTTAAAAGGAAGCAGTTTTGTGTCTTACCCTGGATGGGTGGTGCTTGTTAAAGCTGAGAAATATTTATTTCCTGCTTCTGTCGGCTTAACCCAACCCTGTTTAACTGTAGGTACTGAGATCTACAACAGGTGTGATCCTCCCTCTCCCTGTTACTTTATGGTAAGCACCCCACAAGTAATTTCCCTCCTCGTGCCCACTTCAAAAGTCCCAGACTGCCTCACAACTGAACCCATTCAAATGTCTACTTAATGCAACTGCCACCAGAGGCTTTAAAAATCTACTTTTTCTTTTTGCTACTTTTAAATTTAAAACAATCATATAATTATGCAACAGCATAATTACACCACTAAATCAGTGTCCCTTTATAACTTTGGCTTACGCCTTCAGGTAAAGGAAATGTAAAAGGTCAGAGGGCATATAATGGCTACTTTCACGCTGATGGGGAATACTAAAATAATTCAGAAGGTAATCATCAGTCCAGGGATATTTGCAGTCACTGCTTAGATCTGGGTTTGCAATATTTGCCTTTTGAGGGTCTTTTGTTTCTTCCTGACCTCACTGCTTGAGATTCACAGAAGATGCCAGTAGGTAAAGGGGACACCAGGTCATGTTCATATTGTCATAAGTGGGATTCCCTATAGGTGTGGCAAACAAAGTAAGAACTGTACATATGTAATACTTTCCCCCATAAGTAAGTTTTGTAAATCAAGCACTATTATTATGATCATGCCATCTACTTTAAGAATTATAAAATTTAGAGGCATAAAAATGGGCCCTGAGGCAAAATCAGCTTCCTTACCCAACTTAAATTTTTAGCTCTGTTTCATCTAACCTCATCGTCTTAACGTGGCTACTATAACAAAATAGCATAGACTGTGTGGCTTAAAAACAGAAATGTTTTTCTCATGGTTCTGGAGGCTGGGAATTCTAAGGTCAAGGCGCTGGCTGATTCTGTTCCAGATGAGAGGTTCTTCCTGGTTTGCAGAGGGCAGATTTCTTTTTGTACCCTCACATGATGAGAGTTGCGGTGCGGGGGGTTGCTGTCATAGAGGGATAGAGAAAGAGAGGGAGAAGGAGATGGAGCAGGGAGGTGGGGGGACAAGAGAGAAAGAGGGCATGCGCTCATGCACGCATGTGAAACTGAGGTGTCAGGGGAGCACTCTGGTCTCTTCTTATGACACTAATCCTATCATAAGAAGAACCCCATCCTTATGACTTCATCTAAACCTAATGATTCCAAGAGGTTCTTTTCCAAATACCATCACAGTGGGAATTAGGGATTCAACACACGAATTCTAGAAGGACACATTCAGTCCATAGCACTCACTGAGTTCCTTTGCTCAGGGTTCCAGCCCTGAACCCTTTGCTGACATTGCTTCAGATAGTAAGGGACTGTGGACCTAAACAAACACACGTGGGTGCCCCAGCCTCCTGCCCCAGCTCTTCAGGTTCAAGTGCTGCACCAACCCCACGATGAAGATCTGTTGTTAACAATACTCCTCTCAAAGCCTCATAGCCTCAGAAGGAGACTGTCTTTCTATGCCCCTCCCCGTTTTTTAAAACAAATAAGCAAAAACAGCAAATTTATGCCATGATTGCATTTTCCTATCATAATTTTTGCTACTTAAGGCCTAATTTTATTTAAAATTGTAATTTCCAACAAACACTTAAGCTTATTGATTTGCTACTTGGAAAGGTCTCCCAATTTCTATCAGGCTTCTTTTTGGATGTTGTTTGTTGGAATAGGTCAAGACAGTTTCCCCTTGTATTTAAATTTAAGGATCTGTAAGTAATGCACAAAGGTCTCTTGGTGTCAAAGTCATCTTTGCAACTGTACACAGATGATTATACCAATCATATAGTCTTTCAATATGCCATACCACACTAAAGACGCACATTCATCATATGTGTAATCTGTGCGTATTAAATTATTTAGATGTCTATCAACTGTTAGCACACAAAATAAAGGAAAACACCATATTGTGACCAAACCAAGAATATTTTAACTTGATACATCACTTTTCTTAGTCCTCTATAGTTAATTCTGTGGCAGTATCACATTTTATCTTTCTCTAAAAGTGTATCTAACTGATTTGTTTCATCTTCATCAGACATTCTTGGCTACTTCTGCACACAATACATTGAGATAAATTTACCTATTACCTGATTTTTGCCTTCTGGTAGCCATCTAGACTCCTACTGTCTTTGAGAAATGACTCTCTCATATTTTGAGAAATGACACATACCAGGGTGGCAGGTAAGTAATGAGCAGAAGTGGGTAGAGTTGCTGGTGAATTGATAACACAGGAAAAATACAAAAGAACTGCTTGGCTTGAGTCATTCTTTTCCTTGGAAAATAAAACTCTACACTTACTTTTTTTGGAAAAAGACATCTCTTGTCACTAATCCCACTACTTGTGATGGAATACAACACAAGATCATTTTGAGGCTCGAGTGATAATGCCGGGGAAGAAGCCACACACTGGCCACATGCACCATAGGGGGTTATTAAAATACAGGTGAGTACAGTAGGGTAATTTTGCTTTCTACTTTGTATATTTATTATATACTTTATGTATACTATGTGTATTTCTATATTATTTGCTTTTTTGTGACTAGCATATACTACTTTTATAATTGGAAAAATAATAAAGTTTCCTTTTCAAACAACTAAATAAAGATGAGACTGCTGCAAGGAAAAAAAATAAAATGCAGGTGACTGTCTTGTTGCACAAGCACCTGATTATGCAGATGTTTCTAGTGAGCTCACGGCTTATTTTTGTTGCAGAATTACAATGCAATATTCATTTGTCAAAAATTATTTCCCCTCACCAATGTCATCTATAAAATCATAATTAAAAAATAGCAGATGTGTCCCATTTTCCCCAGCTGCACGTGCTATCTTAGCAAGCAACTGCTTGAAAGATTTCTGGATGCAATGACTCCAATGAGGAGATTCTGAGCAGAGGCAAGATAGTTTAATGGACACTTCCCTACAGTGCCCTCTGAAAGGTATCAGTGGTCTCTTGATGAACTAAGATAGTACTCATTCATGCCTCAAAACCATCAATACTGTCACAAACAGCCTGAAAACAGTTTTGGTGTCATGTCAACCAAAACAGCCATATGAGGGCCTGGCTCATCCCCTTCCCCGATGGCAGATAGGACTAGCCTTAAGCATACAAACCAGGACAAAGGTGTATACTCAATCAGCATATGTATTAAAAAAAAAGTGCTCTCTATATTAAAATTGTGGGGACCTAGCTATACTTTTGAGCTGGTTCAAAATTAGTTGGCATTCCACTGACACAGTTCAAGCTTCTGAAATACAGAGATTCAGGTATCCATTCTAGACATATGTTAATCATCTTGGAATGGTACTCACCCAGTGAGAGAACACGCCAAGCAGGTCTGGAAACAATCACAGGCTGCCTTACATCAGAGAACTCCCAGATGTTTGCCTGCTGCAGGCTTCTCTGGCAGGTGTCACCATAAGAAGGGAGTTCCAGCCAGGGTGCTGTCAGCACTGAAAAGGCATGTCATACACCTTTTCACAGTGGTGGAGAAATCAGCCGTTTCCTACAGATTGGAAACCAGGACCGTATGGCATTTATTTTTAAAGGATGTCACTGAGGTATCTTTCAAGGTTACCAAATGATTCCCTCACATCCCTTTTGATAATAGACAGTTGCTAATTCTATCATCTGGGAAGTCTGAAGGTAAAAGTTTTCTTTCTGAGGTTCATATTTATTGAATTCTACTGGGTATAACAAAGCTCAGTGCTCGTAGATCTTACAGGTAGGACTGTTTGAGGCTTTGGCCAAAATATAAAGGAGGAGGAAAGTGATTTTTAAGGCAAAGAAAACACAGACGGGAAGCCAAAGAAAGATTTCTTCTCTAACATTAAGCTTTTCATTTCAAGTCTCTATTTTCATTTCATGTCCCCTTCTCAGTAGTAACATCCTAGTGATTCTAAGAGCAGGCTGGAGCAGGGGTGCATCTCAAAGGAATAGCAGACCTTCTGGTATTTGCTTATTACACATCGCGGTACACATGTGAGTCCGTGCACGCGTGCAAACACACACACATACACACACCCCAGTGGACTACAAATTCAAACACTGTGCCTGCAAAACATTTAAAATTCTCAACCCTAGGGAAAAAATTAAGCTAAGGAATCTGTAGTCAGTCTAAGATGGTGTTTCTCAGTGAAGTCCTTGAAATAATTGCATTAGAATATCCTGGGGTGCTTGTCAAAAGATATCCAAGTCTGGATATCCACATACTGATATCTACATTACTGGATCAGTAAGCTCCAGATGCTCCTTGGTGACTGCAGGCCCACTTGGACAACCTAAATGCTGTTTCATTCAAATGAGTTTAGAACCCCAGGTTGGTCTTTAAATTCACCTCTTATTTCTTCTATTTTACCCAAAGAACTCAAGACTTTTCTTATAAATTCACTCATTTAGGGTATCCCAAGGATTCTAAAGGGGCTATAGTTCAGAAATAAGTCTTTGAGAACAGTTCCACTGTAGAAAAGGACCCAAAGCAGCTCTGAGAAAGATTGAAAGCAACCCTAGGGACTGTGGGGGTTAGACGGGGTCTGCTTTTTAAAACTAATTGGCCCCTAAAGCATGAGATCCTAGTGCCTTTAAAGGGGTTTAGCATGCACCCATATGTTCGTAGTAGCACTATTCACAATAGCCAAGACATGGAAACAATTTAAATGTCCATTGACAGACAAATGGATAAAGAAGATGTGATATGTATGTGTGTGTATATATATAAAAAATAATACACACACACACACACACACAGAAAATGGAATATTATTCAGCCATAAAAAAGAATGAAATAATGCCATTTGCAGCTACATGGATGGACCTAGAGATTATCATATAAGTGAAGTAAGTCAGAAAAGGACAAATACCTTATGATACCACTTATATGTGGACTTTAAAAAATGATACAAATGAACATATCTACAAAACAGAAACAGACTCAGACATAGAGAACAGACTTGTGGTTGTCAACGGGGATGTGAGGTGGGGGAGGGATGGATTGGGAGTCTGGGATTAGCAGATGCAAACTATTATATAGAGAGTGGATAAACAACAAGGTCCTACAGTATAGCACAGGGAACTATATTTAACATCCTGTGATAAACCATAATGGAAAAGAATATGAAAAAGAATGTATATATATATATAGAATGGAATCACTTTGCTGTACACCAGAAACTAACACAACCTTGTAAATGAACTATAATAAAAAGGAGGGGCTTAGCAAATTTTAGCTGGAAGAAAAACTCGTCTCCCCAAAATGCAACCTGAAAATTTCAAAGACATCTTACTATTCTTCTTTAAGCCATTGGCTCCCATATTTCAAGAGCCAACCCCACCCCCCCCACACACACAGCTTCTTTTTTAAATATTTCTTCCATATGTCTTTCTTTCTAGATTGACTTCTAAAGACCACAGTTTTGATGTCCATCATTTGAGGGCTGGATTATTACAGTGACTTCCTAATCGGTCCCTTTATCCTTATCTCACTCTTTCCCACCGTTCTTCTGCACTGCCACCAGACGAGACTGGCTGAAACACAAACCTGCTGCAAGACTTCCGATGATTCCCCATTTCCTAAAAGAGCAGTCTAGACACACCTGTATCTCACAGTCATGAAGTACATCACAAGTTTTCCCTTTTCCTCCTGCCAAGGTAAATCGTTCTCATTTTTTCATTTGGCGCCAGTCTATCCAGGTGAAAAGGCAAATAATTATACCAAGCAATACACATCCTTTCTCTTTAATTAGGTTCTGAACTCCTTAAGGGCTGAGAGAAAGTCTTTGTGATCCTCTCAAAACCAAACAGATTGCTCAAGTATTTGTTAAATAAATCAAAGACTGAATGATACTGGATTAAGCTACCAACAGCCAATCTTACCTCCTGACCTGAGGTACCACTGGGCAGTTTGTGAATTTTCTGTGTGCTGAGCAAGGGTAGAAGTTCAGTCTTGTTAATCTCCTTGTCACTTACTCTTCAATTGGAAGAAATTGGTCCCAGAAGTTTGGGAGTTTCCCCCCACACAGGCAAAAACCAAAGAGTTCTGTAAGAAGGATTTACATTGGGAAAAATACAAATTCTATTTCTACCTGGTTTCTCCTATTAGTTCCAAATTCAAATGTGTGAAAAAGATTCTGATCTTTACCACAGTGGAAAGTCTGTGATGTGAGAACTACTTGAAGAAATTTTCTGTCTCAGATCAGTGACAAAGTAGACCATACACAGCTTTTAGTGGCTACAGATGATACTGATTTAAAGCATTGCAATGATTCCTTCAAAAGCAGTAAGACCAGCCATGTTAAGCAATGGTTTGGTGCTAGCGTGAGTGAAACCAACTCAAATGCCAAGTTTGTCTGAGTAGCAGAATTGCACATGTTGTTTAAAGATACTGCTGTATTTGTTGCGAAAAAAACTTGTGTCACAATATATTTTATGGCATCATCATTATTATTATTATTATAAATTGTGATCAGAGACCTGGAAAAAAGTTATGTGTAAAATTTTATCTGAATATGTACGAGAGAGTAGCACAGACATATATATACTACCAACTGTAAAATAGATAGTCAGTGGGAAGTTGTTGTATAACAAAGGGAGTCCAACTCCAGGATGGAAGATGCCTTAGAGGACTGGGGCGGGGAGGGTGGGGGGGACTCGAGGGGGGGGAGTCAAGGAAAGGAGGGAATACGGGGATATGTGTATAAAAACAGATGATTGAACTTGGTGTACCCCCCAAAAAATAATAAATAAATAAATAAAATTTTAAAAAAATCAGAATTTGTCTATTCACACTTATTAGATTATCTCCAATACACACACACCCACAATTTGCTTAGCACTTAAATCAAAAAATGTTTTTAAATCGAAATTAAAACTAAATTAAAATTTTTAAAAAATTTTACATTTAAAAATTACAGTTGTATAAATGAGGATAACCCAGCCACAAATCACATATTACAGATTCAGGGGACAGATTGGGTTTTAAAACGTGATGTTTAGAATGCTAAACTTTAAATAACAACACTATACATATTCCAACTTGACTGTCATACTTTTAAATTTATGTTTTGAATATTTGTACCCAAGAAACTGCTTTCTCTTATGAAGTTTTAAGCAGATTAAAATAGCATTTAAGAGAAATACTGTTATTTTCAAAATATTTTCAAAACAAAATGTTTGAGTTTCACGACTTATCCAAGAAGAATCAGAAAAAATTAAATATTTTGTAATACCTTTTTAAAAAATCCACTAATTCCTCAATTAAGCCATAATTTCCTTTAAAGCCATTTGAATAACAGTCGTTGGATTTGGCAGCTACACCAATGCATATCCAGATGCTGCCATTTCCTGGATTTAATTTTACATGACAGTTCTGTCACTGAACACGTATTTAGTGTCTCGTTACCCTAACTTTAATTAGGATAAGCTCTAGGGGAAAAAGATGCTTTGGGGCAGAGGTTGTTTCCAGTGGATACTTCAGAAGCATGAGGAAGGTGGTTGCAATTAGGGGAACATCTTTCAAAATGCTACACAATGGAATAAAACATAATAAAAGATCTGCAAGAGTCCTTTGGAATCACGAGTCTAACCCATGTATCTTATACTTGGGGAAAGTAAGCCCAGAGAAGTGAAGTGAATCATCTGTCAGCCTCCAAGGCAGGATTAGTTGTCCGATACACTATCTCATGTTTTCTCTTGAGGATAAATTTCTAATTCCAGGTTTGATTTGCTGGGTGAATTCAGGTACTTGCTAAGCTAAATATATAAAATAACAGACTAGTGGTCTCAGATGGGCATGATAATCTTTTCTCAACTGTTAAAAATATAATGGAATTTAAAAGCCCAAGGGTAGAGCTTAAGTCTAAAATTTCCAGTCTCAGCTCTTTGACTAGTTTAAATTTTACAGCAATTTCTGAATTGCACCTTTTCCCAGTTACAGCCATGCCACCAAATGATCAGTCCAGTTTGTTGTCCATAAATACAACTTACAAAGCGACTAAGAGGGTTGGTTTTGTCTTGCCAGAGGGCTCAGAGCAGGGGTTTTTAATAGCTTACAATGGGTTTAATTTATAGTAACAATTTATAAAATGGCATACAGAAAATTTTAAATGAACATTGACAAAGAAAGGATCCACCGCACCCTTGGTACCTCTGCATTCAAGCATTGTTCCCCAGGCTTTCTTTTAAAGCCAACTGTGCCTCCCCTGACTCTGTCACCAACTTACCTGCCATAACAAAGCTGCTGAAGAGTAAGAAGATATGGCTGCTTGCACCACCACGTCTTGATGGTTTCAAACCCTTTACACCTGTGACCCCGGTAAACACAGAAAGGATGCATTGCTGAGAGAAAGCAAAAGAAAATGTCAATCACCTGAAGGATGACCAGGACAAAGCCCAAGGTGAATAGCGAGCAGGAAGTGGAATGAGTTTGCCTTTCATCTATGATGCGTACCACAAGGATGCCTACGGTTTCATTAATTTGTTTTATTGTGATAAAATTTACATCACATAAAATGAATCATTCTAAAATGTACAATTCAGTGGAAGTTAGTACATTCAAAATGTTGTACAATCATGACCTCCATCTACCTCTAAAACAATTCATCACTCCTATAGAAAACCCCACACTCATTAAACAATCACACCCCTTTACTCTCTCCCACCAACTCCCAGGAACCTTCAGTTCATTTTCTGTCTCCCATGGATCTATCTATCCTGGACACTTCATATGAATAGAACCAAACAATATGTGATCTTTTGTATCTGGTTCCTTTCACTTAGCCTAATGTTCTGAGGTCCATTCATACTATAGCTTGTATTAGTTCTTTTTTATTGCTGAATGATATGCCATTGTATAGATATAACATATTTTGTTCATTTATCAGGTGATGAAATTTTGGGTTATTTCCACTTTTGGGCTATTGTGAATAGTGCTGCTATGAACATTTATGTACAAGTTTTTGTCTGAATACCTGTTTTCAATTATTCTGAATATTCATCTAGGAGTGGAATTGCTGGGTCATATGGTAATTTTATGTTTAACCTTTCGAGGAATCATCAGTCTGTTTTACAAAGTTGCTGCACCATTTTACATCCCCACAAGCAATATACAAGAGTTCCAATCTCTCCACATCTTTGCCAACACTTGTTATATTCAATTTTGTTTATTATAGCCATCCTACTGGTTTTGACTTGCATTTCCCTAATACTAATGATGTTGAGCATGTGATTTTTGGTCAACTGTGTATCTTCTTTAAAGAAATGTCTGTTCAAATACTTTGTTCATTGTTTAATTGGATCGTATGTCTTTTTGTTTTTAGAGGTTATGATTATATTCTGTATAATAGACCTGTACCAGAAATATTATTTGCAAATCTTTTCTTTCATTCTGTAGGCTGCCTTTTCACTTTTGTAATAGTATTCTTTGAAGCACATTTTTTTCCAATTTTGGTGAAGTCCAATTTGTCTTTTCTTTTTCTTTCTGTTGCTTGTGTTCTTGTCATCATATCTAAGAAATGATTATCAATTCAAAGGATATTAAGATTCATCCCTATGTTTTCTTTTAAGAATTTTATAATTTTAGCTTTTACATTTAGATCCTTGATCCATTTTGAATTAATTTTTGTATATGGTGTAAGGTAGGGGTCTACTTCTCTCTTTGCATGTGGACATCAAGGCATCCCTGCATCATATGTGAGAAGATTATTTTCCCCATTGAATGGTCTTGGCCCTGTTGTTGAAAATCAATTGACAATAGATGTATGTGTTTATTTCTGTACAAGAAGAATTGAGAGTCCAGAATATAATTCCATGGTATCCATATGTCTATTGTTGAACCAGTACTACATTTTTCTGATTACTGTAGATTTGGAGTAACTTTTGAAACTAGGAAGTGTGAGTCTTCCAAATTTGTTTCTCTTTTTCAAGACTGTTTTGCCTATTTTGGGTCCCTTGCAATCCCATACGAATTTTATGATCAGCTTCTTCATTTCTGCAAAAATTATCATTGAGAATTTGATAGGGATTGCACTGAATCTGTATATCACCTTGGGTAGTGTTGCCATCTTAACAATATTAAATCTTTGAATAAATGAAAATAGATGACTATTTATTTAGGGCTTCTTTAGTTTCTTTCAATAATGTTTTTGTAGTTTTCAGTTAACAAGTCTTACACTTCTCTGGTTCAATTTACCCCCAGTGTTTTATTCTTTTTGATGCTAATATAAATGAAGTTTCCTCTAAATTTTCTCTTTGGAATGTTTATTGCTAGCATATAGAAATAAAACTATTTTTTTGTTTATGTTGAACTTGTATTCTGCAAATATGCTGTATTCATTTATTAGCCATAAGTGTTTTTTTGGTGGGTGTGGATTTTTTAGTATTGCTATACATGAGATCATGTCATCTGCAAATAGAGATAATTTTAATTCTTCCTTTCCAATTTGGATGCCTTTAATTTTTTATTGCCTAATTGCTCTAGTTAGCACTTCAGTACAATGTTCAATAGAAGTGGTAAAAGGGGGACATCGTTGTCTTGTTCCTGATCTTAGAAGAAAAACTTTTAGTTTTCAGCATTGAGTATGGTTTTCAGCTATGGGTTTTTCATAAATTACCCTTTATCACACTGAGGAAGTTCCCTTCTATTCCTAATTTGATTTCTATCATGAGAATGTTGGACTGCTCAAATGCCTTTTCTGCATCAGTTGAGATGATCATGTGATTTGTTTCCTTCATTTTGTTAATATGGCATACTACTTTATTTTTGTATATTAAACCATCCTTGGATTCCTGGGTAGATTCACTTTTTCCTGCTGTATAATCTATTTAACATGCTGCTGAATTTAGTTTGTGGTATTTTGTTGAGGGTTTTTACATCTATATTCACAGGCAATATTGGGCTGTTTTTTTCTTGTGATTTTTTATATGGATTTGGTATAGGGTAACTCATAGATCTGATAAGGGGTTAATATCCAAAATATATAACAAACTCATACAATTCAGGACCACAGTACAAATAAGCTGAATAGACATCTTTCCAAAGCATACATACACATGGCCAACAGGTATATGAAAAGGTGCTCATTGTTACTAGTCACTAGGGAAATGCAAATTAAAACATCAATGAGATGTTACCTATACCTGTTAAGATGACTAACATCAAGACGACAAAAGATAAGTGTAGGTGAGAGTGTGGTCCCTCTTGTGCATTTCTTATTTCAACTATTGCACTTTCCAACTCTAGAATTTCTATTTGGTTCCTTTTTAAAATAATTTCTATTAATACTATTCTCTTTGTTGAAACATCATTGTCTTACTTGGTTTAATTATTTAGACGATTTATTTTAGTTCTTTGAATATATTCATAGTAAAGATTTAAAGTCTTTGTATAGAAAGGTCAACATCTGGACCCCCTCAGGGACAGTTTCTAGTAACTGTTTTTTTTTTTTTTTTTCCTGTGTATGGAACCTATTTTCCTGTTTTTATGTGTATCTCACAATTCTGGATCTGTCAGATAATGTGACAACTCTTGAAATCAGATCTTACTCATTGTTTGTTGTTACTACTCTTTTTTTTTGTTGTTTTTGCTGCTCTTTGTTTAATGGCTTTCCTGGGCTAATCCTGTAAAGTCTGTATTCTTTGTTGTGTGTGAATATGTGGCCAATGTAAGTTTTGCTTTGTTAGGTTACTGGTCGGCTAATGATTGGGCTAAGATTTCCTTAAAAGCTTGGATCCAGTAAGTCCCCCAGAATTTGCCAAGGGGTTCTGTGTATATTGGACCATGTCTTCCAACACTCAGCCAGGTAGTTTACAAGTTTGCATATCCTGCTTGTAGGAGGCCTCAAGGCCAGCCAAAGATGAAAGACTGGCTTCTTCTCAGGTATTTCCTGAGCATACACACAGCTCTGCACATGCACAGAGCCTTTTATATTGCTCGGGAGTATTTCACAGCTTTTCGAATTCCCATATAAGTGTCTTTTTTTCCCACATCATTTAGAAAAAGTTTTTTTGGTCTGCCTCTTCTTGGCTCCAACTGTTATTGCTGCCTCAAGCAACTGACATGTTAAACAATCGCCACTGATTGTTTTTGACAAATGACCTGGGGTTAGGGCTGTTCTGCAAAGCGAGTGCTGAGTCAGGTCCTAATAACGATAACACTCTTGGAGTGGGGTTTTTCCAGGGAGCTGTGAGGCAGGTCAAACAGTGTCAAAGCTCTAGAAATGGAAATGCTCTGGGAATGGGATTTTTTGAGGAACTTTATACACAATCTGCTCCTTCCTGTATGCAAGCTGGCTCATTTTCATACTGACCAATATTTGTGAGGCTTCTGACTTTCAAGGCTACTGCAGAGCTGCAAAGAGGGAGATGGGGAGTAGATTAAGCTATAAGACCATAAACCCTGCTTTTCTTAGCAACATTCAGCAGTTTTTCTTAAAATAAAAGATCCTCAGATTGTTGAAAGATTTTGGTTAATTTCCAGAGGTAATTTTGTAAAAGTTAATTTTGATGATTTTGACAGTGTTTTTTTTTTTTTTTTTTCAGGGAGGGGCACATTTACAGAGGTCTTTTCTCCACCATCCAGAAGTTGTACAATAGTTCACATTTACGGCAGTTATTATTCAGTATTCTTGTGTGACTTGACTCTGGAAGTAAGCTTTATTTTTTTGTCTCTACACCAGATCAAAAAGAGAAGATATTAGTGTATTTAGAATATTAAATATAATCCAAGAATGGTAGCAAAGTTACTCATGGGACAGTCTTATGAAAGATCTCTCTTTCATATACCTACCAAATACTATCCTCTATATACTGAAATAATGCTAGCAATGCAACACAAAGCTTGTTAAAGAGTAATGTGATGAATCTACACCTGTTCATCCACACATCCAGATCCAGTCTCTTCATGATAAATAGAATATAGCTGTCAGGAAAAGGGATAAACTTAATTGGTCTAATGGAAATACAACCCACAACATTGGCCTCCATTGCCTGATGGTCTGAGTTAATTAATCCAAAACTAACTCTGTGATGTAAGAGTACACTCTGTTATTCTTGCAAGGATGGAGCATGGATGAAAGAAAAAAATAATTTTTATTTGGACAGGGTTTCAACCTCCCTTAACAAATATTCGACAAATCCTTAGGTTTCTTTTACATGGTTATCTTCTAATAAAAGATCTAACAAAGAGAGAAGCAAACCCACTTACCAAAGAATTGGCTATTGGAAAACTGAGAATTGATATTAAGAAGGCTACATACTTTTGGGGGGATTACTCATTTGACAGATACCACCTAAAGGAATAAACTGGCATATTATTCCAGTTTCTTATAAACAAAAGGGAAAATTGCTTTTGTACTTAGAAATTTTCAAGTACAGAGTCCTCTTAACTAAATTGCCTTTCAATCTTGCAAATTTGGGGGAAAATGCATCTTCTTTGGCTTAATAATGAAACAGAAGTAGAAATGGGTCAATAAATCTCATTTGCACTTAGCTATAGTTTTTGCAGCCGTTTTATTCTTCTTACTTCAGGATTGCAAAAGCAGTTAAGGTATGCTCTATACAAAATAATCCCTTACCTACACACTCCTGTTATATCTCAGAACAGCATACATAATTGGAAATATAGAAATAGTGGCACATATGTGCCACGGGGAAATTTAGAGACACGCTAAGCAACAAAGTATGACATGCTATAAAGCAGCGCATCTCAAACTTTCATATGCATGCAAATCACTTGGAGAAAATTGTCAAAACGAAGATTCTAATACAGGAGTTCTGAGATAGGGCCTGAGATTCCACATTTCAGAAAAGCTCCCATGTGAGGCTGAGGCTGATGTTTCTTGGACCACATTGTTTCTATGTAGTAAGAAAGTGGAGAAAGCTGAGTTCAGGTTTTGACTTTATTATAACACGTGATGCTTGTAATTTGTATTTTTCTTGTTTATTATATTATTGTCACAAGTTATATCCTTTCTGGGACTAGGAAAGACATAAAAAAATGGGAATATATCAAATTGCTGAAAGAATAAAAATATCTAATGACTAAAGTAAGACATGTTCACACAATTAAAAAACTGAGCAAATATGTCAAAATATCTAAATGATAATACAGCCAGCTAATTTAAAAGCAGCAGATTTGCTATCCCAGTTTTGCACAGAGCTCTAGGAAAAGACCCCTGGATTTGGTGTCAGGAATCCTGAGTTTATAGCATGGGCTCTACCTTAACTAGCTCTGTGCATGAGAACTTAGGCAGTTTGTTAGCCTCCTTTTTCTTTGGTCCAAAAGAAAGGATTTGAAATAGTTGATCTGAAATATGCCATTGCAGCAATGTAGATGGACCTAGAGATTATCATATTAAGTGAAGTTAGTCAGACCGAAAAAGACAAATATCATATATCACTTATATGTGGAATCTAAAAAAATGATAAAAATGAACTTATTTACAAAACAGAAACAGACTCATAGACATAGAAAACAAACCTATGGTTACCAAAGGGGAAAAGAGGGTAGGAGGGATAAATTAGGAGCTTGGGATTAGCATATACACACTACTATATATAAAATAAATAATAAGGACCTACTGTATAGCACAAGGAACCATATTCAATATCCTATAATAACTTATAATGGGAAAAAATCTGAAAAAGAATGTGTGTATATATACACACACACATGCATACATATACACAGAAAACTGAATCACTTTGCTATACACCAGAAACTAACACAACATTGTAAATTAATTATACTTCAGTTTAAAAATATTTTTAAATTAAAAAAAAAGGAAAGGGTTGATCTCTAAGTTCTGTTGTAGCACTAACACTTTTTTCTCTCCTCTTATGAAATACTTGGCCAATGTAGATGATTTTCTCCCCTTTCAAATCTGTTTTAGTCATTTTTTCCTTAAATCTAAGAGATGCCATAATTTCTTTAGATTGAAGGAAAATCTAAAGTTACTTTAAGGTGGATAACTAAACCAGGCCAGGTTTCCATACAGGCAGCATTCATTTGCAGGCCTTTCAAGTCTGGTGAACCCAATGGGCTTTTACTCCCCCTGATGGAGAATCAGCCCAGCTGGACTTTGCCCAAGGCCACAGTTCCAAGTGGGGGTTCTGCCAAAGGCCAATACCCCAGTTGAGAGGAAAATCTACCTTCACCACTTCCCTAACTTCTCAGTCTGGATTGTTAATCAATTACAGATGAAATTTTCTGACCGTTTATGCCCATGACAGGCCAACACAGAGACCAGCCAAATCCTTCCCAGACTTTCCTGGTGACCACTACTGTAGGAAGATCACCTGGTAAGTTCAGCGATAATTCATCTGTAGAACTGACCCTTCAGAGAAGTATGGAAAACTGTCATATAAGTGTAAAAGCATTATTTTCTTCCAACTATAAGTGAGGAGTAGTAGAGTATTCTCTACTGGTTACGAGAGTGAGATAGGGTTTGAATCTTCATTCCAGCGCTGTGTGACAATGAGGCAAATTGACCTTTCTCTAGCTCAATTTCCTCCTCTGTATAATGTGTTTGTTTTGAGGACTAAAGGAGGTAACACACGTCCTTGCTATATGAAGTGTAGTCCACAGACCAGCAGCATCACCTGTGAGTATGTTAGAAATGCAGAATCTCAGGCCCCTCCCCAGACTTATTGAATCAAAATCTTCAGTTTAAACAAAATTCACATATGCTAAGCATTCAGCACAGTGTCTATTTCAAATAAGTATTCATTCATCAGAAGTCACTGTTCTTAGGATATTCTTGATGTTCTCTCTCACTTTCTCATCACCGTCCTGAGACCAAAGCACGATAGTTAGTTCTAGTTTGCCTGGCTCCCTGCGTTCAGTACCAGAGCCCACCACTAGCCTCCTCATCACAATAAGACCATCTGGTTATTTTCAGCTGTCTTGGCCCAACTCCCTTCCATCACTTCTACTTTTTAAGGTCTGAAGGTCCATTTTAAGGAATTTCTCCCTGCCCAGCACATGGAGATTCCAAACAGATTTTGTACTCTCTCACGTATTTACTTTCTGCATTCAATTGTGTCATGTTCAAACTTCATATTTTAGTTATTTTTGATATAGTTGTTCACATGGGCTCTGAAGTTAAAATTCTGTCTCTACCCCTCACTAGTTTTGTAATCTTGGGAATGTCACTTAACTTCTTTGAACTTCTTATGTGAAATGTAATTTAAGTGTGGTAATGTAGGTAAAGCATGCCATAGTCAGTGCACAACAAATGACAGCTCTTAATATTATCGTTACTGTGCTTATTGTTATTCTCATAATCACATTGTCTCTGTCACTTTATCCTCACAAAAGCAAGACAAGTAGTATTGCATCTACTTTCAGATAAAGGAATGTGAAGTAATAACTCACCTAAAGGCATACAGTTAATTTGTATAGAACCAAGTTTAGAACTCAGTCTATCTTCTCACCATATCACACCATTTAATAGAGTAACATGGAACATCAGAAAGGAGTCTGGCTTTGGGCATGAGAACAGGATAGAGAATGTGAATGCGGGTATAACCAATAGTCAGTCTGCTTTAATCCAAGTGTATCAAAATTAACTAAACTACGGTTCAAGTCTAAAATTTGATGACACAGCATGATTCTAAATCAAACAGCCATCCCCACAAAATCAACTTCAGGAGTAGCCCAGAGATTACTGATTAAGCCAACAGCTTCTTTCTTCTTTACCTTCTGTAGAGGACCACACACCTCCTGGGCTTTTTGAACATGGTCAACCCCGGGAAGCAAAGCGAGTTAATGAAGGAAGAATTATTGGCAAGTCCAAAGTGTCTAACTCCTCTGCTGGGAATAGCTTTTAAAAAGCCATTCAAACTCACAGACATAGAGAACAGACTTGTGGTTGCCAAGGGCGGGGTGGGGGAACGGGGGAGGGATGGATTGGGAGTTTGGGATTAGCGGATGCAAACTATTACATATAGAATGGATAAATACCAAGGTCCTACTGCATAGCACAGGGAACTATATTCAATACCCTGAGATAAACCATAATGGAAAAGAATATGAAAAAGAATGTATATATGTATAATTGAATCACTTTGCTGTACGGCAGAAATTAACACAACATTATAAATCAAATATTCCTCAATTTAAAAAAAAAACCAACCATTCAATACGGATCGAAAGCGAAGGGCACATGAACACAGGTGGAGCCAGGTTAAGTTCTGAAGAGACAAATGATTGCTTGGTTGTTGAGAGACTAAAGGGAAGAGGGGACGAGATGTGTTTGGAAAAGTTGATAGTTGGGGAAGTGCCTCCCTGACAATCTCATGATTGCTAATGACAGTGGAAACTGATACAGCCCCGTTGGAGAACAATTTTGCAGTATATCGTTCAAGAGCCTTAAGATGTCTTTGGCCCTGTAATTTTTACTGCAGAGAACCTATCTTTGAGCGAAACTACTAAATATAGGGGGAAAAGTTTTATTCTTTTTTTTTTTTTTTTTTTCCTTTTGGCCATGCTGTACAGTAGGCAGGATCTTAGTTCCCCAACCAGGGATCAAACCCATGCCCCCTGTAGTGAAAGCACAGAGTCCTAACCACTGGACCACCAGGAAAGTCCCCAAAAGAGTTTTATTCCTTCTTTTTTTCTTTTTTCAAAAATTTATTTATTTATTTATTTTGGCTGCATTAGGTCTCAGTTGCAGCATGCAGGATCTCCACTGAGGCATGTGGGATCTTTCATTGAGGCATACAGGCTCTGATGCAGCATGGGCTTCTCTCTAGTTGTGGCATGCAGGTTTTCTCTTCTCTAGTTGTGGCACGAGAGCTCTGTAGTTGTGGTGTGCCATGTGGGATCTTAGTTCCCTGACCAGGGATCAAACCCGCGTCACCCGCATTGGAAGGCTGATTCTTTATCACTGGACCACCAGGGAAGTCCCAAGAGTTTTATTCTTAACAAAAGATCTATGGGGACTTCCCTGGTGGCACAGTGGTTAAGAATCTGCCTGCCAATGCAGGGGAGATGGGTTTGATCTCTGGTCTGCAAAGATCCCACATGCCACAGAGCAACTAAGCCCATGTGCCACAACTACTGAGCCTGTGCTCTAGAGCCCACGAGCCACAACTACTGAAGCCCGCACACCTAGAACCCCTGCTCCACAACAAGAGAGGCCACCACTATGAGAAGCCCGCGCACCACAACGAAGAGTAGCCCCCACTCGCTGCAACTAGAGAAAGCCCGCCTGCAGCAACAAAGACCCAACTCAGCCAATAAATAAATAAATAAATAAGTAAATAAATTTTATATATACAAAAAAAGACCTATGACAGATCTGGCAATTCTGGTAGCATGACTGATGAATGTGAAGCTTGAAAATGTTTTTGCTCTTCAAGCACCAGTGGTCATGTTGAAAAAGGGGCCTATCTGGCAAGGACTTTTCTTCATTCATTCATTTTGACTGCTCTGGGACTTTGTGGCATGAGGGATCTTTAGGGACTCTTAGTTGTGGCATGCATGAGGGATCTAGTTCCCTGATCAGGAATCGAACCTGAGCCCCTTGCATTGGGAGCACGCAGTCTTACCCACTGGACCACCAGGGAAGTCCCTACTACTTCTTATTTTTGCCACATAAGCATGAATTTCTGATTTTAAACTTTTATGTGTGTCCTTACACTAGGAAAGGCTGATATCACTGAGGGATTAATCACTTTATGAAAAACTTTGTTGCAGATTTTCTTAAATATCAAGTACTGTTCAGCATGTTTATTTCTTTACAGAGAAATTTTAAGCTGAAAAGTCCATCTGACTGTCTTATTCTCTGTAAATTCCTCCCATGGAACAGTTAGAGTATGGGCGGCATTGCCAGTTAAAAACCAACCAGCAATGTTATTCCAAAGCCATTTTGTCCCTAAGGAAAATAAACCTCTATGTAACTTTTCAGGAACATAGTGATTTCATAAACCTGAGTACATCTGGAGTTCTTTTCCTGACTTAGGTCCATTCTCCACAGCAAGATTGCATGTAAATTCTCTGCTTATTTTACTTTGAACACATATCTGAATACAGAGCACCTTCTTGGATGGTACCGAAAGGCCCGGAGTTTTAAAAGTTAGAATAGGATGAATAGGTTTGGAAAGGCCAGAAAAAGTTACACACCAAGCCCCTATAATGTTAATGGTCAGAGGATATTAAAGACTATTCGGAATTGGTAATTTCACAAAAATAGTCTCTTACCTTTGTTATCTGAGCGTATCCTTGGGTTCTAGGATAAAATTGATTTTAGTTAATCATCTGTTTATGTAATTAGTGTAATTATACTTTATTACATAATTAGTGTAAGTGCATGTAATCAGCTATAACATATAATTACATAATTGTCATTGTAAAAAATCCTTGTGAAACAGAATATAATGCTTTCTGCATCTGCCAAAGATAAATACTTTTATTTTTTTTATTAAGATTAGTTAAAATGGGTTTTTGTTTGCTTTTGGAGTGGTTACCTTGCTCAAGCATTAAGAGAGTCCACATAGCATTTCAAAGAAATGACTACTCTTTCAGTTCCCTGTCTTCCAAATTTCATGGTAAAAATCAGACTGTCCTCCAAACCCATTATTTATCTGATGCACAATAGATCATTTAAAAATAGCTCTCTATACAATGTTTGCGACCCTGAAGATGCTCAGGTGTGCAACACAAGATGAAACTAACAAGAGACAAATAATGATGCATTTCAAATTCCTTTACACGTAACTATGTACATATGCCTACACTGGAACGTTTTCATTATTTGAACTCAGGATATCAGATTTGAATTCTTTTGGTTTTCAAATAGTCTAATGGAAAAGAAATTTATTATGTTCTTTGCCTATAAGGAAGGTTTAAATGGGAATTTTTTAATCATATCCTGTCCATCTAATTTTTTTTGTTTTTGCTTTTAGGTTATATAAATGAATTGAATTGTTATTTACAGGTAATGGCTAACTTTTTAAAGTTTTTAAAAAATTAATCTGTCCTGATCTAAAGAATAAAGGTGGGTTGTGAGTGGGGTTTTTTTTTTTTTTGAAGAAGGGGGTTTCCAATCACTAAAATTATTCAAACAAAGGTGCATTTTGATGTCATAAAATGGAATCCTTGCATGGGATTATACCTTTTACTAAGTGGCCCCTGAAATCCCTTTCAAGTCTTGGATTCTACAATGTCTCTTTTCATAAATCCAGGCAAATGAGAAAATCAGTTTAGTTATTAATGAGCAAGAAAGCATTACGTTGCTACAAATGTGTCTGCAGTTGGGGAACAGACGACTGTCTTCAAGCCACTGGGAAAGCCAACAATGAGCAAAACAGAAGAAGGCAAAGATTATCTTTGCTTATTAATATTATTTTAAGTGAACCCATATTGATCTCTTCCTTAACACCCTATGTTGAATTAATCATTCTCTCTCTCTCTTTCCTCACAAGACAGTGGTCCTTGAGGTCACAGACTGGGTCATCGTTCTACCCTAGGTAACTAACAGTGTCTAACATATAGCGAGCTTCTAATTTTTTCCCCATTTTTAAGGAATGACTGTTTGGATACATTAATTAGTAAATTCAAAATAAGTATTTATGATGTTGTGTGTTTTCCTTCCCAGGAACAATTTTATTTGAAATGAACGCTACATGGAAATGATTGTTTAAAACAAAGAAATGAATCATTAATGGTGGAATTCTAGGCACCAGTAGGGAAGATTTTGATCCTCAGAGTTTTATCATATGATACCATTAACATGCATACTTATTCCCCTTGGGTGTAAAAGTAAGATCACAGGAGAAAACAGGCTCCTAAGTCAGATTACACATTCCTTCTCAGCTCCAGCAGTAAGACATGACTAGCATGGACAACTTCTTTCAAATGTCTCAGTGCCCAGGATCTCCCCAGTGCTTCCTCCTGGGCTTGTGACAAAGCCCAGGTGATCTTGCACAGGTGCAGTTTCATCTCTCTTTTTGAATGACCATTAACAGCTGATAGAAGACAGGAGGTCACCAAAGAACAGTGCTAGGTGGTCACTGTCACTTCCCCACTGCTCTACATAGTCCCTTTCAGCATGGATTACCAATCCTTGTGCATCACTATTTCATGTAAGGAAAACAAATCGTGTTGGAGTCATTAGCTTTCATGGTTCTCAGGACTTTTCCAACAATATTTTCCGTGAAAGCTTTCCTACAGTGATGTTATGTTATCATATAGTAGGCCTTCCACAGCAACCAGTCTTTCTGGTTTGGTTTTGTTATATACATATTTTTTACGGAAACAAACCTGAAAAGGATCAATGATAAGCACAGAAAAATCTCTCATACTTCATTGAAATGGATTTTAAGGGCATCAAAAATAAAGCTAAATGAGAAGAGGGACAATGTAGGGAAAGTTAAGACAAGATGGAGTTGGAAACCAAATCTCACAGTTGGCATGTTTTGTGGCAAATCAAATAGGGTCAAGTACAGGGCAAGTTCTTTCACCACCACTCTCCTCACCTGTCTTTATCATCCTCCTTCAGACACGAATCAGGCTTGAACCAAAACAGAAAGTAGTACCTCCCTATGATCTGCAGAAGTCAGCAGAAATCCAGGATATACAAAGTCACTACTGGAGTCCAAGGATCCTAGGGTGAAGGGGTAGTTCAAATACAGAATCCACCTGAGGGGAGAGTGTTAAGGTTCACTCTGGAATAGACTAGCCCAACCTAGAGTATCCTGGGCTAATGGAAACCTCAAATGTACCTGCTACTTGGCAAAACCATGGCAATGTTTAAGGAATCAATCTTTAGGAACTATCACAGACATTTTCAGGGCATCAGAGCTGAAGCTGTATTTCAGAATGGAGAAATACCTGAGCCAAGAGCTGAAGTCCTTGGGGTGGATATATTCATTTCTGGGGACCAAACGATAGCAGCACAATGACTTAAAAAGAATAGTAAGGCAGATAGAGAGGATTCTAGGAGTAATGTTGGGCGGTGGAGATGACCAGATTTTCTCTCCTTTATTCCCTATTATGTATAAGGAAAATTCTTTGCAATCTTGCCCCAACCACAGAGAACTGGCTGGGGGAGGGATTTCTACAGGCCCAGTAGAAGGAGCCAAGAAATTAGTTTATGAGCACGGAAGTAGTGACGCAATGAAGGTGGATGAGGAAACACAACATGGCTTTAAGGCTTCTTAGTAAAGCAGTGAAACAAATGATGGAGAAAAGAGGAGCGCTAAGGCCTGGAGGCAGAAATGAGGTGCATGATGTGACTATAGGTTGTAAGTTACACATCAAAAACAGTATAGTAGATGTTTCATATCCTACCTTACTACTATTGTTCCAAACAAAAATTAGTTGACCTTTATTTTTCTCTGAAGATAAAGATAATAGATATTACGGTTAAAAACTGAAGCAACACAAAATAGTTTACAGAAAAAAATTCACCCTGCTCCCTCCAAAAAACAGCCACCCCAGACTTAACTGCCTAGAGATGATCACTGTGAACATTTCAATGAACAGACTTGCCAACATCTCTGTAGGCAGGTATAAAAAGCCATGAACAAAACCAGATTACCCTATACATGTTCTTTTGTACCCTGATGTTTCCTTCAATAATATATATAAAATATGGACATTTTTTTCTATATCAGTAAATACTGATCATTTAAAACAGATATTACTGGGACTTTCCTGGTGGTCCAGTGACTAAGACTCCATGCTCCCAATGCAGGGGAACTGGGTTCAATACCTGGTCAGGGAACTAGATCCCACATGCTGCAACTAAGAGTTTGTATGCCACAACTAAAGATCCCACATGCAACAACTAAAGATCCTGCATGCCACAACAAAGATCCTGCATGCTGCAATGAAGACCTGGCTCAGCCAAATAAATAAGTAAATAAAATTAAATAATGAAAATAAATAAATAAAATAGATATTATTTCACTGTAACAGTGTACCATAATTTATTTAAGTAATCTCATATTAAGGAATATTTAGGATGTATCCTGTTCCTGCTTTTTCTCTAATATAAACAAAGATCCACAAAACTTATTTTTGCACATATCTTTGTGCACCTGACTAATTCCTTCTTTGGGATAATGCTTAGACATGGAACTGCTAGGTCAAAGTGTATACACATTCACAGTGTTTATTATACTGTCAAAATGTTCCCTGCCCCCACCAGAAAGCTTACGCTAATTACGTCTCCTCCTTTAATCTGTTTCAATTTGATGAGTATCTCACGATACTTGTTTTCTGTTGACACTCCTTTTATTTCTAATAAACACATGAAACATGTTTCCATGAGTTTATTGAAGATTTATATGAACTCTACTGAGTGGCAGTAGAGAAATGGGGTCAATCAATTACAGGCTATGGGCCAGAATCAGCCAATGTGCCAAACTTGGCCTAATACCATCTGTTGTTTTAGGGACTTCCCTGGTGGCCCAGTGGTTAAGAATCCGTGTTTCCAACTGCAGGGGGCACAGGTCCAGTCCCTGGTCAGGGAACTAATATCCTGCATGCCACTCAGTGTGACCAAAAAAAAAAAAAAAAAAAGAGTGGTTTTTACATTTTTGCATCAAAGGTAAAAATATCCAAAGAAGAATAATATTTCATGACACATGGAAATTCCATGAAATTCAAATTTCTATGTCCATAAATAAAGTTTTATTGGAACACAGCCACATCCATTCTTTCATATAATATATCTGGCTGCTTTCTCACTACGACAGCAAAGTTGAATAGTTTTGACAGGCACTGTGTGGCCAGAAAGGCCTAAAATATTTGCTATCTGGTCCCCACAGAAAAAGTTTTATGAACCTGTGGTAGAAAGTAATGATTAAGAGGACAGATTTCAGAGCCAAGACTTCCTGAATTCACATACCTGCTCTACCATCTGCTATTTATTTGACTCGGACAATATATTTAATTCTTTGTGCCTCAATTTTTATTCATCTGCACTCAAATGAAAATATTTTGAGGATTAGGTGAATTTAGCACTTAATGTCTAATGTAAGTGCTATATAAACATTATCTATTATTTGTATTCTTTTTAGTATAAATTTATTTTCCATATTCTTTGCTTATCTTTCCTTTGTTGTCTATTAAATTAAGGAAGCTTTTACATAGTAGAGAGTGTAGCTCTTATCTATGATGTATTATAATTTTTTTTTTCCAGTTTGCTGGTGATTTTTCAACCTTGAAGTTAACTTCAGTTGATCCTAAGCAATTTCCTACCTTAATTGTAGTTACAATTTTATAAAATATTAGTGAAAAAAGGGGATCAAAATGAAATCATCTAGTCCAACTACCCTTCTCAAGCTTAATTATCCCCCTAAAATATCCAGAAGTAGTTGAGAATTCACTACCTCCTAAATTGGGCTCTCCCACTGCTCCCAATTTGAATTTGCATGATCACAAAGAACAAATCTAACCCCTCTTCATTGTGTAAAAGCACCAAACATGGGAAAAAAACTTATCCTATCCTCTCACCTTCACCTTCACCTTCTACCACCCACACCTCCATTCCAGGACTTCATTTCTGTATGCTGAACCTGTTGAAGGCCTTCAAGTGATTTTCCTGTGACATAGATTTCCTGATCCTGTTCACCATCATCGTTCTTCCTCTTAAAACAATCCAATTTGTCATGAGGCCTTTTGTTTTGTGCGTTATTCTGCAATATGAAAACATCAGGTTTAACACAGTCTTTCAATTAACTTCTAATACCTCATCACATATCCTATTACAGCTTGGGGAGTTTACAGCCCCAAATTCTGGAAGCCTCTCTCTTTTGTTGATCAAAACCATTTATATCGTAGATTGCTTGCTCCTGGGATTTATCCAGACATCAGCATAACACACACTCTGTAAAATAGGATCCAGAGGTTTTGTACAGCATGTTAAACAAGTACTTGTGGGACCTTTGCCTTCATATCTGGCACTAGGGTGAAAAGTATACTTATCGTTGCCTCTAATAATTTGGGGCACTGGCACACATTCTCATGGTCATGATGTTTTAAGCTTTGGTGCAGACACAGTTCAAAACTTAGAACTGGGATGTGCCTATATTGATGTAGAATGATAAAGACTTTTTGTCTCCGATACAGTGAGAACAGTGTGTGTGTGTGTGTGTATCAGATATATATATCAGAGATGGGTTCTTTTCCTTTCAGAATCTTAAAGCAGGCTAGCATGCATTTCCCAGTGGCCAACAGAGCTAAGAACTGACAGAATACATTTCAGACATTAAAATGTTATTTGTCTTACCCTCAGAATGGGAGAAAATATTTACCAATGAAGCAACTGACAAAGGATTAATCTCCAAAATATACAAGCAGCTCATGCAGCTCAATATCAAAAAAACAAACAACCCAATCCAAAAATGAGCAGAAGACCTAAACAGACATTTCTCCAAAGAAGACATACAGATGGCCAACAAACAATGAAAAGATGCTCAACATCACTAATTATTAGAGAAATGCAAATCAAAACCACAATGAGGTATCACCTCACACCAGTCAGAATAGCCATCATCAAAAAATCTAGAAACAATAAATGCTGGAGGAGGTGTGGAGAAAAGGATACCCTCTTGCACTGTTGGTGGGAATGTAAATTGATACAGCCTCTGTGGAGAACAGTATGGAGGTTCCTTACAAAACTAAAAATAGAACTACCATATGACCCAGCAATCCCACTCCTGGGCATATACTCTAAGAAAACTGTAATTCAAAAAGATACATGTACCACAATGCTCATTGCAATGCTATTTACAATAGCCAGGACATGGAAGCAACCTAAATGTCCATCAACAGATGAATGGTTAAAGAAGATGTGGCACACATGTACAATGGAATATTACTCAACCATAAAAAGGAACGAAATTGAGCTATTTGTAGTGAGGTGGATGGACCTAGAGACTGTCATACAGAGTGAAGTAAGCCAGAAAGAGAAAAACAAATACCATATGCTAACGCATATATATGGAATCTAAAAAAACAGTACTGATGAACCCAGTGGCAGGGCAAGAATAAAGACACAGATGTAGAGAACGGACTTGAGGACACAGCGGGAGAAGGGGAAGCTGGGATGAAGTGACAGAGTAGCATTGACATGTATACACTACCAAATGTAAAATAGATAGCTAGTGGGAAGCCTCTGTATAACACAGGGAGATCAACTCTATGATTGGTGATGACCTAGAGGGGTGGGACAGGGAGAGTGGGAGGAAGACTCAAGAGGGAGGGGATACGGGGATATATGTATAAATACAGCTGATTCACTTTGTTGTACAGTGGAAACTGGCACATTATAAAGCAATTATGCTCTGATAAAGATCTGAAGGAAAACAATGTTATTTGTTTTGACTAATCACAAATAAAATTTACCTAAATATATTCATAAATTTATCCTGCCATGCAAATGGCATATGGAGTCACATTTGTGATTTCATAAAGCTACTATGAAGCTGGTCCAACAGTAAACAAATTTATGAAAAATAAAGCGACTTGGAATAACAGTTGTTTTTCCCCCCCCCCAAATACAATGAAATAAACTTTTAACTCTCAAGCAAAAATAATCAGATATGTGTCTTACCTATACAGTAAGAAAATAAGCTAAAAATCAATTAAAAGTATCTTTTACTTTCCTATTTTGTAAAATTATAAAACGTTAGGATTTCACACCCTTCCTAAATACACATAATCATTAATGCTTAACACATAATAAAATAGAGGGCTTAAAATAAGAAATGCTGCAAATGAGTCAGTCCTACGGTCTAGTCTGTTACTAGTACAGAGCCCCATATTCTGCAGCCCTTACTGGTTCTATAAAACCCTGTGAAGCCAGACACCAGTTTGGCTGGCAGGATCAGAAAAGCCCATATATATATCGGGTTGGCCAAAAAGAGCCTTCAGTTTTTAAGGAAAACACATTTTTCACTTTCACCGAGAACTGTATTTGAACAACATATTCACCGTTTTGTTCCACTATCTTCTGCCATTTTTCAGGCAACTTCATAATTCCGTCTTCCTAAAACTTGTTATCTTTTTGAGCAAAGAACTGTTCCAGGTGCCTTTTACAGTCTTCCAGGGAACTGAAATTTTTTCCATTAGGAGAATTTTGTAAAGACCGAAATAAATGGAAATCTGAAGGTGCAGTGTCTGGTGAATATGGAGGATGAATTAGAACTTCCCAGCCAAGCTGTACCAGTTTTTGCCTGGTCATCAAAGAATCATGTGGACTTGTGTTATCCTGATGGAAGATTATGAGTTATCTGTTGACTAATTCTGGACACTTTTTGTCGAGTGCTGCTTTCAGTTGGTCTAATTAGGAGCAGTACTTGTTGGAATTAATTATTTGGTTTTCCAGAAGGAGCTCATAATAGAGAACTCCCTTCCAATCCCACCATATACACAACAACACATTCTTTGAATGAAGACTGAACTTTGGTGTGGTTGGTGGTGGTTCATTTTGCTTGCCCCATGATTTCTTCCATTCCACGTTATTGTACAGTATCCACTTTTCATCGCTTTTTACAATTTGTTTTAAAAAAGGAAAATTTCATTAAGTTTAAGTAGAGAATCACATTCGGAAATATGGTCAAGAATGTTTTTTTCACTTATGTGGAACCCAAACATCAAAGCAATTAACATAACTAAGCTGGTGCAAATGATTTTCAACACTTGATTTGGATATTTTGAGTAAGTCAGGTATCTCCCATGTGGTATAACATTGATTGTTCTCAATTTATGTCTCGATTTGATCGCTCTCAACTTCAACTGGTCTACCCAACTGTGGAGCATCGTCCAGTGAGAAACCTCCAGCACGAAACTTCGCAAACCACTTTTGACATGTTCTATCAGTCACAGCACCTTCTCCATACAGTGCGCATTTTTTTTTCCTTTCAGTTGTGTTTTTACCTTTCTTGAAATGATAAAGCATAGTATGCCAAAAATGTTGCTTTTTCCTTCTATCTTCAATATTAAAATGGCTACACAAAAATTCACCAATTTTTATGTTTTTTTTTTAATGCATGCTGATATGTCAGCTGTCACAATACAGTCTAACAAAACTGTTTCAAATGCAGTTAGATACAACTAAGCACCACTAGAGCCATCTTATGGAAAAAACCAAATGAACATTTGGCTAACCCAATATATAAAAAGCTATACACAGTTAATATATACATCTCAGTGAGTTTGGGGATAGGTATACGCCTGTGAAACTATCACCATCATCGAGGCTTTAAACATATCCATAACCTCCCAAAATTTCTTCCCACTCACTTTATTATCATTTTTTATTCAGAAAAGCTTTTAATTAATATTTTTCCTGTCTTGCCATAGGAGTAAGTCTCCTGCTTAGCTCCAAAGCCTGATTTTAAAAAAAAGGCTTAATTAAAAAAAAGAAGGAAATAATGCCATTTGTAGCAACATGGATGGACATAGACATTATCATACTAAGTGAAGTAAATCTGACAGAGAAAGACAAATATCGTATGATATCACTTATATGTGGAATCTTAAAAAAATGAAATGAAACAGAAATGGACTCACAGACATAAAAAACAAACTGATGGTTACCAAAGGGCAAAGGGGGGGCAGATATATTGGGAATTTGGGATTAACAGATACACACTATTATATATAAAATAATCAATAAAGACCTACTGTACAGCACATGGAACTCTACTCAATATCCTGTAATAAACTATAATGGGAAAGAATCTGAAAAAGAATATATATGTGTGTGTGTGAGTGTGTATATATATATATATATATATATATATATATATAAATATATATAAAACTGAATCACTTTGCTGTGTACCTGAAATATTGTAAATCAACTATACTTAAATAAAAAAACAGAAAATAATTTTCAAAAGGTTTATATTGGAGAAAACTTCATGTTCCCATTGTAAAATTGCATAACCCCTTTCCAGGTCAGCACCTTCCTATCACCATAACAACCAGAGAGGTAATAAGGAGAATTTATGACCTTCCATTATGACCTCGATCTAGACAGTCAGTCCTGAGGGGGACCTCTCTTATCTCCTTGTGCACTCAAAGCACCTTGTTAACAATCTGCAGAACATCCTTCCATTTGCATTTCTCTCATTTGTCAAGAATCAATAGATCAGACAAATACTCCCAGATTAAAAAGATCCTACTTATAAACTGGGAGAAAAGTGAGAAGCATTTTAATGTGATAAGAAAGTATGTCTATTGATAGCTGCTCAACTTAATGAAATAGGAAACTCTAGATGAGCTACAGCGTAACCCAATCTCAGGAAACAACGGGGAAGCTTTGCTAAACCAAGCAAGTTTGCATCTAGATTCCTATTATTTGAGTGGGGACAACAGTCTACCAGCTTTGATTCCAAATGAAGTTATTCTCTTTATAGTTATGGGGATGGGGCTTCCAGAGCAAGAAGGCGCATTATAGAAAATAAAGCTATAGCTTGTACCTCTAAGTTGAAAGTTATAAACTTTGACGTGTGTGCATATACACATAAAAACACGTAGGTGCATAGACTTAAGCCAAATCCCCATACAATCATCCCCTGTCTCAATAAAAGTACATTGGTATCCTGCTTCCTAAGTGGATGAAATGACTAATATAAGGGCTGGGAGAGGGAAAACATCTGAAAAATGTTGTGTACAATCACAATTTATAGAGAAAGTAAAATCTGTTCTCTCAAATCTTGACATCTCTAAACATAATAAATATTAGATTTTTTTTATTAGAAAACAACTTTTACAAAATAATCTATATATATATTTTCACACCTGAAGACAGGGACCAAAAAATTGCAATAAAAGCTGTACAAATTCAAATAGAACACATCTGGTGATTACTTTCTACCCTCCGCCAGTCCCTGTTTTCCAAGGGGGGTGGGCTAAAATTCTTATTTTCTGGGAGAGTTGGGCATTACCATTGACAGGGAGAGGAGAGAAGGGCATGCACATTCCCTTTTATTTCCCACTGTGATGTGCTCACTAGGAAGAGTTCTAAGTGACTGTCAATAAGTTCAAGACTTTCCAAACTCGACTGCCCCTCAGAATCCCTTGGGGAGCTTGTATTTTTCCTCCAAATACACATTTATAAGCCCCACCTCGACCTGCTAAATCAGAATGGTCAATGACCTAGGGATTTGTTTATGTATCATAGGCAATGCATAAATATGGTTTTAAATTCAGAAGATAGAAATACAATTGTTGGTATGCAATAAAAAGTCATCTTGTTCACTCCTCTCCCTTAGCCCCCCTATCCTGAGGAAACCACTGTTAAATCAGTTTAGTGAGTATACTGGTACCAGTTTCTTGAGTATTTTATGCAAACAACTTCTGTATATTCAAGCAAATATGTGTGTATATATCATTTTTTTACAGAGTAACTAGCTATACATACAACTTTACACCTGGCTTTATCCACTTCCCATAATGTTTTGAAATTGTTCCATATTATTCACAAAGGAATACTTTTTTTTTTTAACAGTTTCACAGCATTCCATTGCTTGGATGAGCAACCATACATTTAAATCTCCTGCTGCTGCAGATTTAGATTTTCTTCCCCACATTTTTGCAATTGCAAAACAATGCTACAGTGGATATTCTCATACTTATGATATTTGCACATGTGCAAGCATCTTCATAGTATAAATCCCTAAAAATAGAATTTTCTGATCAAAAGGTATATGAATTTTTTATTTGAATGAATATTGCCAAATACCCTTCCACAAAGAAACATGCCAATTCTCATTAGTAATTTGTAGATTTTTATAAAACCCCCTAAGTGATTCTAATGATCAGGCAGGATTAGAGACCAGTGGTCTAGAACGTTGGTGAGTGTGCAAAGCTTGAATTTGTAGACTTGATCCTTTGCCTGTGTTTATGCAAAGCCACTTCTTTGAAACTTTCCCTGTATCATCTAGCCCAGCACTCTTCAACTTTAAATATGCGTATGAATCATTGGGAGGATGGGTGGCTCTTGTTAAAAGGCAGATAATTTGAAATTCATGTTCTAATAAGCTCCTGGGTGAGGCTAACACTGTGGTCCCTGGACCGTACCTTGAATAGCAATGTCCTAAGGGACTCCCATAGTCAGCAGCACATAGATTAGTGCTTAGATTGTATTGTTTAGCATGGTAGTGCTCAAATGTTTCAGTCTCAGGACCCCTCAGAACTCTTAAAATTTTAGAGCCACCTCCCCCCAGTAAAGCTTTGTTGATGTGGTACAAATGGAATATTACTCAGCCATAAAAAAGAACAAAACAATGCCATTTGCAGCAACATGGATGGACCTAGAGATTGTCATACTGAGTGAAGGCAGGCAGAGAAAGACAAATATCATATGATATCACTTATATGTGGAATCTAAAAAAATGGTGCAAATGAACCTATTTACAAAACAGAACTAGAGTCACAGATGTAGAAAACAAACTTATGGTTACCAAGGAGGAAGGGGGTGGGAGGGGTTAAATTGGGAGATTGGGATTGACATATACACACTACTATATATAAAATAAATAACTAATGAGAATCTACTGTATAGCACAGGGAACTCTACTCAATACTCTGTAATGGTCTATATGGGAAAAGCATCTAAAAAAGAGTTGATATATGGATATGCATAACTGATTCACCTTTGCTGTAAAGCAGAAACTAACACAATATTGTAAATCAACTATACTCCAATACAAATTAATTTTAAAAATGTGATAAAAAAGATTTGTTTATATGGGTTGAATCTTTTAATATTTAGAATTAAAACTGGAATTTTAGAAGATGTTTATTTCATTTCAAATAAAAATAATAAACAAATTAGATGTCAACATAAATAACACATTTTTTATGAAAACATTTTCCAAAATAAAGTTAGTGAGAAGAGTGGCATTGTTTTACATTTTTAAAAAAATCTCTGACATCTGGCTTAACAGAACACAGCTGGATTCTTGTATATGTTTCTGCATGCAGTCTGTATCGTAGGTCATGTAGCCTCTGGAAAACTCCCCTGTATGCCTGTGAAAGCTCAAGAGTGAAAAAAGCATATAATGTCTTAGTATTATAATGAAAATTGTATGGCCCTTTTAAATCCCCTAAAATGTTCTTGGGGATTTCCCAGGGTCCCTAGACCCCACTTTGAGAATCACTAGCTTAGCATGCATTCCTTCTGCGCCCCCCTCCCCATAGAGACTACAAATGTCTTAAGAATAGAGACCGTATCTTATTATTGTCCTTTATTTCCATAGAGCTATCTCAGATTAAGTGCCAAACCGATGTTTCTTGAGTTGATGATTATTAGAATCAGATTTTGCAAGGTATTCTAATTCTATTCCTTTGCACAGGCAGTTATGAACTTGAAAATGGGGATATCCGTGGAGAGGGGGAATAAGCCTCCTTTCCCTCACCTTCTCCATAAAGGAGGGTTCACAGTCACAGATATAAGACTCATGTATAAATAAAGTAATTCCATCATGGTATTATTATGAAGTACCTCTACATCAATTCTTTTATTCGATACTAAAAATAAAACTGCCAGCTAGGTAGAACAGTTGTTATTATCCTCATTTTACAGATAATGAAATTGAGACTCAAACCAATTTGCCCAAGTTTTTATAGCTAGTAAGTGACTAGTGAGCCAGGGTTGAGAAAATAGAACTCAACCTTGGATCATGAATGGATTGAAGGAAAGGTTTAAATGTATTTTATTGCATGGTCTTTTTTGTGTCATGGGATGTAATACCATTCAGGGTTGAGAATATTTACAATAAGGTGCCTTTATGGTGATCAAATGTTTCCAATTCTTTGGGGGCATTCAATCACCTGCTGAAACTGTTTATTGCCTGATGCTTGACAATAAACATTATCCTTCAAATTGCTTTCTACTATAGTGCTGTTGCATAATTAGATTTTCCAGGAAGTCTGTCTTGGTGTCATCATAATTTTCATTAGCATAGTGAGTAATGACAGCTTCTTCTGCTACGAGACTGATGTGATTATTTCTCAATAAGCCTGGTATGTTACCTTACAAAGGAAAAGACCAGGGTGGCAATTTAGGAGCTCAGAGTCCCTGTGGAGAGCAAGGGCAACTTCTACTTGGTAAGAGTAGGAAGGTCTGTAGCCACTGAAGAAACTCTAAAAGCATGGTCTAGAGTGCTACTTCTCTCACAGTTCCAATCCCCAGATTCTAAAAAATTGGAATCAGAGTCCTATTGCATTATTCCTAGGTGGATTCTGGCCCTCTTTGGCCATGTTGAATACTTGGAGCCCTTAAAACCTATACTAAAAAATGCCAAGAGGCAGAAAGTGGAGTAGAGACTAGTATGCTCTTCTAAATATGCCTCAAAGCTCACTGCAGGGGTCTGTTAGTTTCAAAGTAAAAATGAATACAGTTAACTGGCAAATACTGGTTCTACACAATTCAGATTTCAGGTGTCATCTGAAAAATCCAATTAGAAAATTTGGTGGTTAGTCTTAGTTAGACAAAATATATAAACTCAGGCTGTGTGTGTGTGTGTGTGTGAGGGGGAGAGAGAGAGAGAGGACAAAAAGAGAGACAGAGAGAGAGGTGAGAGAAGATTTAGGCCTAGCCACTTGGTATCATCCAGAAATTGCCTTTATTAAAAATCAACTAATAAAAACTCCAGTTTTGAATGTATTATTTTCATTTAGTTTAACCACAGTTAGGGATATAATGAAAAAAATATTTGGGGAGAGATCAGCAGGACTCTTTCATTATCTAACTAATCTATAAAACATGGAGAGTCACAAATGATACTCCAGTTTAAGAACTGATGGCAATGAAGAGCTGTGAGTACGTGTGTGTTTTCTTTTACTGAGGATAAATCTTCTGGCTTGTTAAATAGCTCACTTTTCAGTGAAATTGGTTCATATGATGCTTTTCTATATAGACACAGCAACTGTCTTTTTTTGAGACAAATATTTTCTTACTGACCTTTCTCTTAAGCTTCATGTATTCAGCATTAGAAATCTCCAATGATAAAATGGAATTTGTACTTTACCCATTACGTTTTTTATTGGGTGGCAGGGATTATGTATTCCGCTGAGTGGCAAAACAGCAGACCCTTGGAAAATAACGTAGTCAAGTATGTGAAATAACTACCATTGGGGGTAATCTACTTTGTCATGTAGAATCCAATGCATAAAGAAAACTAAGGTCCTTTTTTAGAGTTACAGTGCAAGATACAAAACTCCATAATTGTGGACCAAGCCACGGACAAGTAATCAATGCAAGATTTATGTAGCCTGAAAACAGCAGAAATCAGGGAAGAGGAAATGGAGATGATTCTACTTAAGTGTCATTAACAAACACGAAGAACTGTGAGAAATACGTTTCTATCTGATAGAATCTAATGAGATTAAAAGAAAATTGCCAGTTTATCTACAACACAGAAAACTGGGCTTCAGAATCAATCATCTAAAATTGTCTCACTGTCTACTTTCTGTCTTTAAAAACCAGGCTATACTGCCTAACAATTCTCACCAAATATTTCTGTCACCATAACCCTCTTAAGGTCACTGTCTTTTAGTAAGTTAGTATTTACTGAGTGCTGAGAATGAGCGGAGGGATCACTATACAGCTGAGTACAGGTGGTTACAAAAAAGTGGAGGATGGATTCGTTGCCCTGATGGCTTTTGTAATCAATGAGAAAGAAAAACAAATAAAAACAATCATGCCAGAAATATATAAATGTATATATTACCACCCATATGGAGAAACTAGCCTTCTTCTAAAGATGCGTAAATTTCTAATCAGCACCCGCTTAAGTGAAAAGAAATGATGATTTAGAGCTTAATCCAAAAACTGATTTTTTTAGTACAAAATTCTAATTGCCATCATAATTTGGATCACTGAATAAAGAATTTTTATCTGTGTCTGTACAAGTCATGTTTGGTAGCAATCTGTAAATAGACCATTGGGGAATTATCATGTTTTTCATTAGATTTTTAAGGCATCCACTATATACCCAGGAATGAGCTACACTTTGTCAAAAACAAGCAAACCAGGAAGTAGGGTAAAAGACACAAAATATTTGATAAATTACAGGGCTCTCAGTTCTAGTATTATATGGATATATATAGTGAGTATCATTTCCACTTCGGTTTGGGGAGTTCTCAAGGAACACAGAGATCAACATCCTTCAGTTCCATATTAAAAATTTGAGAGCATCAATGTGCCCAAGCTCTCTGCACATTGCTCCAAAGTGTATTAAGATGAATAAGTTCCAATCCCTGCCCTCAAGGAACTTATAAACAATTATACAAAGAACTCTAATTTGAAGCCAAGTGTTATTAGTACCATTAAAGAGGACCACCCAAGATACTATGGGGACCTTATAATAAGGATAGTAAGAACACATCATCTTGCGAAAAGGAAAGGCTTCACAAAAGAAGCAGGACTGACAACAGACTTTGAGATATGGACAAGATTTCAGAGCAGTGTTGGCAAATATATAAAGGCAGGAAAGCTAAGTGTGAATTCAGAGACTAATGACTACTTTATTTTGGCTAGAAAGGAACTGGGATGGAGGGAGTTAGTGGAGTACCTGTACCAGCTGGTGGCATTAGGACCATTGTGATGCTTTACTTTTACTCATGTCATGGTCCCTTGCTGAAGTGTTCCCTTTCCTTCTAAACTCCCCTGTTCCACTCAATTTCTCTCACCTCTTCCTTCAATAATCAGCTTAATTTTTTACTTCCTTAGGTTTCCTTTGACTACTCCAGGCTTTCTCTGATCAATCATAGCCTTTAATATGTATTCAGCGTTTAGCACTTCATGAACCACTGTCTTGTATTGTTCATAGTTACACCCATTACACTGATCATGAACATACCAAGTCCTTGCTGGCTGGCTTTTATCACCTCCAAAGTAAAGTTAAGTTAACCATTAAAGGCCAGGCCTACTTCTTCTAATGTGTTTCTTCTTATCAGGGTCAGGGTGTTCTTAGCCTGCTCTGCATCCCCCTGGAACCAAAGCAGTCACAAGAGCTATCAGCTCAGGGCTTAACACCACTTTCAAAACTGGGTTTCTAACATAGTATCTGTACTTTTCCAGAATTTTCTACGAGATGCTGCTCTTAATGGGCTTCTTACCACTTAGCGGTGCCAAATAACAAACATAATGTTATTACCATCACTTTGACTCTAATTTTAATAACCTCAAATATTCATTGAGTGTTTTGGTGTGTCAAAAGCTATGCCAGGTGCTGTGTATGTTTTATTTCGTCTAATTGCTGCAACAACCTAGTGAAGCAGGTACTGTTATTAATCCCATTTCACAGATGAGTAAATTGAGGTTCTCAACTTGTTAATGGTAGCTCTGAAGTTGGAAAAACTTCTGTCTGACTTGAGGGCCCTTGCTCCTTATGATCTACTCGCCTGCCTCTCTTTCACAGGTTAACTCCACTCAGTGCTGCTTTAATATGAAAAAAAAAATTACAATGCATTAAATGAAATATGTCAGCAATCTGATTCACATACATGAAAACTTTACACACACATAAAAGATTCTCTTCTGAATGTCACTATAGCTGCCCCTGTGGGAACGGCAACCTCTTCAAAGGACCATGAGAGCTAAAGTTCTTTTTCAAATATTCTGCTAATAAAGAGTCAGCTCAGATTGGTGCCACCCTTCAGGGAAAGCTTGCTGATCCGTCAACCCCAGCTAATACTTTTCTTTGTTTGTTTTTGCTTCACACATCATCTCAACTTCTTAAAACTCTAAAAACACATATTTAAATAGTGCATAACAAGGCTTGTACTAAGAGCTAAAAAATAATTTCTCCATTTGTGTAATACAGAAACATACATTCCCCATTACCCTCTTAGCTATGGAGACTAAAAGGGTAGCTATTTGGGAGAGGTACATCGTTTAAACTAAAGTGGGGATAAACTTCTGAGCGTGATGGTGCCCTAAGACTATTTAGGGCATCAAGGAACATGTCCATTCAGAATAAAGTAGGGTATTATTTTCCTGTGGCTGCTGGAAAAAATTACCACAAATTTGGTAGCTTAAAAAAAACCGAAATGTATTCCCTAACAATTCTGAAGACCAGAAGTCCAAAATCAGTTTCACTGAGCCAAAATCACGGTGTCAGCAGGGTCATGAACCATCTGTAGCGTCTAGGGTAGAACCTGTTCCTTGCCTCCTCCAGCTTCTGGTGACTGCTGGCATTCCTTGACTTGTGGCCACTGGCATTCCTTGACTTGTGGCCACATCACTCCAGTCTCTGGCTCCATGGTCACATTGTCTCCTCCTCTTCTGTCTGTCATCTTCCTCTACTTCCTCTTGTAAGGGTACATGTGATTTCATTTAGGGCCCACCCAGATAGTTCAGGAAAATCTCTCTATCTCAACATCCTTAATTCAATCATATTTGCAGGGACCTTTTCTCCAAATCAGGTGACGTTTACAGGTTCTAGGTATTAGGACCTCATAACTTTGGGGGCCATTATTCAACCTACTGCAGATAGAAAAATAGTCAAATAAAGCAGCTTGATGATTTAACCATGTTTATCCTGATGATATAGCCCACTTATTCACAGACATCTTACTACAAAGAACATTAACCTCCCTGCCTTCAGTGATTCCTTTCCTCCTCCAGCCAAGCATTGTCCACACTACCTTCACTGTGGTCTTTCTGAAATACTTATTATTTCCAATGCTCCCTGCTGTTTAAAAGAAAATAACATACAAATCTGTTAGTATGGCAGATGGGGGCAAATTCCTTCTTCAGCTAGCCCCAACTCTTTACTTTCTGGCCCCATCCTTTGTCATTGCCTCCTATACCTCGGTCACACTGAATTGGTCTTCGCTGCCTGAGAAAGTCATGCTCTTTCAAATCTGGTTCTCCCTCTGCCTCCCATAGCCTTTCCTCCTTCATTTATTGAGCTCCTCATCTTCTTTTAAGACCCAGTAGGAACATCTCCTCCTGTGTAAAGCACTTCCTCAGGGCAGTCTGATGTTTTTTGTGTTCCCATAGTAACTTGTACAGAGATTATCTTATAATTTATCACATTTAATTATGAAAATCTATTTATTGTCTATCATTTTATGCTATAATATGACCTAACTGAAGGACAAGAGTGTTGTGGTAGGATGAATAAGTCCCCCCTCAGCAAAGATGTCCCTATGCTGATCCCCAGAACTTTTGAATATGTTACCTTACATGGCAAAAGGGAGTTTGTAGATATGTTTAAGGTTACGGGCCTTGAGATGGGGAGATTATCCTAAATTATCCAAGTGGGACCAAGCATCCTTACAAGAAGGAGACAGGAGGGTCAGATTTAGATAGAAAGAAGGTGTAAGTACAGAAGCAGAGGTCAGGTAGGAGAGAAGATGTGAGGCTGCTAGCCCTGAAGATGGAGGAAGGCGCCACAAGCTGAGGAATATAGGCGACCTCTAGAAGGCAGGAAAGGCAAGAAAACAGATTCTCCCCTAGTGCCTCCAGAACGGACACAACCCTGCCAGCATCTTGATTTTTTTTAGGACTTTTGATCTCCAGAACTATAAGATAATAAACCCATGTTGTTTAAAGTCATTAAGTTTGTAGTAATTTGTTACAGCAGCCATAGAAAATGAACATGGGCACTGTCCTCCTCTCACTTTGAATCCCAAGCACAGTGCCTGGCACATAGTGAGTGTTCAATTCATCTGCTGAATGAATGAACAAAGACAGTAATTGCTATGTTGGTGGAGGATTCCACTAAGATATTTGGTCAACATTGTAGATCTTTTTTTTTTTTTTAAGTATAATTGATTTAAAATGTTGTGTTTCATGTACCCCAATGTTCATTGCAGCATTATTTATAATAGCCAGGTCATGGAAGCAACCTAAATGTCCATCAATAGATGAATAGATAAAGAAGATGTGGTACATATATACAATGGAACATTACTCAGCTGTAAAAAGGAATGAAACTGGGACATTTGTAGAGACATTAATGGACCTAGAGACTGTCATACAGAGTGAAGTAAGTCAGAAAGAAAAAAACAAATATCGTATATTAACACATACATGCAGAATATAGAAGCATGGTACAGATCAACCGGTTTCCAAGGCAGAAATAGAGACACAGATGTAGAGAACAAACATATGGACACCAAGGGGGGAAGCTGGGGGAGAGGTTGGGGTGGGATGAAGTGGGAGATTGGGATTGCCATATACACATTACTAATAAGAAAAAAAATCAAATTGTATACTTTAAATACATGCAGTTTACTGTATGTCAATTATATCTCAATAAAAGTTCTTAAAAAATAAATAAAATGTTGTATTGTTTCAGGTGTACAGCAAAGAGATTCAGATATATATATATACAGATATATATATATATTGTTTTTCAGATCTTTTTTCTATAAAGGTTATTACAGAGTACTGAGTATAGTTCTCTGTGCTATACAGTAGGTCCTTGTTGGTTATCTATTTTATATATAGTAGTGTGTTTCTGTTAATCCCAAACTCATAGACCTTAATATCATTGTCGTGAGAAGCACAATTTTACCCCTAGTAAGCTGTCTGACTCTTAGCTCAGTGGCCTTCTAATCAGAATTTCATAGGACACTGAAAAACATTTCTGAATGAATTGGGAAATTGAGATTGCCATGTATTCATTATTAACAAGAAAAAAAAAAACAATGGTACACTTTAAATATATGCAGTTTATTGTACGTCAACTGTATCTCAATAAAAGTTCTTAAAAAGAAAAAGAAAAAAACATTTCTGCAAAACACACGTGGTTGAAGAGTTACTGTTGTGTCTATCTTCCCACACCCCAGTCCTAGTACCGATATCAGAAGTATATAAAAGACAACCAAACTGTCTAGATTTTATCTTTATTCTTGCAGGTAAAAAAAAAAAATGCATGCAGCAGCAAGAGAATCAAATACTCCCATGTATCCCGTTATGATAATCTAGCGTGAAGAAAAGAATACAAAGCAGCACAGGAAACATTTCAAAGACATCGTCAGGATTTTTTTTTTCCAGAAAAATCCCATGGGTGACTAGCTCCTCTGGCCACCTCTCCCACCTCAGCAGCGGGCTACAGAGTAAGTTTCAAAGATCACACGCAATGGTCCTTTCAAACAGAAAGCAGCAGTTTTCATCCACAACCTGGTACCATTCAAGGAGGAATAAAACAGTTCTTTTCTGGCCACAACCTTGGCCTGAGCTCTGCTTTTTACTATTTCTCAGTGCTCATCTACCTCCAGAATCCACTAGAGCTGCATACACTCATCCCACCATTTGAAGAACGAAACTATGGCCACAAAACTAATTAGAAAGATTATAGATCAGTTTGTCAGAAACTGCATTTTCAAAGGTGCACATAACATAGGAAGTGAAGGTTTCCTTTAAGGGTATCAGATAGGAATGTTCTAGTATAAATCTCTTATTAAATACTTACTAAATACCAAAATGCCAGAAAATATGAAAATGTGTCTGGGAGTCTTAGAGAAGAGGGCAATAAGGGATAATTGGCTTATATCCAGATGCTACAAGATAGAAACATACTCAGGCAGGCCTCTGGTCTGAACACCAAGGACAAAAGGCTGCAAGCTTCTCTGGCGCCAGCACCTACCAGGAAGAGGATTCTAGGCTGGGCTGACAAGGAGCTCATTCCCTCCTGGGGGCAGCATATTAAGAGACATCATAGGTGATCCTTCCTGAATTCTACCTCCTACACTAGTTCTCGAAGAGGACTCATTACAGAGCCAGCCTAAGAGGCAGGCCTCATGAAACTACGGGGCCCCAATTATCTGAAATGCATCTCTTCACCTGCTTGCTAAGGCCTGACATTCCTTTAACGTGGAAAAACCTGATAGGCCACAAATGGAGCTAAATGACTTAAAATTTGAAGGCCTGATTGAGGCAGCAAAGGAGCTAAAATGGGAATCAGCCATCCAAATCATCACAGGTCAGTACCATCATTGAAATCTTCCCTGGTCCAATTGGGGATACAGGGAGAAAAGAGCAGGAGAACATTGGGCAGAGAAAAGGAGGCAAGAAAAGGAGGCTACGGATGCTGAACACATAATTATTCCTATTTACCTCTTCTAGGTGGGTAATCACATAACCTTAAAGGTGAATGGCCTTTGACCCACAAACTGCACTTCATAACAAATAATAAGACAAAGATATTCAGTAAAGCATTTTTATTATGGTTGAAAAATAGGCAATTAAATGTTGAACAATAGAGGATTTGCTATATTATGCAACTGTTAAATCATATAAACTAGTAATGTTTAACTATACGAAGAAATTTTTATAATATACTAAGTGGAATAAACAAGATGCATATTGAAACTGAGTCCCTCTAAAATCCAGTTACTCTGTTGAGTTTATGATTAACCCCTCTATCCAAAACTTCAATCCCTTTCTTATCCTGCACCTGTTCCCCTCAAGATGAGGAGTATCAAAGAAAAGTGGGGATTGAACCTGAGCAGGACCCTGCAGGGACCTCTCGGGTACATAAGCTCCTCTGTGTCTCCCATTTCTTGCTTGTATAAAAAGACTTTAGTCTCCTAGGACTTCCCATGTGATACAGTGGTTAAGAATTTGCCTGCCAATGAAGAGGACATGGGTTTGAGCCCTGGTCCAGGAAGATTCCACATGCTGCGGAGCAACTAAGTCCATGCACCACAACTATTGAGCCTGCACTCTAGAGCCCATGAGCCACAATTACTGAGTTGATGTGCCACAACTACTGAAGCCCACATGCCTAGAGCCCATGCTCCACAACAAAGAGTAGCCCCCACTCACCACAACTAGAGAAAGCCAGCATACAGCAACAAAGACCCAACACAGCCAAAAATAAAATAAATAAATAGGAAAGCAAAAAATCATTAAAAAAAAACAAAACAAAAACATTAGTATCCTAAACCTTCCCTGAGTTCCAAAGAGCAGACATAGACAGTTACTAATTAGGGAAGTGAGGGAATGCAGAAACAAAGAAAAAGCCAGTTAAACAAGAAAAGTAATGACAATAGTTCAGTCATAAAACTGAGTCGTAGTGCCTCCTCAAGGGATATACATAACAGTCAGACATATATCTTTGTGTTGTTCATCAGGAACTATGACCCCTGCCTAGGTTGAGGATGCTGACTACATGCTGAGCACAAGTACCTAGACCCCCAGACTGGTTGTGACCAGAAGGTTGATGATCAAGACTCCTGAAACACCACCCTGTTACCTCACCACCAACCAATCAGAAGAAAGTTGTGCATCCTGCAGCCTTCACTCCAAAATGCTGCCTTTAAAAAAGTTTCCCTGAAAGCCATCAGTGAGTTTAGGGCATTTAAGCATGAACCAGCCATACTCCTTGCTTGGTGCCTGCCATAAATGCTGTACTTTCCTTCACTACAACCAGTGTCAGTAAATTGGCTTTGCTGCATGGCAGGTGAGTGGACCCGAGTTCAGTTTGGTAAAAATACCATATATATGATATGATCAAAAAATGCATATATAAATATACAAAGAGAAATAAGCAAAAAAAAAAAAAAAAAAAAGAAGACTACATACAAAAACGCTATCAGTGTTTTTATCTTTGAGTGAAGAGATTATGGGGGATACTTTGAAACTTTCCACTATCTATATTTTGATAATTCCCTAGATTTTATAAAATAAACATGTAATACTCTTAAAATCACTTTTTAAATAAAAAAAATTTTAAAAAATCACTTTTTAAAAACAATTCTATGCCAAATGATTTCATTCTTCAGTGTTATTAAACCAAGTCTTCTTAATTGTTGTTTTTTTAATTGGTGGAATATCTGACAGATAACAAACAACACCTTTAGGTGACCTATGAGGGCTCTATGAAGCCCCCAAATCAATAAAAGTCATGTGAATGAAAGGAAAGCATAAACTATGGAGTCAGGATATAGTTCGGCTCCACTGCCTAGTGAATGATTGCTCTTCTGAGAAATGGTTTTTGGATAATAAAGGTGCTCACCTAGCAGAACTCTTGTAAGGGTTTATTTAGACAATTACTTGAAATGGATATGAAAATACAAAATGTCATGTTGATGTTATCAACATTGTTCCTCAATCATTAAACAAGGACATATGAACAAAATTAGACAATTAAAAAATTGGCAGATATTTATCTGGTCTCTAGGTCTGGAAGACCATTGTAAGCATTATACAAAGTTAGAAACCCATGATTAAAAATATTTGCCACAGACATCATATAAAAAGGGTTAAAATCTTTAATATAAAGAGGACTTAAATATTTTTAAAATTTGAACACTTCAGTAAAAAAATAGGCAGATGCAGTTTGTAAAGACACACAAATGGGGATGACAAAAAATGATTTAAAAATAGGAATATTAAAAAAGGAATGTCAAAAACTGGAGGTTTGCCTACTAGATTACTAATATTTTAAATGATAATACCCACTGTCGATAAGAATTTGAGAAAACTGACATTCTTAAAAACAGCTGTTGTTTCCTTATGGTTTTCAGGTTTTCCTCAATGACCATTAATTAATTTTGTCATGAGAAAATATGTTTTCCTAAAAAATATATCAACCTACAATTTGAGTATAATAATGCACATACAATTTGAATATAATGCAGTAATGCATACTTTATGTTTAAAAATCCTGAACAGTTTTGCATATAACACAACTTTTTCACAAATCCAATCATACTGAAAATGAACTGGAAAACATATTTGAAGAGATCTCAGGGAAAATCTGTATATAAAACCCAATATAATATTATAAAGCAAATAATTACCACTTCATCTTTCAATTCTTACATCTTACTTATTCATTTTATAATAAGCATTATAAAATATGTATGTGCAGTATTAGTACAAGTAAATATCTTGTAGGATTGCATTTTCACATATTAACTTTCCCAGGAGTAAAGGTCACTTGTAATTACAATTATTCACCTCGCCTCCTTTTGCTATTACAGATGCCTTTCCAAGCCATTAAAATATAAATCAGCCTTTCAAGGTTTTGATTTAAAAATTCACCTAGCCATATGAACTGCAAAATGCTTCTATCCATCTGAAATTATTTGAAAAATATTATCCCCAGGATTACTGATCGCATCATTGGACACTTTCTAGCTTACCTCTCAATTAGCTGTATTTTAGTTCTTAAGTACACTGGACTATTTCACAAGTCAAATCCCTTACACAGGGAGTTTGCATCCCCGGCCCCTTTCTTCTGGATTTAAACAAATGCAAAGCTTACATATCTTACACAGTGTTCTTAAAAGCCTTCAGGAGAAACTGTCTCAGGACTGAGGGCTGGTACCCAGGTTGGTTTCCTAATTCCTTTCTCATAATGATAGTTAAGATTTTGTAAAGGTATCAAGCTGGCATCCACAATGGCTATCTTGTTTCTAGAACAGCAGACAAAGCAGTGGTGGCTGAGCTCTCCACTCTCCCTCCTGCCCACAAAACTCTACCCTGGCCAAAGGCACAGCATCCTCCGCCTGTCAGTCCTTGATCCCCTGGCTGAAACTACCTACCAGGATGACAATTAGTACCAACACAGCTGTGGGTGTACGCACACAGACTCACAGCACAGAAGAAGCTGAAAAAGCCAATGATCTGTTTTTAGGCAGCAAGTCTACATGTACTGCACTGAAGCTGGCTTTCTATTCAAACTTAGCTTTTAGTCTACTTACAACACCTCCCTCTAAATTAAAGTGATTTTTCATTACAATAACATGGGATAATACATCCAAGAACACCTTAATCGATGGTACCGTCAACATTGTCATCCTTGTCCCCTCCTTGTTACCAGAGTTACCAGTGTAGAGTGGAGTCAGGCTTTGGCCTAGGCACTTTTATAAAACTCGTTTATACACATAAATATATACACACAGAGTGCAAGGCACAAAGGAAGGAAAGCAACAAATGTTTGAATTCTCTCATTCAATTCTTACAAATTTTCTGGAAGATATGAATTATTAAATTCATTTTACAACTGAGGAATATGAGACACAAAGGGATTAAGTAATCTGTCTATGATCACACAGTCTGTACATAGCCGAATTCAGAATTAAAATTGGGGCTTTTTTTTTTTAAGCTGTTTATTGGAATATAATTGCTTTACACTGTTGTGTCAGTTTTTGAGGTACACCAAAGTGAATCAGCTGTGTTTATACATATATCCCCATATCCCCTCCCTCCCGTGACTCCCTCCACCCTCCCTAACCCAGCCCTCTAAGTCATCACCCATCATTGAGTTGATCTCCCTATGTTATGTAGCAACTTCCCACTAGCTATGTATCTTATATTTGGTAGTGTATATATGTCAATGCTACTCTCTCACTTTGTCCCAGCTTCCAGATTGGGGCTATCTTAAAAATCTCTCTATACTTTAACTTTCTTGTGGTCTGTTTCTGTGCCTATTCCATCTATATCCCTCATTGTACCACTACACTTTGTATATTGCAGGTTCTTAGTAAAAGTTAAATGTCATCAAAGTCATATGCACAAAAGATGCTCAAGATTATTAGTCATTAGGTGTCAATCTGGCAGTTCCTTAAATTATTATATCTACAGTTACTGCACAACTCAGTAACTTTTTCCCAAAGAAATGAAGTCTCACTTAAGAAAAATGAAAGCAAATGTCCATGCAAAAACTGGTACATGAATATTCATAGTAGTATTATTTATTATAGCCAAAAATGAGAATCAGTCCAAATGTCCATCCCCCAACAACTAGATATACAAAATATAGTATATCCATATCATGGAATATTATTCAGCCACAAAAAGGAATGAATGATGCTACCACATGGATAAGCCTAAAAAACATTATGCTAAGTGAAAGAAGCCAGACATAAAAGGCAACATATTATATGATTACATTTATATTAAATGTTTAGAAGAGACAAATCTATGGAGATAGAAAGTAGTTAGCAGTTGCCTAAGACTGAGATGGTGGTGGCTGGATGAAGGTTAAAGAGTTCTGAGTTTCTTCTGGGAGTGATAAAAATGTTCTAAAATTTACTATGGTGATCATGGTATGTATCTGTGAATATACTAAAACCCGTCACTTTAAATTGCATGGTATGTGAATTTTATCTCAATAATTCTGTTTTTCTAAAGACAGTGTTAGAATAATGCATATACTATGAGCACACCATATATATAATTTGTCCACATGAACATGTGTATGTGTATTTGTGTATGTGTGTTAGTTTAAAATGAATTTAATTCAAAGGCTTGCTGAAGCCATTGTATTTTTGTACATTTTTTAAATTTAAGGATACTAAGAGGACAAGTATTTATGTGACAAGCCACCCAAAATGTGTAGGTCAAAAAGTTAGCCCCAAAAAGGCTGATTTGAAGGAGGAATGAAAATACCATCTGTTAGGCACATGATATGGGTCAAGCACCACACAGGTACTTTACACATGGTGTTTCCCTTGGCAGATGAGTGATATGTTAAAAATAAACAATGGAAAGAGAGGTGAAAATATATTCCTCTAATATCATTCAATACTGCATTAAGATAGTGTTCTATGGTAGATAAAGCATAGAGTTTATGGCCAGATCCTAGTTTAAAAGCTCAGTTCTTCCAATAGTTAGCTGTAGAATCTTAGGCAAGTTACTTGAGCCCCAGGACTCCCATGCATAAAATTAGAAAAACTTTATTTCTGCTCTTATGATTGCTGTGAGAATTAAATGGGAGACTTAGAATATGATGACTATCAGAAACTCTTTATCAATGTTACTTCCTTTTCCCTTTCCTTGGTTCAGTTTCCTTTCCAAAGTGGTTGTGTGTGTGTGTGTGTGTTTGTGTGTGTGTGTGTGTGTGTGTTGGGGATGGTAGTAGTGGCTTGGAATTTGATATCTCCTAATACATCTGAGTTCTATGGAATCAAGGTGATATCTACAATATCACTGTCAGTGTGACATTTTGTTTTTAATGACTTCCTTGCCTGAAAACATGCTTTATACTTCTGGGCTCCTTGGGAGAATAAAATGAATGAATCAAACAACAGATGCAGTTGTGTGATGAGTATCATCAAAAACTTCTGCATTATAGACTAATATCTTAAAGACTTTTTATTTCCTAATCTTCCATCCCATTTGTATTGCTTTACAGATTTTCTTTTCTAAGTCACCTCTTACAAGGTCGAGCTGAAAATCATGGAGTATTTGTAGATCTTTATTTATTCTGGTCAGTAGATTATACTTTGTGCTGTCATTGCAACAAGAGATTTTCCATACCATGTGTCATCAGGAAAATGCGAATTAAAACAACGAGATGCCACTACACACCTATAACAATGGCCAATATCTGGACCACTGACAACACCAAATGCTGGTGAGGATGTGGAGAAACAGGAACTCTCCTCTATTGCTAGTGGGAGTGAAAAGTGGTACAGCCACATTGCAGGACAGTTTGACAGTTGCTTACAAAACTAAGCATATGCTTACTATAGGATCAAGCAATTGCACTCCTTTGTATTTACCCAAAGGAGTTGAAAACGTGTCCACACAAACCTGCATATAAATATTTATTGCAGCTTTGTTCATAATTGCTAAAACTTGGAAGAAACCAAGATATTGTTCAGGAGGCGAATGGATGAACTGTGATACATCCAACCAATGGAATATTATTCAGCACTAAAAAGAAACGAACTATCAAGCCATGGAAAGACATAGAGAAACCTTAAATGCATATCACTAACTGAAAGGAGCCCATATGTAAAGGCTACATACTGTATGACTCCAACCATGTGACATTATGGAAAAGGCAAAACTATGGAGATGGTAAAAAGATCAGTGGTTGTTAGGGAAGGGAGAAAGGAGATGGATAGGCAGACCATAGATGCTTTTCGCAACAGTGAAAATACTCTTTATAATATAGAGATAGATATATGGCTTTATACATTTATCCAAACCCATAGAATGTGCAAAACAAAGAGTGAATCCTAAGGTAAACTCTGGAATTTGGGTGATTATGATGTTTCAATATAGGTTCATCCTTGGTAAAAGTCCTACTCTGGTGAGTGATGTTGACAATAGAGGAAGCTAGGCATGTGTAGAGGCAATGAGTTTATGGGAAATCTCTTTATCTATCTACCTTTCAATTTTGCTGTAAACCTAAAACTACTCTTAAAATATTAAGTCTAAAAAATGTAACAAGGCATCATTGAAGCATTACTATTACAAATATTATAGTATTGAGTACTCTGAAGATTTTTCAGAAGAGGGGATGGGCAGCATATCAGTTGATTTTCTAATATAATTTCTATTTTTTCCTATTTCTTAATGAAAGATTGAGAATTTGCTCAACCACAATTGTCTACAGTTCTGGACTTTCCTAGGAATCATTATGACAGTGAGATAACTGGTAAGGCAAGCAGTGAGAATGGCAAAAGTATATGTTTCAAGATGAGAAAATTACTGAAAAGCATCCCAGAAAGAAGTGTGTAGACCAATGCTTCATAGAAGTTTTCCTGAAAAGATGTAAAACTTCATCTTTATTCTTAAAAGTATATATCTTCTTGGACTTCCTAGGTGGCGCAGTGGGTAAGAATCTGCCTGCCAATGCAGGAGACATGGGTTCAATCCCTGCCCCAGGGAGATACCACATGTTGCAGAGCAACTAAGCCCATGCACCACAACTATTGAGCCCATGTGCCACAACTACGGAAGCCCACGCACCTACAGCCCGTGCTCTGCAACAAGAGAGGCCACCACAATGAGAAGCCCGCACACTACAATGAAGAGTCGCCCACACTCGCCGCAACTAGAGAAAGCCCGTGTGCAGCAACGAAGACCCAACACAGCCAATAAAATAAATAAACAAATAAATTTATTAAAAAAAAGTACATATCTTCTGCAAGAGTCTTCTCAACAGTATAGTAGAGCAGGTGTCTGATCACAGGATCAACAAGAGAGCAACACCAGGGAGGTGTTGGAAGTATGAAATGACAGGTAAGGGAGTGGGCCAAGAAAAGTTAAAGGATTTGGTCAAGGTTCCATAGCTAAACAGTGGCAGAATCTTTCATTTCTATGCTTTTCATCATTCACTTGGTTTTTTTGTGTTTTTTTTGTTGTTGTTTGCTTGTTTTTCAAGCTGCAACTTTGTTAGCAGGGCAACTATGAAACAACGTATTTCTTTTCCTCAATCTAGCTTACAATATATTTCACTAACATTGGAATTGCAAAATGTGTCATGGCTACCTGGACTTCATGATCTCCCACCTTTGGCCTTCACACTTCCAAAGATTCAAAACTATACCCATGAGCAAAAACTGAAAGAATGAGAGAAATAGAAAATTCAATACATGAAGCAAAAATGGAAAGAATGAGAGAAATAGACAATTCAATAATAATAATTGGAGATTTCAATACCCCATTTTCAATAATAGACAGAAGATAAGGAAATAGAAGAATATAAAGAACACTTCAAACCAACTAGACTTAACAGACATCTAGGGAACACTACACTTAACAAAAGCAGAATACACTTTCTTTTCAAGTGCACATGGAACATTCTCCAGAAGAGACCATATGTTAGGCCATAAATAAGCCTCAATAAATTTTAAAAGGACTGAAATCAAAGTATGTTCTCTGACCACAAAGGAGTAAAATTAGAAATCAACAAAAGAAAATTTGGGAAATTCACAAATATGTGAAATTTAACAACATACTCCTAAGGAAGCAATGAGTCAAAGAAGAGATAATAAGTGAAATTATAAAATATTTTGCAAAGAATGAAAATGAAAACAAAGCATATCAAAACTTATGGGATGCAGCTAAAGCAGTGATTATAGGGTAACTTGCAGTTATAAATGCCTATAGTAAAAAAGGAACAAAGATCTCAAATCAATAACCTAATCTTTCACCTTTAGACACTGGAAAACAAGAACAAATTAATCTCAGTGTAAGCATAAGGAAGGAAATAAAGATTAGAGCAGAAATAAACGAACTAGGCAACAGAGAACATTAACAAAACCAAAAGATTATTCTTTGAAAAGATCAATAAAAGGGACAAAACTGTAGTCAAGCTGTTCAAGCAAAAAGAGAAAAAAATCAAATTATTAAAATCATGAATGAAAAAGTAGACCCTACTCCTTACCTTACAGAAATAAAAAAGATTATAAATGAATACTATGACCAACTGTATGCCAGTACATTAGATAATCCAAAGGAAATGTACAAGTTCCTGGAAAGAAAAAAAGTCAGTCCTAAACCGACAGAAGAAAAATGGTAAATATAACTTGTAACAAATAAAGAAACAGTTGGTTTTCTTGCATAGATTGACAAACTAACCCTAAAAGTCATATGGAAGGGGGGTGGAGTCAAGATGGTGGCAAGGGAAGATGTGGAGATCGTGTTTCCCCACAAATAGATCAGTTGCCAGAGGCTGGTGGGGGACCTGAGGCCCAACCAGACTGCTGGAACCCTGGAGCAACTGGGTAGGACCTGGGAGAAGTCAGGGGGGTGCGGAAGGGGAAGCTGGATAGGACCAGCGCCCCTGGGGGGTGGCTGGGTGAGGGGGGAGGTTCCCACCTGGAGAGTCCACTGGGGGCTGGGGAGATAGGGAAACCGCAACTGGGTTTCTCCCCCCCAGGAGGCCAGGAGGCCTGCTGAGCTCCCTGGCTTGGGGGCCTGCTGGGCTCCCCAGTGGGGTCCTCCACCCTCCAAGGCCCCCTCCGGGCTGCCTGGGTCCTACAGGTGTGGGAAGGAGGGAGGAGGGGTGAGGAGGTGGAGAGGCAGATAGGTGGGTGTGGGGGCTTTGAGATTGGGGGACGGGGAGGCGAGAGGGCGTTTCACCTGCCCTCTTGGCCACGGAGGCCAGCTGGGCTCCGTAGGCAAGAGGGTGTTTCACCTGCTCTCTTGGCCACGGAAGTGGGCTCCCGGGCCTAGTCCTTCACTCTCAGGGCCCCCCTCTGGCACGAGGGTTCTGGGGGCATGGGGGGCATGGAGGGGAGGGAGAGAGGCAGACAGTGGGGGTGGGAAGGGATCTATCCAGGCCAGAAGAATAGGGGAGGCGCCACCGGGTATTTCTTCTAGGTGGATCCTCCACCTTCCAAGGCTCCTCCCGGCCGTTGGTCCTGGAAGTACAGGAGGGAAGCAGTGGGGGGAAAGAAGAGAGGCGGAAGAGGGGAGGGAGCCTCTGGGATCAGAGGATCGGGGGAGGAGCAGAAGGCATTTCCATTACCCCCTGGCCCGGGAAGCCTTCTGGGCTCCCACGCCTGGTCTCCAACTCGCCAGGGTCCCCTCCCAGATGCATTGATCCCAGGGATGTTGTAGTGTGTCAGGGGAAGAGGAAGAGAGGCAGACTGGTGGTGGGACGTTCCAGGAGCAGAGGACCAGGGGAGGTGAGGAGGACCTTTCCCCCACCCACTTGGGCCCAGTGGGCCTGCTGGGCTCCCAAGTCTGGTCCCTCAGTCTCTCCAGCTGAGTGGGTCATACAGGTGTGGGAGGGAGGGAGGAGAGGAGAAGAGGAAGAGAGGCAGACAGCAGTGGGGGGGACCTTGCAGGACCGGAGGATCAGGGGAGATGTTGTGGGAAATCTCCCTACCCACTTGGCACTGGGAGGCCTGTTGCATCCCCAGGCCTGGTCTTCGGTCCTCCAGGGGCCCCTCTAGGTCTCACTGGTCCTAGGGGTGTAGAAGGAAAGCAGGGGAGAAGAGGAGAGGTGGGCAGAGGAGGGGGTCTTCTGGGATTGGAGGATGAAGGGAGGCAGAGAAGGTATTTCCCTTGCCCACTAGCCCTGGGAAGCCTGCTAGGCTCATGGACCTGGTCTTTCACATTCCAGGGCCCCCTCCAGCTGCTTGGGACCTAGGAGAGTGGGGAGCAGGGGGAAGGAAGAGAGGCAGACAGGGACCCTACGAGACTGGGAGATTTGGGGAAGTGCCGCAGGTGTCACCCTAGCCCAGTTGGCCCTGGGAAGTCTGTTGGGCATCAGAGTCTGGCCTCCTGCCTTCCAGAGCCCCCTGCAGCTGTGAGGGTCCTAGGGGAATAGGAGAGAGGGGGTGAGGAAGAAGAGAACCCAAGGGACAGGGACCCTCCGAGATTGGAAGACTAGGGGAGGTGCTTAGCATTTCTCCCAGCAACTTGGGACCAGGGAGCCTGCTGTGTAACTTGACCTGGTCCTTTGCCCCCAGGGCCAGAGACATTCCTGAGCCCCTCTGCCTCATTGGGACTAAGCCCCATTCCCCACCACCCCCAGGGCCTTTTCTAAGTGTAGGCCCTGCCCATTACCAAACCTCCCCCCCATCCCCCACCCCCACCCTTCTCTAAGCCTGCCCCCAGAGTCATGGCCTTTTCTGGCTTTTTTTTTTCTTTTCCTTTTTCTTTTTCTTTTTTTTTTTTTCCCACCTCCTCACTTAGGCGATTGCAATTGTTTTACCTTCCAGTTCTTGTTCCATCTTTTTTTTTTAATTCTTTCTAACACATCTGTTAGATTCCTATTATCATATTTTTTATCTTTCTATTGTTCTGCTGTTCTCCTACTTTTTTTTTTCTTTTTTCATTTTCCTGCTCCACACAGCTTGTGGGATCTTGATTCACAAGCACAGGGTCAGGCCTGAGATCCTGAGGTGGGAGCTCTGAGTCCAAAACATTGGAACAACAGGGAAACCCAGTTCCAAGGGGATATTCATCAGAGTGAGGTCTTCCAGAGGTTCTTACCTCAATACCAAGACCCAGCTATACACAGCAGGCTACAAACTCTAGTGCTTGAAACCTCAGGCCAAACACCCAGTGGGACAGGAACACAATCCCACCCATCCAAAGTGGGGGGTAAATGAGATGACAAAAAAATATGTCACAGATGAAGGAACAAGGTAAAAACCCACAAGACCAAATAAATGAAGAGGAAATAGGAAAACTGCCTGAAAAAGAATTCAGAGTAATGATACTAAAGATGATCCAAAATCTCGATAATAAAATAGAGAAAATACAAGAAACAGTTAATAAGGACTCAGAAGAACTAAAGAGCAAACAAACAGTAATAGATAACAAAATAACCAAAATTAAAAATACTCCAGATGCTATAAACAGCAGAATAACTGAGGCAGAAGAACGAATAAGTAAGTTGGAAGATAGAATGGGTGAAATAACTGCTACAGAGCAGGAAAAAGAAAAAAGAATAAAAAGAATGGAAGACAGTCTCAGAGACATTGGTGACAGCATTAAGTGAACCAACATTCGAATCATAGGCATCCCAGAAGAAGAAGAAAAAAAGAAAGGGTCTGAGAAAATATTTGAAGAGGTTATAGTGGAAAATTTCCCCAAAATGGGAAAGGAAATAATCAATCAAGTCCAGGAAGTGCAAAGAGTCCCATACAGAATAAACCCAAGGAGAAATACACCGAGGCACATATTAATCAAACTAACGAAAATTAAACACAAAGTAAAAATATTAAAAGCAGCAAGAGAAAAGCAACAAATAACATATAAGGGAACACCCACAAGGGTAACAGCTGACCGTTCTGCAGAAACTCTGCAAGCCAGAAGGGAATGGCAGGATATACTGAAAGCCCTGAAAGAGAAAAACCTACAGCCAAGAATACTCTACCCAGCAAGAATCTCATTCAGATTTGAGGGAGAAATCAAAAGCTTTCCAGACAAGTAAGAGTTAAGAGAATTCAGCAACACCAAACCAGCCTTACAACAAGTGCTAAAGGAACTTCTCTAAGCAGGACACACAAGAAAAGGAAAACACCTGCAAAAACAAACCTGAAACAATTAAGAAAATGGTAACAGGAACACACATGTCAATAATCATCTTAAATGGAAATGGATTAAAAGCTCCAACCAAAAGACACAGACTGGCTGAATGGATACAAAAACAAGACCCTTACATATGCTGCCTACAAGAAACCCACTTCACACTAAGGGACACATATAGACTGAAAGTAAAGGGATGGAAAAAGATATTCCATGCAAATGGAAGTCAAAAGAAAGCTAGAGTAGCAATACTCATATCAGACAAATTAGACTTTAAAGTAAAGACTATTACAAGAGAAGAGGAAGGACATTACATAATGATCAAGGGATCAATCCAAGAAGAAGATATAACAATTGTAAATATCTATGCACCCAATATAGGAGCACCTCAATAGACAAGGCAAATGCTAACAGCCCTAAAAGGGGACATCGACCGTAACACAATAGTAGTAGGAGACTTTAACACCCCACTTACATCAATGGACAGATCATCCAAACAGAAAATAAATAAGGACACACAAGCTTTAAATGATGCATTAGATCATCTCGACTTAATTGATATTTACAGGACATTCCACCCAAAAACTACAGAATACACTTTCTTCTCAAGTGCACATGGAACATTCTCCAGGATAGATCACATCTTGGGTCACAAATCAAGCCTCAGTAAATTCAAAAAAATTGAAATCATATCAATCATTTTCTCTGAGAACAATGCCATGAGACTACATGTCAATTACAAGAAAAAAACTGTAAAAAATACAAACACATGGAGACTAAACAATATGGTATTAAATAACCAAGAAATCACTAAAGAAATCAAAGAGGAAGTCAAAAAATACTTAGAAACAGGTGACAATGAAAACACAACAAACCAAAACCTATGGGATGCAGCAAAGGCAGTTCTAAGAGGGAAGTTTATAGCAATACAGTTCTACCTCAAGAAACAAGAAAATTTTCAAATAAACAAGCTAACCTTACACCTAAAACAATTAGAGAAAGAAGAACTAAAAAACCCCAAAGTGAGCAGAAGGAAAGAAATCATAAAGATCAGATCAGAAATAAATGAAAAAGAAATGAGGGAAACAATAGCAAAGATCAATGAAACAAAAAGCCGGTTCTTTGAGAAGATAAACAAAATTGATAAACCATTAGCCAAAACTATCAGGAAAAAAAGGGAGAAGATGCAAATCAACAGAAGTAGAAATGAAAAAGGAGAAGTAACAACCGACACTGCAGAAATACAAAAGATCATAAGAGACTACTACAAGCAACTATACGCCAATAAATTAGATAACCTGCAAGAAATGGATACATTCTTAGAAAAGTACAATCCTCCAAGACTGAACCAGGAAGAAATAGGAAATATGAACAGATCAATCACAATTCTGGAAATTGAGACTGTGATTAAAAATCTCCCAACAAACAAAAGCCCAGGGCCAGATGGCTTCATAGGCGAATTCTATCAAACATTTAGAGAAGAGCTAACACCTATCCTTCTCAAACTCTTCCAAAATAGAGCAGAAGGAGGAACACTCCCAAACTCATTCTACGAGGCCACCATCACCCTGTTACCAAAACCAGGCAAAGATGTCACAAAAAAAGAAAATTACAGGCCAATATCACTGATGAATATAGATGCAAAAATCCTCAACAAATACTAGCTAACAGACTCCAAGAGCACATTAAAAAGATCATACACCATGATCAAGTGGGGTTTATCCCTGGGATGCAAGGATTCTTCAATATATGCAAATCAATAAATGTGACACATCATATCAACAAATTGAAGGATAAAAACCATATGATCATCTCAATAGACACAGAAAAAGCTTTTGACAAAATTCAACATCCATTGATGATAAAAACTCTCTAGAAAATGGGCATAGAAGGAAATTACCTCAACCTAATAAAAGCCATATATGAGAAACCAAAAGCCAACATCATTGTAAATGGTGAAAAATGGAAAGAATTCCCTCTAAGAACAGGAACAAGACAAGGGTGTCCACTCTCACCATTATTATTCAACATAGTTTTGGAAGTTTTAGCCAGAGCAATCAGAGAAGAAAATGGAATAAAAGTAATCCAAACTGGAAAAGAAGAAGTAAAATTGTCACTCTTTGCAGATGACATGATAGTATACATAGAAAACCCTAAAAATTCTACCAGGGACTTCCTAGGTCACGCAGTGGTTGAGAATCTGCCTGCCAATGCAGGGGACACAGGTTCAATCCCTGCCCCAGGAAGATTGCATATGCCGTGGAGCAACTAAGCCCTATTGAGACTGCTTTAGAGCCTGTGAGCCACAACTATTGAGCCCATGTGCTGCAACTACTGAAGCCCATGTGCCTAGAGCCTGTGCTCCACAACAAGAGAAGCCACGGCAATGAGGAGCCCACACACCACAATGAAGAGTAGCCCCCACTCACAGCAACTAAAAAAAGAAAGCCCGTGCACAGCAAAAAAAAAAACAAAAAACAAAAAACAAAAAAAGATCCAACACAGCCAATAAAATAAATAAATGAATAAATTTAAAAAATAAAAAAAGATTCTACCAGAAAACTGCTAGCACTAATTGATGAGTTTAGTAAAGTTGCAGGATATAAAATTAATGCACAGAAATCTCTTGCATTCCTATATGCTAACAAGGAAAGAGCAGAAAGAGAAATTAAGGAAACTCTCCCATTTACCATTGCAACAAAAAGAATAAAATACCCAGGAATAAAGCTGCCTAAGGAGGCAAAAGACCTGTATGCAGAAAACTATAAGACACCGAGGAAAGAAATCAAAGACGATACAAACAGATGGAGGGACATACCATGTTCTTGGATGGGAAGAATCAACATTGTGAAAATGACTGTGCTATCCCAAGGCAATTTACAGATTCAACACAATCCCTATCAAATTACTAACGGCATTTTTCATAGAACTAGAACAAGAAATCTTACGATTTGTATCGAAATGCAAAAGACCCCGAATAGCCAAAGCAATCTTGAGAAGGAAAGATGCAGTTGGTGGAATTAGGCTTCCTGACTTCAAACTATACTACAAGGCCACAGTGATCAAGACAGTATGGTACTGGCACAAAAACTGAAAGGTAGATCAATGGACAGAATAGAGAACTTAGAGGTAAACCCAAGCACATATGGGCACCTTATCTTTGACAAAGGAGGCAAGAATATACAATGGAAAAAAGACAGCCTCTTCAATAAGTGGTGCTGGGAAAGTTGGACAGCAACATGTAAAAGAAAAAAATTAGAACACTTCCTAACACCATACACAAAAATAAACTCCAAATGGATTAAAGACCTAAATGTAAGGCCAGAAACTATAAAACTCCTAGAGGAAAACATAGGCAGAACACTCTATGACATACATCAAAGCAAGATCCTTTTTGACCCACCTCCTAGAATCATGGAAATGAAATCAAGAATAAACAAATGGGACCTAATGAAACTTAAAAGCTTTTGCACAGCAAAAGGAACCATAAACAAGACAAGAAGACAACCCTCAGAATGGGAGATAATACTTGCCAATGAAGCAACAGACAAAGGATTAATCTCCAAAATATACAAGCAGCTCATGAAGCTTAATACCAAAAAAGCAAATAACCCAATTCACAAATGGGCGCAAGACCTAAATAGGCCTTTCTCCAAAGAAGACATCCAGATGGCCAACAAACACATGAAAAGATGCTCAACAACACTAATCATTAGGGAAATGCAAGTCAAAGCCACAGTGAGGTATCACCTCACACCAGTCAGAATGGCCATCATCAAAACATCTAGAAACAATAAATGTTGGAGAGGGTGTGGAGAAAAGGGAACTCTCCTGCACTGTTGGTGGGAATATAAGCTGATACAGCTACTATGGAGAACAGTTTGGAGGTTCCTTACAAAACTAAAAATGGAATTACCATATGACCCAGTAATTGCACTACTGGGCATATACCCAGAGAAAACCATAATCCACAAAGAAACATGTACCATAATGTTCATTGCAGCACTATTTACAATAGCCAGGACATGGAAGCAACCTAAATGCCCATCAACAGATGAATGGATAAAGAAGATGTGGCACATATATACAGTGGAATATTACTCATCCATAAAAAGGAACGAAATTGAACTATATGTAATGAGGTGGTTAGACCTAGAGTCTGTCATACAGAGTGAAGTAAGCCAGAAAGAGAAAAACAAATACTGTATGCTAACTCCTATATATGGAATCTGAAGAAATAATACTGATGAACCCAGTGACAAGACAAGAATAAAGATGCAGATGTAGAGAATGGACTTGAGGACACAGGGCTGGGGTGGGGGGCGGTGCGAAGGGGAAGCTGGGATGAAGTGAGAGAGTAGCATATACATAGATACACTACCAACTGTAAAATCGATAGGTAGTGGGAAGTTGCTGTATAACAAAGGGAAACCAACTCCATGATGGGTGATGCCTTAGAGGGCCAGGACAGGGAGAGCGAGAGGGAGTCATGAGAGGGAGTCATGGGAGGGAGGGGATATGGGGATATATGTATAAATACAGCTGATTCACTTTGGTGTACCTCAAATCCTGGCACAAGAGTATAAAGCAATTATATTCCAATAAAGAACTTTAAAAAAATAGTCATATGGAAATACAAGCCAAAGAAGTTTGAAAAACAACAAAGTTGGAGGATTCATGCTTCCTGTATTAGTCCATACAGGCAGATATAACAAAATGCCATAGACATTTTGTGGCTTATAAACAACAAACATTTGTTTCTTTCAGTGCTAGAAGCTGGGCAGTTCAAGATCATGGCACAAGGAGATTTGGTGTCTGGTAATAGCCCTCCTCCAAATTGAGGAGTGCTAATTTTTGCTGTGTTCTCACATGGCGAAAGGGGATAAGGGTCTCTCTGGGGCCTCTTTCTTAAGGGTACTAATCCCATTCATGATGGTTCTGCCCTCATGATCTTAATCTCCCAAAGGCCTGACCTCCTAAGACCATCACCTTGGGCATTAGGTTTAAAACATATGAATTTTGGGAGATGCAAACATTTATTACAAACTACAGTAATCAAGACAGTTTGGTACTAGATAGACATATAGGTCAATGGAATAGAATCGAGAGCTAAAAGTAAATACATACATCACTTCGCATAATTATGAATTTTTGACTGTGGTAAGAACACTTAAGACCTACCCCCTTAGCAAATTTCAAGCATGCATTAGAGTATTGGTAGCTATAGTCACATTGCTGTTCATTAGATCTCTAGAACTTATTCATCTTTAATTGGGTTCTTGGATCAAATTTCAAAGTGTGTGTGGTGGGCGGCGGGGGGGGGGGGGAACAGGACGGTAAATCTGATTGGCTACAGATTGCAGGTTTCAACAGCTTCTTCCCTGAGTTCAATTAATTTGCTAGAGTGATTCACAGAACTCAGAGAAACACTTCACTTACTAGATTGCTGGTTTGTTATGAAAGGATATAACTCACAAACATTCAGATGGAAGAGATGCATAGGGCAAGATATGGGGAAAGGGCTCAGAGCTTCCATGCTCCTTCCCAATGCACCACTCTCCCCAAATCTCCACGTGTTCATCAACCTGGAATCTCTCCAAACCCAATCCTTTTGGGGTTTAATGGAGGCTTCATTACATAGGCATGATTGATTAAATCATTAGCCACTGGCAATTGCTTTAACCTCCAGCCCCTCTTTCCTCCCCAGAGGTGTGTGTATGGGGACGGGGGTGGGAACTGAAAGTTCTGACCTTCTAATTGGTGGCCGGTTCCCCTTGCGAACAGCCCTCCTCATTAGGGCTTTCCAAAATTCACTTTATTAACATAAAAAGCAAACAAACAAACAAAACACCTTTGTAGCTCTATCACTTAGGAAATTCCAAGGGTTTTCAGAGGTCTGTGCCAGGAATGTGGTTAAAGCCCAGATACATATTTCTTAATACAAATCAGAATATCGCAATCTTGTATAACTGAAACTTTATACCCCTTGATTGAGGTCTCCCATTTCCCCCTCCTCCAGCCCCTGGAAACCACCATTCTACTTTCTACTTCTATGAGTTTGACTATTTTAGATCCCACATTATAGGTGAGATAATGCTGTATTTGTCTTTCTGTGTTGGCTTATTTCGTTCAACATAATGTCCTCCAACTCCATCCACATTGTCGCAAATGCCAGAACTTCCTTTTTTTTTTTTCAAGGCTGAATAATATTTCATTGTATACATATATACCACATCCTCTTTATCCATTTATCTGTTGACAGACACTAGGTTGTTTCCATATTTTCACTATTGTGAATAATGATGCAATGAACATGGGAGGACAGGTATCTCTCCGAGATAGTGATTTCATTTTCTTTGGTTATATACACAGAAGTGGCATTGTTGGATTGTATGGTAGTTCTATTTTTAATTTTTTGAGGAGCCTCCATACTGTTTTCCATATATTTGTACCAATTTACATTTTCACCAACAGATTACAAGTGTTCTCTTTTTTCCACATCTTTACCAACACTTATCTTTGTCTTTTTAATAATAATCATCCTAACAGGTGTGAGATAATGTTTGTGGCCTTGATTTTCATTTCCCTAATGATTAGTGATGTTGAGTACTTTTTCATATACCTGCTGCCCATTGCACCTTCTTTGGAAAAATGTCTATTCAGGTCCTTTGCCCATTTTTAAATCAAGTTATTTATATTTTCACTATTGAGTAGTATGAGCACTTTATATATTAGGATATTAACCCCTTACCAGATATATGGTTTGCAGATGTTTTCTCCCATTCTGGAGGTTACCTTTTCACTTAGTTGATCATTTCCTTTGCTATGCTGAAGTTTTTTAATTTCATGCAGTCCTGCTTGTCTATATTTGCTTTTGTTGACTGTGCTTTTGGTGTCATAACCAAACAATTTTTGCCCAGATCAATGTAAAAAAGCTTTCCCCCTACGTTTTCTTTGAGTATTTTTATGGTTTCAAGTCTTATGTTTAAGCCTTTAATCCATTTTGAGTTGATTTTGTTTATGGTGTGAGTTAGAGGTCCAATATCATTCTTCATTCTTCTGCATATGGATATCCAATTTTCCCAACGCCATTTATTGAAGAGATTGTCCTTCTTCTATTGTGTGTTCTTGGTACCCTTGTTGAAAATCAGTTTGCTATACATGTGTGAATTTATTTCTGGGTTCTCTATTCTGTTTCATTGATCTATATGTTTGTTTTAATGCCAGTACTCTACTGTTTTGATTACTGTAGCTTTGTAATATATTTTGAGATCAATAAGTGTGATGCCTTCAGCTTTGTTTTTTATGCTCAAGATTACTTGTCTCTTTGGTCTTTGTGTGCATGTGTGTGGTTCCATATGAACTTTAGGATTGTTTTTTTATATTTCTGTAAAGAATACCATTGGGATTTTGATAGGGATTGAACTGAATTCAATTCATTGAATCTGTAGATCACTTTGGTAATTTGGATATTTTTAACAGTATTAATAATGTTAAAATAGTGTAGCCACTTTGAAAACAGTTTGGCAGTTCCTCAACAGGTTAGACACAGAGTGTACCATACTGCCTATCAATCCCACTCATATGCATATACTCAAGAGAATTGAAAGCATATGTCCACAAAAAAACTTTTACAAAAATGTTTATAAGCATCATTTTTTATAATAGCACAAGAAAGTAGAAACAACGCAACTATTCATCAATTAATGAATAAACAAATTGTAATACATCCATACAATAGACTTTTCACCCCTATAAAGGAATGAAGTACTGATACATGTTACAACATGAGTGAAACTTGAAAACATTATGCTAAGTATTGATAAAATAAGCCAGACACAAAAAAAGCACAAATTGTATGAAACCATCTATATGCAATTTCTAGAATAGACAAGTCCATAAAGTCAGAAAGTAGATTCTAGAGGGTTGGAGGAGAGAGGAACAAGGAATGACTGCTAATGGATACAGAGTTTCTTTCTGGAGTGATCAAATATTCTGGAATTAGTGATGACGGTTGTACAACTTTGTGAATATATAATATGGTACTAAAAAAGAGTGGACTGCAAAAAATGATTCAGTAAGATCTTACATCAGTTGTCAAAACCAAATTATTACTGCTTTCTATGGTTTTTATGTCCTTAATGTATGAATATAGCAATATGTACTTAAAAATGGAGACAAGAATCAATTTAGAAGTTAATGGCAAATGTCCTGTCCTCAGAAGTGACAATTTAAATGAATCCAATGCTTCTGATTTTGAATCATATCTGTTCTCCTTGAAAGAATAATAATTGGGCATTTTCAACCTACTGATCCTTGAAAAAAACGGCAAAGCTTTCCTTACTGGATTTTGTCATGGAATAGAATCCTAGGACCATCTACTAATAAAGGCTAAAAGGGCAAACAGAAAATAGACACAAAAAATAAGGCAATTTGACATGAATGGGCATTTCTCAAATTTACTCCTAAGATATATTAAGAAAAATTCTCCTCAAGAAAATAATTCTATGGTAAAAAATATTTGGAAAGCACTGCTTATACTTTTCTCTTGACTATCTAGGATACATATTAAAGGCCTGAGAAATTCTGTAGTAGTCTGTTAAAGTTTTAAATCCAGATTTTGCTAAATATATTTGATCAATAAACCCTATTCCAGACTCCTTTAAATATCTTCCAGTACCTGATTTGCACAGAATATACTTTGGGAAACACTGATTGGGCAATTCATACTTTTGGCAAATAACACGAGTTTCTCGATAACATGTAGTTATGACCCTTCAACCATTTTTGAATTATTGATGCCTTGCTACGAGAATGGCTACAGAAAACATAGCTAAGATACTTGCATCTGGAACTATGAGAGTAGGAAGCAGGAGGCTCATGTGAGGTGCGGCCCAGGGTAGGAGGAAATGCTGGATTTCATTAGCCCTTTTTATTCAAGGCCTCATTCCCCTATGAATTTTCCAGTGGAATTTAGAGCTTTTATTAGAAACCTTGTCAAGAATATGGCTGAAGGTGAAAAACACTCATTTCTCAGTCCAGGGAGAATAATACCCAAAAAATAGAACATTGGTGGGTATGTCAAGAGACTAAAATCCTAGATTTGGAAATACTGAAGGAAATAGTGACTTGCAGATACAATACATATATATTTTCTCCTACCTTTCACCAGCCCTCAGGAAGAAAAGCTCTAAAACCTGCATTCAGAGATCTCAGACACTGCACTAGGAGCAAGGATGGTATAGTGCCAATAAGCTGCAGTGCATCTTAAAAGCATGTAACCAATTTCAGCTGAGTTTGTGAAAATAAGCAACTAACACTGATTAGTAGGAAAAAATGTCAGACCACCTCTACGCTGATAACCAAAGTGAAGAAGGGCCTGACTTTTGGGAAGCTGGTGAGACTATTCTAGTAAATTCTGATTTCATTTGTCCTCTATTTGACCAGCCGAATCAAATTTTACTCTGGACCAAGGACTGCCTTGTTTGGTGTTTCAAAGGTGTATTCAACATATGGCATTGTTTCTTCTGTTTTAGAATCTTTTGAATTGGATAAACTTGACCTTGCCTAACTTAGTTTATCTTTGTAAAAGAGAAGAAAAATGTGAGGGAAGGAAATGTCTTTTGCTTTAGTAAACCATTTACTAGAACCACCACCACCACCACCAAAAACCATGTGTGCCAATATTTTATCTGCATATGTGGCAGAAAAAAATCCCTTTGTTTTATAATTGAGAAGAGTAGTTACATCTGTTACCAATGATTATATTTTTTAATGATTTTAAGTATGTTCCCATTCTGAGAGATACTCGAAATACCAATAAATGATTGTTTCCCTTCTGGATGATTCTCGTATTTAAGAGTTCAGATAAGAACACTTGTCCCTGTTAAAGGAATTTCAGGCCTCTGGAGGTGAGGGAGGTACATTCCAATGACGAAGAGGCCTTCCTTTCTAGTGTTTTGATAAATCATACCAGGTAAGCAGCAGCCACTCTGCCTTGTATAAAGTTAGCTCTACAAATGACACGTAACGATAGCCTTCTGAAGTTCAAAGAATGTCCTTATTGGGAAAAAACAAACAAACAAAAAAGCCAAAAAAACCCTAACTTTCTATCTCTGTTATTATTTTCCTTTGTGGGGAGAGTGGGGCTACAGGCAATAGTGGCCTTACAGGAAGCAAGTACTTTTTGTAAGAGATGGCCACTAAACAGGAACTGACTTTGTTCACTTCATTCTTTTAAGAGGTGCCAGTTATTATTAGATCTGCTTCATCTGGGCAACAAAAGAGCAGTTACCCATACAGGTTAGGTCCACCCAGTGCTGCTGTGTCTCTTTAACAATACCCGCATAAGGATGAAACTCAACACATCATAAAGATAAAACTGAATCCACTGTTGGTGGGAATGTAAGTTGGTACAGCCACTATGGAAAACAATTTGGAGGTTCCGTAAAAAACTACAAATAGAACTACCATATGATCCAGTCATCCCACTCCTGGGCACATACCCAAAGAAAACCATAATCCCAAAAGAAACATGTACCATAATGTTTATTGCAGCACTATTTGCAATAGCCAGGACATGGAAGCAACCTAAATGCCCATCAACAAACGAATGGATAAAGAAGATGTGGTATATATATACAATGGAATATTACTCAGCTATAAAAAGGGATGAGATGGAGCTATATGTCATGAGGTGGATAGACCTAGAGTCTGTCATACAGAGTGAAGTAAGTCAGAAAGAGAAAGACAAATATTGTATGCTAACTAACATATACGGAATCTAAAAATGGTACTGATGAACTCAGTGACAAGAACAAGGACGCAGATGCAGAGAATGGACTGGAGAACTCGAGGTTTGGGAGGGGGCGGGGGGTGAAGGGGAAGCTGAGACGAAGCGAGAGAGTAGCACAGACATATATATAGTACCAACTATAAAATAGCCAGTGGGAAGTTGTTGTATAACAAAGGGAGTTCAACTCGAGGATGGAAGATGCCTTAGAGGACTGGGACGGGGAGGATGGGGGGGACTCGAGGGAGGGTGGGGGGGGACTCGAGGGAGGGAAGGAATACAGGGATATGAGTATAAAAACAGATGATTGAACTTGGTGTGCCCCCCAAAAAATAATAAATAAATAAATAAAATTAAAAAAAAAAAACTGAATCCACCTTGTGGAATAAACTATATATTGGATGTTACACAGTTTTCATAAGTATATGCCTGTGTTGTATCACAAAGAGTGGATTATAAATATTATATTGATAGAACTTTATAAAGCATAGATTGCCTGCAAAGCCCAAGAAGTTAGCACAAGTTAAGTGGGCCAGCTGTAAGCAAACAGAGTGGTAGAGACTGGGAAATTGGGGAATACGTGTTCACTCTAAATAGGGCAGCTATTATTCATCTAGCACAGGTTGTTGCCACGTGGGGATGCAAACACGGGTGTACCAGATCTTCCGAGTTTCAAAAGAAGTTGGCAATTTGGATTTGTATTAGAGTTTCGCAATTTCAAAATCACCCGACATCTGTTAAGTCAAATGTGGCCCATTGTTGGCCAATCTGGATCCTGTTCTGGCTGCCAACCCTCCTCTACAGGATATTAGCAGAAGCACTTGGCCTGAAGTGGCTTAGGGTGGTGTCTGTCCCAGCTCTCATCGTGATTATCTTCTTCCACTGACTTTACTGGCATTTTTATGTCCATATCCTGTGCTAATCTAGACCCTATGAATTCACATCCTATATGCTACTTCTCTCATCACTCAATATATATTACTTAATATTAATAGCTAATAGTAATCTTTGGATTAGTATTAGTTCTTGCTCAACATTCAGCTTTTAAAATTTAAAACCCTGTTTTGTACTATAAAAGAAATCTGCTGTGTATCTGTTGTTCTAGCTATTTCCTTTCCTATTTACTACCTACCGTTCAATGTGGTCAGTGCTGAAATGCAGGGAGTGCCGTGAGCTCGGAATAACAGTCGTCTCTGCTAATGGCTTCTGCAAAATAGCTTTTGGAGTTGCAGTGAGAAAAATTTTGTAACTTCTCTGACTATAGGGAGAGAAAAGAACATCTTCCTCCAGGTTAAGTCCTGTTTGGAAGACATTGCTCCCTGAAATCCTTACCACTCTAGTGGTTGCCTGTTTTCCACTATCAACAGTTGAAATTAAAAGGAATTAGGGGACTATATTCTTTTTTTCTCACTGTACCTGTTAATTTTTTTTTTAATTTTTTAAATTGAGGTACAGTTGATTTAGAATGTTGTGTTAGTTTCAGGTATATAACAAAGTGATTCAGTTATATATATATTTTAGATTCTTTTCCCTTATAGGTTAGTACAAAATATTGAGTAGAGTTCCCTGTGGTATACAGTAGGCCCTTGTTGGTTATCTATTTTATATATAGTAGTGTGTTTATGTTAATCCCAAACTCCTAATTTATCCCTCTCCCACCTTTCCCCTTTGGTAACCATAAGTTTATGAGGTGACTATTTTATGTGTAATTGCACCCACTGTATAACTCTATCATAGTCCTATTGTCCATCTCCTCTACTAGACTGAGTGCTGAGGACACTCACTCATTTCAATCTGCATAATGTCAAGCACAGTGCTTGGCACATAGCAGATGCTCACTAAATATTTGTTGAATAAATTAACAAATAAATACATCCATCTTGCACAGACATTTTCCACCCCTCCCTCCAGTGAGTTAAATCAGAACTAGCCAGTATTCATGATAATTAAGTATGAAAACCATGCCAGGAATTATCCTTATATGTGACCCACAAATCACCAATCAAAACTTTGCACGTATTTTAGTTTCGAAGAAAAAATCAATATGAAGCAAATACTGTGCACAGCTTTGGTAGGCTGAATAATGACCCCCCAGAGATGTCCATGCCCTAATCCCCAAAACCTGTGAATATAAACTGTTACCTTATATGGCAAAAGGGATTTTGCAGATGTGATTAAGGTTACAGACATTCAGATGGGGATATTATCCTGGATTATCCCAGGGTGGCCAATCTATTCACACAAGTCCTTAAAAGCAGAGAAACTTTCCCAGTGTTGAGAGAGAGATGTGATGACAGAAGCAGGGTCAGAGAGATGCAACATTGCTGCTTTTGAAGATGGAGGAAGAGGGCCATGAGCCAAGGAATGTAGATGGTTTGTAGAAGTCTTCTAGAACCTTCAGAAGGAACACAGCCATGGTGACACTTTGATTTTAGCCCAGTGAGACCCAGGTGAGATTTCTAACATACAGAAATATAAGATAATAAGTTTGTGTTGTTTTAAGCCAATACGTTTGTGGTAATTTTTTTTTTTTTTTTTACAGCAGCAATAGGAAACTAATACAAAAAAAGGCCAGCTGTCACATTAAGAAGTTTCTGGCAATACTCATATTGCTAGATTTGATTTTTCCTTTATGGAACATTTGTTAACTGTTAGATAAAAATGATCATTAAGCCTTCATAGGCCAAACTAGAATATGCTTTAATGGCCGCAATGTTCAATAGAATGTTTTATAAGCATCCTGTTTGTCTTTAGCAACATCCATTTCATAGAGTATGATAATTAACATTAAAAATTCTGAGTACTGGGCAACGTTATCCAGCTGGCCGGGAGAACAAGGCCTTCAGATGGTCCTGTTAACACTGGCATTTACAAAGCCCTCTACAAGGTCCTGGAAAATAGGGGCTATCACAGGAATTGCAAAGAGGTGTGTCCATTTTTTTAAAGTAATGTCAGACAAATTTGGGGACTACAAAAACGCTGTTGGCCAGATATTTTTCCTCACTTATAGAAGAATCTCTCGGAATTTTAAAGTAAATGGGCCCCCTCCTCCTATCCTGGGGAATGGGACTGGCTCTGTGACACTCCAAGGTCATCACCAATAATGTCTCAAATGAGAGCTCGTACAGGAAAGCACCTCGAAACTCTAAATTGCTATATAAATGAAAGGGACTATTATCGCTGCCACGCTCCCTTCAGTGAATTCGAGGTCCTCTTCAAGGCTCTACTCACATCTAGCATCTCGTTAATAATGACAATACCGATTCATATTTCCAGAGGTATTTTAACCTTCCAGTGTTCCTTTACTTGTGTTATCTCATTCTATTCCTCCAAGAAACCTGTGGCCTAGGAGGTTCAGGTTGTATTAACCCCATGGGCAGAGGAGGGCATTGAGGTTGAAATTCGGTGACTGCAACTCAGCAAATATACTTAAAGCCATTGAATCATACACTTTAAATAGGCAAATGGTGTGGCATATGAATTCCATCTCAATAAAGCTGTTATATTAAAAAATCATTATTACCTACAAATTTTTAAAAAACCATTCAGTGACTGGCCCAAGGTGTCATAGACATGTTTTCAATGCTGGATCTTGCTGGCAATGATGGAGACTCAGGGAAGTGGAAGAAACATAGAAGCAGAACAGTGATCATTATAAATCATTAAATGTCAGCTCATGAGACATGATAATTTCAAGCTCTGCTCAAAACTGAGTTCTCCTCACCCCACCTCACCCCTGTGAAAGCTTTTAAATTTCTTCATGCTTTGATCAACTCCTCAGGCACTATGGGAAGCCTGAACCTAGAGGTGAAGGCTGTCAACAGATGCAGCTCTGCAAATCAGGTCAGACAGAAGCATGGCAGTGAAGCAGAATTGCCAGTGTGCTTTCCCAATGGACCGTGTTTACTGACATTTGTTCTGTTTGTCTCAAATATAATGTCCAAAATAAAAGTGGTTATTCCAAGTTGATTTACTTTCATGTACAAATCAGATACTCGTACAACATAAGGAGGCTTTATCTGCTGAGCATGCTCTATAATAATTTCCAATCCACCTTTTACTTTTAACTGGGAAAAAGAAAGCAGCAATCACCTCCAAAATTACATGACAACAAAATCCAGAGCTCAGAATAACCATCGTTCTTCATTTGTTTTTCCATTAGAGAAAGAATAGGGATCTTGTTATGAAACAAATATTAGTGAGAATTTTCTAGGCAGAATTGTGCATCTCTCCCCATCCCCATAAATGATGTATGCCGATTTTACTTCCACATAATTCCCAGGGTGCACCTGATCTACGAGCTGACATTTCTTTGTGAATATTTAAGCTAATGTCTGCTCTGTTCTCCTGTGTAGAATCAAACAAAACTTTGCCCGCTCAACTTTAGTCAAGTATTATGTATTTGCCTGGGAAAAAATGGGTCATCTATTTTAAAGAGATTATTTTCTATCCGTATAAATGAGGGTCCCTAAAAGGCTTTTGGGGATTTTATTCGCAAAGAACACATTTCAAAGAAGCTTTACATTTACCCAGACTATAGAAAGCTATCCCAGCTGGAAAATGAAAATACCACCTCACTAATTACATCCTTTCATTATTGGAATAAAGTTCCGTTTGATGTACCGGGGCTGTTTCAGTAAATGATAAGTTCAAATGTCCTTCTCTGAAGATGAAGGGCATTTAGTAGACTTCATTGTCCTTAGAGGTATGTCACCTTAAAAAATGTGTGATGACCCGTTTTCTATGGGAAACCTTTTGCAAGTGTCAATTTCTGTTCCAGAATTTTACCATCGCTGAAACTTTTCATTGCAACTGATCTGCCTGTAACAAGCTTTTATTTTGCAACTTGGATAATTGACCCATAAGAAAGTGTGCTAACTCTTCAGTTTCCCAAGTAAAAATATTTTCAATTTTGACTCAAACTTTTACCGACTTTACATCCAACTGCATCCTTATGAACTTCTGGCACACACTGACCCATTTTGACCACTTTTAAATTGGTGACCTTTCCTCCATATGTTTAACAGTTTTTCACTTGACCCAAGTTTCACCTCCATAATCCGTTCTTGACAACTGAAATCATTACATGTAGATTAACTACATTATGATAATGATTTATCTTAATTTGTCCCTCAACTTGGTGAATATGGAGAGTGAAGCCAACATGCAGAGAGAAGGAAGCAGAAGCACTTATCAGAAAGGATGAAAGGGGCTTTAGAAATTATTTGGTATATAGTCAGAATAGCCAGCATCAAAAAGTCTACAAATAATAAATGCTGGAGAGGGTGTGGAGAAAAGGGAACCCTCCTACACTGTTGGTGGGAATGTAATGGAAAACAGTATGGAAGTTCCTTAAAAAACTAAAAATAGAGTAACTATATAATCCTGCAATCCCTTTCCTGGCATATATCCAGAGAAGACTCTAATTCAAAACAGATACATGCACCCCGATGTTCATTGCAGCACTATTAACAATAGCCAAGACGTGGAAGCAACCTAAATGTCCAACGACAGATGAATGGATAAAGAAGATGTAGTATATATAAACAATGGAATATTACTCAGTTGTAATAAAGAATGAAATAATGCCATTTGCAGCAACATGGATGGACCTAGAGATTATCATATTAAGTGAAGTACATCAGACAGAGAAAGACAAATGTCATATGATATCACCTGTATGTAGAATCTAAAAAAATGTTACAAATGAACTTATTTACAACATAGAAGTAGAGTCACAGACATAGAAAATAAACTTATGGTTACCAAAGGGGAAAGGTGGGGTAGGGATAAATTAGGGTTAGGGATTAACAGATACCATTACATATAAAATAGACAAACAACAAGGATCTACTGTATAGCACAGGGAACTATATTCAATATCATGCAATAATTTATGATAGAAAAGAACCTGAAAAAGAACATAGATAGATAGATATGTATCTCACATACACACACACACACAACTGAATCACCTTGCTGTACACCAGAAACTAACACATTGCAAATTACATATACTTCAATTTAAAAAAAAAAAGACATTATCTGTTCCACACTCTCATGTTAGAAATATGGAAACTAAATGTCACAAAAAAGAAATTGCTTATCAAAAGTCACAATTAACAATCATAAGGAATGTGGCCACTAGAACTCGGGTTTCCTAGAGCATTTCTGTCTATGCTTCTAACTTTTACTGCTTCATAGATCTATATAAGCTTGGGCACCTCTTCAACCTTACGGTTTCCTAAACACTTCTCCTCACTCATCTAGCTTGCTTTCCCCACCTCTCTGTTTTCTTCTTTTATATTACCACAGTACTCTGTGCATACTTTTATTGTGGCATTCATCATGCTCTACCAATGGAGTTGATTTTCTACTGTTTTTGTTGTTGGACTGTGGATTTCTTGTGAGCAAGAGTTGGGTCTTGTTCATCTCTGACTCTTTATGTACAGAACTATACCTGGCACAAAATAGGTACACATCAAATGTCTGTGAAATAAAGTTGAATTTAAAATACTAGCCTTAACATTAAAATGAAAACTGCAATAAAATACCATTTTCACCTACCCAATTGACAATAATCTCTAAATCTAACAATATACCTTTTGTTGGTGAGGCCATGGAAAAAGAGCCATCTAAATCATTGCTGCTGAGAATGCAGAAAACTATAACTTCAGTGGAGGAGAATTTGGCAATATTTAGGAAAATTACATACATATTTAGCTTTTGACCCAGCAATCTAACTTGTAGGAATTGATCACAATGATATGCCAGCAAAAATATGGAAAGATGTGAGCATAGTGCTATTTACTGCAGCACTATTTGTAACAGCAAAAGACTGGAAAATCACCCAAATCTTCACCAAGAGAAGACTGAATGAACAGACTACAGCACATCTACAAAATGAAGAATTATGCAGTTTGAAATGGGGATGGAAAGTATCTGTACATCCTACTGTCAAGTAATCATCAGGATATTTTTTTAAATGAAAAGTAGCAAGGTGGAGAAAAGGCTGCATAATATTGTAGCATTTATCTACTATTTATCTAAAATGTATCTGCTGTATTAAAAAGAAAAATGAAAGGATAAATTACAAAAATAACAAAATAATGGTTACTAACAGAAGAGAAGGAGCAGATAGAAGATAGGCTTCCTGATTTGTAGATTTGCTTAGTAGAATATACCTTGTGTTTGAATATACCTTATTTTGTAGCTTTGACTTTAAAACCATGCAAATATTTTATATAATTATAAAACAAAATTCCATTTACAAAAGCAATCCTAAAATTAAAGAAAATGTAAACAAATGAGCCTAACCATGTATCTAAATGACGACATAATCACAAAAAGAGGAACAATTCCAAGCAACTTTAAATCATCGTAATTTGGTGGTATTGACTTACTGGGATGTGCCCTGTGGATAAACTGACTGCAGAAAGCATCTTACAGGTTGTTTTTTTTTTCAGTAATCATATCACATTAGTAATATTCGAATTGTTATTCTCATTTTAAATCAAATGGACATTCATAGAGTGGTGATTGAGAAGCATGCTTTTCAGTGTGGTTAAAAGGAAATACCTGTGTAAAATCTATAAGGTTAAGTATTGGGTTGGCCAAAAAGTTCATTAGGGTTTTTTGTTACGGAAAAACCCAAACGAACTCCTTGGCCAACCAAATAGAATAGGAATAGAAAGCGTTAGCAGGAATTTGTAATATATTTTGCCCTAAAAATAAATGAAAACAACATATATTCCTTAGCTTTGAACACTAAAAGGGACTAGAAACAATGACCATCCGGGGATTGACATATATACACTATTGATGCTATGTATAAAATAGATAACTAATGAGAACCTACTGTATAGCACAGGGAACTCTACTCAATGCTCTGTGGTGATCTAAATGGGAAGGAAATCCAAAAAAGAGGGGGTGTATGTGTATGTATAGCTGATTCACTTTGCTGTACAGCAGAAACTAACACAACATTGTAAAGCAACTATACTCCAGTAAAAATGAAAAAACTTTAAAAAATTAAAAAAATAAAATAGCAAAAGAAAATGACCATCCCACTAGCATTAAGCACCTCTAGTATGTAAATTATGGTTTTAAAATACAACTTTCTACTTAAAAGGAACCACAGCTCCTTAGGTAAATGACTGATTTCAACAATGGTGCAGCGAATGTACAAAATAAGCCTGGAATGTGGGTTAATACCATAAAACAAGAAAAACATCAAAAACTTCCAGAGTCATGTCAAAAGGACTCAAGAACAAATCTGAATAAACTCGGAATGGCTTAATATGGGATCATATGAGCATCAATAATGGTATGAGTTATAATAAATTTAAATAAATTTACACACTTTAAATATGTTGATATCCATAACCTCATAGTGATACTAAATAGAATCATGGCTTACTTTTGGAGGATGCCAGGAAAGAAATTCATTATTCTGAAAACTGGTAAATGAGGAGAAATAATCATCTGTCTTGCTTTTCCTATATGATCTATACCTCATTGTTGCTAAAGAGTAGATTAGGGAAAGTTTCTCTTTGTGGAAGTATCCCAGCTAATAAATGAAGAAAATATAATTGAATGAGAATATCAGCATTTGGTAATCCCTATTGAAGTGATGGTTCTGGGCAATAATCATCAATGACTGACAACATCACATAAAAGGACAACTAGGTATCAGGCACTTCTGAGCGAAGCACGCTGTACCTATGATGTAGCCTCCCTCCCCCCCCCAAAAATTGAATATATATCCGATCAAGCCTGTAAATCTAATGACCAATTTACAGGAAATACAAGGGACAGATAAATATGTTAATGACACCATGGGGATCCAAGCAGCAAAATCAAACTGTGAGAACTTCCACAGAGAAAAAATTTTCTCAAAAAAAAAAAAAAATTACAAAGAAAAATCAGTTATCTGAGTACCTAGAGATTAAAAGAGACTGAAGAGCTATAACCACCAATTGTAATATATGGACTTTATTTTTTCCTGTTTTTGTTTTTTTAAAAATCAGAAATGTTTCTATTTTACTTTTATGCTTAACTGGCCCATTTATTTAGCTGGAAATAGAATCCTTGATTGAAAATCATTTGCTTCCAGAACTTTGAAAGCATTGCTTCACTGTTTTCTAGCACTTAGTTTTGTTGATGAAAAAATCTGATGTCAGACGAATTTTATTTGTTGATTACCTGTTTTTTTCTCTCTGGAACCTTTTAGGATCTCTTCCTTATCCTTTGTGTTGAAACCAGACAATTTACATATGTTATATGGACCTTATTCGGATTCCTATTCAAACTATAAAAAGACAACTACTGAGTGCAGCGTGAACATGGGGAAGCAAAAGAAAACACGGAAGTATGTGACCATGAAGTGAATGCTTAGTCTTAGAGATCAGAGACTGTGAGTGTCTGGAATCAACTGGGTTCATAGGCTGCCCAGAGATGTAGAAGTCACGAGGGGATAAGTAGTAAAAGTTTTTGTTGTTATTTTGTGTTTACTTTTGATATTATTGTGTCTTGGATTTATATAGCATAGGGTAATAAAGCATAACAGTCACTTAGCTGCTGAGCAGGTACACTGGTGAATGGGATGGGAATTCAGCATCTCTTAAGTGTTCAATTTGTACCACCGTTTTTATATACTGTATCTGACATATCACATGTAAGCCTCCTAACAATTCTGTGAGTAAAGAAAAGGATAGATTAAAACCGAAAAAGAAAGAAAAGAAAGATCCCAGTGCACTCAAGGAAAGAGAAGTCCCCCAACACCCTTCCTGCTTATTCTTCCAATATAACACACAGCTGGGCCCACCTTACCACATCCTGGTCAATACCAACTCTATCAACTTTTCCATTAAAGCCAAACTGGACTTAGTGCAGTCAATGATGGGCTGTCTATATGTCAAGTGTATCCCTTGTATATCTGATTGCATAATGGCGGAAACTGAGAAATTTGGGCAGAAGTATCGAGTGGCTCTAAGGATTGCCAAGGATCCAAGATTTGAACAATTACCATGCACACACAAAGGAACCTACGCAGATGACTGCTTAGTACAAAGAGTAACTCAGCACAAGTGTTACATCGTGGCCACCGTTGACCAGGACCTTAAAGAAAGAATCCAGAAGACCCCTGGAGTTCCCACCATGTACATTTCTAACCATAGGTACAACATTGAGAGGATGCCAGATGATTATGGAGCCCCTCAGTACTAATTCTTAAAAGACAAAGTTCCTCTGCTTTCCTTCGACCAACTTTCTCTTTTGCCCATGCATTAAACATGCTGTAGCATGAATTATTATTCTACTCACCCATTTGCTCTGTAATGAGCTGAGTATGGTTAAATATACTCACTTTCTAATGTTGTTTTGAAAATTATATTGTGTCATTTTAAAATCTGTTGCATCTTTTTATAAATCAGATAATTGCTCACATAAAAAAAGACAACTGTTGAGTAATGTTTATTTGATGATATTAAAGAATCATTCTTATTTATTTTTAGGAATAATTTTAAAAGGGCCCTTAACTTCAAAGATATAGTCCAAAATATTCTCAAATAAAAAAATATTGTGTCTAAAATTTGCTTTAAAATAATCCTGAGTCTGTGGCTGGGGTATAAACGAAACAATCAGTTATGAATTGATAATTGTTGAAACTGAATGATGGGTATATGAGGGTTTGTTATACTATTCACTCAACTTTCATGTATGTTTGAAAATTTTAGTGATAAAATACAAAACTTCAGTATGAAATTTACCTCAACAAGTAAATAAAATTTGGTTTCACATTTCATTATCAAACCTTCCACTGTAACCATTTTAGCGTCTCCTGCCTAAATCTCATTATAATACACACCACAGCCTTTAAGAAAACAATAGTTGATTTTTCTTCCTCAGCCCACACTTAGGGAAAGGTTGAAAAAAATCCTTCTGTGTCCTCTTCCTACATTCCATCAGGATAACTTCCGTTAGCAAGTTTAAGAAGGGTCATGATGAAGCGAAGAGGATTTGCCCTACTAATGAACTAGATCCAAGGGAAAAAAGAAGTAAATGAAATGGTCTGCTGTATAAAGCCCAGTATAAAAAAGATGGGTAAAACTGGGCTTGATGTAGGTTGGTCTAACTAGCTAAGGAGAAGACCTATTTATCATAGCAGCAGGTTTCATAAACGGAAACAGTGCTCAGAACCAGATGGGTAGCATTGTCTTCCATTTTTATTCAATAAGAGAACAATCACAGCTAATGTAAGGTGAGAAGGGCATCAAGACCTAGCCTCAAACAAAATGGAGCTATCAAGAGATAGGATCCTCTCAATTAGTCTAGGAGTTCCGGAAGGAGCTTGATGTACCGATTAGGGAATCAAAACAGACATCACATGATACAGACTTGACAGATACAATAGTATTGGGAGAAGGCTGCAACTTAGGCACCTTGAGGTGTCATAGTTGTTCCTAGCCAACACCAGACACCTGGGTAATGAACATGAGCATAAACACCCAACTGACTTCTCGCATTTGGTTTAAAAAAAATACATGGGTCTAAGCTTGGGGGCTGAAAGCGTTCAGTGCCTACAGCTAAATAGGGATAAGAGAAGCAGAAGCTGACCCACTCTGCTTATTTCCACGCTGTTAGCCCTGCCTGAAATGCATGTTTCTGTTGAGGTGCCACTTCTCATCTTCTAAAAACCAGATCAAATGTCATAGCTTCTAGGAAACATTTCCTGATCGAGATGGAAGAGATTGCTCCTCCTTTAATCCCCCCAAGTATTCTGCCTATAATTCTTTTATGGCATTTATCTTACTTTAACCTTTTTCCTTTCTCTTGTATAGTTAGCTTGCCCTTAGAAGATTATAAACTCTTCAAGGGCAGGGATCATGTTCTCATCTTTTTATCTCTCTCACCACAGAGTAGATGCTATAAAAGTTATGTGTTTGACTGAAAGTTTGTCTTCCAACTTGGAAAGTTGATTCACAACTTCAGGGTTAAAGTGACGCAGGCTAGCAGTTTCTGTTTCACACGTACCCACTTTCCAACAATAATACCTATGAAGACAGGAAAAAAGACCGCCCCCCCCCCCAAAAAAAAAAAGAAAGAAAAGAAAAGAAAGATTGACAAGCAAGTAATCGCCAGAACCTGAAACAGTTCTTGTCTAATTTTAGGACATCCAGAATGAAATTGGCAGTCGCAAGTGGAAGTTGGCATATGCTTTGCAAGTAGAAATGAAAAACACCTGTTGTCCTGATCGCACTTGAGGAGAGGCATCATCCCTCCCACCCTGCCTGGCCACAGGGTAGGATACAAGGCAGGTATTTTTTTTTTTTTAGGTGACCAAGGTACTATCAAACTCTCCTATCAGGTCTTAGCTTTCTAATTCATTCAGGGCCTGTAACTCAAGAAAACATTGTGGCAGAAAACGCGAAGTGAACTAGGAACTGGCAGTGATATACTGCATTCTGCAAGGAACAGACCCAAGTTCATTAGCTTTGTTTGAATTAGGAAAAGATGCTCCCTCTTAGTGGATCCAGCCTCACACACGCACATCTTGGAGAATGAAATACATGCTGGATTATATCCCCCACTAAACCAGATGGCCCTGTGTGCAATCATACTTGGCAGCTCTGAAGAGTCCCAAGAAGTAAAAGGCTGCACTTTGAGGAAGAGATAGAAGCATACCTGGCACTGGTGGATGCTGGGGCTTAGAGTTTTTCATTTTCTCCTTTAGTTCAGTGTCAGAGAAATGAGTATGGAAAGAAAACTAAAACACAAATGTGGATCCCACATCCTTCTAACAAAGTCTGCTTAGATAAATGGTTCTCAACCCAGGGGCAATTTTTTTCCCCAAAATATATTAGTCAATGTTTGGAAACATCTTTGGTGGTTATACTAGGGGAGGACATCATCTTTGGTGGTCACACTGGCATCTAGTGGGTAGAGGCCAGGGATGCTGCTAAACATCCTATAATATACAGGACAGCACCCCCCCCACACACAAAAGAATTATCTGGCCCAAAGTGTCAATAGTGTTGAAGCTGAGGAACCCTGAATTAGATAAATGCTTGCTAGCATTGTAAATTGGGTGAGGAAATAGAAACATCAATCAAACTTGAGAATAAGATTTTATCTCTAGATCAACTGGAAAAGATGAGGACAAAAGGGATGCCTCTCATACCTCACAACATTGGGACAGACTAGAGCTCTCCTTGTTCCAGGAGAAGGAGAATAAATGATGAGCATGGGGTCTATGAAAGGATATTGCAGAACAGAGGAAAGGTGATGTTTTTGAAGACTTGGAGGAGAAGCAGATTTTGACAATTATTTGTCCCAGGAAACAGAGAAAAAAAATCAAGCTTCTTAGCATTCTAAATAGAATTCAACACGATGTGGTCTCTATGAAATAAGAACAGAGAAAAATGAATAGAAGATAAGACATGCTATGCAAAATCATCTAGAAAAGCTGAAAAGGAGTTGTGTGGGAAGATGATTCTGAAGAAACTAAAGTAGCAAACAATGAATAAAACATACTCTATAAGCAGCAAACAACAGAACCGACACTAAGGAAACACCATGAAATAGAGGAGAAGTTGAGGAAGAATAGCAGCGAGGAGGAGAAAGTCAAAAACAATGGGAAAGATAAAGAGAGAGATTCAACCACAGATAACTGGCATTCCAAAGCAAAAGACTAGAATAATGGAACAGATATAGCAGCAAAAAGTATAATAATTGAAAACTTTTCTGAGCTGAATACATACCAGAGTCCAAAATTCTCAGGGTTTCCTGAATACCAGCAAAAAAAGTTTGTTTTTTAATAAAAAGATCTACTGCTACGCATATTCTCACAAATATTTGATTTGAATTTATTAACAATAATTAAAAACATCCTACAAACTTTGAGGCATGCATGGGTAGGGGCATGATTCACTACATAAAATAAAAATCAGCCATTTCAGATTTCATAAGTCTTCCTTGACATACTCAGAAGTACATGTTAATAATTGTGCAATATGTACAGAGTTCTGAGGAAGAAATTCTGTACCAAGAGCTGTATCCTTAGACAAGGCATTATTTATTCATATCAGATATGAAAGAGCCTGAAAAATGCACCAACCAAAAGCCTTTCTTAAAACAAGCAAACAAACAAAATGCTTGACCGCATGGTATTCCAGCCCACCTAGCAATGAAGTTCGATGGATAAGTCAAGCAAGGGCTATTCCTACCTTAAGAGAACTGTCATCGCTCACTGAATTGAACAAAACATCGAGCCTCCCAAAGAATAGAGACAGGATTGTGAAACTTGAATGCAAATAGTAAAAAGGTGTATTGTAAGAAATCTATGATGAGAAAAACAGAATAGTATACCAAAACACGAGATTTTAAACTTTAATGCAGGGAGATGGACAATTAATAAATACATAAATAAAAGAAGTCATTATAAATGCTATTAATACTATGAAAGAGAGAAATAGGATGCTGTCATGGAGAATAACCGGGTGACCTAGTTTCATGGGATAACTTTCCTAGGATGTTTCATTGAAGCTGAAACCCTCCAAGGATGAATAGCTCGTGAGAGGGGCAAAGCGCGCTGTTGAGTGAAGCTCGCGGCAACCACACAAGCCTTGTGGTGGGAAGGAACATGGTACATTGGGAGAAGCAAGCTACAGCCCCACTAGCTTCTTTTAGAGTGAGCCTGGGAAAGCATGGTTGAGACTTGATGCTAACGAGACAGGCAGGAGCAGCCACATCATCCGGGCTCTTCTCTTATACTCCATAGCAATGGTTTGTGGGTTTATTCCAAGAGCAGTAAGTTCTAAACTGAGAAGGGATAGAATCTAATTTACTTTTCAAAAGAAAAGTATAACTGCTCTGTGGAAATATATTGAAGTTCTTTTACATGACACAGAGGAAAATATTTTGCCATGCACATAAACTATTTCAAAGCACAGAAAAACATGAACAGCTTCCCATATGATTTTTTGAAGAGACTGTAACCCATAAAATCTGACAACGAAAGAAAGCTGGAGATAAATCTCACTGATAATATAGATATGAGTCCTAATTAAAATAACGATAAAACAAATTTGTTGGTATATTAAAAGCAAAACATACCATGACAATACCAGGGAAATATAGATCCCAAGGATTTTTCAACATTAGGAAATCTATTAATATAATCCATTAAATTAAAAAGCTCAATGAGAAAAACGAGATCGATATCATCAAAGATGGAAAAATAAAATTTGATAAAATTGAAGGCCTATTACTGACTTTGAAATTTCCAAATAAACTAGGTATAGAGGCATCCTTTCTTAAGATGATGTAATTTGTCCATTGTAAACACCCCCTCAGTGTTTTCAATATTTTTCTTCAAGTTGCCAAAAAATGTAACATCGATAATAGCAAGAACAACCATAGAAACCTAGAGGATTTACCATATGTAAGATAATGGTGTTATTTTATATGACTTACTCCCTTTAATTTTCACAAGAATCTTCACAATAAAATAATTTCTATTTTATCTCTATTTTACAGATGAAGAAATTGAGATTATGAGTAGATACGATACATAGAAAAAAGACGCAAAATTATCATTATTTGTGAATGATAGGATTATATGCCTAAAAATCTAAGAAAATACATTTCAAATGGAACAGAGAGCTCAGTTAAGTTGGCCAGATATTTTTTAAAAGGACAAAATTGTATAGCAGAAAAGAAAAGCAGACGAATACATTGATACGTATATTTTCTGTACTCAGAATGGTAAATTTGTTAATTCTTGCCAAAATAATTAATATATGTAAATCAATTCCAATCAACTAAATTCAATTATTATTATTTTTTATTGACGTATAGCTGATTTACAATACTGTGTTAGTTTCAGGCGTACAGCATTGTGATTGAGTGTTTTTGCAGACTGTACTCCATTATAGGTTATTACAAGATAACGAGTATAGTTCCCTGTGCTGTACAGTATATCCTTGTTGTTTATCTATTTTATACACAGTAGTTTGCATCTATTAATCCCATGCCCCTAATATTTCCCTCCTCCCTTGCCTCTCCCCTTTGGTAACCAGAAGTCTGTTTTCTACATCTGTGAGTCTGTTTCTGTTTTGTGTATACATATAGTAAATTCAATTATTTTGAATTGATAAATGGATACCAAGATGAATAAAAGGGTGAGAATATCTGTGGAAAATTGGGAAAAGAGTAGTAAGGAAAGATTTGTCCTAGCACATAAACACACATCATAAATCTAAGAAATGAAAATTGTAACATTATTGCAGAAGTAGAACATCTAATCAATAGAACAGACCAGAAAGCCTGAAAAAACTTTAATATAAAACAATGTAGAATAAAGTAAATATGTTATTTCAAATAAGAGTAAAATGATGACTTCAATTAATTTTCCTGATACAACTGATTTGGAAAATAATATTATGTTTGAACTTAACCTGATCTCATAGCACTAAACTATATAATGGGTAGACTAAAAAATAAACTGTAAAACAACAAATACCTAATAACAGAAAAACATAGGTGATTATTTCTCACAGCTTGATTTTTATAATTGAAAACTATTATTGTTTTGGAAATAAAAGTACTAAAAAGTGATTCAGTGAAATATAAATATCAATATCCAAAAGAAACAGGGCAAGACACACAAAGACACAGTCATTAAAAGGAAAATATAAATAGCAAACAAATATTAAAAAAATTCAACCAAAATAAATGTATGATCTCGGGCAAGAACATACTTAAACTCTTAAAGGCTCAAAATTCTCATTTGTAAAATGATAGAATAAGAAAGGGGAATACTTTGTCTTCACTGTCTGTGAGTGTACAGACAACTGGTCATAAAATATCTACTGATAAAAATGAGTACGTACGGTCTTTGAATGGAGGCTGCCTCCTTCTTAAGGGTATACTTCTATTTACCATGCCAAGGAAAGGCAGGCTGTACTAGACACCCAGGTGGATTTGTTGATAGGAAAAGTGGGTCACAATGCCCTTTCAGCACAGCCAAAGTGCAGTTCAGTCATCAACATTTTGTAAAGAATCATTTTTCTACTTGATTTATATAGGTGAGCCCAGCCAAGTCCATATTTCTGTGCTGCTGGGGAAGTTGAAATTTGTTAGATGCTTTTGTCACTTGCAATTACATAAGACACAATTCGACTATTCTTTTCTCTTGGAAATATAGAGTGTCTCAGAAAAGATTTCAGATTATGTTGACCCTTCATGTCCTACGTAAAATAATAAGTACTTTGATGAAAAGAATTGCTCTCACAAGAGAAAAACAAATCTACGAATGTAGTTTTTAAATCTGAGGAAAAATTTTTATAAAAAAAGATACCAAAAAATGGAGGAAAGAAAAGAAATGTCACAAACAATAAACCTCTTGCTACAACCTTGCAGCAAATTTTTAAACAAGTTTTAAAAGTGGGGGATGCATTCAATAGGAAATAATAAAAAAATAGATAAATAAATAAAAATGTGCGGTAGTAAAAAATTAAGCACTTCACTTATCTGGTGTTCGGATATGTGTTACCCAGAATTTCTGAACAAATATCTTTACTGAATGAGGGGATGCATAAACTCAAAGATCGGTTATCTAGTATTCCATCTCAGATTATAAGAAGCAAATTAAAGGGGGGCAGATTGAAAAACAAAAGCTGTAGAAGACAGTCTGTAATAAAAGAAATAGCAGATAGAAAAAATAAACACACACACACACACACACACACACACACACAGCCTAGAGCCATTTGCTGCACAAACAGCTCTATAAGCTTGATGGATCCTGGGGATGTCACAGACATTACAAGTCCGAACAGTAAGTATAAACATAATAATAACAGCTCCTATTGTTGGAACATTTATTATGTGGATAGGTATTATACCACTGGCTTTATATGCACCATTTCACTTCATCCTCATAACAATATTATGAGATTGGTACTGTTATTACCCTAATGTTATAGATGAGGAAACAGAGAGATTAAGCAAGTGTCAAAGGTTACGCTGATCATGAAGAGTTTGGACCAAAGTCCAGCCTCTCTGACTCTAAAGCCCTGTAGGCTCATTCATTCTGCTGTGTCTTCCCCAGTTAGGTTCACACACCCTACTGAGTTGGAGAGTCCGAATCCCTATTTCTTGTCCAGCACTGCTTGTCAATCACTCATTTCACAAGCATATCAAACACTTAATGGGACTAGCACTGTTCTAGGGATTGTCCTAAAGGAGGACTGTCCTATAGGATTGTTCTATTCTAATGAGGCAGCGTGTGTGCAAAAACAAAAAATTATCACCAACATAATAAAGCAGCTCTAGCATTTTTCTATTGGTTGGTGGAGGGGGATGAATTATCATTACATAATTGCAATTCTTTACAACAGAATCTAATTTCAGTGCATATTTTTCATCTCACTTTTGTTTGTAGTTATCCAAAAATGCTGCCTCCTGAAAGCCCAGTGACCTTTCCACCAGCCCTTCAAAAATGATGGAAAAGGGGGAGGGAATTCTAAACATAGAGAAAATGCACAAATGCATGAAAGCAGCAAAGAATAATAATGAAGGCAGCAACCGAAGAGTCTCCTGGATAGCTAACAGCGGTTTTCAAACTTGAGCCATCTCGAGCATCGGCAAAAACCAGATTCCTGGTCCCCATTCCAATGATTCTGATTCAGGAAATCTGGGGTGGGGCCAAGAACCTGCATTCTAAGCAAGACTTCACCTTCTCACCCAGATGACTCTCATGCAAGACATGGAGAAGAAACCCTGGGCTAGAGTTTTCTGAATGCAAGAAGTAATGAAAGGCCAGCCTCAGGAAACCTAACAAACAGCCTTGTACAACTTTGGCATCACACCTGAGGATGCCAGCTCTTGCCCCTCTGTGGGGTTACGTACTACCATACAGAACTTTGAGTCATTTTACCTGTGGGCTGCAGGTATACATACAAGCCCAGCCACCTGTGGTCTTTTTCTTCTTAGCTTAGACTCCAGTGCAGTCCTCAGAATGAAGTTGCTTAGTGGATTCTGTGTGCCAGGGAAATGAACACACCAACAGGTCTTCATGAATATTAGTTACTGGCCAAATCTATCCTTAAACAACCCATCCCTTACACCCTGTCTCCCCCACCCCCACCAATCTGCCCCTTTTTCATTTGGCAGATGACAGGTCTCCAAGACTGCTCATGAGCTACAATTAGTCCATAAACCAGAGGAACTGTATGTTTTCCAAGAATGATTTGCAGACCTTTAGCCCCAAAGGTATGAAATGGGGCCAGTTTCTGGCTATTCTCCTTGAAGTATGAAGCTATGAACCTATATTTAAAGCTCATAAGTTTTGAACACTCTCTCTCAGATATTTCAAATAGGAAGAAGGGGAAAATGAGGCTGCAGGAATGAAAAACAACCACTATAGCACAACAAAATTTAGAGCTAATGTAATATTTGATCAGTATTCATTAAGCAACTAATGTATTCCTGGAACTGTACGAAATGCTACAGGAAAGGGAATGACATTACTCTTGTTCCCAGGTAGCTTAGAGTCCAGGTGTGAAAGAGAAACCTAAAGCACGTGAAGATGTGTCTTTAGGTCTTGCACCCAATTCTGTGTGTTGGGGTGGGGGGGTTCCCCCAAACCACGAGCAAACAATGTTCCAGACACCAGCTGGGTGTCCTACAATTCAACTCAATTCTGACACTATGTAGCAGGAGACAGCATCAGATTCTATAGGCTAAGGGTTTAGTCTCCCAAGATTGTCACCCATCCCCAACCCACACACACTTCAGACACCAGTGTCAAGTACAGGTTGTCACATGTGCTTCTGACCAACTGGCTATAGATTGGAGGTTCCAGTGACCCCTCCTTGAATTCTTGGCTCACAGAACTCAGGGAATCACTTACTTATGTTTAGCAGTTTATTAAAAGATATGATAAATGATAACTCAGATGAAAGAGAAGCATAGGGCAAGATATGTGGGAAGGGACATGGAGCTTCCATGCCCTCTCCAGATACACAACTCCCCCCAAATCTCCACATGTTCACTAACCCAGAAGCTCTCCTGGCCTCATCCTTTGGGTTTTTTTATGGAGGCTTAATTACATAGGCATGATTGATTAAATCACTGGCCATTGGTGATCTATTGACCTCCAGTCCCTCCTGTTGCCCCAGAGGTCTGGGGTGGAACTGAAAATTACAATCCTCTGATCACAAGGTTGGTTCTTCTGGCAATCAGCCCCCATCCTTGGGTGCTTTCCAAAAGTTACCTCATTAACATAACAAAAGACACCTTGATCTCTTTCATCACTTAGGAAATTCCAAGGGTCTTAGAATTTCTGTGCTAGAATAGGGGTAAAGACCAAAAACATATTTCTTGTTATAAATCACAATATCACAATGTATCAAGTTGGACCACGCAGGTCAGTGTTATCAGTGTCAGGACATTTCCTTCCTGCTGATTAACTTTGTATAAATGTGTGCATCAGAATCAGAGTGTATGTGACTGGGTGGGTAGGGGGTTGAGGGGAACTTGGCAGGGCCCTTCTCTCTGCGGAGATCCTAACTAGGTGGTAAGGGAAGATATCAAGAAATCACAGATGAAGCCCCTCTCCTCAAAGCTGTTACATACAATAGGGATTCGAAGACAGGACAAAATACTTAGAAGACGACTCAAATCACAACAAAAAGTGGAAACATTCATAATCAGCAGGAGCCGGATACAGCTATATACAATAAAACCTCAAGTAATCAAATTTTTTAATATTCAGGTTTTTTCCTATATTCTAAATTTAAGCAAAAGGCTGAAGTCAGACAGAGAAAGACAAATATCATGTGATATCGCTTATATGTGGAATCTTAAAAAATGGTACAAATGAACCCATTTACAAAACAGAAACAGAGTCACAGATGTAGAAAACAAACTTATGGTTACCAGGGGGGAAGTAGGGGAGGGGGGAGGGATAAATTGGGAAATCGAGACTGACATATATACACACTACTATATATAAAATAGATAACTATTAAGGTCCTACTATCTAGCACAGGGCATTCTTCTCAGTACTCTGTAACGACCTATATGGGAAAAGAATCTTAAAAAGAGTGGATACGTGTATATGTATAACTGATTCACTTTGCTGTACAGCAGAAACTAATGCAACATTGTAAATCAACCATACTCCAATAAAAATTTTAAAAAATAAATTTAAGCAAAAGGCAATGACCAAAGAAGCTAACACAGGAAATTTCAATAATAATATCTATTAGGTATGTCCGAGAGTCAAAAGAGATTTACTTCTTTTATTTAACTAAGAGTCCTGCATAAGTTATTGAGAACAATACATTTGCAGATCACTATACTACTGGCAAAGTACTATTCATATATATTATCTCATTTAATCCTTACATCAGTCAGCAAAAGTGATGTTTTTATGACTCACATATTACAGATGAGGAAATTGAGGCTCTGGCAACCAATCCCAAATCAGTAAAAAAAAAAAAAAACAAAAAAAACCCAGCCATCAAAAAAATGTCCATTTTACCCAGTGTATTATTTTTACTAAGATGAAAAAGTCATCCTACACACTCTAAAAGAATTTTAAATAAGAATTGAAACAAATCAAAACATTTTACAATCTTAAACAAAATTTTCTAGTTAATTTGAACTTTTAAATTCAGAACACTTGTACATGTTATACAATGACCACGTGTTATGGATAATCAGGATCTCAATGCACATCATCTCTGGGGAGTATTTTGTCTTATGGAGTGATCAGAGGGGCGGCGCGAGTCAGAGATACTGGCAGGAAGAGTTTGGAGTAGGTCTGGCAGTGGAGTTGAGATGCTCAGGAGCAATTTCAAAGATATGAGGGGGAAGTAAAATCCAGGGGTGGGTGATGACAATTAGAAAGTCAAATATGGGACTAAGAAAACCAAAGTTAAGAATGGACAGGTTTGTCTGGTTAAGAATAAATATGAGTTAGGGGTTAAGAGAGGATAAAGTCAACGTAATTAAGCCTGTTTAAAAATTTCTAGCTAGGTGTTATTGACAAGGCCACAATTACTCTTTATTTCAGAGTAAAAAGCCCACAGATTTTCCATTTCGAGCTGTTCTATTTTGTGCAACCTGTTCACTTTATAGTGGACAGAATATGGGACATGCAACCTGACACACTTACATAGAAAACATAGGTCTTATTTCTGCTCAATATTATGTAACAATCTAAATGGGAAATGAATCTGAAAAAGAATAGATACATGTCTATGTATAACTGAATCACTTTGCTGTACACCTGAAACTAACACATTGTAAATCAACTATACTCCAATATAAGATAAAAAGTTAAAAAGAAAAAAGAAAATATAGGTCTTATTTCACCAAAGAAAACATACAGATGGCCAACAGGTACATGAAAAGATACTCAATATTTCTAATTATTAGAGAAATGCAAATCAAAACTACAATGAGGTGTTACCTCACACCAGTCAGAATGACCATCATTAAAATGTCTACAAATAATAAATGCTAGAGAGAGTGCAGAGTAAAGGGAAACCTCTTGCACTGTTGGTGGGAATGTAAACTGATATAGCCACTATGAAGAACAGTATGGAGGTTCCTTAAAAACCTAAAAATAAAAATAGAGCTACCATATGATCCTGTAATCCCACTTCTGAGCATATATCCAGAGGAAACTCTAATTCAAAGATATATGCACCCTGATGTTCATTGCAGCACTATTTACAATAACCAAGACATAGAAGCAACCAAAATGTCCCCTGACAGATGAATGGATAAAGCAGATATGGTACATATATACAATGGAATATTACTCAGCCATAAAAGAGAATGAAATAATGCCATTTGCACCAACATGGATGGACCTAGAGATTATCATACTGAGTGAAGTAAGCCAGACAGAGAAAGACAAATATCATATATCACTTATACGTGGAATTAAAAAATATGATACAAATCAACTAATTTACAAAACAGAAACAGACTCACAGACTTTGAAAACAAACTTATGGTTACCAAAAGGGATAGTGGGGAAGGGGAGGGATGGGAAGAGCTAAATTAGGAGTTTGGGATTAGCAGATACATACTACTATGTATAAAATAGATAAACAGCAGGGACCTACTGTATGGCATAGGGAACTATTGATATATTCAATATCATGTAATAATCTATAATGGAAAAGAATCTGAAAAATTAGGTACATAACTATATACAAATATAACTGGATCACTTTGCTGTACACCTCAAACTAGCTTAACATTGTAAATTAACTATACTTCAATTTAAGAAATGGTTAATAAAAAATATATAGGTCTTGACACTCATTATTCAAGTGGTTTTGGCCAAGTCACTAATACTTTTGTGGTTTCTGCAGAGAAGAATGGTTAGAGTCTAGGCTTTAGAGTAAGACCACGTTTGAAGCTTAACTCTTCCACTTACAGGCTCTCTGTGCTTCTCCATAAACTTCACAGGGTTGCTATTAGAAATAAATAACATACTTTATGCATCCAAAACAATACTGAACACCTCTAAGAGCCTAATAAACAGCAGTGATTGTTATTTCTCTTTGAAAGCCAATGGGAGTTGGCAATTATCAGGTAAATACAGATTGTGGGCTTGGCTGGTAAATTCAACCAACATACATGCATTTATTTTGCCACAGATCCCTGCCACAAAAGACAAGATTCACACCATGATGCAATAAAAACCTTACTTGAACCTCAGTAAATAGCATATTTCTGCAAGTCCTTCTACTGAAATGTCATCCTGGAAAAGTTTGGATTTGCTAATAAGGAACACATCTCAGTCTAAAATATGGATCTGACACTCTTCCTTCAGAAGTATGGTACCAATCAAAACACAGAATAAATGAGGTTGGCCTCTGCTGAACTCAATACGTGGAGAGAGTCTAACAGCCAACCAACTGCTGGTTGGTTAGCCTAGCAAGCTAGCACTGTGAAATTTGGGGGCCACAGAGATCTCAGTTGAAGTCTTGGCTACTGGCTTGCATAATGTGTCTAAGTCTCAGATTCCTCATCTGTAAAATATGAATAATAATAGCTGCCACTCTGGAGTTTGGGTGAAGATTAGCGGTATCTAATGCACTAGTTAGGGCCAATAGTAGATGCTCCGTGAAGAAAGTCTTTACTATTATAAATTTTATTTATCTTTTGGTCTCCAAGTTAACTGAGGTGGTAGGTAGTTTTATTCTTTTTTATTCTTAATCACACTTTCTGATGGCCCTTTAATGAGAACTGTTCCAACAAATTGAAGATAGTAGCCAACATTCAACCACCTCAGTTTAGAACAGTGCAATGTGTAATCCCCTAATGTTTTTAATAAAATAAGTATGCATAATAGAATCACTGACAATTCTTAAATTTGTTCTAGCCAATGCTTTCGACTTCTTGAATGAGTCTCTTGATTTTTGCAACAAGGAAACACAAAAATTGCTGTCAGTTTCTATCATGTTTATTTCTTTTCCCCACAATCTGAGGGTAGTGATACTAAATAAAAACACTGGGAGGCAATAGGAAAAAAGAAAGGAAATTAATATTTATTGAGCTCCAACTAAGTGCCAGACACTGTTAGGCATTTACATATATCACCTCATTTTAGCAGTACACTATCCCTAAAAGCAGAGGAATTCGGAATTCTTATCCCCATGTTACAGATGGAAAACTGAGCTTATACTTTGCCCAAGTCACACAGCTAGTAAGTAGCAAAGACAAATTGAAACGAACACTGGTCTTTTCATACAAGATCCTTAATCGGATTGCCAGTCGCTCAGATCTGAGATAATCAGCCTCAGGTTACTGGGGCAACGGCAGTGGCAATTTCATTTGTAGAGCAAGGTACATCTTGTGTCCAGCCAGAGTGTTAGGAGGCCAAACTCCAAAAGATCGGGGCCCATTCCTTTTTCTAATTCCTGTTACCTTTCATAAGTCAGTCGGAGCAGTGCTGCCGTTGTTCCTTTCGGCCTATTTGTCCCAGGGATTTGCTAATTCAATTATTTTATTCTTCCAATATTGATCCTCATATCGTGCTCTAAGCCTTTGCTGGTCCTGTTCCCTGAAGCGCAATGATTTCCCATCAAGTTTTAATACTGCAGTGTACTCAACTAGATCAACATCACCTTCTCCTTGGTATTCATCTGCCCAGATTTCCTTATTAGACTTTCAAATTAGATTTCTCTGCTGCCTGAAGCAGGGCCCTATACTTTGTTGCGATGCTGGAATGGCTTCAGCACCTTCTCAAGGCAGCTGATAGGGAGCCACAGCTCAATTTTCAAAGAAAGGGACTATATGACCCAAGTTGGATGCAGTTCAGTGGTTTCAAATGCAGACCTAGCCCACAAAAAAAGTCGTATCATAATGATTATTAATTCAAGAATCCTTGATTTCTTGGTAGAGTATTATGAAATATTTTATTTAAAAAATTTCTTAGGAGAGCATACTGTAGATGAAGGGTGATAAGATTGACAAGAGTGGGAGAGTGAATGAGAATGATCTGAAATCAGGTCAGAAGCATTTGATTATAGTATTTCAAGAAATGACACTTGAGAAATTAAATGTCACTTCTGTTGATGGCCTATCTTGTCTTTTCTGATAACCTACATAATAACAACTGTAAGATCCATCTTTGAGATCCAGATAGATCATGTATAATTGAAAAAACATGCCAGTGGAATCGGCCAACATATTTGACAGGAGGTATTGTGGTTTAGATGATTGAGCACTGGATTAGGACAAGAAAGATTCAGCCTCATCATGAGAGCAGTTTTAGTCAAGCAGTGAGGACAGAAGTCTGCTGTTTTAAGCAAGGATGAGTCAGTGGGAATAGGCAGCCATCTTTCTTTCTTTCTTTCTTTCTTTTTTTAATGGCACACGGGCTTAGCTGCTCCGTGGCATGTGGAATCTTCCCAGAGCAGGGCTCGAACCCATGTCTCCTGCCTTGGCAGACGGATTCCCTACCACTGCGCCACCTAGGAAGTCCTGGCAGCCATCTTTCAACAAGGGTTATGATTAAAGGGAACTTGCGGAGGTATCAGGGATGAGGGAGAATTGTTCTAAGATAGGAGAAAACTGAGCTTCATTATTTTGATCAACATCATTATTTTTAGCATAATCCCTAACAATTTAATTCTTACCATATGCCAGGCATTCTACTAAACACTCTGTATAGATTATCTCACCTAATGCTTTGAAACCATCCTGTTTGTTCATGGATAGGAAAATAAAGCTCAGAAAGGCTAGGTGACTTATTCAAACTTACACAGCACTTAAGTAGTAGAAGTAGGGTTCACGTCTAGAGTCTCTGCTTGTAAACACCATATTATATTAGCTTTTAAGTATAAGCAGAAGCGAAAAAAAAACCGGAAAGATGGGCTTAAAAATACCTGAAGAAGGTTATAATTGATGGAGTATGGTCCCAGAAGAAGACCGAAGACAAAGACAGGAGATATTTGCCTTGGAAATAAAAGGGAAACTTCTTTCTCACATCCAGAACAAGGAGGGAAGCTAAGTCAGAGAGAGAGAGAGATCTTGAAATGGAGAACTATATATATATATATATATATATATATTTTTTTTTTTTTTTTAAAGATGCTTTTTTTCGATGTGGACCATGTTTTTTTTCAAGCTCTTTATTGGAAAATAATTGCTTTACACTCTTGTGCCAGGTTTTGAGGTACACCAAAGTGAATCAGCTGTATTTATACACATATCCCCATATCCCCTCCCTCCTGTGACTCCCTCTCACTCTCCCTGCTCTGGCCCTTTAAGGCATCACCCATCATCCAGTTGATCTCCCTTTGTTATACAGCAACTTCCCACTACCTATCGATTTTACAGTTGCTAGTGTATCTATGTCTATGCTACTCTCTCACTTCGTCCCAGCTTCCCCTTCAACCTCTTCCTCCCCAACCCCGTGTCCTCCAGTCCATTCTCTGCATCTGCATCTGCATCCTTATTCTTGCCCCGTCACTGCGTTCATCAGTACTTTTTTTTTTTCGATTCCGTAAATATGAGTTAGCATACAGTATTTGTTTTTCTCTTTCTGGCTTACTTCACTCTGTATGACAGACTCTAGGTCTATCCACCTCATTACAAATAGCTCCATTTCATTCTTTTTTATGGCTGAGTAATATTCCATTGTATAAATGTGCCACATCTTCTTTATCCATTCATCTGTTGATGGGCATTTAGATTGCTTCCATGTCCTGGCTATTGTAAATAGTGCTGCAATGAACATTATGGTACATGTTTCTTTGTGGATTATGGTTTTCTCTGGGTATATGCCCAGTAGTGGGATTACTGGATCATATGGTAGTTCTATTTGTAGTTTTTTAAGGAACCTCCAAACTGTTCTCCATAGTGGCTGTACCAGCTTACATTCCCACCAACAGCGCAGGAGAGTTCCCTTTTCTCCACACCCTCTCCAACATTTATTGTTTCTAGATCTTTTGATGATGGCCATTCGGACTGCTGTGAGGTGATACCTCATTGTGGCCTTGACTTGCATTTCTCTAATGATTAGTGATGTTGAGCATCTTTTCATGTGTTTGTTGGCCATCTGTATGTCTTCTTTGGAGAGATGTCTATTTAGGTCTTCTGCCCATTTGTGAATTGGGTTATTTGCTTTTTTGGTATTAAGCTTCATGAGCTGCTTGTATATTTTGGAGATTAATCCTTTGTCCATTGCTTCATTGGCAAGTATTGTCTCCCATTCTGAGGGTTGTCTTCTTGTATTGTTTATGATTCCTTTCGCTGTGCAAAAGCTTTTAAGTTTCATTAGGTCCCATTTGTTTCTTCTTGATTTCAATTCCATGATTCTAGGAGGTGGGTCAAAAAAGATCTTGCTTTGATGTATGTCATAGAGTGTTCTGCCTATGTTTCCCTCTAGGTGTTTTATAATCTCTGGCCTTCCATTTAGGTCTTTAATCCATTTTGAGTTTATTTTTGTGTATGGTGTTAGGAAGTGTTCTAATTTTTTTCTTTTACATGTTGCTGTCCAACTTTCCCAGCACCACTTATTGAAGAGGCTGTCTTTTTTCCATTGTATATTCTTGCCTCCTTTGTCAAAGAGAAGGTGCCCATATGTGCTTGGGTTTACCTCTGAGTTCTCTATTCTGTCCATTGATCTATCTTTCAGTTTTTGTGCCAGTACCATACTGTCTTGATCACTATGGCCTTGTAGTATAGTTTGAAGTCAGGAAGCCTGATTCCACCAACTCCATCTTTCCTTCTCAAGATTGCTTTGGCTATTCGGAGTCTTTTGCACTTCCATACAAATCGTAAAATTTCTTGCTCTAGTTCTGTGAAAAATGCCATTGGTAATTTGATAGGGATTGTGTAAATTGCTTTGGGTAGTACAGTCATTTTCACAATATTGATTCTTCCAATCCAAGAACATGGTATGTCTCTCCATCTGTTTGTATTGTCTTTGATTTCTTTCATCAGTGTCTTATTGTTTTCTGCATACAAGTCTTTTGCCTCCTTAGGCAGGTTTATTCCTAGGTATTTTATTCTTTTTGTTGCAATGGTGAATGGGAGAGTTTCCTTAATTTCTCTTTCTGCTTTTCCATTGTTAGTGTATAGGAATGCAAGAGATATCTGTGCATTAATTTTGTATCCTGCTACTTTACTAAATTCATTGATTAGTGCTAGCAGTTTTCTGGTAGAGTCTTTAGGGTTTTCTATGTATAATATCATGTCATCTGCAAAGAGTGACAATTTTACTTCTTCTTTTCCAATTTGAATTCCTTTTATTTCTTTTTCTTCTCTGATAGCTGTGGCTAAAACTTCCAAAACTATGTTGAATAATAATAGTGAGGGTGGGCACCCTTGTCTTGTTCCTGTTCTCAGAGGGAATGCTTTCAGTTTTTCCCCATTTAGAATGATGTTGGCTTTTGGTTTCTCATATATGGCTTTTATTATGTTGAGGTAATTTCATTCTATGCCCTTTTTCTAGAGAGTTTTTATCATCAATGGATGTTGAATTTTGTCAAAAGCTTTTTCTGCATTTATTGAGGTTATCATATGGTTTTTATCCTTCAATTTGTTGATATGATGTATCACATTGACTGATTTGCATATATTGAAGAATCCTTGCATTCCAGGGATAAACCCCACTTGATCATGGTGTATGATCTTTTTAATGTGCTGTTGGAGTCTGTTTGCTAGTATTTTGTAGAGGATTTTTGCATCTGTATTCATCAGTGATATTGGCCTGTAATTTTCTTTTTTTGTGACATCTTTGCCTGGTTTTGGTAACAGGGTGATGGTGGCCTCGTAGAATGAGTTTGGGAGTGTTCCTCCTTCTGCTATATTTTGGAAGCATTGGAGAAGGATAGGTGTTAGCTCTTCTCTAAATGTTTGATAGAATTTGCCTGTGAAGCCACCTGTCCCTGGGCTTTTGTTTGTTGGGAGATTTTTTAATCACAGCCTCAATTTCCATACTTGTGATTGTTCTGTTCATATTTTCTATTTCTTCCTGGTTCAGTCTTGGAAGATTGTAATTTTCTAAGAATGTATCCATTTCTTGCAGGTTATCTGCTTTATTGGCGTATAGTTGCTTGTAGTAGTCTCTCATGATCTTTTGTATTTCTGCGCTGTCCGTTTTTACTTCTCCTTTTTCATTTCTAATTCTGTTGATTTGCGTCTTCTTTTTTTTTCCTGATGAGTCTGGCTAATGGTTTATCAACTCTGTTTATCTTAAAGTCTTTATTGAACTTGTTACAATATTGCTTCTGTTTTATGGTTTGGTTTTTTGGCTGCTAGGCATGTGGGATCTTAGCTCCCTGACCAAGGATTGAACCTGCATGCCCCAGCATTGGAAGGCAAAGTCTTAACCACTGGACAACCAGGGAAGTCCCTGACAACTATATCTTAAGGGAGCATAAATATATATAAATCAAGTAAGAGGCCACAACCTAAAAAGTTTGCATTGGTAATTGGGCCTTGGGGTAAGGAGTCTCTAATAATATATTCTTAAATATAATGAGGGCACTCTAAGACTAGAGAAGATGGATTTTCAATGAACCTCATGAACATTGTTTGATAATTTTCTCAGTGTAAATCCCTATAGTCCATTATATGTTGTCTGTGAAAGGCAATAAGCTTTAGCCAGGACAGTATTTAATAGCAATAATGATAATAATAGTAATAATAATAATAATGTCTTAGGGACTAGAGATTCTAGGAAGGAAACATGGGGGCGGGGGAGGGCAGGGGTGGCTATGGCATCTACTAGCTCAAGCCATTGCCTCTGTTCTCTCTTGGTGGCTACACTGTGTTGGACTCATCACAGCTTCAAGATTGGCATGATAAATATTACTTCTTTGGGTAGCCCCAGATAAATTGGGAGACTGCACACATAGCTCAACTTTTTCCCTCCACAGGGGGAAGCTGAGAGCTCAGATTTTTCTTCTGCTTACTCTGTGCTGAACATGGATCTATGGCACCTACCAGCCTAAGCTACCACCTCCATTCTCCCCTGGGCAGCTAGTCTGCACTGAATCCATTAGAGCTCCAAGGCTAGCAAGACAGAACCTAGTCCTCAGGGAACTCCCTTGGAATAGTTGGGCCACTAGGTGAAGTTGGGAGCTAGGGAGTCTCCTCCTGATCTTATGATGCTGCACTTATGAGCAGGGTCTCCAGTATAAGGGTGTCTTGAATTTCCTACCAGCTTCAGTGAGTATGGTTTCAGGCTCAGCTGGGGTGCAGGAGATTTTCGATTGATTTCTGATTCCTCATAAATGGAATGTGCCTGTGAATTGTTGCTGAATCAGTATGTTTGTTGGGGGAAGAAAGGTCTAGGACTTCCTACACTGTCATCTTGCTGTTGTCAAACCTCCCCCCGCCTCATTTTTTAAAATTAGATTTTGCTTTCTTTTACTGGTATCACTTGTTCTGGTAGAATAAATCTTTCAGTAGATTCAGACAAAAAGGTGGAGAGAAGTTAAATTTTCTTTTGTGTATTCGTTTTTATTTTTTATTTTTTTTCGACTTGACATATCTAAACACATGTTTATTCTACTCTCTTGCTTGAGCAATATTTTTTGACACGGTATAGAATTCTAAGTGGAAAATTATTCTCTCAGAACTTCAAAGAAATTGTTACATAGTCTTGTAACTGTCAGTATTGCTGTTGAGAAGTCAGATGTCATTTTGATTTCTGATCATTTGTAAGGAAGAAAGAAAGAGGAAGAAATTTTCCTCTACCCTTTTAGATTCTTCTGGCTGGCCTAAGAATTAAATTGACATGAGACAGATTAATAGGAGAAAATCACACAAAAATTTAACAACATGTATACATTGGAGAGACCCAGGAAAACTGGGGGACTCACCAAAATGGCTGAAACCCTCATTTTAAATACCATCTTCAGCTAAATACAGAAGACGATGGGGGTAGTGGTTTGGGACTTCAAAGGGGAGGAAAACAATTCACATGGAAATGGAAAAGCAAATGTTTGGTAAACAAATGTTTGCTGGGCCAGGCAGAGACATGGAACAGGGGTGGACTCTGATTTGTAAGAGCTTCCCCCATCACATCTAGCCCATATCCACTGCAGATATCTCTGGTGATAGCTTTAGTCCAGAAAAACGTCCTCTATCTACATTCTTTTAGGCAGTTAGGGGGAAGGTCAAAGTTTCTTCCTGAGTCTTTTGGTCCTTAATTGTTTTCAGCTCTAAATAATCTGTCCCAAAGAGACATTTTAGGGTGGCAAGTTTTGTTCCCCTACATAAGTAACCTACTTTTCCCTACCTGGAAGCATTTACAACTGTATCTTTGCCCTTATTGTTCTGAAATTTCACTACGATGTGCATTTTTGTGGGTCTTTTTCCATATATTGTTCTCAGTGGGTGCATTCAATCTAGAAACTCAGGTCCTTTTCTTCTGGGAAATGAAAATCATCTTGAGTCACTTCTTTGAATTCATTCCTCCCATCTCACAATTTTTTCTCTCCTTTTGGAATCCTATTACTCAAACATTTCACTTCTTAGGGTGATCCTCTAATTTTCTTATATTCTCTATCTTTATATCTTTTTTATCCAGTTTGGTTTTATGTGCAGGTTCCTCAGTTTTGTCTTTCATCCATTCATGAATTGTTTTATTTCTGCTAGCATGATTTTAAGAGCTACTTTTTATAACCCTGATATTAAAAATGTACAAGAAAAAATGAGAAAATACAATTATAGATTAATCTTACTAATGAATATAAATATATATCACATAGCTTCAAAATTCCTTAATAAATGTTTGATCAACTGAATCTAGCAATACTTTAAAAATAGTAATATAATATATCATGGCCAACTAGAATTTATCCCAAGGATTCAAGAATTGTCCAACATCAGAAATTATATTGGGGATAGTGACTACAATATTAAACCAGAAAAGATATTTTCATCTCAAAGTATGAAGGAAAAACCATTTGGATCAACTTAATTTTAAAAATGTATGTATATATTATTATTAGCAAATTAGGAAGAGAACTTTCTGACTTTGGTCAGTCAAGCATCATACTTAAGAATGAAGCTAAGGAAGCATCTTTATTACAGTTAAACTAAACAAAACAAAACAAAACCCAGAAAACTAAACCAGGACATGTATTCTTGCTACCACTAAAATTATTCAACACTGTGCTAGAAGGCCTAACTAATGTAATGAAACAAAAATAAATACATAAGACATGAGGATTAGAAAAGAAAAGAAATTCTTAAAATAAAGTATCAATATTAGAGATAATAAACAAATTTAGCCAGTTTTTTGGAGTACAGTATCTATATACAAGAATAAATAGCAGTCGTAACAAATTAGAAAGTGTAAATGAAGAAACAATTTTATTCAGAACACCATAAAAATATTTTAACAATCCACTTTGCTACCTTGGACTAAAAAAAGCAAAAGCTATAGACAGCCTTCAAGAAGAGAATTATCAAATGGCACTGAAGAACATAGAAGACTTAATATCGAAACCCAGTGGTTAGGAATAGAAAGATTCAATTCTGTAAAAGATGTGAGTAAAAGCCAAAATAAGCAATCCAGTGTACTTTCACTCCCGGTGGGATTTTAGCACAATGTGATTAGAAAACCCATGTGGGCAGAATAAACATAAAAAAGAACAAAGACAATTCTTGGGGATAAAAAGTACACGTAAGGAGGATTTGCCCTACAGAACACATAACTTACTATCATGCTATAATATTTAGTTATTCCACTTCTGGTTGTATGGTATACTGCAAGCCCACCTATTACAAAATAAAATCTTTCTTAAAAAATACTTTCTGCTATGTTCCTGGGATTATAGGAAATCTAAAAAGTAATCCAAAAAAAAAAAAGAGAAAATTTTAAAGGAAAATTTCATTGTAATGAGTGCTGAAATGGTAGTTATAAAGTATGTAAGAAGGGTAAACTGCTCTGAGAGAAAATACATTTCAACACTATGATATGGAATTCAAAGCTTGGCCTAGATATAAAGTAGTTGTTAGGCTGAGTGACTACCAGATTAACTTGAGAGGAAGAGGACTGAAATCCTTCTTGGTCCCAAGTCAGTGATGCTCCTGAGACTACTTGCAGAAAAAAATTCAAATTTCCTATAGAAGAAAAACCTTCAATTTACAACCTTAGTATTTTCAGAGATTTGTATCAATGAAATTAGTTCACGATAAAAAATAACTAATCAATAAAAGGTAATGAACCAGGTGAGAGAATAAATATCAAATTTAAACATGCCTCATCGAAGGAATTCATATCCTGGAATTATCATGTTCAAAATATAAAATACCAATGGATTTTCAGAGTGAAGGAGTGTATGTGTCAGAGTTGAAGAGGAGAAGCAGAACCAGCAGGATATGTGTACTCTTACTCTCACTGTTGTTGTTGCTGGGGTATTGCTCTCACTCTCTGTACCACCCTCCCGCATTCCTCCTTCTTGTGTGCCTGCCCTATAGATTTTGGACTTTCTTAGTCCCCATAGCTGCAAGTCCAAAATCCACTGGGCAGGAATGCAGGAAGCGAAGTTCATGGGCCAGCTCAAACTCCACCGTTGTGGGTTGAAGCTATAGTCCCCAGATAGCATTTCTTCTCTTTATCTCAAGGGAAATTTTAGCCCTGCTTTTAAGCCCTTCCAAAAAATTTCATAAGGTCCTCCAAGATTGTCCTAGATGATCTCCCTGACATAAATTTACAATTTAATCTGTATGACTTTAATTTTATCTTCAAGATACCCTCACTTCAACACCCAGATTAGGGTTTTATTGAATAACTAGGTACTAGTTGACATAGCAATAGAGTTATTACACAAACTCTAGATAAAATACAAAATTTAACGACTTTGAAGGCTTTGGACGATAAACAAAAAAATAGGCAGATTTCGGACAAGAATTGATATTTGAAAGGCCAGCATGGGTGAGTTTACTGTTTTTATGAATTTAGCCTGAGTAGAGGTCACAGTAGACGTGCAACGTGAGGTCACAAAAATTGTTCTTTAAAAATGCACCTATTTTCTCTCCTGAAGAACCAGAGATCATCACCACTGAACAACAACAGCCACTGGGAAGTGAGGAAGGAATCTCAGAAAGGAGAGAAATAGTAAAAGGGGATCCTAAATTCTATGTATAATCTCTGCCTAAACTTCTGTCTGATGGGTGAACCAAGCATGTGTGAGACAGTCTAAAAGCAGGATGCAACTAACACTAAAATAACTGATCTGAGATTTGAATTTCTGCCCACCACAAGCAAGATAAAAATTGCAGTTTGAACCTAAAGAAGGTAATTGCTTGCTAAAACATAAACATCAACACTCTTCAAAAGATGTTCAGTGGGGCTTCCTAGGTGGCACAGTGGTTAAGAATCCGCCTGCCAGTGCAGGGGACACAGGTTCGATCCCTGCTCCAGGAAGATCCCGCATGCCGTGGAGCAACTAAGCCCGTGCACCACAACTATTGAGCCTGCGCTTTAGAGCCCGTGAGCCACAACTATTGAGCCCATGTGCTGCAACTACTGAAGCCCACACGCTTAGAGCCCACGCTCTGCAACAACAGAAGCCACAGCAATGAGGAGCCTGTGCACCACAACGAAGAGTAGCTCCCACTCACAGCAACTAAAAAAAAGCCCTCGCACAGCAACAAAGACCCAACACAGCCAATAAAATAAATAAATAAATAAATAAATAAAAATTTTAAAAAATCTATAAAAAAAAAGATGTTCAATGAGTTAATGAAACAGACATTTGCAATAAGTGAAAAGATTGGAAATTTAAACAGAAAAATATAAATAATAAAAATGAACCAAACTTCACCTAAGTTTCACTACCTGACCTTGACCTAAATCTTGCATGTTATATAAAAATTAACTCAAAATGGGTCCATCACTTAAATGTAAAATGTAGAACTATATAACACTGTAGGAAAAGAAACAGGAGAAAATATTTAGAATATAGGGTTAGGCAGTTAGGCAGCACGTTCTTAGACTTGACACCAAAAGTACAATCCAAAAAAAAAAAAATTGAGCGACTTCCCTGGTGACCCAGCAGTTAAGACTCCACGCTCCCAATGCAGGGGCCCAGGTCTGATCCCTGATCAGGGAACTAGATCCCACATGCCTCAACTAAAGATCCTACATGCTGCAACTAAAGATCCCACACTTGGCAACAAAGATCCCACATGCTGCAACTAAGACCTGACACAGCCAAAATAAACAAATAGATAAATTTAAATAAAAAAGAAAAAGAAAAACTGAGAATTGAATTTCATCAAAACTGAAAAGTTGTGCTTGGCAAAAAACTTTGTAGAGAGGATGAAAAGACAAGCTATAGACTGGCAGAAAATATTTGCAAAATACATACTTAGCTAAGTATTAGCATTAAGAATATATAAGGAACTCTCAATACTTAATGATAAGAAAAATATAATATACTTAGAAACTGGAGAAAGCACATGAACATATATTTCACCAAAGAGCATATACAGATGTCAAATAAGCACAGGAAAAGGTATTCAACATCAATACCATTAGAGAAATGCAAATTAAAACCACAATTAGATATTACTACACACATTACAATGGCAAAAATACAAAATAATAAAAATGCCAAATGCTGGTAAGGATGTGGTGAAACTGTGTTAATCACATTGCTAGTGGGAATATAAAATGGCTACTCTGAAAATTATCTTAGTCTTTTCTTTAAAAACTGAAACTAAGGATTAGATCCATTAAACTTTAACTTGCTTGTCCAATAAATAGTAAATTGTAACCTTCCTTCACTAATCAAGATCACTTTAATTATTCTTGCAAATTGCATACCCTCTAGTCTTCACATAGCTTAAACTATGTATCACAAATCACAAGATTCCTTTAACTGTCCCTATAGATAACACCTCTGATGGTGTTACGGGTCACTATGTATATACATAGTGATATATATATATCACTACACTATCACAGTGTATCACTACACTATATCACAGTGATATATATATATCACTACACTATCAGTTGCCTAAGTTGTTTTTCAGGAATTTAAAGTTAGTTCTTGCCCAGCTCAAGTCAGTTGAGACCACTAACCATTCAACTGGGCTTGTGTTGAATGGATGACCTTTTGGTGTCACAGGGCAAAAACTCCATTCTAAGAACATGCTAACACTGCCATTTTCTAAACATGTGTCTTATAAAAAGCCATGAAGTTTGACTATGCTTGCACAGACCACCAATTATCTCACTTTTGTTACCTCCAATCACCTTTCCCCACGCCTCAGACTACCCTGCCCCTTTATCCGATACATATTCCTAAACCCTGTCTCTGGGGAGGTGGATTTGAGATTTGTTCTCCCATTTCCTCACTTGGCTGCTTTGTGAATAAAACTTTCTCTGATGCAGACTTTGGCATCACAGTGTTTGGCTTGCTATGCATTGGGCAAATGAACCTAGTTCAGTAACAAAACTAAAAATGCAACTACTGTACAGACTAGCAATTGCACTCCTAACATTTGACAAGTGAGCCGAGAATGCTCAGTGAGGAAAGAATAGTCTCTTCAACAAATGGTGATTGAAAAACTGAATAACCACATGCAGGAAAATGAAATTGGATTCCTATCTTATACCGCTCACAAAAATTAACTCAAACTAGGTTAAATACTTAAACATAAGACCTGATACTGTGAAACTCCTAGAAGAAAACATTGGGAAGAAGCTCCTTGACATTGGTCTTGGTGATGATTTTTTTGGACATGAAACCAAAAGAAGAAGCAACAAAAGCAAAAATTAACAAATGGGATTCAATCAAACTAAAAGCTTCTGCACAGTAAAAGAACAATTAACAAAATGAAAAGGCAACCTATGGAATAGAAGATATTTGAAAACCATATATGGGATAAAGTGTTAATATCCAAAATATATAAGGAAGTCATATAGCTCCATAAAAACAAACAAAAAAATTCCCTAAAAAGTCCATTTAAAAATGGACAGAGGAACTAAGACCTTTTTTCCTAAGACATTCAGATGACTAATAGGCATATGAAAAGGTGGTCAACATCACAAACCATCAGGTAAATGCAAATCAAAACCAGGAGATATCACCTCCACATGTTAGAATGACTGTCATCAAGAATAACAGAGATAACATGTGCTAGTAAGGATGCGGAGAAAAGGGAACCCTTGTGCATTGTTGGTGGGAATGTAAATACTACCATACAATCCAGGAATCTCACCTCTGGGTATATATCCAAGTGAAATGAAATGAAAACAAGATATCTGCACTCCCATGTTCACAATAACCAAGATGTGGGAACAATCTTAGTGTCCATCAGTGGATGAATGGATAAAGAAATGTGATATACGTATATGTGTACATATGTATATGAACATTATTCAGCCATGAACAAGAAGGAAATTCTGCCATTTGAGACAACATGAATGAAACTTGAGGGCATTATGTTTAGTGAGATAAGCCAGACAGAGAAAGGTAAATATTGTATGATATCACATGTAAGTGGAATCTAAAAAGGAAAACTCATAGAAATAGAGAGTAGAATGATGGTTAAGGCGGGGAGGTGGAAACTTACAACTAGAAGATAATAAATTCTGGAGATCTAACGCAGAGTATAATGATTATAGTCAATAATACTTTTTTTATATACTTCAAAATTGCTGAAAGACTAGATTTTTAAATGTTCTAACCATAAAAAAGAAATTATAATTATGTGACATGACAGAGGTGTTAGCTAAAGCTTCAGTGTCATCATACTGCAATATATAAATGTATCAAATCAACATGTACACCTTAAACTTACACAATGTTATATGTAAATTATATCTCAATAAAAAAGGAGTGTGTCTTCGCTAATTCTTTTCGGAAAGGAAAAATAGTGGTATGATATACCAAGTTCCTTTAAGTACACATCAAATGATATTATTGTTTTAAAAAAGTGTTTACAAATGCTTTTAGAAATATTTGGGATATTTATATAACCATCTGATTAGGACAAGTAGGACTTTCATGGTAAATAGGGTCATTATCTAATGAAGAATAACACAATCTACACATCTCTTACTCAGTTAATACAGACAGCCAAAAGCCCTGTCTTACATCATACGTGTGCACTTGTGGACGCACATATGTAAACTCTAAGAGCCTAAGAGACTGTTCTGTACTGTGCTAGATTTCTCAGTCTCATTTCTCTGATACAAAAGTTATTTCCATTCCTCTTCAGGCAAATTTAACTGCCTCTCTATAATTTAACTCTGTGAGAAGCTGGGGATTTGATGATTTGATGGCAAAGTCATTACTCATTAGACAGATTTGTAAGGAATAGTTTTTAATTATGTAGAATGGATGAGGAATGAAAACATGGCAAGCAGAACAGTAGAGAAAATTAAATTACTTGGTATGGACTTGGGAACAGCTGGAGATATGCACCTTTCTCTTTGCCCACTCCCACCCACATCACCTACAAAGAAGCAAACAGGAACTTATGAACACATCTACAGAACTTATAGAAATTCAAAAAAAAAAAAAATCCAAAACAACTCATAGTCTACAAATCTGTAAATTTCACCAGACGTGTTTAATATACAGTATAAACCATCCCTATAGTTTGCATGGAGTAGTGTGGCAATCTTTTTTTAAAACTCTCTTGAATGTGAACATTGGTTTTTTAGTAGCAGACCTGATTGCTCCAGGAAGACAAGGAGGTGTTGAAATGATCACTCCAGATAATTTTACTTTGCAATTCCTCTTCTCTCCCAACACATTCTCATCACCTCTATTATATGAAGAAAGCAGCCAACAGATACCACTTTTTGATTGCTATGTAGCTTAAGGAATCCCTGTTAAATGTGTTGAGTTAAGTAACTCAGCCTCAAGCCTGATCACATGAAAGCAGATCTACATTATAAATAGCCTAGGATTTTGTGCTAAACTGGGATTATTCTGAGCCAGTTCAGGAGATCTTTGCACACTTAGCTTTCCTTTCTCCAATCTCCTTACTATCTCTCTTCCAATGCTGAAACAGCTCTCAATCATTCTTACTCTAAGTATAAATTAAGCCTCTGTCAGAGAAGTCCTTGTTGAAGGACTTTTAAGCAGGGAAATCCACCCTTCTTTGCTTCTGCTCTCTGTGCTACTACAGACTACCTAAGCCATCTAAATTGAATGAGGTTGAAGTTAAATGGTTCCTCTGATAAATTACACAGAGTGTTTGTATCACTTCCCTTGAAAAGTCATCTCATTTGCCAGAAAACCATACATCATCACTGAAGCGCCCACACCTGAAATTTGAGAGAGCTATCTTTCCAAATGGAATTTGAACCTTCTCAGATAGTCACCATACACGTTCAGAAGCCAAAATGATTTCCGATTACTGCTATCTCATGAGTCCCAGGGTACCTTCTCCCAATATACCTCCATCTGAGGCAATTTTCCTCCTCCTATCTCATCACTTAGAGCCCTGAGAATTGTTGACCACATGTACTGAAACAACACCCGGAATTATATTTTTGATACAATATCTGTAATGCCTCTCAAGGGAACAACTCCTCTCTACAATTTTCTAAGATAAACAGAGAAAAGAACATTCTACACTGCTTCTTGGGCATTCTAAATGCCTAAGCTAAATCAAAGGAGTCTTTAAGTTCCCCTGCCATCATAATATCCACAATTCCCTTTGTCTATTTTCGTCTCTGTGGCTCTGAACAGTCATACTTTGGGAAGGAACTGCCATTCTTTAATTGAAACATTAGTGAGTACATTTCTAAACCAAAAAGCTCTTGTTTAGAAATCATTCTTTTTCCACAAACCATGCAATTAGGCCCTAAACATAGTAATGAAGCTTAGAATTTAACTCTAAACTTATCCTTGAACATTTTAAAATGAACTTTAAATTTTAGAATAGTTATGGATTTACAAAACAGTTGTGAAGATAGTACAGAGAGTTCCAATATATCTCATATCCAGTTTCCCCTAGTATTAATCTTACATCAATTTGGTATATTCGCCATGATTAACAAACCAATATCATTACATTATTATGAACTAAAGCCCATACTTTATATTTCCTTGATTTTTATCTAATATTCTTTTCCTGTTCAAGAATCCCATTCAGAATACTACATTACACATGGTCATCATATCTCCTTAGCTGTTAGACTTTCTCAGATTTTCTTTTTTAAGGCCTTGACAGTTTTGAAAAGTACTGGTCAGATATTTTATAGAATGCCCCTGCATTGTGATTTGCCTGATGTTTTTCTCTAGATTGGATGGGGATTATGGGTTTTGAGGAGGAAGACCACAGAGGTAATATACCATTTTCATCATACCATATTAAGGTTACCTAGTATCAACATAATTTATCACTGTTCATATGAACTTTAATCACCTAGCTTGAGGTAGTGTTAGGTTTCCCCACTATAAAGTTACTCTCTTTTCTCCCCCTTTCCATACTGGTAGGAAGTCACTACGCACGGGGCACACTTAAGGAGTGGACAGTTACTCTACGTTCTTGCAGGTAGAGTACCTACATAAATTACTTGGAATTCTTCATGGGGATTTGTCTCTTTTCCTCAATTTATTGATTAATTAAATCATTTAGTTATGTAAGTGGGGGCCCTAATCTGGTACAACATGAGTCATTCTAGCCTTCTCCCTTTGCTTGCTTATCTGTAAATTCTTACTCCATGGGAACTCTAGTTCCTGCCATATGCCATCCATTTACGTTAACTGTTCACTTCTTGTATACTCATATAATGGGTTTAAAAATTGTTAATCCATGCTTGTGTGGGAGCAACATTATCAACTAGAGCACAGTTCTTATGCACTGTTCCTTTTGCCTTTAGTCTTACAATCTCTATTCATTTCTAAAATGACTTAGGTCAGCACTTATTTTTCCCTCACACCCTCAACTGAGATTGTTCATACATTTGTGTTTTTTATTTTTTATATTTTTATTGGAGTATAATTGCTTTACAATGTTGTGTTGGTTTCTGCTGTACAATGAAGTGAATCAGCTATATGTATACATATATTCCCTCCCTCTTGGACCTCCCTCCCATCCTCCCCAATCCCACCCATCTAGGTCATCACAAGCACCAAGCTGAGCTCCCTGGGCTATACTGCAGGTTCCTACTAGCTATCTATTTTACACGTGGTGGTGTATTATGTCAAACCTAATCTCCCAATTCATCCCACCCTCCCCTTCCCCCACTATGTCCACACATCTGTTCTCCATGTCTGTGTCTCTATTCCTGCCCTGGAAATAGGTTCATCTGTACTATTTTTCTAGATTCCACATATATGTGTTAATATAAGATATTTGTTTTTCTCCTTCTGACTTACTTCACTCTGTATGACAGTCTCTAGGTCCATCCACATCTCTATAAATGACCCAATTTCATTCCTTTTTATGGCTGAGTAATATTCCATTGTATATACATACCACATCTTCTTTATCCATTCATCTGTCAATAGACACTTAGGTTGTTTCCATGACCTGGCTATTGTGAACAGCCTTGCAATGAACATTGGGATGCATGAGTCTTTTGGAATTATGGTTTTCCCAGGGTATATGCCCAGTAGTGGGATTGCTGGGTCATATGGTAGTTCTATTTTTAGTTTTTTAAGGAACCTCTATACTGTTCTCCACATTTGTAATACAGTAAGATTGTTTTGTCACAGTCTGCCTTCCATGCTGGGAATGGAACCGCCTTTGTGATTTTTTAAGTTTGCACACATTAATGTTCATTCTTTGTGCTGTAAAGTTCTATTGGTTATGACAAATGCATAGTGTCATGTACCCACAATTACATTACCATACAAACTAGTTACATTGCCCTGAAATATAGTCAATGTTTCACCTATTCAACCCTCCTCTTCCGCCCCCAAACCCCCTAGCAACCACTTATCTGTTTACCATCTCTGTAGCTTTGCCTTTCCAGAATGTCATATAAATGTAATCATACAGTGTGTAGCCTTTTCAGATTGGCTTCTTTCACTGAGCTACATGCATTTAATATTCACCCACATTTTTTGCATGACATGATAGATCTCACATGTCCCCTACACAGTGTCCTTCAATGGTAACATATTGCAAAATTATAGCACAATATCACAACCACAATCTGACATTGATACATTCAAGACAGAATATTTCCGCACTTTGCCATTTATAACCACACCCACTCTCTCTCTTATCCCCTCCGAAACCCCTGGAAACCACTAATCTCTTTTCTGCTTCTACAATTTATTATTCCAAGAGTATTATATAAATGGAATCATAAAATATATAACTTTGGGGGATTGGCTTTATTCATTCAGCATAAGTCTCTGAAGATTCATCCAGGCTGTTGCATGTATCAATAGCTTGTTCCTTTTAATTGTTAGATAGTAGTATTCCATGGTATGTACCACAGTTTTTTTTTTAATTAATACTATAAGTTTATTTATGATTTATAAATTTAAAATTGAGGTTATGATTACACAATTCAAACATAAACAGATTTAGTAGGAAACAAACATTTTATTTGAATTCTTATTCTGGTAAAAACTATATAACCACAGTTTCTTTAACCATTCTCCTGTTAAAGGACATTTGGGTTATTTTAGGGTTTTTTTAAATTAATTAATTAATTTCTTTATTTATTGGCTGTGTTGGGTCTTTGTTGTTGCATGCAGGCTTTCTCTAGTTGCGGCGAGTGGGGGCTACTCTTCGGGGGCTACTCTTCATTGTGGTGTGCGGGTTCCTCATTGCCATGGCTTGTCTTGTTGCTGAGCATGGGCTCTAGGTGCATGGGCTTCAGTAGTTGTGGCACACCGGCTCAACAGTTGTGGCTCATGGGCTCTAAAGCGCAGGCTCAATAGTTGTGGCGCATGGGCTTATTTGCTCCGCGGCATGTGGGATGTTCCTGGAGCAGGGATCAAACCCATGTCCCCTGCATTGGCAGGTAGATTCTTAACCACTGCGTCACTTAGGAAGCCCTTAGTTTATTTTTTAATTGAAGATGTTTTACAATATTATATTAGTTTCAGGTGTACAGCATAGTGATTCAATATTTTTATAGATTACACTCCATGTAAAGTTGTTGCAAAATAATGGTTATAATTCCCTGTGCTGTACAATATGTCCCAGTGCTTATCTATTTCATACATATTAGTTTGTATCTCTTAATCCCATACCCCTATCTTGTCCCTCCCCACTTTTCTATCCCGATTGGTACCCACTAATTTGTTTTCTATATCTTCGAGTCTGTTTCTATTTTGCTATATACATTCATTTTATTTTTTAGGTTACACATGTAAGAGATAACATACAGCATTTGTCTTTCTCTTATTTCACTAAGCATAATACTCTTAAGGTCCATTCACATTGTTGCAAATGGTAGAATTTCATCATTTTCTTTATGGCAGAGTAATATTCCATTGTGTGTGTGTATATATATATATACCACATCTTCTTTATCCATTTGTCTGTTGATGGACACTTGGGTTGCTTCCATATCTTGGCTGTTGTAAATAGTGCTGCGTGAACATCAGGATGTAGGTATGTTTTTGATGTAGGTATGTTTTTTCAGATACATACTCAGAGTGGAATGGCTGGATATATGGTAGTTACAGTTTTGGTTTTTTGAGGTACCTCCATACAGTTTTTTATCGTGCCTGCACCAGTTTACATTCCCACCAACAGGGTACTAACCTTCCAACAGTATTTTGAATAAGGGCAGTGAGAACAAACACCCTTGCCTTGTGTCCCAACAGGGGAAAGCATTCTGTTTTTCACAATTAAGTATAAGGTTAGCTGCAGGTTTTTTATGGATGCTTTTTTTCAAAGTTTAGGAAGTTTCCCTGTATTCCTATTTTTCTGAGAGTTTTTACCATGAAAAGGGTTTGAATTTTTTTCAATGCTTTTTCTTAATTGATTGATATGATTATGTGACTTATTTAGCCTGTTAATATCATTTGTTACATTGGATAATTTTAAAACATTGATATAGCCTTTCATCCCTGGAATAAACAATTCTTGGTCACATTGTATAATTCTTTTTGTATATTGCTGATTTATATTTGTTAATATTCATTAAGGATTTTTGCATCTATATTCATGAAAGATTTTGGTTTGTAGTTTCCTTTTTTTGTACATTTTTTTTTTCCAGGTTGGTATCATGCTAATACAGGCCTCATAAAATGAGTTGGAAAGTGGTCTTTCATTTTCTATTTTCTGGAAGAGATTGTGCATTATTGGTGTTACTTCCTCCTTAAACGTTTGATAGAATTCTCCAGTCAAACCATCTGGGACTAGAGATATCATTTTTGGCAGTCTTCAAATTACAAAATCAATTCCTTTAATAGTTATAGGGCTATTCAAATTATCTGTCTCATACTCAGTGAGTTGTGGTAGTTTATATTTTTCAAATGATTGGTCCATTTCTTCTAAGTTATCAAATTTATTTGTGTAGAATTGTTTGTAGTATTTGCTTATTATCCTTTTGGTGTCTCCAGGGTCTATAGTTAAATCTCCTGTTCATTCCTAACACTGGTGATTTGCAGAGGGTTTTGTTTGTTTGTTTTTGGTTTGGGTTTTTTTTGTTATTGTTTTTTGTTTTTGTTTTTGTTTTGGTCAGTATTGCTAGAAGTTTGCCAATTTTATTGATTTTTTTAATTGAAGAATCTGCTTTTAAAAAAAAGTGTGTCCATTGTTTTTGTTTTCATTTTCATTGATTTACACTCATGTTTATTATTTCCTTCCTTCTATTTATGTTGAGTTTATTTTCCTCTCCTTTTTCTAGTGTCTTGAGGGAGCAACTTAAGCTATTGAGTTGAAATCTACACAATTCTCTCACTAAGGGTTGCCACCGCATTGCACAACTCCAGGGAGCACCAAAGTGTTAAATGAGAAAAGTGCCCACTGGAGATGTGGTACCCAGTGGCCCTACTCTTAACGATATAGGAAAACCAAATGCCAGCAAATGTGTTCAAAAAAGAGACTGTACATCAGTAACTTAACAATGATTTAGGGTTTCTCTGGTAGCACGGTGGTTAAGAATCCACCTGCCAATGCAGGGGACACGGGTTCGATCCCTGGTCCGGGAAGATCCCACATGCCTCAGAGCAACTAATCCCGTGCATCACAGCTACTGAGCTGGTGCTCTAGAGCCTGTGAGCCACAACTAATGAGCCCATGTGCCGCAACTACTGAAGCCCTCGAGCTTAGAGCCCATGCTCTGCAACTAGAGAAGTCACTGCAATGAGAAGCCTGTGCACCACAAAGAAGAGTAGCCCCCATTCACCACAACTAGAGAAAGCCCGTGTGCAGCAACAAAGACCCAATGCAGCCAATAAATTTAAAAATAAATAAATTAAAAAAAAACAAAAGAAACTATGACCTTTTTCCTTGAAAATAAATACATCTATTCACAGGAAGGAGTTACCATGATGTCACTAAAAATATTTCAACAAAAAGTAGCATATCTTTTTGTCCACAGTAGATATTGCTTTTCTGCCATTCATATCTTTTCTAATTGCTAAATAAATTAAATTTTGCCTTTTAACATTTCTCCTGCAGATTTTCTAAAACTTCAAGTGTTTTATAGTTAAAAACGTAATTTATATATTAAAATTAGGCTTCCTAAACCCTTCTCTTGCCTGAACCTGCTCCTAAAGTACAAATTAACAGTTGTGGCTGATTAAAAACCATTTTACAGGTCTTTTTAAAAACCCTTACAAGTGTTGGTTTAAAAGAGAGGGTGGGAGGGGTAATTGCTTTAATAGTTGGCTCCAGGAAACTAAAAGCTGCAAGACTAGTTAATAGGTAATTTCCTACAAATTACCTGGAGTTAGAATTGACCCAACCTGGCAAATGATTAGCTCTGTAGGCAAGGGGGTGTGAGAAGTCAAAGATTATTTCAAGTTTTTAAATCTGTGTGGCTGAGAGGTGTTTGCACTGTTAAAACAGAAAACGGGGGGGGGGGGGAGGGGGGTAGGTGAAGGTGTAGAGATAGGGCAGAACATATAGATAGAAATATCCAGCTCAACAGGCTTTGACAAAATTGGAGATAGGTGAGGTTCAGAAATATAGAACTCATTCCTTTCACAAAAGTTTACTGACTGATTATGAGATGCCAGATTCTGTTCTCTGCTGTGGGATGCATTTGCACAGAAAGTAGACTTGCAGTCCTTAGTGAAACCCAGTAGAACCCTGTGGGGCTCCTGGGCATGGAAATCTTTCTGTGTCCCCCATTCCTTGTTTGTAGGGAACAGATTCCAGACTCTGTGACCTATCCTGAGTTCCAAAGGGCAGGTTGGAACAATTGCTAATCAGGGAAGAGAGGGGATGTGGAGACAAGGGAGGAACAGCCAAGAAACAACAGTGCAGCCTTGGGGCAGGGTCCTGATTCCTCCTCAAGGGATACATATAGCAATATCTTTGAGCCCTTCTGAAGAACTAAAACCCCCAACAAATGGAAGATGTTAGCATTCTTCATTTCAGAGAAGACCACCTGAGGCCATATTAAAGGAACCAGAGAAGCTCATCAGGAGACTACCTGAGACCAGATTAAAGGAATGCAGGTCCTACACACACCCTAATCCTTATCAGCAACCCCACCCTTGAACCATTGCTATAAAACTCCTCACCACATCCTCCTGCACTGAGACGCAATATTTGAGAGGCACAAGCCTGCTCTGTCCCTCTTTGCCTGGCAAAGCAGTAAAGCTATTCTTCTCTACTTCACCTGTAACTGAGCAGGACCCTACGGGGCCTTCCCAGGACAGATCCCTCCCCCATATCCTCTGCTTTAGCTCCTCTCTGAAGCGCCTAGATAACAGTATTTCCTGAGTTGTTTCACAGATGTGAAAACCACCCACCAAATGGAAGATGTTAACTCCTTGATGACCATGAGCACATAGCCCCAGACCTCTTGGAGCCTAAGGATTGAAAATGTTAACCCCTGTGACACCGCCCATTTACCTTACCATCAGCCAATCAAAGAATTGTGCACGAGCTGGTCACATACCCCGGAAACCCCTTCCCTCATCTGGCTTTTAAAAATGCTTTGCCAAAACCCTTCGGAGAGCTCAGGGTTTGGGGAGTGTGAGCCACCTGTCTCCTTGCATGGCCCTGCAATAAACATTTCTCTGCTGCAAATTCCAACGTTTAGGTTTGTTTTGCCTCACTGTGCATCGGGCACACGAACTTGACCTAACACACTCAAAACTCTGTCTCTGAGATTCAATTTGGCACCAGCGCACAGAGGCTGAGTTTTCAGCAACATTACCACTGGATGAGACTGTAATGGGTTAGTGTGAGCAGAGGAGAAGAACCAAAGCCACATGCTTCTGTCCCTCTTACTCTTAGGATATGGAAAAAGGGAAGTGGGAGAAGGAAACATCAAAGAAGTTAACAGAAGAAGCAGGAGAATGCACTTCAACAGAAGCCAAAGGAAAAGTGAATTTCAAGGAAGGGATGATAAACAGCAAGAAAGGGCTAAGGAACTGAAAAAACAACAAAACAAAACAAAAACCCCAAAAAACTGGATTCTGTATGTTGGTGATAACTTGTAATCATAATAATTAGTACTTATTGAGCACTAAGCGTTTCACACGCATGATGTCATTTTATCCTCCCTGCAGTTCTGTAACAACGGACATGATTATCTCTACTTTACAGATTGAGGAGACTGAGGCTTATTGAAGGAATCCAGAGCAAGTAGTTAAGGCAGTTAAGACAGATTTTATTCAGGAACTATTGCAATGGGGAAAAATACCTCAGTATCTAACTGGGCTCAATTCTGGATTCAGCAAGGACAAGTGAGAATGTATAGCCAAGGTGGGTGATGGTGAGCCAGGCAGAGGAAACATCAAGGGTAGAGGCATTCTTGCTAAATCAACTTAAGCAGATTATTGCTGAAGGCAAGTCAAGATGATCAGATATCAAGCAAGGGTGGGGAATAAGAAATTTGATGAGATATCAAGAGTATCAGAGATCAAAAGTGGGAGGTCCTCTAGCTACACAACAGAAACAGACTCATAGACATAGAGAACAGACTTATGGTTGCCGCGGGGGAGGGGAGGGGAGGGGAGGGGAGAGGGAGAGGGATGGACTGAGAATTTGGGGTTGGTAGATGCAAACTATTACATTTAGAATGGCTAAACAACAAGGTGCTACTGTATAGCACAGGGAACGATATTCAACATCCTGTGGTAAACCATAATGGAAAAGAATATAAAAAAAGAATGTATGTATGTGTATAACTGAGTTACTTTGCTGTACAGCAGAGATTGGCACAACATTGTAAATCAACCATACCTCAATAAATAAATTTTTATAAAAAGAAAGAAAAGAAAAAAGGAAAACAAAAAAACAAGAGCGGGAGGTTCTTGCTAAACAAACTTTACAGGATTCTTACTTCAAATAAATTAAGCAAGTCAAAGACAAGCTGTAAGAATAAGGCCTAGTCAAAAAGCACGCTCAAAGGAGCCTGTCTAAAGTTTGGTTAAAGAGAACCTTTGCTGGGATCAGTGGTTAACTTTCTTGCTGAAGGGAAATGGTAGAGCAAAAGTTTAATTTCAGTTCCATCTGGCCCTAAAATTATCAACATTTTAACCTCAGAATAAAGAGTTTCAGTCAGTGTAAGCAAAAGCCAGCAGTTTCCAAACTTTGTTGCACATTAGAAATAACCAGCGACCTTTTCAAAATCTTGATGCCTGAGTCATAACACCCATACCAATTAAATCAGGATATTTGGTGTCAGTATTTTTTTTTTTAAAGATTCCCTAGATGATTCCAACGTGCAACGTTTGGGAACCCCTGGGCTAATGAGTAAGTAGGCCAAAAGGAAGCAGAAATCGGTGTAATGATGGCTTCAAACAATTTCTTGCTAAAAAGAAGGGAATTAAGTTAGGCAAGTTAGGAGTGTTGGGGAAATAGAATTAAAAGAAACAAAATCTTCTCCTAACCTAGAAAACCTCTCCACAGAGGTAGTAGAGACAGAAAGCAGTTTTATTATTAAATAAACATTAAACCAGAAAATGATGCAAATCACAGGCGATCTGCTATGAGATCACAAAACAGGAAGAAGTTTTAACCTTTTATATAGCCAAACAGGTAAAATTCATTATGTACGTGTTTTCAAGAAAACAATCCCTAGTCCTTACGTAAGAGGACTTGGCAGCGCCTTTTGTCATACCTAATTCATCCTAACTTTATCATGAAACTCGAGGAAACCATCCATATTAGTTGATTGACTTTATCCGGTAGGCAAAAAAGCTTTTCATATCTTAATGGCAGGAGAAGCTTTTATAAATGAGAGCAAGGTACCCACTAACATTAGAGTCTGACCCTAATACAGGAATGGGAAATAGGGGTGTTACCTCCCTTGATGTTTGCATCTCAAAATGATGGCTTTCAGATCCTTGAGGAAATAGTCCTGATTTATGAGACTGCTGAGAGGCTTACTTATACATTATAAAGATGTATATACATTTAAAAAGGACAGAGAAAGAAATTCTCAAACAGAAGGGCAGGGGAGAGTCTGCTCTCTTATTTTCAACAGGAAGAATTAAGCCTCTTATTTTTAACTTGTATCTGCCCTTACAGGAGATATCAGGATTAAGGAGACTTTCTTTTCTATTGTAGGGGAAGAAAAACACTTTTCACTCTACCCCTCTAGGTTCTTGGCTGAGACCCCACCCCTGGCTAAAAGAGAAATTAACAGGAGAAAAACAAAGACGTTTAATAACATGTATATCTTCTGTATACATGGGAAATAATCAGCAAAACTGAGTAACTCCTCCAAGTGGCCTACGCCATGGCTCTAAATACCATCCTCAGCTAAAGACAAAGAAAGACTGAGGTGGGGGAGGACTAGCTGTGGGAGGTTAGCAGGAAAAACATGGTAAACAAGGATAACGTTGTTATGCAGATTCAAGTCTCCACCTTCTGCATTGATAAGAGTTTCTAGAGATTCATCTGCCTCTTGCTGGGAACCAGAGGGAGACATCCTTACAAATGGAGATTTCCCTTATTTTCTTACAAAAGGGTAACTCTTCCTTGGTTTTCAGAGTTTTCCCCATGTCTTCTGTTTCTTAAAAATAACCAGCTTAGAATTAATCCTTATGCCAAAGAGGCATATTTTAGGGTGGCATATTCTGCTCCCCTTTACTATTTTTACATGGAGAAATTTACAAGCTGAGGGTAAAAAAACTCTGCAAAAAGAGGACATTGATTATGCAACAGAACAGCGGTATTGATGGAGAAAACTTCCAGGGCAGGAGAGAAATAATGACATCAAAAATCTAAGTGAACTGGTATGTTTGGGCCAGGAGGAAAGATACTTCTTCCTCTGAAATGAGAGGGTAAAGATGCAGATATATAATTTTTTGGAGGGATGGAAGTTACCTGTCTTCCTCCTCTGGCATTTAGTGTTCCTCTGTGGCTGGAGATAGATGGGCTTCAGGCTGAGTAGCTGGAGGTTGTCCTGTGTGGACAGGTACTCCAAGACAAAGACAATAAGAGGAGGGAGGAGAAGCTGAGCCCTGCCAGAGGAGAGATAAAGAGACCACATATTCCTTATTCTCGAGGTCGAGGAGACCTTCGCGACTACACATGCGCAGAAAGGCTACTCAGAGGTCAAAAGGGAGGGGGCACCACCCGATAGTAGGTGATGTCAACCTACCCATAGGCCTCTTTACTAGAATCCGTCTTGGCTAAGAGATGTGCACGCACATGAGAAGACCCTGAGATAAACCAAATGTGGATTCAGAACCAGGCAAAGCAAGATGACTGGCCACAGAACACCCAGAACAAATGCCCCATATAAGTGATTCAAACTACAAGGGTGCGACTCTCTGATTCCGCCTGTGTGTCTATCCACACATACTCCTTTTCCTCCTAATAAACACTTTACTTGTTTCACTAGTTTCCATCTCTTTGTGGGAATACATTTCTACAAAGCCAATGGGCCAGGGGCCTTGTCACTTGCCACTGGCCCTTGTAGTCTAGTGGCTATGATTCAGTACTTTCACTGCCGAGACCTGACTTTGATTTCTGGCCAGGGAGACGCAATCCTGCTTCAAGCCGCTGCAGGCAGAGGCCACCCAAGAACACTTCCATTAGCATCATCTCCAGGGACCAAGCCCACTTTCAGCAGTAACTGCCCAGGGCTGGCACATTTCAGGAGGATGCAATTAAAAGCAGCATTCCTCCAATCATCATCCACTGATGAGGGTGATTATAAAAGACAATGCCAAGGATTTATTTGAATTTGCTCTGGTTCATATTACCAAAATATTGCTTCAGTCATTATCAACGGGCCTTACGTTTCCAAGCAATACAAGGTCATATAGCTGAGAAAGGGGAACTCTGTAGGATGTGCCAAAGCCAAATAGTTTTTGACAGAGATCTTTCTATTTTATCTAAGATCTCTTTTATGAATGTGAGAGATCAAGCAGAGTTATCTCTAACAAACACACGGAATAAAATGAGTTAAATGGAACTCAAAGAGGTTTGTTTTTTTGTTTTCCCTGCTGCCACTCCAGGTTTTCATCATGTCAGGTGCTCCACACCCAAGGTCATTTGAATCCTCCTGTTAAGTACTCCACGAAATATTTGTATTTTCCTCTATTTACATAAATTGAATAAAGATGGAAAAGGTAAAGTCTTAGATGAGAAGACCAGATTTGTGTAGAATTGTATGCTAATATGGACACGGTGAATTGAAGGGCAAAGCCACAAGGCCTAACAGGATTCTACAGTGACAGCGTGTAAGCAGGAGAAAAACCACAGAGTTAAAGATTCTAACTTTGGTCTTTTCAATACTGTCAGCTGGTTGACCTAGGGTAATGCCCTGAGTTAACCTCTTTTGTCCTCAGTTTCCTGTTTGTGTAACAAAAGTGTTGAATTTGTTCAATTAATTAAGCAAGGGGGCCATTACACTGAGGTGGCTCTAATAGCACTTGCATAAGGAAAACAAAATCTAAGCCTGTAAATACATGAAAATTATGAAATTGAGACTAGAGGACAACTAATCACAGTCAACTAGGTTTAAAGCTATAGCTAATCGATAATTTCCTTACTTTGCTTCTGCCTTTTCTCTATAAAAAATTTTCCCCACATCCTGACCGCAGAGTGTTTCCAAACACTTTGGTTTGGCATTGCCCTATTAAAATTATTTTTGCTCAAATAAATTCTTAAAATATTAATACACCTTAGTGTATCTTTTATCAGGTTTCACGATTTATCCTTCAACTTCTACTGAGAAAGGAACAAGATAAAAAGACTTTAAAAGAAAGCATAAGGAGTTAGGGCTTGGTGTGAGAAAAAAGCAACAACGAAAAACAACCTTCCCAAGCAGTGCAGCTGTACTGGAAGAAGCATTGGAAATCTTCCTTGGATGCTTTTTTAAATAGGAAAACTCCCTATGTATGAAACAGTTGTGAACAAAGGTACAAGAAAGAAAGAGTCTTGTTGGATAGTCCTTCTTGGCCATGAATAAAACCGATTCTACTAAAAATAAGTAAATTAAATGTTCTCCAGAATCTAGCTTCACTGGAACCAGGCAACTGGCAGTTAGAAATACTTGACTCACGCACCATGGGTGAGCAGCTCCCACTGAGGTCCAAAAGCAACCTGACCACTAGAAAGCTCTGGATTTGCCTCCAGAGCATTAGCATTTTTATTACCTTATGATCCATTCATATCCATATAAAAGTGATTTACTCCCCTGGGATGTGCAGTATAATATTAAAGAATTAGCACTGGAACAGCCTCAGGGGTCAATTAACCCAAACCCAGAATTCTAAGCAGTATGGATTAGTTTTTGGAATGTCTCACAGTAATTAAATCTAGCAATGAAGGTGATTCCACCACTTTCCCACTTTCCTTAATATCTTTTCTTTCCCCCCAACTCTTAACTGTCACTGAGCCTAATCTCCTCATGTGTATAAAAATGATGTAGGGATGATTATGAATATTTACATTGTAGGAGACCAGTATATGTCACCCCAAAATGTGGTTGTAAGATTTCAGAATATGCCATCTCAAATATGCCTCTTTGGCATAAGGATTAGTTTGAGCTGATTCTTTCGAGAAACAGCAGACAAGGGAGAAGTTTGAAAAGAGAAGTTACCCTTTTGAAAGGGGAATCTCCATTTTATAAAGGAAATCTCCACCTGTAAGAGTTTCTCTCTATATACCAGGAAGAGAAGGGTGACTCCAAATCACAAGAGAATCTTATCAATGGAGAAGGCCCAACTTAAATCTGCATAACAAACCTTACCCTTGTTTACCTAGCTTTTCTGGGTTACTTTCCCATAACCTGACTCTCACACTCTTCTTTTGTTTTAGTTAAAGATTATATTTTTTTTTCAGAGGCATAGGACTTTATTACTTACAATTCAGCAACTATCATGTGAGTATTGTCAGAGAGGAAGAAATTTTTCCTCCACCCTTCTAGGTTCTTCTGACTGGTCTAAGAACTAAATTTACACACGAAGTTGTTAGGAAGATTTTAATAATTTATTCTCCATTGATAAGAGTATCTAGAGATTTGGTCATCCTCCTTTTCCTGGTACAGTAAGGGAGACATTCTTACAAATGGAGATTTCCCTTATAAATCTAAATGTTTCTTACAAAAGGTAACTCCTACTTGGTTTTCAGAGTCCCCCCACCCCACCCTCCGCCATATCTGCTGTTCCCCAGAAAATAGCCAACTAAAAACAATATGCCAAAGAGACATTTTGGGGGGGGGGTAAATTCTGTTCCCTCACAACATCAACAGCATCAGCCTCCCTCCCTTGCACCCCCCTCCTTGTTCTTCAGGGGTGATACAGAGGGCCCTGATGTATTGATTGCCTGCACAGTATCCATCTTACTAGAATTCAGGCAGCTGAAGCAGAATTACCTTTTAATCTCCTAGCTTCCCTCTGGCCAGGCTGTCACTCAGAAGGTATGCCAATCAGGCCTACCTGAGGTTACTAGTAGGAGAAAGAGACACACCATGCCCAGGAATGGTCAGGGAAAAATCCTGAATTTTCAAAAATGTTATATATTTCTCCTCCCCTTTCCTCTTATTATTACCCAGGAGGAAGCCAAGAGGAGATCAACCCATTCTGGTGTTAAAAAAAGGAAACAACAGGCCCAGAATGGAGTCAATTGTGCTAAGCCCTACATCAGCAAACCAAAACTTAATACCCAACCTAATTGCAGTTTCAGCTTCTTCCAGGAGTGGAATTTTAAATTAATCAGTCCGAAATTTTCTCATCAACACTAGTGAGGTAATCTCCATGTTAGACCCCTGCCTTTCCCCCAAAGGAAGTTAACCCTGCTTGAAACAATCCTTTCTTTTGTCTATGACTTCCCTGTCCCACCCCCTTCTGCCTACAAAATCCTATTTTGTACGACTCCTCAGATTGCCTGTTTACTTGCTAGATAGGATGCTCCCCATTCATGAATTATTTAATAAATCCAATTAGATCTTTACTCAGTTAAATTTTGGGGTTTTTTTTGTTTGTTTAACAGATTTGGTGGCAGTAGCGGGATATGAAGTGAACTTCTCATGACATTCAGGGACAAGAAACTCAGGCATGGTACCCTGAAAACCCTTTACGTTCACTCTCTTTCTCACCATTTCTGAGAGCTGTGGTTAAGTAAGTTCCTCTTGGTTCTGAGCTCCACTCTCTTTGTGTTGAGTTCGTGATCTAACTGACTTTCCTTTACATGGAAGGTCAGCTTGCACTGGTAGATGATTCTGCCTGGAACCTAATTTAGCGGACAGATTTTTCTGCCTGAAGCCTAGCCCCTAGCCTTTCAGACTCCAATTCCCAGGCATTTTAGTGGAAAACCGGATTCCACATTAGGAACTGCTGGTGGTTTAGTCTGTAGTTCCACATTTATTTGGAATCCTTTCCCATTTGGGAACTGCTGTTAGCAGCTGTAGTTCTCCATTTATTTAGAATCAGTCTGCAGTCCACATTTTTTTGAGGTCTGCTGATTCAATTCTTTCCCCAGTTCCTAGTTCATTGATTACTGCCAATATTAAGGTGCATGTTTGTTTGCCTTGTTTTTTGTAGATAAAGGCTGATTGCTCATGGGAATCTAGGAAGCCAAAGAGACACAAATTGGTGGACACAGATTGAGCACCTGAGAGCTGTTAGGAGTGCTTTCCACCAAACCCAAAGATTCCCATGTAAGAATAAGTTGGTCATGGAATGGCTTAGTTTGACACTAGGTTACCTGCCAAACTTAAGAAAATCTCTGCACAATGAGGTACACTGCAAACACATGATATCCAACCCAGTGGCACATTCCCTTTAGGTATGGCTGTGAGAAACCAAAGGCTTAGCTACAAAATAAATAATAATGATATCCTTAAAATCCAGAGAGTTAAGCACACCACCTTATGGCCCACCTGCTTAAGAACTATGGTCCCAGGACTTCCCTGGTGGTGAGGTGATTAAGAATCTGCCTGCCAATGCAGGGGACATGGGTTTGAGCCCTGGTATGGGAAGATCCCACGTGCCACGGAGCAACTAAACCCGTGTGCCATAGCTACTGAGCCTGCATGCCACAACTACTGAAGAGGAAAATCAGAAACTTACACTCAGCTAGAAATAACTTTATGCTCGCTCTGCTCCTGTAAAATATGCTTGCTACACCAAGATAAGAACAAGATGACCTAAAAATCAACTGTAACCTTAAGATGTTCTGATAAGTATGGAATGTTCTGCTCCTGCCAGTTTCTGTCCATCAATCATTTTTACCAGTTCTCAAACTACCCTATTTATCTCAAAAGGCTTGTCCTTGTACCTCTGAGATGTAAATATTCTACCTGGTCTTCTCCAGGAATTCTTATCTAGGGCATCTCTGCTTCAGGGAGGCAATTCCTATCAAAAGGGAGAAAGGTCATTTGAAACTAAGGCAAATGGAAATCCTAAGCATCTTCAGCCATCTGAGTAGGTAAACTTAACATACTTCATCTACCAAAAAATGACTTAGATCTAACTTCTTTTATAACTAGTGAGTTTTATATTATTGTACCTGATTCATGGTAGTAATTTTAAAACAGAAGCTGTAAGGTCTCTGTGTGTATCTGTCTGTGTGTTTGCGTGTGTGTCTATATGTATTTTGTAGATGTATTTTTCTACCTCTGATGGTATTGCCAAAATTAATTTTTAAAAGAGCTCCATTTAATTGGTCTAAAGAAAATTAAGCATTTGTATGAGTTATGTATACATAAGATTCTTTAAAGTGTAAAAAATAAATATAACTCAAATGCTTTTCAGGTTCACATAATCAGAGATAATAAAAACAAGTTTAAGTTTGTTGGTTTAATTAAAACAGACATGTCTTAGAGTTATCAACATAAAAAATAATGCATACATACAAATTTTATTCTACCTGAGCTTACTAAAGGTCAAATAAGTTCATGTTATTTCTTACAAAATTTGTCAGCAAGAAAAATAGCTTGAGATGATTGCTCTGTCTAATGTCTCATGAAGTTTTGTGGATAATCTAAACATAATTGGTAAAAACAAGTAAATAGATGGAAGTAGGATAAAAAGCTTTTAGGTGAAATTTTTAAATAGTTTCCCGAAATCTTTTTGGTAACCTGCAAATTTTTTGGTGGAGTTGAGTTAAATGATGAGTTTAGTTAAATTCACTAAATATCCAGATCATTTCCAAACAAAACACTGAAACATTAATTACTAAACAGGTTTATCCAGTTTTGGCTTCTTTTTACAAACTAAAAGATACTGGGTTTATTAGTAAATATGTTATACGCCACACTGAAAGATTATACTATTTAAAATGGCACGTGTTTCTAGAAATTATAAAATATATTTATAAACTTGCCAAGCCATGGTATGCTAATGAAAGAGACAGTTCACAATTGCTTACTTTTTTTTTCCCTAGTTTTTATTTTTTTAATTATTTTCTTTCATCTTTATTGGAGTATAATTGCTTTACAGTATTGTGTTAGTTTCTGCTGTACAACAAAGTGAATCAGCTATCTGTATACATATATCCCCATATCTCCTCCCTCTTGAGCCGCCCTCCCACCCTCCCTATCCCACCCCTTTAGGTCTTCTCAAAGCATCAAGCTGATTTCCCTGTGCTCCGTAGCAGCTTCCCAGTAGCTATTTCACATTTGCTAGTGTGTATATGTCAATGCTACTCTCTCACTACATCCCAGCTTCCCTTCTCCCCCCATCCCCCCAGTGTCCTCAATTCCATTCTCTACATCTGCATCTCTATTCCTGCCCTGCCACTAGGCTCATCAGTACCATTTTTCTAGATTCCATATATATGCGTTAACATACCATATTTGTTTTTCTCTTTCTGGCTTACTTCACTCTGTATGACAGACTCTAGGTCCATCCACCTCACTACAAATAACTCAGTTTTGTTCCTTTTTATGGCTGAGTAATATTCCATTGTATATATGTGCCACATCTTTATCCATTCATCTGTTGATGGACATTTAGGTTGCTTCCATGTCCTGGCTATTGCAAATAGTGCTGCAATGAGCCTTGTGCTACATGTATCTTTTTGAATTATGGTTTTCTCCGGGTATATGCCCAGTAGTAGGATTGCTGGGTCATATGGTAGCTCTATTTTTAGTTTTTTAAGGAATTTCCATAGTTTTCCACAGTGGCTGTATCAATTTACATTCCCACAAACAGTGCAGGAGGGTTTCCCTTTCTCCACACCCTCTCCAGAACTTATTGTTTCTAGATTTTTTGATGATGGCCATTCTGACTGGTGTGAGGTGATACCTCATTGTGGTTTTGATTTGCATTTCTCGAATGATTAGTGACGTTGAGCATCTTTTCATGTGCTTGTTGGCAATCTGTATGTCTTCCTTGGAGAAATGTCTATTTAGGTCTTCCACCCATTTTTGGATTGGGTTTTTTGTTTTTTGATATTGAGCTACATGAATTACTTGTGTATTCTGGAGATTAATCCTTTGCCAGTTGCTTAGTTTACAAATATTTTCTCCCATTCTGAGGGTTGTCCTTTTGTCCTGTTTATGGTTTTTTTGCTATGCAAAAGCTTTTAAGTTTCACTAGGTCCCATTTATTTACCTTTTATTTTATTTCCATTATTCTGGGAAGTGGGTCAAAAAGGATCTTGCTATGGTTTATGTCATAGAGTGTTCTGCCTATGTTTTCCTCTAAGGGTTTTAGAGTGTCCGGTCTTACATTTAGGTCTTTAATCCATTTTAAGTTGATTTTTGTGTATGGCATTAGGTAGTGTTCTAATTACATTTTTTTTACATGTAGCTGTCCAGTTTTCCTAGAACCACTTATTGAAGAGGCTGTCTTTTCTCCATTATATGTTCTTGCCTCCTTTGTCATAAATTAGGTGACCATATGTGTGTGGGTTTATCTCTGGGCTTTCTATCCTGTACCATTGATCTATATTTCTGTGTTTGTGCCAGTACCATACTGTCTTGATTACTGTAGCTTTGTAGTATAGTCTGAAGTCAGGGAGCCTGATTCCTCCAGCTCAATTTTTCTTTCTTAGGATTGCTTTGGCTATTCAGGGTCTTTTGTGTTTCCATACAAACTGTAAAATTTTTTGTTCTAATTCTGTGAAGAATGCCATTGGTAATTTGATAGGGATTGTATTAAATCTGCAGATTACTTTGGGTAGTAGAGTCATTTTCACAATATCGATTCTTCCAATCCAAGAACATGGTATATTTCTCCATCTGTTCATGTCAACTTTGATTTCTTTCATCAGTGTTTTATACTTTTCTGAATACAAGTTTTTGTATCCTTTGGTAGGTTTATTCCTAGATATTTTATTCTTATTGTTGTGATGGTAAATGGGATTGTTTCCTTAATTTCTCTTTCTGACTTTGTGTTGTTAGTATATAGGAATGCAAGAGATTTCTGTGCATTAATTTTGTATCCTGTGACTTTTCCAAATTCATTGATGAGCTTTAGTAGTTTTCTGGTGGCATTTATAGGATTTTCTATGTATAGTATCACATCATCTGCAAACAGTGACAGTTTTACTTCTTTTCCAATTTGGATTCCTTTTCTTTTTCTTCTCTGATTGCCATGGCTAGGACTTCCAAAACTATAGTGAATAAGAGTGATGAGAGTGGACATCCTTGTCTTGTTCCTGACTTTAGTGGAAATGCTTTCAGTTTTTCACTATTGAGAATAATGTTTGCTGTGGGTTTGTCATATACGGCCTTTATTATGTTGAGGTAGGTTCCCTCTATGCCCACCTTCTGGAGAGTTTTTATTATAAATGGGTGTTGATTTTTGTCAAAAGCTTTTTCTGCATCTATTGAGATTAATCATATGGTTTTTATTCCTTAATTTGTTAATATGGTATATCACATTGATTGATCTGTGTATTTTGAAGAATCCTTACATTCCTGGGATAAATCTCACTTGATCATGGTGTATGATCCTTTTAATGTGTTGTTGGATTCTGTTTGCTCGTATTTTGTTGAGGATTTTTGCATCTATGTTCATCAGTGATATTGGCCTGTAATTTTCTTATTTTGTGATATCTTTGTCTGGTTTTGGTATCAGGGTGATGGTGGCCTTGTAGAATGAATTTAGTAGTGTTCCTCCCTCTGCAATTTTTTGGAAGAGTTTGAGAAGGATAGGTGTTAGCTCTTTTCTAAATGTTTGATAGAATTTGCCTGTGAAGCCATCTGGTTCTGGAGTTTTGTTTTTTGCAAGATTTTTTATTATAGTTTCAATTTCATTACTTGTGATAGGTCTGTCCATATTTTCTAATTCTTCCTGATTCAGTCTTAGAAAATCATACCTTTCCAAGAATTTGTCCATTTCTTCAAGGTTGTCCATTTTATTGGCATATAGTTGTTTATAGTAGTCTCTTGTAATCCTTTGTATTTCTGTGGTGTCAGTTGTGATTTCTCCTTTTTCTTTTCTAGTTTTATTGATTTTTGTCCTCTCTTTTTTTCTTGATGAGTCTGACTAAAGGTTTATCAATTTTGTTTATCTTCTCAAAGAACCAACTTTAAGTTTTGTTGATCTTTGTTATTGTTTTCTTCATTTCTATTTCATTTATTTCTGCTCTGACCTTTATTATTTCTTTCCTTCTGCTGACTTTGGGTTTTCTTTGTTCTTCTTTCTCTAGTTGTTTTAAGTGTATGGCTAGATTGTTTGAGATTTTTCTTGTTTCTTGAGGTGAGATTGAATTGCTACAAATTTCCCTCTTAGAACTGCCTTTGCTGAGTCCCATAGGTTTTGGATCATCATGTTTTCATTGTCATTTATTTCTATGTATTTTCTAATTTCTTCTTTGATTTCTCCAATGATATCTTGGTTATTTAGTAGTGCACTGTTTAGCCTCCAGGTATTTGTGTTTTTTACAGATTTTTCCTGTAATTGATTTCTAATCTCATAGTGTTGTGGTCAGAGAAGATGCTTGATACAATTTCAATTTTCTTAAATTTTCTGAGGCTTGATTTGTGACCCAAGATGTGATCTATCCTGGAGAATGTTCCATGTGCACTTGAGAAGAAAGTGTATTCTGCCACTTCATGTGGAGTGTCTTATAAATATCAACTAAATCTATCTGGTCTATTGTGTCATTTAAAGCTTGTGTTTCCTTCTCTATTTTCTGTTTGGATGATCTGTCCATTGGTGTAAGTGGGGTCTTAAAGTCTCCTACTATTATTGTGTTAATGTTGATTTCTGCTTTTACAGCTGTTAGCATTTGCCTTATGTACTGAGGTGCTCCTATGTTGGGTGCATAAATATTTACAATTGTTATATCTTCCTCTTGGATTGATCCTTTGATCACTATGTAGTGTCCTTCCTTATCTCTTGTAACAGTCTTTATTTTAAAGTCTATTTTATCTGACATGAGTATTGCCACTCCAGTTTTCTTTTGACTTCCATTTGCATGTAATGTCCTTTTCCATCCCTTCACTTTCAGTCTGTATGTGTTCCTAGGTCTGAAGTGGGTCTCTTGTAGACAACATATATGTAGGTCTTGTTTTGGTATCCATTCAGCCAGTCTGTGTCTTTTGGTTGGCACATTTAATCTATTTACATTCAATGTTATTATCGATATGTATGTTCCTATTGCCATTTTCTTAATAGTGTTGGGTTTGTTTTTGTGGGTCTTTTTCTTCCCTTGTGTTTTCCTCCTAGAGAATTTCCTTTAGCATTTGTTTTAAAGCTGGTTTGGTGGTGCTGAATTCTCTTAGCTGTTGCTTATCTGTAAAGCTTTTGAATTCTCTGTTAAATCTGAATGAGATCCTTGCTGGGTAGAGTAATCTTGGTTGTAGGTTTTTCTCTTTCATCACTTTAAGTATATTCTGCCACTCCCTTCTGGCCTGTAGAGTTTCTGCAGAAAAACTTTATAGGGTTTCTTTTGTATGTTATTTTTTGCTTTTCCCTTTCTGCTTTTAATATTTTTTCTTTGAATTTAATTTTTTGTTGATTTGCTTAATATGTGTCTTGGTGTGTTCCTCCTAGGGTGAATCCTGTATGGGACTCTCTGTGCTTCCTGGACTCAGGAGACTATTTCTTTTCCCATATTAGGGAAGTTTTTGACTATAATGTTTAAGAATATTTTCTCAAATATTCTTTTTCTCTTCTTCTGAGACCCCTATAATTTGAATGTTAGTGCGTTTAGTGTTGTCCGAGAGGTCTCTGAAACTGTCCTCAATTCTTTTCATTCTTTTTTCTTTATTCTCTTCCTTGGCATTTATTTCCACCATTCTGTCCTCCAACTCACTTTTTCTTTCTTCTGCCTCAGTTATTCTGTTACTGATACTTTCCAGTATATTTTTCATTTCAGTTTTTTGTTGTTCATCCCTGTTTTTTTGTTCTTTAGTTCTTCCAGATCTTTGTTAAGCATTTCTTGTATTTTCTTGATTCTATTTCTGAGATTCTAGATCATCTTTACTATCATTACTCTGAATTCTTTTTCAGCTAGGTTGCCTACTTTCTCTTCATTTTTTTTGTCTTGTGTTTTTACCTTGTTCCTTCATCTGTAACATATTTTTTTGTCCTCTCATTTTTTTTTTTTTGGATGGGTGGGATTGTGTTCATGTCTTACTGTTTGTTTGGCCTGAGGCTTCAAGCACTTCAAGTGAGGCCTCCCAGAGTTTCTTACCTCAGCACCAAGACTCAACTCTACTCACAGCCTTGCTTACTTCTTTATTCTCACTAAAAATTAAGATTTTAAGGATTAAATTTTTCAATATGTAAAGCTACTAGAAATAATAATGCAAACACCTCTGTTTGCAAGGAAAGAAGGATGTGTGTTTTCAGTATAATAAGGTATGAGGAATGAAGATACATTTCTGTTGAGGAAAATCATAGGACAAAATCTGAATGTAATAAAGAATTTTATAGTTGGTGGAAGAGGAATCTTTGGGCAAAAATTTTAATGTGTTGTCAAGCTGGCTAAGATTAGAATTAATTCAATTAAGTTAAATGAATTCTAATGTCAAAAGTAAACCAGTGCAAAATTAGAATTTAGTCTTCTCTCTGTTAAAAGAACATTTTTAGAAAATTATTGGTCTGCTCTTGATAAGAGATTGCAAAAGATTTTTCTTTACCTTTTAAATAATCTGGCTAGAAGGCAAAAGATGTGTTTTATCAAAATAATTTCTTGTGCTTCATGTCTTAATCAGTTCTTTGATTACTTAAGAAAACAATCTTCTCAATATTAACAGAGCTGTTTTGCTCACAACTATGTAACCTTTGGTATTTGCCTTTAAAGTCTTTATTTATCAATTTGGTTAAATATATAATTATTATTTTTATAATCTGTGATCCTATTTAGTCAAGTGTCAAAACTTTTGCATAGTTTTGACAAACTTCCCCAAAGTAAATTCTAAGTGAAGTATTTTAGACCTTGGAAGTAACTTTGGGATTTTCCTGAGGGTCCCTAGAACATCTCAAAATATTTGTTCTCTCCTCTGCCTGAAATAATCCTTTCTTTTGTTTATGACTTCCTTGTCCCAACCCCTTCTGCCTATAAAAAACTTCCATTTTGCACAACTCCTTGGAGCACCTTTCTACTTGCTATATGGATGCTGCCTGATTCATGGATTGTTTAATAAAGCAAACTAGATCTTCAAGTTTATGCAGTTGAATTTTGTTTTTTAACACTGGAACTAGCCATATTCAGTGACCAAACTATCTTACTAAAATATGTGGGCCAGGAAGAGATAAGGTAGGTAGAGTCAAATAATTTTTAGATGATTTAAAAAAATCTATTCCACAGTTCAGTGATGTCAGCAGCCTGAAGATGATAAGGGACATGAACGCCCATTGAATACTATGATCATTAGTCCATTTTTATGTGGCCTTTATGACAAAAGGCAAACAACTGTCACACTAGGTAGTTTTGAAGGCAGAACATGGTGGAGTTTTGATTTAAGGTTCATAATTGGGTGGCTAGAGTTATCTGAGAAGACAAGAACAGCAATTAGATGAGCAGAAATTGTGTTGAGAGTCATGAAGTACCAGAGATAGCCTTAAGAGAGGGATCAAAGATTCAAGTAGTCAATCTACCAGAAGAAGACAGGAGCGATGGTCACTGCAATGTGTCTTCCCACTGTGAGTCAAATGGGTCAACTTTTGGCAAGAGTCGCAAGTTTGGTGTAAAGTGGTAATTTTATAAAATTCTGTTTATAGCCGTTTTTGCCCCATTTACAAAAGTGGACGTGTTGCCATGTCCAGTATGGTGATAGACAGGTAGTGATGGTGGCTACCTGAGCAGGCTTGATTAGAAGCTTGATTCCAATTGGTCTCATCAGAGAATTGGCCCGTACTGTAGACACTTACATGAGTGGCTCAGTCTCTCTGACTGCCAGCTGAGATTTGTTTCCAGAGTTCATGGCTCCAAAGTGGGGTGCATTTCATCTGCCAGTCTGTAGTCTTCCAAGTAGTAGACCAGATAGATACCTAGGACATTGGCAACATCCCAAGTGTTAGCAAAAATGTAAAAAGATTCATCAAGGGTGGCATTGGCCAGGGCTATTAAGACTGCCTTGAGTTCTGCCCACTGAGCGGCATAACCATATTCACTTTTGTTTACAAATAGCTGGCACTAAGCCCAAACTTCAGTAGTGGCCCTATAGACATCATGAAGTTTTAATTTAATTGAATTTCACTAAGTCAGGCCTAGAAATTTAGAACATCTGTGAATCAAGGGCCTCATTGAGGCAGCAGCATTGCTTCATGAAGGCAGTAGTGTTGAAGATAATGATTCCTCCAAAGGTGTAACTGCCTCTTTTTGATATAAAATCAAAATGCTGTTCCAGCCAGTCCACCTGTGCTCTTGACTATCCCATTTCCATTGGATTTGTGACACGTGTTGTGTTCTTTCGTAAGCCTGGACATATTTTTGTCTGGCTATTTCTCTTCATTTTCTGTGAATTGTCTTTTGCCCACTTTTCTGTTCAGTTGTTTATACCTGTATTGCTTTGTTGAAGTTTTTTTTAACATTGTTTTCCAATGAAGATAATATATAAGCCCAAATTTTAATCCACCTCTTCTTCCCTGGGTGTCTCTCACATATATATGAGATATACGTGTTAATAAATGTTTTCTATGCTTAATCTGTCTTGTGTTACAGAGGCCCCATCTGAGAATTTAGAAGGGTAGAGGGAAAATTATTTTTTCCTCCCCTACAATATGTATAGAAGTGTTATTGGGGATTAATTGTCTCTGTGTTTCTCCAAGACTCCCAGGAGAAACTATGTCCTACACAGAGATTTTTATCTTTGGTTATGAGGCTCAGGTAAGAACCCTCCACCCTGCATAGCAGGTAAAACATTTTTATGAGGAAAAAAACTGTTTATAGCCCAGTTTTAGCCTGTGTGTGAATGTGTATATGCTAATGACCAACAAAAGGGGATATTCACTATGGAAATAAACACAGATGTTTCAATCAGATTGAGAAGAAAGAAATCAGGAGTAACAAAGAACAGCCTAGTTTTTATAGGTTGTGGAGGACCAGAGGACCTAAAATGTAGAAAGACATGGACTGGTGGCTAGGAGACAGTTTTTAATATCCCTGTTCTTTGAACATTTATTATCTAGTGTGAAATGTACTTTCGCAAAGCTAATACTGTCCTAAGTGCTTCATATGATTGAGGAGGACACTGCCGAGTTGAAGGGACAAAGTCTCTCAAAGAAAGATGAATCAGATCAGATTGAAATGGTCAATTAGGAGAGTCACAGGATCATAGAATTGGGAAGGGACCAAAGAAAATAGACCAAAATTCTGATCCAAAGCAGAACTCCCTCTATAATGCCTGGCCCTGTTAAATGTTTGGTTTCCTCTTGAATACATCTAGTGATTGGAATTCCTTTGGAAAAGGAAAATGTGAGAATAGTCTTCCTTTGGTTGAGCAGGAACCTGTCTTCCATAACTTATATTCATTGACTTTACTTCCACCCGCAGAAGCTACAAAAGTTACATGTGTATGTAACCCTACTTTCATGAAAGTTGTTCAAATATTTGAAGATAGACCTATTTACCTTGAAGAGATAATGTAAGAATTAAGTTTATAATCTATGTGAAACACTGCAACATGTATATACAGAGCTGAACATGCTTCTTTAGATATATTTTGACAAGTACAATCCACAATAGACTTTTAACTGTATCTTTTGATAGACTTCTATTTTCTATTAATGTAGCCCAAAATTGCCCTGCTGCCACACCCCACGTCACACTGATGGTGTGTACCAACTGAAATCTGGTGTTTTTCATATAACCTTAGTGTTAAGCCCAAGGCCACACATCCTGTCCTTGATACCTACTTCCTTGACCTTTAATGAAACACATTATAGACAATGTTAGATTTTACCTGAGCCCTATGCACCTGGAAAACAGAGGTTAAAGGAACCCCCCACTCTTTTGTGTCCTGAAAAACAGCTTATTGCAAAAAATGTCCTTCTTCATGTGACTTAGATAAGACGCACATAAAGCCTCCTAGTTTATCTATGGCCAGGCCAGACACAGATCCTCCAAAGTTCTATTCTTTACCTCATAAATGATTAGATGAAATGCTTGTCACCACTGATATTTAGAAGAAGAAAAAAAGCTTGTTAACCAAACTGTGGTTAAGATTTTGTCCTTCCCACAGGCCCCTGAAATTTGGCCTACGCTCAGTGTGAGCCAGTATACAGCAACTCCTTAAGGGCCCCTGCTGGAAAACAGGCTGGCTTCAGGCTAAAACATTATCCAATTTACTATCTGATTATGCCACCCTTTTAACCCACTTCTGTACACCTGGTTCTTTCCAGCCTTGTTTACTCCTCTCCATAAAAGAAAAGGTTTTTACCCAACTCTTGAGATGCATTGCAGATCTTATGGTCATAATGTTCTCCCTGTGATAATTATTCCCCTTCCCCTATTGCAATAGTCCCTTCTCCATTCTTTGCAGGAATCCTTTTGAATAAAATCTCTCCTAAGTCAGAATTTTTTCTTTATTTCACATCATGTATATCCTTACTGAATTTCATCTTGTTAATTTTAGCCCATCATTATGACCTGTCCAGAACCTTTTGAATCTCAGTTCTGTTACCTAGCATCTTAAATGTTATGTCACCTGCAAATTTAATGTGTTCCTTCTATATGTTCCCTCAACTTGCTAATAAAAGTGTTAAATAGGACTATCAAGGTCAGAGCCTTCAGCAGAATACCTTCCTTCAATTTGGTACTCCACCTTTTAGGATATAGTAACCTAACCACCTCCAGATATTCCCAACAACGGTTTCCCAATTCACTTTTTTTTTTCCCACAAAGAGACCATGAGGCACACTGCCAAATATCATGTTTGAAATATTATATCCAGACATAATCCTTATATATTATGTCTTTATATCCCTTGACCTGATAGTTTTTGTAACTATTCTTTTAAAGGGACTCAGAATCTTCTCTAAATAAATGGAAGAGAAGAGCAGCAGACCAGTCTCTCTCTTTCATCCTTTTTCTTTCTCTTTCAAGGAAAAAGGAACTGAGATTTGAAATTTTAGATGCCAAAATAATCTTACTGATATGGGCCAATTCACAGACTACCTAGAATACCTCTGCTATTTAGAGAAATCTAATAGTTTAGTCTCTTTTCTCTCAGGGTTCAGAGATGATTCAATCTAATGGCTGGGATTTTACTCTCATAATCATTACTGTAAAACAAAGAATGTTACTCACCATCCAGTTCTACAAGGATTAAGTCATTAACCACTGCAGTCATTGACCAGCAGTGCACCCTGAGAGGAATTTGAGATGAGAAACAGGGTGAGGCACTCTGTGCTTTGGAAAAATAGGCCCCTTAGATGGATGTATAGCTTAGGAAGAATTTTTTTTTTTTTAATAAATTTATTTATTTTATTTATTTATTGGCTGCGTTGGGTCTTTGTTGCTGCACACGGGCTTTCTCTAGTTGCTACGAGTGGGGGCTACTCTTCATTGTGGTGCACAGGCTCCTCATTGTAGTGGTTTCTCTTGTTGTGGAGCACGGGCTCTAGGCGCATGGGCTTCAATAGTTGTGGCACATGGGCTCAGTAGTTGCGGCTCATGGGCTCTAGAGCACAGGCTCAATAGTTGTGGCACACGGGCTTAGTTGCTCCATGGCATGTGGAATCTTCCCAGGGCAGGGCTCGAACCCGTGTCCCCTGCATTGGCAGGCGGATTCTTTACCACTGCGCCACCTAGGAAGTCCAGGAAGAATTTTAATGAACCCAGAGTTTTGCATCTTTCTATACATAGAAAAGCACTAAAATTATTAAGATACTTGTTCCTTGTGACTAGCAGTCATCTTTTACCAAGACGTATGCTTTACTGCACATATTCCCTAGCCCAAAGTCACATATGTACTGGTTTCTCCTCTGCCTCTGTGGAGCAGTTCCCTCAGAGCAGCTGAGAGGCTTTTTCCCAGGCTATAGTCCTCAGTAAGGTCCCTGAATAAAACTGAAATGCATAACTCTTATGTTGTGTGTTTTTCTTTAAGTCAACAATACCATCCATTTGTCTAGCGTTTTGCTAGTTTCTGGTATTTGTCTTGAGAGATTCTAGCAAGAATAGGCTGCCTTTAGCCTGTCTTATATTCTCTTATTGAACAAATATGGCTTGAAGTCCATGCCATGGTGGACTGTGCTGATGCTTGGAGAAAATGTTTCCTTTCAATCAAATATTTGCATAGGTTTTTCTACCTCCATTCTCATCCTCTTGGTATGTGCTTGTGAATGAATACAGGAATTATATCTTCTGAGTAATGTAAACAAATATCAGTTGAGAAGAACTAAATGCTCACCAGAAGTACATATACTTTAACAGATAAAGTATATACATAGTAAACACATATGAATATACTCAAACAATAAAACAAATTAGAAATGTAGACTGCAAGGGTAAGATGATGAAATTTTCTTCAAGGACCTTCCCCTCCTTAGGATGCCTCTTGAAAGTCTAATTGGCTGAAGAAGAGGCCAATCCTTTTGATTTTATAATTCAGTTCACAAATCTTCTATCCCTTGGAACTATAAACAAACACTTCTGAAATTAAGTCTCTCAGGAGATAGTCACGAGACATCCACAGGTGCATCTATTTGTCTCTCAAGGCGATAAGAGAAGTTTTCACCATTCTTTCTTCTATTTTACGATATAAATGTATGTGCAAGTCTGTCCAGACTTTGTAAATCCATCCAGACTGCTGTGCTACCTTACACACATGTGAATGCGATAATGCTCATGCAGTATTAAATTGTATTATCTTTTCTCTACTCATACAGAGGGGTCTACTGCTGGCAGGGTTTAACAATTTCCCCATCAAAATATCACTAGGATTTGTAATCTCTAGTAAGCAGAGTGTCGATATAAAGGCTTTTGTTAGTTTGACTAGAGTACTCCTGAATTTCCACATTACTCCCAATTCACCTCCTTATTTTATAATTTTGGTTCTATGGCCAGTGGTGGAGGAAAACTGTTTTCCCTCTACCCTTCTAGGGTCTTGTCTGAGACCTCCTTGTAATAAAAGACAGATTAACAGGAGAACAATAAACAGAAGTTTAATAACATGTATGCCTCCTGTATACAAGGGAGAGACCCAGGAAAACTGAATAGTTCCCCTAAATGACAGACGCCACCACCTTAAATACCATCTCCAGTATAAAGATAAAAGAAGTTGGGTGGAGGGTATGGTGATGGGGGGTGACCAGTTGCGAAAGATGACCAGGAAAAGCATAGTAAACAAGGGTAAGGTTGTTATGTCGATTTCACTCCTTGCCTTCTCCACTGATAAGTTTCTAAAAATGTAGAGTCATCCTTTTCCTATACATAGAGGGACAGCCTTACAAATGGAGATGTCCCCTATAAATGTAACTTTCTCTTACCAAAGAGTAACTGCTACTCAGTTTTCAGAACTTCTTCTCTGTCTGCTGTTTCTTAAAAATAACCAGTTTAAAATAATCCTTATGCCAAAGAGGCATATTTTGGGGTGGCAAACTCTGCTCCCCTTCAGGCCCCAATTCCAATGTTCCTGTCAGTTGCAAGCAGATCTTAATAATTCATGGTACTGATATCGCTGTGCTAACAGCAACATATTTGCAAACTATCTATCCTTAAAGTCACCCCCCCACCCATGTACACATACACACACACAAAGACTGTTTGTCTAAAATACAGCTAAACTGTCATCACTTCCTATTTGCAAGGAAACATTTTTAAAAGTGATATTACTATGCATTCAAGTTTTCAGATGGATTAAAAATAAGATTCATTTTTCTCTGATTTTTAGATCTTTAATGGCACTCAAGTACTGCAAATCACTGATTTACATGGGCACTAAGATGATAACAAAAAAAAAAAAAAACTTTAGCAATCTTTCCTAATGTGTCACTGATTAAAACAAAACACCATTTTTAAAAAGTGAAAAAGGTATCTAGGTAAAATTGCATTTACATTTCTTTCAATTGTTATTCTTTTGTTTAAAAAGATGCTGTGGTGCTTATGGATCAACGCCTACGAGTATGAGTCCATTTTTTTTCAAGTTAATAGGCTGTCACGTAATGAGCAATGATAGACAAACCAGAAATTCAATTCCAGCATAATTATTGTTAATGGAATTAAGAAATGTTTCACTGAGTAAGAATACAAAACAATAAAATTTCACTTTCCATGCCGCAAATGAATCTTTAGGATTTACATGGTGGCCAGAAAAGGAGCCAAACAGGAATTTTCAGAACTTCAACCTCTTATTAAGTGTGGTTAAGTGCCAATTTCCTGCTCTGGATGTTCCTGCTCTGGATGAGGCCCATAATAAAATACATACAATAAAAGGCACACGGAACGTCTGATGTACAGACACACTCTTTGCTTTCTCTGTGTCTCTTTAGTAAGGAGATGAGGTGTGATGTCAAATGACTCAAATTTCAAATTTTCCACCGATTTGAAACCTGCTACCTCAAATTTTTGTCATTTCCAGCAAAACTCAGGACAGCTGGCTATCTGGTAAAAAGGTGAATGCTGGTGTAAGTTTAAGGGATTCAGGATATTTGGCTATATTAGCATGGGCTTGATTTAATGGAACAGGCCTGGAATGTTAAAGCTTAAATCAAAGCTGTGTTAAATTAATTAAACAAGGAGGCCATTTAGACTGAGGTGGTGCTAATGCCCTGGTGGCCTCTGTAAGCAAATCAAAATCTAAGCCTGTAAAGACCTCAAGGTCACGACATCAAAATGCTAAGGACAACCAATCACGGACAGCCAGCTAGGCTATAAGCGACAGGCAATCAACTATTTTCTCTCTTTGCTTTCTCAATTTTTCTGATACATCTTTCCTCCAGTTCCTGTCAGTCAGCACTCCACTCCTAACCACTTCCGGTTTGGCCCTGCCCCATTCAATGGATTTTTGCACAAATAAACTTCTGAATATGTCTCAGTTTATGTTTTAATAGGTGTGTCTATTTGCTGATGGGAGAGAGGATTGCTTCGTTTCGATAAGACAGAAGGAAAGGGCCTAGTTTTACAGGCATTTAAAGTCTGCATCCTGATGTTTCATTTAACATGTTCTTAGGTGTAAAAAGTTACACTGTCCATTGAAATTCTTAAGTAGATGGTTGGGATTCTGTTCTCAGGCATGGTAGCAATCCAGGACATATTTATGTTCTAATGCCTAAAAGAAAAAGAGTTGATGGTAGAACAAAGAGCTGATTTTTATTGTTTTTCTGAGTTAAATATGCTCATAGTCTTTTCTCTCTTTCTTGAGCACGCATGCACAAATAGTGGCTAGGAACGATTGTAAATACATTAGCTTGCTTTAGAAATACATGATTTGAAAGATTTAAAATAAAATCTGTTCCAACCTTTTTCATTCTTCAGCTTTGTCCTTTCGTGATGTGTTATTTATAGTCAAAGCTTCGGGAAAAAAATTTCAAGTCAACTCACAGTGTAGATTAAGCCACTGAAAAATGGTGATTGTGAGACGTATTCAACAGTGTTCTGTAAAGGAACTCATTTCACCACCATAACGATGCGACACTGATATTTGGCAAAGCGATTCCATAGATTTATAGCTTCATCATCTGCTTTGCTGATTGCTAGTCTCTCAAGGACAAATGGGCTCTCAGACACAATTGTAAATATCCAGAATAAAGGAACGTTATGTCTACTCTGAATGGTTATGCCATAATTAGGAAAAAGTTGCTAAATAAACTTAATTGAGCATTTAGAGAGCTATATAAAACATTCCTTTTTATTTCTTCCTTAGAGGACCATGCTGGGTTTTATTTCAAACTATTATCCACTCTTTCATTGGCCATCTCTCTTTCTTCTTATATGTTAATTGCCTCAGTGGTGTTTGGTGAGGGGGAGGTCACCATTTTCAGAGAGATGTGTATCTCTACCACTCCAAAAAGCCCAGGGTTGGCTGGTTGGTTCGTTCCATCCTTCCTTTTCTTTTCTTCTTCCTTTTTTTTAAAAAATACTGGAGAAGTTTGACAATGACTAAGCCCTTCAGGAATGAGGTGAAGGACAGTCAGAGTTTGCGAGAAACATAAGAAGCTTTAGAGAGAAAAATCTATTTGGAAAAGAAGACATAATTCTGCTAAACCCTCAGGATAGGGAAAATAGCCTAGAAATGAGAGTGAGCAATGATTAAACACTAAAAATGGTTCCTTTCAATCACCCCTTGACATTTATATGGTATCATAACACCTCTGGTAACTCTTCTTGGGATTATGAAAACAACAATAGAAGCACTGAAATTATTCAGTGATTTATTCAAAAAGCAATAGAGAAGTTCATTGAATAGAAAACACTTTTTAAAGTTACTAAAGCAGAGAAATTTAGCTGTAGGGATGCCTGTTAGGAAAGCACTGCACACATTCATAGCAGTATCGAGGGCTTGATGGACATTTAAGCTGTTTCCAGTTTTCTGCAAATACAAACAATGCTGCAAACAGCCTTGTACGTGCATCTTTGCTCAATTGAGCAAGCAATGCTGTAAGAGGCGTTTTTAGAAATGGAATAGCTGGGTCAAAGGAGATGTGCATTAAAAATATTGATAGATACTGTTAAAATGTTCACCAAAGAGATTGCACAGTATATGACTGTGCTCACAACAGGGAGCTGTCAGTGTTTTAATCAGTTTCAATGATAGGGAGAAATGGTGGCTGGTTGTTGCTTTATTTAGTATTTCTTAACTAAGGAGTGAAATTGATCCTTTATATATATATATATATGTATATATAAAGGTCTTGAAAACTATATCTTTTAAAAGATTTTTAAAGCATCTTACAAAGCAAGTTTTAAATAAAAGTAAATCTAACATGAGATTTTAAATTTTCATCAACTTATTCTAAGCCTAATTTAACATGGAGCCACTGATTAGACTGGTGAGAGCATTTCTGTGACTCACTTTGGCATGCCCTAGTTTGGGGTTGAAGTCCTTCCTTCCAATTTTCAAACAGGCTTGATTTTAAAAGGCCTCTGGCTACTTTTCTCTCAGAGGTAAGTTTTGGATCACATCTCAACTCTCCCTTCAGCTGTCGGGGATGGAAAGGGCAGGCATGGGAGAGGCAAAAAGAATGATAACACCAATAAAAACACCACCACCACCACTAATAATAATAATAGCACCTAGCATGCATTGAGTGCTGGCTTTCTGTCTGGCATTACTCTAAGATCTTCACCTGTAGTACCTTATTTAATCCTTGAAAAAATATATTATGCTATTAAGTAAAATAATTCAAACAAGTTAAGCAAGTTACCTAAAGACCCATAACTATTAAGTAGCAGAACTGGGACTAAAATCCAGAAGAAGATAGTATTAAAAATAAATACTCTAGAAGCTGATTACCTAAGATTTCCTGGCTGTGTGACCTTAGTCAAGTTGCCTAACCTCTCTGTGCCTCTGTTTCCTAATACAAATATTGAGATAATGGTAGTGAAATTGAGCAGGACCCTGTGAGGCTTCTGGGCATGAAAGTCTTTCTGTGTCCCCCATTTCTTGTTTGTAGGGAATAGGCTTCAGCCTCCATGACCTTCCCTGAGTTCCAAAGGGCAGGTTTAAACAGTTGTTAATCAAGGAAGCGAGGGGATACAGAGACAAGGGAGGAGTAGTGAAGAAACAATAGTGCAGCCTTGGGGCAGTGTCCTGGTTCCCCCTCAAGGGATATACATAACAATATCTTTGAACACTTCTGTAGAACTGAAACCCCCAAGAAATGGAAGATGTCAACTACCTGATGAAACATTCTTCATTCCAGAGAAGGTCACAGTTTGATAACCTTGAGAACCACAGAGGCTCATCAGGAGACCACCTGAGGCCAGATTAAAGGAGTACAGGCCCTGCACACACCCTGATTCTAACAGCACCCCACCCCCACCCCCACCACCCTTGTACCATTGCTATAAAACTCCTCACCAAATCCCCTGGGGTTGGAACACAGTTTTGAGGCCATTAGCCTGCTGTGTCCCCATTTGCCTGGCAAAGCAATAAAGCTATTCTTTTCTACTTCACCTAAACCTCTGTCTCCAAGATTCAATTCAGCACCAGTGCACAGTGGCCAAGTTTTCTGCATTAGTAGCACTCACCCATGGGATTGTCACAAGGGTTAAATTAGTGGAGATACATAAAAGATTTAGAAGATTATCTGGCACATAATAAGCATCATGGAAGTATTAACCATTTTTATCCAGAGGCCATGCCTCTCCCCCAAAATATCCCAGAGCATTAGCTTTTCTTACCATCCATTCTAGCACTGCTGGAAATATCTGCTACAGTCAAAAGAATCTTCACTTACCATCTTCATATTAACTGTGTATAACTCTTGCCTCTGGGCCCAAAGAACACTCCTCTCCCCTTTATTTCTCAACCCAGTCAATATCCTGCTCAGAACTTAAGTTCTTCTTTAAGACCTTACAGAGAAGCAATAAATATTCTCATTTTGAGAGGTAAAACTCATATCAGCAGCTGGTATCAGAATGCTTGGGGATAACACTTCTTATGAAAAATAATTTGAAGGCCCTAGGAATGGAGGGTGAGATACAGAGCCAAGACAATTAAAGATAATGGCCAGTTTTTTCTTATATATTTTATGCAAAAAAAAAAAAGGTTTTGTTTTTTGTTTGTTTTTTCTTTTCTCTCTCTCTTTTTAAAAATATTTTGATTCTGAAAAAGGAGGAGAAGAGAAGGAAGAAGTGAGGTGTCACCAAAATGGTGGAAGATTGGATACCATGTGGGGTGATGGACCAGAAAGAAATCTCTTCAGAGATGTAGGGGAGCAAAACTTGCCACCCCAAACTTGGCACACAGATTATTTGGAGATGAAAACAATCAAGGACCAAAAGACTCAAGAAGAAACTTTGACCTTCCCCTAAGTGCCTAAAAGGGCTTGTTCCCAGAATAGAGCTATCACCAGTGATATCTGTAATGATTATGGGCTAGGTATGGTGGGGGGAACTCTCAGAGATCAGGGTCCACCCTGTGTCCCATTGTCTCTGCCTGGCCCAGCAAACATTTGTTTACCAAATATTTGCTTTTCCATCTCCATGTGAATTGCCTTCCTCACCTCTGAAGTCCCAAACCCCTAACCCCAAGATCCACTTTTGTCTTTAGCTAAAGATGACATTTAAGGTAAGGGTTTCAGCCATTTTGGTAAGTTACTCAGTTTTTCCAGATCTCTCCCATATATACATGTTTTGAAATTTTGTGTGATTTTTCTCCTATTAATCTGTCTCATGTCAATTTAATTCTTAAACCAGCCAGAAGAACCTAGAAGGGCAGAAGAAAATTTCTTCCTCCCTGACAGTGGCAAGGTTGTCTGACTTTTTTCCTTATTTTTAACAAATTGAGATAATTGTAGGCTTACATGCAGTTATAAAACATAGTACAGAGAGATTCCCTGTGCACTTTGTGTAGTTTACCCCAATGGTAAATTTTTTTTTTATTTAAGCTCTTTATTGGAATATAATTGCTTTACACTGCTGTGCCAGTTTTTGCTGTACAACAAAGTAAATCAGCTGTATTTAGACATATATCTCCATATCCCCTTCCTCCCGCAACTCCCTCCCACCCTCCCTATCCCACCCCTCTAAGTCACCACCCATCATCGAGTTGATTTCCCTGTGTTATGCAGCAACTTCCCACTAGCTATCTATTTTACATTTGGTAATGTATATATGTCAATGCTACTCTCTCACTTCGTCCAAGCTTCCCCTTCACCCTCCCCCACTGCATGTCCTCAAGTCCATTCTCTACATCTGCATCTTTATTCTTGCCCTGTCACTGGGTTCATCAGTACCATTTTTTTAGATTCCATATATGTGAGTGAGCATATAGTATTTGTTTTTCTCTTTCTAGCTTACTTCGCTCTGTATGACAGTCTCTAGGTCCATCCACCTTACTACAAATAACTCAATTTCATTCCCTTTTATGGCTGAGTCATATTCCATTGTATATAATGGTAAATTTTGCAAGACTATAGTATAATATCATAACCAAGATACTGATGTTAATCCAGTTCAGATTTCCCCAGTTTTCCTTGTATTCATTTGTGTGCACGTGAAAGAATTTTAAAAATAGGCTGTCTAACATTCAATTTGAAAATAGTTTTGTTTTCTCAATGTAAACCTTCTTGCCAAGTCTCCGTAGATTTTTTTTTTTATATCAATAGGCTTTTGTTTTGTTTGACTGAGTAACTACAGTGTAGGGGAGCAAAATTTTGCAACCTCAAAATGTGTCTCGGTATGCAGATTATTTTAGGCTATTTCTAAGAATCAGAAAACTCAAGCAGTTTTTCTTTTTATCTACCCACCCCTACCCCCTTAACTGCCTAAAATAATTTATTTAAAAAAATTTTTTTAACATGAACTTTACTTAAATTTATTTTTGGCTGCTTTAGGTCTTAGTTGCAGCAAGCGGGATCTTTGTTGAGGCATGGGATCTTTTGTTGTGGCGCGCAGGCTTCTCTCTAGTTGTGGTGTGTGGATTTTCTCTTCTTTAGTTATGGTGTGCAGGCTCTAGGGTACATGGGCTCTGTAGTTGTGGCACATAGGCTCCAGGGCATGTGGGCTCTGTAGTTGTCTCACACAGGCTCTTTCACTGAGGTGTGTGAACTCAGTAGTTGTGGCACACGAGCTTAGTTGCCCTGTGGCATGTGGGATCTTAGTTCCCTGACCAGGGATCAAATCCGCATTCCCTGCATTGGAAGGCTGATTCTTTACCACTGGACCACTAGGGAAATCCCTAAAATAATTTAGATAGAGGGTCTATACTTGGAAGGAAACTATTGCCAGGGATAACTACAAAGAATATGAGCTAGGGATATTTTTTTCTGGTCTGAGTTAGAACAGAAGATGGAGAGCACACATAGGAATAAGAGTCCAGAAGTAAAGGGAAGCATGGGAATGTAATCCACCTAAAATTCATAGAAATCTTCAGGAGATATTTGAACTTCCAAATGGTATGGAATAGAGTTGAAGTGAATCTTATAAAAAATGGAGGAACCCAGTTGACATGGGTTACATAGGTCATTGTCATGCCCACCCTTGAAGGAGGTCATTGTTTGTGTGATATGGTTTAAGGAACCCTACAGAGCCCCTTCCCCTAAGTTCCTAAACACAAACCATACTGCCTCAAGAGGTATTGTCATGAATTTATTTTATATTCTTGAAGGCACTTATTCTTAAATAATCTCTATTAAGTACAAATACTTCTGGAAAGAGATCTCTGGTTGAGATGGTATAGAGAGTTTATATTTCAATTACCTCTCTGTTCCAAACACAAAGTTATGACTTACAGAATATATGAAGAGAAAAACTAAAAAGACATAACTAGAATAAAAAATAAGATGGCTATCACTGCAAAAAAAGCATTTGATAAAACTCAACATCCATTCATGATAAAAACTCCTACCAAAGTGTGTATAGAGGGAACATATCTCAACATAATAAAGGGAAACCCACAGCCAACATGATACTCAAGGTGAAAAGCTGAAAGCCTTCCCATTAAATTCAGGAATAAGAGAAGGATGCCCACTCTCACCACTCTATTTAACATTATATTAGAAGTCTTAGCCAAAGCAATCAGACAAGAAAAAGAAAAGATATCCAAATTGGAAGGGAAGAGGTAAAATTGTCATTATATGCAGATGGCATGATACTATAGAAAACCCTAAAGACTCTACACAAAAACTACTAGAACCAATAAGTGAATTCAGCAAGGTAGCAGGATACAAGATTAACATACAGAAATCTGTTGCATTTCTTTACACTAACAATGAAATATCAGAAAGGGACAGTAAAAAAGCAACCCCTTTTAAAATTGCACCAATCAATCAATTAATAAATAAAATACTTAGGAATCAACCTGACCAAGGAGGTGAGAGACTTATATGATGAAAACTATTAAAAAATTGATAAAGAAAATTGAAGGTGATTCAAAGAAATGGAACAATAGGCCATGCTCTTGGAATGGAAGAATTAATATTGTTAAAATGGTCATACTACCCAAAGCAATCTAAAGATTTAATTTATCAAATTACCCATGACATTTTTCACAGAACTGGAAAAAATAATCCTAAAATTTATATGGAACCATAAAAGACCCAGAATTGCCAAAGCAATCCTAAGGAAAAACATAGCTGGAGGCATAATGCTCCCAGACTTCAGACACTACTACAAAGCTACAGTAATCAAAACAGTGTGGTATTGGCACAAAAACAGACATATGGATCAATAGAACAGAATACAGAGCCCAGATATAAATCCACACAGTTACAGTCAATCTTCAACAAAGAAGGCAAGAGTATACAATGGAGAAAGGCAGTCTCTTCAGCAAGTGGAATTGGGAAAGCTGGACAGCTGCATATAAGTCAATGAAGTTAGAACACACCTTCACACCATACACAAAAATAAATTCAAAATGGCTTAAGACTTAAATATACAACAGGACACCATAAAACTCCTAGAAGAGAACATAGGCAAAATACTCTTTAACATAAATTGTACCAATGTTTATTTAGGTTAGTCATTCAAGGCCATGGAAATAAAAACAAAAATAAACATATAGGATCTAATCAAACTTATAAGCTTTAGCATAGCAAAGGAAACCATAAACAAAATGGAAAGACAACCTACAGACTGGGAGAAATTATTTACAAATGATGTGACCTCCAAAGGGCTTAATTTCCAAAATATACAAACAACTCATATGACTCAATAACAAAATAAACAACCTAATCAAAAAATGGGCAGAAGACTGAAATAGCCATTTCTCCAAAGAAGACATACAGATGGACAACAGGCACATGAAAAGATGCTTAGCACTACTAATTATTAGAGAAATGCAAATCAAAACTATCATGACATACTACCTTACACCAGTCAGAATGGCCATCAGTTCTACAAATAGCAAATGCTGGAGAGGTGTGGAGAAAAGGGAACCCTCCTACACTGTTGGTGGGAATGTACATTGTTGCAGTCACCATAGAACACAGTATGGAGCTTCCTTAAAAAACTAAAAGTAGAGTTGCCATATGATTCAGCAATCCCACTCCTAGGCATATGTTTGGAGAAAACTCTAATTCAAAAAGATAAATGCACCCAATGTTCATAGCAGCACTATTTACAACAGGCAAGAAATGGAAGCTACCTAAATGTCCATCAACAGATGAATGGATAAAGAATATATGGTATATATACACAATGGAATATTAGCCATAAAAAAGAATGAAATAATGCCATTTGCAGCAACATGGATGGACCTAGAGACTATCATACTAAGTGAAGTAAATCACAAAGAGAAAGACAAATACCATATGATACCACTTATATGTGGAATCTAAAATATGACACAAATGAACTTATTTACAAAACAGAAACAGACTCACAGACATAGAAAACAAACTTATGGTTACCAAAAGGGAACAGGGGTGGGGGAGGGATAAATTAGGAGTTTGGGATTAGCAGATATAAACTGCTATATATAAAATAAACAACAAGGTTCTACTGTATAGCACAGGGAACTATATTCAATATCCTGTACCATAATGGAAAAGAATATGAAAAAAGTGTGTGTGTATATACATATATATATATATATATATATATATATATATATATATATAACTGAATCACATTGCTGTACACCAGAAACTAACACAACATTGTAAATCAATTATACTTCAATTAAAAAATAATAATATGGATATCATTGACGACCAGAAATAGGACAAAAACATAAAATGTTGTGTGAGCCTGAAGCCATTTCCAAGTTCTCTGTCTAGAAGTAAGCAGAGGCAGTTGGAAATGCAGCCACTGTGGGGTAAATCAACTAAAGGTATTCCGTGCAAGATATGCAGCCTGATCCAGGCTTGAGTCTAGGAGCTTGGCGGAATCTCAACCTTTTGATTAGTCACTGAAATAAAAAATGCTCTTGACAGAGTTGAATGTAGAATTAATGTATTGGAAAATATTTCTGGGAAAATCAACCCAGGACATGGCAATAAGGGACAGGGATTTTAAAATATATGAAGGATAGGGCTTCCTAGGTGGCGCAGTGGTTGAGAATCTGACTGCCAATGCAGGGGACACAGGTTCGATCCCTGCTCCTGGAAGATCCCACATGCCTTGGAGCAACTAAGGCCATGTGCCACTACTACTGAGCCTGTGCTTTAGAGCCCATGAGCCACAACTATTGAGCCCATGTGCTGCAACTACTGAAGCCCATGCACCTAGAGCCCATGTCCTGCAACAAGAGAAGCCACGCAATGAGGAACCCACGCACCACAACGAAGAGAAGCCCCCACTCACTGCAACTAAAAAGAAAGCCCACGCACAGCAAAAAAAAGACCCATCACAGCCAATAAAATAAATAAATGAATAAATTTTTTATTTATTTTTATTTATTTATTTTTTATTATTATTTTTTGGGGGGTACACCAAGTTCAATCACGTGTTTTTATACACATATCCCCGTATTCCCTCCCTCCCTTGACTCCCCCCACTCGAGTCCCCCCAACCCGCCCCGCCCCAGTCCTCTAAGGCATCTTCCATCCTCGAGTTGGACTCCCTTTCTTATACAACAACTTCCCACTGACTATCTATTTTACAGTTGGTAGTATATATATGTCTGTGCTACTCTCTCGCTTCATCTCAGCTTCCCCTTCACCCCCCGCCCCCTCCCATACCTCGAGTTCTCCAGTCCATTCTCTGTATCTGCATCCTTGTTCTTGTCACTGAGTTCATCAGTACCATTTTTAGATTCCGTATAGGTGAGTTAGCATACAATATTTGTCTTTCTCTTTCTGACTTGCTTCACTCGGTATGACAGATTGTAGTTCTATCCACCTCATTACATACAGCTCCATCTCATCCCTTTTTATAGCTGAGTAATAGTCCATTGTATATATATGCCACATCTTCTGTATCCATTCATTTGTTGATGGGCATTTAGGTTGCTTCCATGTCCTGGCTATTCTAAATAGTGCTGCAATAAACATTATGGTACATGTTTCTTTTGGGATTATGGTTTTCTTTGGGTATATGCCCAGGAGTGGGATTACTGGATCATATGGTAGTTCTATTTGTAGTTGTTTAAGGAACCTCCAAATTGTTTTCCATAGTGGCTGGACCAACTTACAGTCCCACCAACAGTGCAGGAGAGTTCCCCTTTCTCCACACCCTCTCCAACATTTGTTGTTTCCAGATTTTGTGATGATGGCCATTCTGATCGGTGTGAGGTGATACCTCATTGTGGCTTTGACTTGCATTTCTCTGATGATTAGTGATGTTGAGCATCTTTTCATGTGTTTGTTGGCCACCTGTATGTCTTCCTTGAAGAAATGTCTATTTAGGTCTTCTGCCCATTTGTGGATTGGGTTATTTGCTTTTTTGGTATGAAGCTGCATGAGCTGCTTGTATATTTTGGAGGTTAATCCTTTGTCCGTTGTTTCATAGGCAATTATTTTTTCCCATTCTGAGGGTTGCCTTCTAGTCTTGTTTATGGTTTCTTTTGCTGTGCAAAAGCTTTTAAGTTTCATGAGGTCCCATTTGTTTATTCTTGATTTCATTTCCATGATTCTAGGAGGTGGGTCAAAAAGGATGTTGCTTTGATGGATGTCATAGAGTGTTCTGCCTATGTTTTCCTCTAGGAGTTTGATAGTGTCTGGCCTTACATGTAGGTCTTGAATCCATTTGGAGTTTATTTTTGTGTATGGTGTTAGGAAGTGTTCTAATTTCATTCTTTTACATGTTGCTGTCCAATTTTCCCAGCACCACTTATTGAAGAGGCTGTCTTTTTTCCATTGTATACTCGTGCCTCCTTTGTCAAAGATAAGGTGCCCATATGTGTTTGGGCTTACTTCTGAGTTCTCTATTCTATTCCATTGATCTTCCTTTCTATTTTTGTGCCAGTACCATACTGTCTTGATCACTATGGCCTTGTAGTATAGTTTGAAGTCAGGAAGCCTGATTCCACCAACTCCATTTTTCCTTCTCAAGATTGCTTTGGCTATTCAGGGTCTTTTGCGTTTCCATACAAATTGTAAGATTTCTTGCTCTAGTTCTGTGAAAAATGCCATTGGTAATTTGATCGGGATTGCATTGAATCTGTAAATTGCTTTGGGTAGTACAGTCATTTTCACGATGTTGATTCTTCCAATCCAGGAACATGGTATGTCCCTCCATCTGTTTGTGTCGTCTTTGATTTCTTTCATCAGTGTCTTAAAGTTTTCTGCATACAGATCTTTTGCCTCCTTAGGCAGGTTTATTCCTAGGTATTTTATTCTTTTGGTTGCAATGGTGAATGGGAGAGTTTCCTTAATTTCTCTTTCTGCTCTTCCGTTGTTAGTGTATAGGAATGCAAGAGATTTCTGTGCATTAATTTTGTATCCTGCTACTTGACTAAACTCATCAATGAGTGCTAGCAGTTTTCTGGTAGAGTCTTTAGGGTTTTCTATATATAATATCATGTCATTTGCAAAGAGTGACAATTTTACTTCTTCTTTTCCAATTTGGATTCCTTTGATTTCTTTTTCTTCTCTGATTGCTGTGGCTAAAACTTCCAAAACTATGTTGAATAATAGTGATGAGAGTGGACACCCTTGTCTTGTTCCTGTTCTTAGAGGGAATTCTTCCAGTATTTCCCCATTTAGAACGATGTTGACTTTTGGTGTCTCATATATGGCTTTTATTAAGTTGAGGTAATTTCCTTCTATGCCCATTTTCTGGAGAGCTTTTATCATCAATGGATGTTGAACTTTGTCAAAAGCTTTTTCTGCATCTATTGAGATGATCATATGGTTTTTATCCTTCAAGTTGTTGATATGATGTATCACGTTGATTGATTTGCGTCTATTGAAGAATCCTTGCATTCCAGGGATAAACCCCACTTGATCATGGTGTATGATTTTTTTAATGTGCTGTTGCAGTCTGTTAGCTAGTATTGTGTTGAGGATTTTTGCATCTATATTCATCAGTGATATTGGTCTGTAATTTTCTTTTTTTGTGACATCTTTGCCTGGTTTTGGTATCAGGGTGATGGTAGCCTCGTAGAATGAGTTTGGGAGTGTTCCGCCTTCTGAAATATTTTGGAAGAGTTTGAGAAGGATAGGTGTTAACTCTTCTCTAAATGTTTGATAGAATTCGCCCATGAACCCATCTGGTCCTGGGCTTTTGTGTGTTGGGTGATTTTTAATCACTGCCTCAATTTCTGTACTTGTGATTGGTCTGTTCATGGTTTCTATTTCTTCCTGGTTCAGTCTTGGATGATTGTATTGTTCTAAGAATGTATCCATTTCTTCCAGGTTATCCAATTTATTGGCATATAGTTGCTTGTAGTAGTCTCTCATGATCTTTTGTATTTCTGAGGTGTCTGTTGTTACTTCTCCTTTTTCATTTCTAATTCTGTTGATTTGCATCTTCTCCCTTTTTTTCTTGATGAGTCTGGCTAATGGTTTATCAATTTTGTTAATCTTCTCAAAGAACCAGCTTTTAGTTTTATTTATTTTTGCTATTGTTTCCTTCCTTTCTTTTTCATTTATTTCTGCTCTGATCTTTATGATTTCTTTCCTTCTGCTCACTCTGGGGTTTCTTTGTTCTTCTTTCTCTAGTTGTTTGAGGTGTAAGGTTAGGTTGTTTATTCGATAATTTTCTTATTTCTTAAGGTAGGACTGTATTGCTATAAACTTCCCTCTTAGAACTGCTTTTGCTGCGTCCCATAGGTTTTGGGTTGTTGTGTTTTTGTTGTCGTTTGTTTCTAGATATTTTTTGATTTCCTCTTTGGTTTCTTTAGTGATTCCTTGGTTGTTTAAGAGTGAATTGTTTAGCCTCCATGTGTTTGTTTTCTTTGCAGTTTTTTTCCTGTAATTGATATCTAGTCTCATGGAGTTGTGGTCTGAGAAGATGCCTGATATGACTTCAATTTTCTTTAATTTGCTGAGGTTTGATTTGTGACCCAAGATGTGATCTATCCTGGAAAATGTTCCATGTGCACTTGAGAAGAAAGTGTATTCTGTCGTTTTTGGATGGAATGTCCTATAAATATCCATTAAGTCGAGATGGTCTAATGCGTCATTTAAAGCTTGTGTGTCTTTATTTATTTTCTGTTTGGATGATCTGTCCATTGATGTAAGTGGGGTGTGCAAGTCTCCCACTATTATTGTGTTCCTGTCGATGTCCCCTTTTATAGCTGTTAGCATTTGCCTTATGTATTGAGGTGCTCCTATGTTGGGGGCATAGATATTTACCATTGTGATATGTTCTTCTTGAATGGATCCCTTGATCATTAGGTAGTGTCCTTCCTTGTCTCTTTTAATAGTCTTTACTTTCAAGTCTAATTTGTCTGATATGAGTATTGCTACTCCAGCTTTCTTTTGACTTCCATTTGCATGGGATATCTTTTTCCATCCCTTTCCTTTCAGTCTAGATGTATCCCTTGGTCTGAAGTGGGTTTCTTGTAGGCAGCATATAGAAGGGTCTTGTTTTTGTATCCATTCAGCCAGTCTGTGTCTTTTGGTTGGAGCATTTAATCCATTTACATTGAAGGTGATTATTGACATGTGTGTTCCTGTTACCATTTTCTTAATTGTTTTGGGTTTGTATTTGTAGGTGTTTTCCTTTTCTTGTGTGTCCTACTTAGAGAAGTTCCTTTAGCACTTGTTGTAAGGCTGGTTTGGTGGTGCTGAATTCTCTTCACTTTTGCTTGTCTGGAAAGCTTTTGATTTCTCCCTCAAATCTGAATGAGATTCTTGCTGGGTAGAGTATTCTTGGCTGTAGGTTTCTCTCTTTCAGGACTTTCAGTATATCCTGCCATTCCCTTCTGGCCTGCAGAGTTTCTGTAGAAAGGTCAGCTATTATCCTTATGGGTTTTCCCTTATATGTTGTTTGTTGCTTTTCTCTTGCTGCTTTTAATATTTTTTCTCTGTTTAATTGTCGTTAGTTTGATTAATATGTGTCTTGGTGTATTTCTCCTTGGTTTTATTCTGTATGGGACTCTCTGTGCTTCTTGGACTTGGTTAAGTATTTCCTTTCCCATGTTGGGGAAGTTTTCCACTAGAACCTCTTCAAATATTTTCTCAGACCCTTTCTTGTTTTCTTCTTCTTCTGGGATGCCTATAATTCGAATGTTGGTAAGCTTAATGTTATCACTGAGGTCTCTGAGACTGTCTTCTAATCTTTTTATTCTTTTATCTTTTTCCTGCTCTGTGGCGTTTATTTCCCCCATTCTATCTTCCAACTCACTTATTCGTTCTTCTGCCTCAGTCATTCTGCTGGTTATAGCATCTAGAGTATTTTTAATTTCAGTTATTTTGTTATCTATGGCTGTTTGTTTTTCTGAGTTGTTATGAACTGTTTCTTGTACTTTCTCTATTTTGTTATCAAGATTTTGTATCATTTTTGCTATCATTACTCTAAATTCTTTTTCAGGCATTTTTCCTATTTCCTCCTCATTTATTTGGTCTTGTGGGTTTTTTTCCTGCTCCCTTGCCTTCATGATGTTTCTTTGTTTCCTCATGGTTGTTCAAACTTTTGGGGTTGCTTGTCCTGGCGATAGAGGTGTTTATAGAAGACTGTCCAAGCCTCAGACTAATGTCCAAGTACTGGATTAAAGAAATATTAAGTCTAGGAAACACATACATGTATAAGACACACAATTACTGAATCCATTAGGACATAAGGCTCTAGAAAGACCTGACAGAACCCCAGTGTCCTGTCAGATATTCAAAGAGAAACCCAACAGAAATTGACACCTGAAACAGAACAAATCAGAGACAAAAGCAAAAGCAAACAAACAAACAAATAACACCTTACACATCCAAACATTAATCCAGGGAGATTTTGTAAGCTAGGATCAAATATAGAAAAGAGCCAGAGTACCACCAGAGAGAATGGAGATTCTCAGAATGTAATTAGACAACTGTACTAAGAACTAAGATAAAGACAAAAGCCTAATATTAAATACCAAGGCAGTGCATCATCTGGAGAATAGAGCAAGGAGTCTGAGCAGACCGATAGTGTTGCTTATAAGTATGTTAAGATAAAATAAACTTAAAAAGGTTGGAAGAAAGGGGAACAGAAGAGCGTAATGTGGTTGGAAATATGCCAATAAAAAGAAAGGAATAGAAATGTATAAAAGATAGGGGTGAAAGGAAAGTATGAGAGATATATTGTCTGTACTACCAAAAACTTAGCTAGATATAGAAGTATATAAAATGGCCAAAAAAAAAAAGAATAAAAAATATCATTAAAAAATTATGTTATAAAAGTTGTAGATCCCTTAGGGCTAAAATCGTATTTAATAAAGAAAAAAAAAAAAAGAGAGAGAGAAAAAGAAAAAAAAAAAATCCAGAACTGATCCCAGAATGGACCAGTTCAATAGGTATTGATACTACTATTTCTGTTTCCTTAGTGTCTCAGCTGTAAGTATCCTTCCCCTTGCCTTGGGTTTTTTTGCATTATTCTGTGACCAGCAGAGGTTCCTTTATTGTTCGTCTGTAAGCATTGGTGTGTGGGGAGGGAGAGGGTACAATAGTGGCTCCTTCTCCTGGGAGGGAGTGAGCAGTGGCGCACTGTTGTTTCAGTCTGGCTTGGAGGTGCCTGTTGCAGAGGGCGCTGGTGGCTCAGGCGTGCACAGAAAGTCTTAGAGTTGGGCCTCTCTCAGGGTTTTTTCTTTTTGATGCTGGTTTTTTTTTTTCCTCTTGGCAGCCTCCCTGCTGCTGGCATTGCAAGGAGTTTTAATCTAGCCCCACCCGAGTGCCTGAGGGTGCTTGTTATCCCTGAGCGCCTTAGGTGGCCCGCAGGGTTTCTCTCCACTGCCTGTTGCAGAGGCGCCGAAAGAGAGAGAGAGGCTACGCGTGCGGCTCCCCCCCCCCGCCCCCCACCACCCGTGAGCCTGCAGCCTCCACCCGCCATCATGGCCGGGCAGCTCTCAGGGACGGGCACTCCTCTCCGCAGACCTCCTCCCTCCTGTCCTCTCGGTCCGTCACCCTACCGGCAACAATGTTTCTCCCCCTGAACCAGCTCTCTGGTTCCCACGCTCCCTCTCCCGGACCCTCCGTTAAGCTGCGGATCGACATCTCGGTCCGGGAATGCTGAGCTGCACTGCGGACCCTCCGTATGTTTCTCACTCCCTCCCGTCTGCCACAGCTCCACCGCTTCACCCTCTTTGAGCCTTCGTAGATGCCTCCCTACCGGCTATGTCGGGCTCCCCGCGGTCCTTTCTGGTGTCCGAGGCCGTCTGCTGGTGTTCAGCTGGTTCTCTGTGGGAATTACTGCGTCCTTCCGTGCATTCCCAATGCATCTGTGGAGAGGGATGCACTCCATGTCCCTCTACTTCGCTGCCATTTTTTTCAATCTCCTGAATAAATTTATTAAAAAAATAAAATAAAATAAAATATATGAAGGATAAATTAAAGAGTCAACTCATAGCCGAAGAGTTTCCAATGTTTGTCTCATAAAAGTCCAGGAAATGAGAATGACTGGAACAGCAGACAAGAACTATTTGAGGATATAATGGCTGCAAATCTTCCAGAACTAAAGACATAATTCCTCAGATTGAAAGTGTTCTCCAAATACCAAACATTTTAAATAAATATAAGTTTACATCAAGGCACATCTTGTAGGACTGCAGAGCATCAAGGTTAAAGAGAGAATCTTAAAAGATACCAGAAATAAAAGACCAATGATATACAAAAAGACTGAATTGATTTCTCAATTTATAAAAAAGAGTCTATAGAAATAATACAGGCATACCTCAAAGATATTGCAGGTTCAGTTCCAGACTACAATAATGCAAATGTTGCAATAAAGCAACTCACAATTTTTTTTGGTTTCCCAGTGCATACAAAAATTATGTTTACACTATATTGTAGTCTATTAAGTGTGCAATAGAATTGTCTAAAAAACAATGTACATGCCTTATTTTAAGAGTACCTTATTGCTACAAAGTGCTAACTATCATCCAATAATGCAGGGTTGCAACAAACCTTCAACTTTTAAAAACCACAGTATCTATGAAATGCAATAAAGGAAAGCACTCGAAAGCACTATAAGATGAGGTATGCTTCTACCTTCAAAGTAATTTGGGTGGGAGGAGACTATGAACCTGGTATTTTATACTGTCAAATTATCATTTATAAGCAAGGGCAAAATAAAGGCATTTTTAGACATGTAAATAAGTTTATCACAGATTTTCCTAAAAAAATTATTGAAATGTGTATTTTAGAAAGAAGGAAAGTGAACACAGAGGGTGTTATTTCTGAAAACAGTAGTAAGTACAGAAATTGATTAAATACATCAGTAAATTTTATTTTCCACTTTAAAAATGAATTATTTTTTTAAAATTGAAGTATAGCTGATTTACAATGCTGTGTTAGTTTCTGGTGTACGGCAAAGTGATTCAGTTTTACATATATATATTCTTTTTCAGATTCTTTTCCATTATATAATAGTTTATTATAAGATATTGAATATAGTTCTCAGTGCTATACAGTAGGACCTGTTGTTTATCTATTTTATATATTGTAGTTTGTATCTGCTAACCCCAAACTGAGTAATTTTTTTTTTTTCTGGCCACACTGTACGGCCTGCAGGATCTTAGTTCCCTGACCAGGGATCAAACCTGTGACCCTTGCAATGGAAGCACGGAGTCCTAACCACTGGAAGACCATGAATTCCCCCGAATGATTATTTTTAAGGGTGAAACCAAAACTTTAAACTAGGGGTTGGCAAATTTTTTCAGTAAAAGGCCAAATACAAAACATTTTAGGTTTGAGGGACATACACAGTTTCTGTTGCAACTACTCAGCTTTGTTATTATAGAGCAAAAGCTGTCACAGATAATATGTAAATGAATAACCATGGCTTTGTACCAATAAAACTTTATTCATAAAAACATGTGGCTGATTAGCAGGTTGTAGTTTGCTGTCCTCTTCTGTAAATAATGATATCCGTATAAGTTATTATTAAAGCATGCTAAGTTCCTTTTTATAGTTCAGAGAAGGTATTCCAAACAAGTTTATTGTAGACTTGTTTAGAACACCTCTGGAAGGAGAAATGCCTTGAACTTTTATCAGCTACTACCACAGTGACGCTCAGCTGAGAGCAAGGTCTTTTGGAAATGGAACACCAGATAGAAATCTGTCAGATACACTCAAGAAGAAAAGGTGGGGTCAGGGAAGGCATTTTATCTATATCGTCTTTTTGCCTAGGGCTGGCTCAGGGGTTGACTGCAGTCGTGATTAAGCATAAACTGCTTTGCACTAATTAATTGCCATTCGTCTTTCAGGTTCAATTTAGATTTTCCTTACTCTCCAGTCTGGTTGAAGCGTTCTCCCTATTTGCTGCCCATAGCACCTTAATACTTATACCTAATGTAGCACTTACTTGATTACATTTGCCAGCCTGTTTGTACTTGTTCCTCTTACAAAATGAGTTCTGTGAGGAGAGATCATGTTTGTCTCATTCACTATTATGACTCTTATGCCAAGACAATGTCTGCAACATGGTAGATTCCGCACAAGTGTTTGTTAAATTAATAAATGAATGAATACTTCTGTTGAATTAATGACACGTGAGCATACGCCAAGATATATAACCTTCATTTCTGGGGTCACAGTATCCTCATGATCTTTCAAATTCATTCAACCAACAAATAATAAATTAGCACTCATTATAGGCAACGCACCATTCTAAGTGCTGAGGATAGAGCAGTGAGCAGAATGGACAAAATCCCTGCCTCATGTAGTTTATATTCTAATGGAGGTGGGAGATGATAAACATATAGAAATGTTTGCTAGTGGAAAATCTTGATTACCAGCAAAAGAATTGCTTTTTGATGATTTAGGACTTCAGAGTTAACACCAACCATCTCTAAGTAAGAAAGAGGGTGGAGATGGAGAAGGAAATCGGGCTGAATCTGTATTGAGCTCATTCAGTCCTGGCATGTTACAGTCAATAAATCCCTAATGTTGGCCTATTTATTTTTCACTGAATACAAGATGGTATAAAATATCCAGGTAACTATGCGTCTTCTTAAATAGTAAAGTAGCAAAAAAAAGTGCTGCGATGAACATTGGAAGAATTAAGTTCTAGACTCAGGTTTGTCACTGACTTACTATGTGACCTCAAGCAAATTATTTCCCCTCTCTGGGTCTCAGTTCTTCCCATGGAGAATTGGGTTCAATCAGTGTTTCTAAAATGTCAGTCATTTTCATATCACCTCCATGATTTTTGCCATATTTGTATTCCATGTCTGTTATCATTTACCTAGTAACTACTTTTAAATCAAAACACTACGGAATGTAAAATAGATAGCTAGTGGGAAGCCGCTGCATAACACAGGGAGATCAACTTGATGATTGGTGATGACCTAGAGGGGTGGAAAAGGGAGGGTGGGAGGGAGGCTCAAGAGGGAGGGGATATGGGGATATCGGTATAAATACATATGATTCACTTTGTTGTATAGCAGAACCTAGTACAACAGTGGAAAGCAATTATACTCCAATAAAGAGCTGGGAAAAAAAAAATAAAACACAACTTGTTTGTGTAACTTTGTCTTTAGTAGTTAACACTGTCAGTGAAATTATGAGTGTGATGTACTAGTTACAGTGTTTTCTAATGAATCTTATTAAATTCATGACTATTAAATTGTTCTAAATTACCATCCAAAAGCATTTCACATACCATAGGTGGTATTTCATTTGGAAACCTTGGATTGGATGATTTTTCAAGACCTCTTTGAGCCCTAAATATTATTATTTTATGAGGCTCTTCTGTATGATCATTTTATCTCAAAATGCTCCAGATATCTTCTTCCTTCAAGATACAAAACACCTGTATTTAAATAGCAACTATGTAAAAGAAAGCTTTAACATTTGAAAACAAATAAAGCCTGTACTTTGTTTGAATATTTGTTTCTCTTTCTCTGTCATTTAATATCCTAGAATATTTGCTAGGGTAAATTTCTGGTTCTTTCTCAGATATATTTGTAAAACTTATTTTTGCATGGTATATCTTTGCCATCCTTTAACTTTCAGCATATCTATGTCTTTAAATTTAAAGTATATCTCTTGTAGATAGCATCCAATTTGGTCTTTTTTTTTTAATCCAATCTGGCAAGTCTCTGCCTTTCATGTGGAGTGCTTAGTTAATTTATATTTAAATTAATTATTGATATGGTTGGTTTTAAGTCGGCCATTATTTTTATTTGTGTGTTTGCCGGTTGCTCTAGAGCTTACTATATACACCTTATCAGATATATTTCTAAGTGAAAATTATGTATTGAGAAGGTCATTTAATAAGCTACAGGGCATAACAAAACTCCCACATCACATCCAAACTTTCAAAAAATCAAACCCCCAGGGCTACGTTTTACCTATGGGCTATGCTATGTTGTTTACGGAAAACAGATGTTCAGTTCCACTCAAATTTGAAAGGAAAGATAGATAGTAGGGATGTTTCCAGAAGGGTTGCATGAAGGAAGGTGTATCAGTCAGGATGGGTTAAAGTTATGTAGCAGTAACAAACCCCCAAATCTCCTATTTTGTCTTTTTCCTAGGACTCAGGATGGATGATGGAACAGCCATTCTCTGGAGTATTGCTTGTTGTCATGGCAGAGAGAAAGAGAGCTCTAATTGATAAATTAATTAAGTACTCAGCCAGAAGTGATACATGTCATCGCTGCTTGCAATTCATTGGCCAGAACTGGTCACAGAATCCTACCCAACTAGAAGGTTCCAGAAAGTACAACTCTACCACGAATCTAGATGGAGAAGAGAATTGCAGTATTTGGAAAACATCATTAATGATTACCACGTGAGATTTTTTTTTTTTTTTGCAGGTTCCAGAGTCTTAGTTCCTAAAGGGTTAATAGTCTCTCTGCTTTCACTGGGTTTAACCTTAACAATTAAATAATCCTAACAGAAGGAAAAATATTTATAAAACAATGATTAATAGATAGTTTGGGGAATTGTTATTAATTCTTGGGAAGAACAGGGCTAGGAGCTGAAGGTTGGTAGTAATGATTCCTTCCACAGGATTTGGAAATGCTCTGAGCTAGAATGGATTTCTGTCCACAAAGCTATTTCTAGTGTGAGGGGTAAAACAAATTCTATTGGTTTAATAATGACAGGTCAGTTTCATCCAAAGCTAAGGAATCTGGAGGCAAAGATTTGAAATAAAGTCAGGGAGATTTTCTGAGGGAAAGGGAAAACAGTTGTAATCAAACTACTCGTATAGTTATAGGCAGCTTAGGATCTTGACACTTCCTAAGGGGGACTGTAAAATTAGGGTTTTAAAACTAGATGTATGCTCCTCCCAGAGAAAGCAGAAAGTGAAGAAGAAGGGCAGATAACCCCGATTAATTGGGTGCTGGTAAAATTATAGGTATTCTTCTAGGTGTTTGAAACATCCCTATGAAGAAGTGACTTCAAAATTCAGTATTACAGAAAGCGTCACCACCATCCTTGAGGAAAATCCAGAAAATAAAACCAGGTGATACACAAACCTATGCAGAATTAGAAACAAAGCCATCTCTTTTTCTCCTTGTCACATGCTTCCCATTAGACTTCCATTTATTGCTATTTCATTTTATTTATTTATTTTATTTATTTATTTGCTGCATTGGGTCTTTGTTGCTGCACACAGGCTTTCTCTAGTTGCTGAGAGCAGGGGCTACTCTTCATTGTGGTGTGCAGGCTCCTCATTGTAGTGGCTTCTCTTGTTGTGGAGCACGGGCTCTAGGCATGTGGGCTTCAATAATTCCGGCACATGGGCTCAATAGTTGTGGCTCACGGGCTCTAGAGCACAGGCTCAATAGTTGTGGCGCACGGGCTTAGTTGCTCCATGGCATGTGGAATCTTCCCAGAGCAGGGCTCAAACGCACATCCCCTGCACTGGCAGGCAGATTCTTAACCACTCCGCCACCTAGGAAGTCCTATTGCTATTTCATTTTAAAGTGCCATTTAATATTGGGCAGCTACTTAAATACAAATACTAGTGATTAATATTTGCCATTTTAATACAGTCATAAGTAAAAATTTTATAAATCTCTTTGCTAGGAGAGCTATGCTGCCATTATTAGATGAGAAGGCAAACCCATGGAATTTTCTAGAAAGACTGAATTATATGGCATGTCCCACAAATCAGATTGGAATGGACCAGTCAGGCAAGTCATCAACTTTTCTATACCAGAACGCACTGTTTACCCACAAGTGCAATCCTGGAAGGCTAGGTGGGTGCCATGTGCTTTAGATAGAGCCAATAAAATTAAAGAGGAGTTTGTTGCTAGAGTACTCTAAAGATCATGGTCTAGATCAGTGCTGCTCAAAGTGAGGGTCAATGCTAATCAACAGATTGGTGCCAGTCTACAAACTCTTTATTGGTCCACCTAGAAATGTGGAGTGTTGTGCCAGAATGTGAATCAATGTACCATTTCCAACATCGAAAAAGTCTTACTGCAATTGCATGTGTGTGTGTATGTATATATGTGTGTATATATTTCCATATACATATTCTTTTTTATAGATCATATATATTCATATATATGTATGTGTGTGTCTTTAGTGACATAGTTGATTCATACATTGGTGTAAGCTCCCTATCTCATTATGGACCAGTAACAGCTCTCTCAGTTTCAAGTGATATTGGCATATCCACAAGTGCACATAGCTCTGTGTCAAAAAAAAATGCATTATGTCAGACTGTATGAGAAATATTAACCAGGCATAATTAGTTTTAGAACTGTGTAGAAGCAGTAATGCTCCCTTTCTGATATCAGGTATGTCTTGAGAGACCAGATGTAGCCATGAAGATTTCAGACTTTACATAATGGAGTTCTGCCAGTTCACTGGTGCTCTTCTTAGCTGTTCTGTCCACATTTCCATTGATTGCTTCTTTCTCAGCTCTTCCCAAATATCACATGTTGTTCTTAAATATCTTGTCAAAACAGGCTATTTTTATTAAACCAATCACCTTAATAGTGTAATAAGAAAATACTATCAAACACTCTTGACCGCTTACTATGTGCCAGGTCCCTCCCTAAGTGCTTTATATTATTTGAGGCACTTAATCCTAACAAGAATCCTATGAAATAAGCACTATTATTATCCCCATTTTACAATGAGAAAAATGAGGAGCAGTCTGAGTGAGCTGTCCTCAATCACACATCAGCAAGGGGACAGAATAAGGAGCCCGTGTACTTTAGCCCTCGAGCCTATATTCGTAACAACCAGGGTGTATTTCCTTTCTAAGGGGAAGAGAATCAACATACATTTAATGAAAAGACTCCAGGACTAAGAATCAAAAGACCTAGGTCTTTAATCCCACTCCTGCCACTGACTAGCCATGTAGCCATGGGCAAATCCCTTCCCCTATTTGGAGTTCGGTTTCCCAACCTAGAAAAAGGAGCAGGGTGGACTAGGGGTTTTCTCAGATCTTTTTTCAGCTTTAAGGTGCTCTGAGCCTGTACATATAGATTTCTTACTAAGAGCAGAGGCTTATGAATGTATCTTTTATAGAGAATTTCTTGTTCAAATAGAATTCTTTGTTTCTAATACAGCAAAGCAGTAGTGCTCCAGGCTATCTGCCTGGATGTAGAAATACCCTCACAATATAAAACTGGATGTGAGCAGGAGGGTCACTGAAATAGGATCCAATCCCTTTGCTTTCTGCTAAAGACAGGATGGAACAAATTACACACAAGTAATAAGTATAACATTTAATATTTTGATTTTTCTTACTGCTCTCCTCTAGGAACAAGGCTAACCTACCTTGTGGCTTGACTTCACTTCATAAGGAATGAGTTTTTCTCCCTGTCTAGAGTCTTGTCAGCCTGGAAATGTTTAAATATTTAGGTATTTTGTTTCTAATATACAGCAGATTTTGCCAAGTTTCATAGCTCAACAGTCCACCATTCCTGGTACTAGGCCATAATGAACAAAGAATACACTGTTAGCATAGTCTTCTCCCACGAAGAGAGATGGTGTGATTTGTAATGAATGGTGGCTATTAATGCCTACAGATTTAGATCCATTTGTACCACAAATAATCAGTTTGGAAAGAAAAACATTTCTGCTCTCCAGTTTGAAGAAAAAACAAACTAAATATAAGTAAGGCGCTATGTTCTCTCAAATATGCATTTAAAGGCGGGATGATGGCTCTGTGCTCCTGTCTGCTGAAAAGGAAATGGCAGGAGGGCAGTTTTCAAAAATATCAAAGAGGTTTTAAATGTCAGGTTTACTACCTTTCATTGTCATTTTGCTTTGCGTCTTGAGCCATGTCAGATTTAGGCTTGCCTTGGTACTCTTCCGCATCCTCTCCTTGGGTGACAAGTACATTTGCACAGTGATGCTGATAGGCATAAGGAGGAGAGAGTTGTTTTTGTTCTTTTGAGGGTTTTTTTTGGTTTTGTTTTTCAGCTGATAATTAGTTTAGTTGAGCTGAGTGGGTTTTTTTCTGAGGTTTTTACGTACATGATGAAAGGTCACGAGGCTAAAGTCAGCGAAGCCAGCAGGGAAGCTGGGCCAGGATCCCAGTGGAAAAATAAAAGGCATAATTCTCACAGTATGACTTTTTAGTAATTACCAATGTTCTCTGTGTTAAGGGAGATTATGGGTCAACATTCAGGCTATTCTGTTCCTAAGACTATAAAAATATAGATGCTCACCATTAGCAGCATGTGTTCAATTAATATCTACCACCATAGGTCTGCTGATCCAGAAGGGTGGGAGACCGTTCCTCAGAAATAAGTGCTCATTTAGATCAACATTTTCAAACCTATTCTAAGGCAACCAGTGCCAGGAAGTTTAAAACTAAACTTTTCTAGTAGCTGATTTATGGTCCCTTTCTTATCTGCAGAGCACAATGGAAAGATCTGAATTATAATTCCCATCTGCTAGTATGTGTATATCTTTAAGGAGGTCTTTTAAATTACCTTGGCTTCTGTTTCTGCTTCTGTAAAATGAGGTATTAGACCAGATGATCCAACTCTTTCTAGTTGAAAAAAGGTTATGACTGTAAGGCACTAGGATATAAAGATTAAGTCCTTGTGACAACACATCCTAGTTTTCCCTCAAACCCTTGTCCTATGGTTTCCTCAAAACATTTATAGACTCAAATAGACCTGAATTAATAGAATGATACATTCTATTTCAATGATGCTTGATTCAAGGGAATGTTGCAACATTCACATGAAGTTGAAGGAAAGAAATTTGCATATCTATAATTACCTACATAATCAAGAGGTAACATTTATTAGTCGCTTACAATGTGCAGGGCACTTTACTAACATTTTACTTACATTGTCTAATCTAATTCCCATGACAACCTGTTAGGGTATATGAAGGCATCCAGGAAACAGCATCTCTTTTCCATGCCTTAGTCCTGATCTAATTGAGATTACAGAGATCAGTATAGGAGAATAAAATTTTACCTTTACTAATAAAACAATTAGAAATAAATTAGAGAGTGTGGCTTATATATGTGGACAAATAGACTTCATAATACTGAACAAGAAAATTGGACAGACTCAACACCCAAAACTGGGCCTTATGAAAAATGCAATCAAGTCCTGGGCATCACTAGATCACTACAGGTGTTTCCTGCCGTTTGGACCTCCTACAGCATGGACGAGCAGAGCAGAATATGTGCTCCTTGTAGTCAGCCGGTCTCTCAAGAGGAAGGAAAAGAGGATAAATTGAGTTATAAATACCCTGCTTCTCTTTCACACAACCAATTAGGAAACTCACTGCAGCTCCATGAAAAATAATAGGGATGGGGCTTGAAGTGAGGAATGTAATAGACCTTCCTCTGAGCATACAGAGACTTTGAAAGTGGAGGAAAAGCAAATAACCCTTAAAGAAACTGAGATGCAGAGAAACGAAGTATTTTGTTGAAGATCACACAACTAGTAAGAGGAGAAATTAGGACAGAATCCCAGTTCTGCCTGACTCGAGAACCCATAGTCATGCCCCCATTTCTTTCCCCACATTATGACCCTACAGTTTTTACCTTAGCTATATTTTACTAGTAGCTGAAGACACTCAACAATTATTTCTTCAATAGAAACATCTCCTGCTAGTCTTAGATCATGACTCCACCTCCAATACTATCAGCACACACAACCCATCACAACCGTAAGAGTACAGGATTATCACCCAAGACAGATTAGCTTGATCCTCAAAATGACTGATAAGAAGTGACATTCCCTATGTCAGGAAAAGAGAAACTGTCTGGCTTTTATGTTCCTCTTTTTTTGTAGATTGAAAAAAAATGAAAGGAATATGAAATACTCTGCATCTTGCCATTTTAATCCTCCCACTTCTTATATTAGACCATGTAAATAATGAAACAGAATGTTTCTAATGGACTGTTTTTCTAAGGAAAGACAATGTCTGATAATGTTTTCCACCTTCAAAGAGTCTAGCCATATACCATGATACTTCAATTAACATATCTTCAGAGGCCAAATTTCATCATAAAAAAAATTCACATGGGATCAGAAGGACCGGGACAAGTTTCTATCTCTTCAGCAAACAGAGCTGACGATAACTTAGGAGGAAGGAGTAAATGCTCTCTGAAGTACAAGATCTGAAACCAGCAGAATGGAGGACCACATACCTGGGCCCAGAATGAGAAAAATAGCAATTGTGTGTTAATAGGGGTTAGCATATTATTCCAAGAGGGACAGGTGTCCCTGGGGTGGGTCACTGAGCTCCAAGAGATAGGAGGCAGTACTACCATGGCAACATGGGGCTCAGCTGCTATATCCTAGGTCTCTTCAACATTGTTACCCCTGTTAGCAAAGTTTCTGACAACAAAATCTATCATTGGACTGCATCCTCTTCATTAATAGAGGTCTAGCAACTCTGAGTAGACACTTGCCTTTGGATGCTCCTTACCTGCCAAATCTGCATTACAAGAAAGAGACACAAAGGATACCAAATCACCAAGGAAAAATGATGGTGCAAACATTCCATCTTTCCTGATAAATGATATGAAAAGATGTGAGCATGCTGAAATTGAAATCATCCAAAAGTAGATTTGTTTTTAAATCTCAAAAACATACACAGGGAGTTCTGAAAGACACCACAGTGAAAATACTCATTAAATGCCTCACTAAATCATGTAAAATGCAATAGGGAGTCACAAATTCACAGGTTGCATTTTATTCTCTGCTACAGAAAGCATCTCATTACCAAGAGAGCTGGGAAGCTGTTGAAGCTATCATTACTCTTAATAAGGTGATTTATTTATTTTCTTCTTGATGGTGACAAAAGCTACTATGAGAAGGATAGTGAAGGAAGGGCAGCAAGTAACCATACCCTACTTCCAGGAAAAACACTGTTTTATTTGTGTAAAATAGCAATAAGAGATGAGAAGACATCCAATGATAAGAAGCTGATATTCCAGCCAAACTATCTAAATTTAAATCTAAATCCTAGTCTGTTAAAGATACCTATAAGGAAATATCATTCACCCATATTAAAAGCCTTTTCAAAATTAAAATTAATGCTGGCAATTTCAGAATTTAATATTTCTACAGTCTTTAACCTCTGGGAACCTATGTGATCATCATGTAAAAAAATAATGAAAATGTCTTTTTGTTTGTCTCCTTTGTTTGGGTTTTGTCAGAAAAGAAGCATAGCAAAAGGTCATGTTCAAGAACTGAAGCTCTGGGTTTTTTCTCTGGTTATCACAGATTTGCATTTTGCTCTGGATATACATTTGATAAATGTGCAAATGAATGAACTGTCCTTGTTAGGTAAGCTTGGCATATAGCAATGAACAAGAGAGACATGTTCTCTAATGACTCCATAGTTTTAGAAGGGAAAAAAACAGGGGGGATTAGCATCTCATTTATTGAATATTTACTGAAAACCTATTATGTGCCAAGTGCTCTGATAGGCCCTTGCAGGATACAGAATAATGCAGATACAGTCCCTGGCTCATAGGGACCTAAAGCAATCAGAAAAAGCAGACATTAAATAAATGCTTAGAATACTAAAATTTTGTATTAGTCAGGTTGGGCTGACATAGTAAGATATAGGCACACCTTGTTTTACTGTGCTTCACAGATATGACAGTTTTTACAAATTGGAGATTCACGACAACCCTGCATTGCCGGATGATGGTTGGCATTTTTTTCCAATAAAGGACTTTTTAACTAAAGTATGTACATTTCATTAGACTTAAGGCCATTGCACACTTAATAGACTACAATACAGTGTAAACATAAATTTTATATGCACTGGGACACCAAAAAATGTGTATGCCTTGCTTTATTGTGGTATCACTTTATTTCAGGGCTCGAGAACCAAACCTGAGATCTCTCTGAGGTATGCCTGTAAGGGTAATGAAAAGCCATTATACAGTTTCAAATAGAGATCAGGTTCACTATTCAGAAAGAAGACACTAATTTGTAGTTGTGTGAGTGCAAGTGCATGTGTGCCAGGGCCTGAAAACTCTTATTTTACACTTGGTCTTAGAGGACCGTGGTGCCAGGCCACACACTGTCAAGAATGTCTACTTTCCACATTCCACAAGGCTTCTGCTTTGGTACTATGTGAGATGGGTACCTTTGTTCCTCCCTTTCATGGGGAAAAAGGGAAATGAAAGGTCAGGGAGATGGTGTCCTTGGCTTAATACTCTCTTCTTGTTCTCTTCCTTCTTCAATGATACTAGTGTTTAACATTTATAATAGTAATTAATAATTATTTTTCACCTACAATATGTCAGACACTGTGATATTTACATGGGTTATCTTACTTAATCCTCAAAACAACCCTACGGTATAGGTACTATTATTTTTCTGTTTTACAGATTATAAAACTATGGCTTTGAAGGGGGTTCCACAACTTGCTCCAGATAGTAAACTTGGGGAGTAATAGAGCTGCAACTTGATCAGTTAATGTGACAGCCCATATTCTTCAAACTAAGCTGTTTTGCCTCTTGGCGATGTGTGCCCAGGTTCAGTCTTAGTAGCAGTGCCCAGTAAGGGGATTCAAAGAGCATCATAACCTTCTTCTCTGCTTACACCATTGCATTCATTTTTACTGCCTCTGCTTTGAAAAGTTTCAACAGATTATAGAAATTCCTGGCTGTTATCAACTTGAGAAAGGATGGTGTCTTTATTTCATCATCCTGTGGAAATAATGCACAAACCCAAGAGTATAAGACCTCTAAACTTCACTGAAGGGAAGGGAAGTGGGGAGGGTAATGGATTTTTCCCATCAAGTATCTATTATTTAACCTAGTCTTTCACCTCACCAAGGAGAAGGCCATCTGATCTCATACTTCAACTGCAGAATGGTTAAAAGAAAATAACAGGAAATTGGAGAATGGCTTTGCAATGTTTATTTCCCAGTTAAAGTACAGATTGAATCTTCTAATTTCCTTAATGGACATAATGCTAGTCTGGCAAATTATTAACAGTTTGGATTTGATTCAAAAGCTTGGTTATATATATCATTAAGCTCATATTTACTGGAGCACAAGGCAACCTACAGTAACAAGCATCAGAAGTCTATTTTACTGCCCACATTATGAGCAGATGGAGTGTATACATTTAAAAACGCCAAGCCTTTTGATTAAGAGCCTGATTATAGCCAAATCAGGATGAAGAATAATGGCCCTATACGAAGGTTCTCTGAATTTTAAAGTACTACTGGACCTTTACTTGACTTCTTTGAAATCAGATATTAGAGTTTTATAAAATTGGGAGTTTGAAAAACAAAAACAAACCCTGACCTCACTAAAATGAACATCGATAGCAGAAAGCTTGTTTTCAGCAGATCAAGAACAGACCTTCCCCCAGTGTTGCCAGATCAGGGAGCTATTACTGTTATCACAAAACAGGGAGAAAGCTTTTGGAAATAATGGCTTATAAAGGTAGTATAGGCTGAAAATAGACATACACATAGGATCAGAATGTGGTTTCGGTTATTGAGATAGTAAAGACAATCAGGATAATCTGGGGGACATGATCTACTCAGGCACAATAAAAGACCAGATGCTGAGAGTATAAGGGCTCCCACTCCTGGGAACCGGGTCCCTCTTATTCCCCTTAGAATGACAATGGTTAGGCCTGGGGCCTTCTTATCCAAGTCTCTAGAGAGTTAACATTCCTCTAGGATTTCCTCCATCTTTTCAAGAATATATTCCATAAGAGGCTACTGAAAGAGAGTAAACCTGGTCAAAAACGAGTGAGGGAGCGTCAAATATAAAATTACTAAGGAGGGCAATCTGAAATGTTTCAACCTGAAAAGCAGTATAATATGATAGTACATAGGTTTCGAAGTCCAAAAAAATTAGGCTGAAAACCCAGTTATGCAACTTACTTAGCTGTACAATCTTGGGTAAATTCTTTACGGTTTCAGTTTTGACATCTGTGAAACAGGTCAGAGTAGTATCAGCCTCCTAGGGCAGCTGTGAGGATTAAGTAAAGTGTGTAAAGAGCCAGGCATATATAGTCAGCAATTGATTTTTGAAGGCATCAGAAGCATTCCAGCAAATATTGAAACAACATTAAACAAATATTAATCATTTCTTTGGATTTACTGCAATTAAAAATCTTACTGGATTGCTACAATCACAGACTCCTATATGCTGTCCTGCATTGTTTCTTCAATTTTAGTTCCTAATGCCACTCTGCAGATGTTTCAGATACTACTTGGGGCTCCTGGACGCTTATATATTGCCTCCCTTCAAAATAGATTTGAAGTGCTTAGATGCAGCTAGAACACATCTTTGTCTTTTCCCTATCATCTGGCATCTGACTACCCATGCTGCTGAGAGGTAGTACTGAACAGTGATGAGGAGGTAGGCCAGATTGCCAGTTCCAATCCCAACTTTTCCTACTTACTAGCTGTGTGACAATTACTTAATTTCTTTGTGCCTCAGTTCCCTCACCTGAAAAAAGTGAAGATACTAATAAGAGAACTTACCTCATAGCATTGTTGTGAGTGTTAAATGAGTTAATGCATGTAATATATCTGGCACATAACAAGCACTGAATGAATGTGAGCTATTATTATTTTTCCTTCTGCATAACAATTCATGACGCAGACTACCAAATCGTTGTACAGTCTTCTGTTGGCAACACTGAGAAGCATACCCAGATGCGGTAGATGAAACATCTGTGAACTCTAGTATGGCAATGGTTCCAAACTGTGAGCAGGCGATCCCTTGGGGGTCACAGAGTTACTGCAGGCACTCTATAGAACCATATGTGCACCTGTATCTTCTCAAAGAGCTGCAATTTAAAAAAAAAAAAAAAGATACTGGAGGGATAGACTTCAAATTGCTTGACTGTTGAAAAGGGGTCCTGATACATACAAAATTCTTGTGTGTCATCAAGTTCTGAAAGCAGATAATACTGAAAGAGATTACAGCTGTAAATGACACCTTGATGTCTATATCATCATCCCATGTTCATCAAAATACACTGCAACAAATAACTGAAAATATATGCATAGTTTGCTACATTAAAAAAATAATAGCAGTGTAGCTTTCTTTTTAAAAAAAGATTTTTAATATTAAATGACTACTTCTGCAACTAATTACACGCAAACTTCCAAGAATCACAGAACCTGGTAGTTACAAACGTCCTAAGTCATGTAAAACATGAATCATAGGAAACTAAGAATAAAGTTAACGACGCTGAAAAATCAACCAGATAAACCTGCATTCTAATTGAAAGAATTTCCATAAAACCTTTAAAATACTTCTCTTTTAAAAGGATTTGGGGATAAAATGTCTTGAAAGCTTAGATTTAGTATGTCTTTTCAGCATCTGTAAAGCATAAAATATAGAGGAGTTTAAAATTTACTCGGTTGCATGAATGTGTGTGAGCCTTGCGGAGAATTTGAGGCCTTGTTTGTTATTTTTTGGCTGTCTTTCAGGTATCTTTCTTTTCAGTTATTCAACATTTTTATTCATACTAGGTTAAGTCATTAATCATTAAGACCTTCACATCTATTGAAGAAAGGAAAATGACAACATTCATCAGTATCAACTTAATTGAAATACAGACATTATCATTCCTTTATTTCTGAGTGGGAATGCAAAGAACAAAAGAATGTATTTAATAATTCCATTTGTTGTATGTGTGATCCTGGGCACATTTTGTGACTTTGGGCAAGAATCTTAACTTATCTGAGCCTCTACTTTCTGTTCAATTTATTTGAAGTCAGTGATGGCCTTCTTGGAACTAAAGGGGGGCCACACTAAGGTTAGCAGTGCCTATTTCACAGGGTCTTGATAAGTTGTAACTGTGAACACATATGTAAAAGAGTCAGACATAGAGTAGATACTCAACAAATATTAGCTGAATACGAATCTACATAAAAATGAGGAATGGGCTATGAAAGAATAGGAGGTACAAAAGTTCTAGACCTCTGGACATAAATGAATCACATATAAATATAATAGACAAATATTACAAATACTATATTCAGTTAAGTTATACTAAATAGATATAGCATTAACTATGTATGAAATACAAAGAACTATTAGAGACTTCCATTTACAGCAATATGACAGACTTAATATCTTAAAAACATCTGTATACAAAAGATTGAGAAGTGCTTGATAAATACACATTTTTAGATGTGTGGCTGATCTCACAAGAAAGTGTAAAGAATCTAAAGAGTCAAAAATAGAAAGCATAAAACCTTAATGATAAGCTAACAAACTAGCCCTATGGATGCCTTGGAAATATCTGAGGACCTCTGCAACCAAAAAGCTTAGTTTTAACCTCTGTGAAAGAACAGGAGACAAGGCTTCGGCCCCCAGTAAAATGGAAGTTGAAAATGAAATGCCACTTAGCGCCTCTGCAACAGGCAGTGGAGAGACGCCCCATGGGCCACCTAAGGTGCTCAGGGATAACAAGCACCCTCAGGCACTCAGGGGAGCTAGATTAAAACCCCTTGGAACGCCAGCAGCAGGGAGGCTGCCGAGAAAAAACAACAACAACAACAAAAAACTGGAGAGAGGCCCAACTCTAAGACTTTCTGTTTACGCCTGAGCCACCGGTGTCCCTCTGCAACAGGCACCTCCAAGCCCGACTGAAACAACAGTGTGCCACTGCTCACTCACTCCCAGGGGAAGGAGCCACTTTCCCTCCCCACACACCACCGCTTACAGACGAAAAATAAAGGAACCTCTGCTGGTCACAGAATAATGCAAAAAAACCCAAGGCGAGTAGAAGGACACTTACAGCTGAGACTCTAAGGAAACAGAAATATTACCTGAGGCTTGGACAGTCTTCTATAAACACCTCTATCACCAGGACAAGCAACCCCAAAAGTTTGCACAACCATGAGGAAACAAAGAAACACCATGCAGGCAAAGGAGCAGGAAAAAAACCCACAAGACCAAATAAATGAGGAGGAAATAGGAAAAATGCCTGAAAAAGAATTTAGAGTAATGATAGCAAAAATGATACAAAATCTCGATAACAAAATAGAGAAAGTACAAGAAACAGTTCCTAAGAACTCAGAAAAACAAACAGCCATGGATAACAAAATAACTGAAATTAAAAATACTCTAGATGCTATAACCAGCAGAATGACTGAGGCAGAAGAACGAATAAGTGAGTTGGAAGATAGAATGGGGGAAATAAACACTACAGAGCAGGAAAAAGAAAAAAGAATAAAAAGAATAGAAGACAGTCTCAGAGACCTCAGTGATAACATTAAGCTTACCAACATTCGAATTATAGGCATCCCAGAAGAAGAAGAAAACAAGAAAGGGTCTGAGAAAATATTTGAAGAGGTTCTAGTGGAAAACTTCCCCAACATGGGAAAGGAAATACTTAACCAAGTCCAAGAAGCACAGAGAGTCCCATACAGAATAAAACCAAGGAGAAATACACCAAGACACATATTAATCAAACTAACGACAATTAAACACAAAGAAAAAATATTAAAAGCAGCAAGAGAAAAGCAACAAACAACATATAAGGGAAAACCCATCAGGATAACAGCTGACCTTTCTACAGAAACTCTGCAGGCCAGAAGGGAATGGCAGGATATACTGAAAGTCCTGAAAGAGAGAAACCTACAGCCAAGAATACTCTACCCAGCAAGAATCTCATTCAGATTTGAGGGAGAAATCAAAAGCTTTCCAGACAAGCAAAAGTGAAGAGAATTCAGCACCACCAAACCAGCCTTACAACAAGTGCTAAAGGAACTTCTCTAAGTAGGACACACAAGAAAAGGAAAACACCTACAAATACAAACCCAAAACAATTAAGAAAATGGTAACAGGAACACACATGTCAATAATCACCTTCAATGTAAATGGATTAAATGCTCCAACCAAAAGACACAGACTGGCTGAATGGATACAAAAACAAGACCCTTCTATATGCTGCCTACAAGAAACCCACTTCAGACCAAGGGATACATATAGACTGAAAGGAAAGGGATGGAAAAAGATATCCCATGCAAATGGAAGTCAAAAGAAAGCTGGAGTAGCAATACTCATATCAGACAAATTAGACTTGAAAGTAAAGACTATTAAAAGAGACAAGGAAGGACACTACCTAATGATCAAGGGATCCATTCAAGAAGAACATATCACAATGGTAAATATCTATGCCCCCAACATAGGAGCACCTCAATACATAAGGCAAATGCTAACAGCTATAAAAGGGGACATCAACAGGAACACAATAATAGTGGGAGACTTGAACACCCCACTTACATCAATGGACAGATCATCCAAACAGAAAATAAATAAAGACACACAAGCTTTAAATGACGCATTAGACCATCTCGACTTAATGGATATTTATAGGACATTCCATCCAAAAACGACAGAATACACTTTCTTCTCAAGTGCACATGGAACATTTTCCAGGATAGATCACATCTTGGGTCACAAATCAAACCTCAGCAAATTGAAATCATATCAAGCATCTTCTCAGACCACAAGGCCATGAGACTAGATATCAATTACAGGAAAAAAACTGCAAAAAATACAAACACATGGAGGCTAAACAATTCACTCTTAAACAACCAAGGAATCACTAAAGAAATCAAAGAGGAAATCAAAAAATATCTAGAAACAAACGACAATGAAAACACAACAACCCAAAACCTATGGGACGCAGCAAAAGCAGTTCTAAGAGGGAAGTTTATAGCAATACAGTCCTACCTTAAGAAACAAGAAAATTATCGAATAAACAACCTAACCTTACACCTCAAACAACTAGAGAAAGAAGAACAAAGAAACCCCAAAGTGAGCAGAAGGAAAGAAATCATAAAGATCAGAGCAGAAATAAATGAAAAAGAAAGGAAGGAAACCATAGCAAAAATAAATAAAACTAAAAGCTGGTTCTTTGAGAAGATTAACAAAATTGATAAACCATTAGCCAGACTCATCAAGAAAAAAAGGGAGAAGATGCAAATCAACAGAATTAGAAATGAAAAAGGAGAAGTAACAACAGACACCTCAGAAATACAAAAGATCATGAGAGACTACTACAAGCAACTATATGCCAATAAATTGGATAACCTGGAAGAAATGGATACATTCTTAGAAAAATACAATCTTCCAAGACTGAACCAGGAAGAAATAGAAACCATGAACAGACCAATCACAAGTACAGAAATTGAGGCAGTGATTAAAAATCTCCCAACACACAAAAGCCCAGGACCAGATGGGTTCACGGGCGAATTCTATCAAACATTTAGAGAAGAGTTAACACCTATCCTTCTCAAACTCTTCCAAAATATTGCAGAAGGCAGAACACTCCCAAACTCATTCTACGAGGCTACCATCACCCTGATACCAAAACCAGGCAAAGATGTCACAAAAAAAGAAAATTACAGACCAATATCACTGATGAATATAGATGCAAAAATCCTCAACAAAATACTAGCTAACAGACTGCAACAGCACATTAAAAAAATCATACACCATGATCAAGTGGGGTTTATCCCTGGGATGCAAGGATTCTTCAATAGATGCAAATCAATCAACGTGATACATCATATCAACAAATTGAAGGATAAAAACCATATGATCATCTCAATAGATGCAGAAAAAGCTTTTGACAAAGTTCAACATCCATTGATGATAAAAGCTCTCCAGAAAATGGGCATAGAAGGAAATTACCTCAACATAATAAAAGCCATATATGAGACACCAAAAGCCAACATCGTTCTCAATGGGGAAAAACAGAAAGAATTCCCTCTAAGAACAGGAACAAGACAAGGGTGTCCACTCTCACCATTATTATTCAACATAGTTTTGGAAGTGTTAGCCACAGCAATCAGAGAAGAAAAAGAAATCAAAGGAATCCAAATTGGAAAAGAAGAAGTAAAATTGTCACTCTTTGCAAATGACATGATATTATATATAGAAAACCCTAAAGACTCTACCAGAAAACTGCTAGCACTCATTGATGAGTTTAGTAAAGTAGCAGGATACAAAATTAATGCACAGAAATCTCTTGCATTCCTATACACTAACACAGGAAGAACAGAAAGAGAAATTAAGGAAACTCTCCCATTCACCATTGCAACCAAAAGAATAAAATACCTAGGAATAAACCTGCCTAAGGAGGCAAAAGATCTGTATGCAGAAAACTTTAAGACACTGATGAAAGAAATCAAAGACGACACAAACAGATGGAGGGACATACCATGTTCCTGGATTGGAAGAATCAACATCGTGAAAATGACTGTACTACCCAAAGCAATTTACAGATTCAATGCAATCCCGATCAAATGACCAATGGCATTTTTCACAGAACTAGAGCAAGAAATCTTAAGATTTGCATGGAAACACAAAAGACCCCAAATAGCCAAAGCAATCTTGAGAAGGAAAAATGGAGTTGGTGGAATCAGGCTTCCTGACTTCAAACTATACTACAAGGCCATAGTGATCAAGACAGTATGGTACTGGCACAAAAATAGAAAGGAAGATCAATGGAATAGAATAGAGAACTCAGAAGTAAGCCCAAACACATATGGGCACCTTATCTTTGACAAAGGAGGCACGAGTATACAATGGAAAAAAGACAGCCTCTTCAATAAGTGGTGCTGGGAAAATTGGACAGCAACATGTCAAAGAATGACATTAGAACACTTCCTAACACCATACACAAAAATAAACTCCAAATGGATTCAAGACCTACATGTAAGGCCAGACACTATCAAACTCCTAGAGGAAAACATAGGCAGAACACTCTATGACATCCATCAAAGCAACATCCTTTTTGACCCACCTCCTAGAATCATGGAAATGAAATCAAGAATAAACAAATGGGACCTCATGAAACTTAAAAGCTTTTGCACAGCAAAAGAAACCATAAACAAGACTAGAAGGCAACCCTCAGAATGGGAAAAAATAATTGCCTATGAAACAACGGACAAAGGATTAACCTCCAAAATATACAAGCAGCTCATGCAGCTTAATACCAAAAAAGCAAATAACCCAATCCACAATGGGCAGTAGACCTAAATAGACATTTCTGCAAAGAAGACATACAGCTGGCCAACACACACATGAAAAGATGCTCAACATCACTAATCATCAGAGAAATGCAAGTCAAAGCCACAATGAGGTATCACCTCACACCGATCAGAATGGCCATCATCACAAAATCTGGAAACAACAAATGTTGGAGAGGGTGTGGAGAAAAGGGAACTCTCCTGCACTGTTGGTGGGACTGTAAGTTGGTCCAGCCACTATGGAAAACAATTTGGGGGTTCCTTAAAAAACTACAAATAGAACTACCGTATGACCCAGTCATCCCACTACTGGGCATATACCCAAGGAAAACCATAATCCCAAAAGAAACACGTACCATAATGTTTATTGCAGCACTGTTTACAATAGCCAGGACATGGAAGCAACCGAAATGCCCATCAACAAATAAATGGATAAAGAAGATGTGGCATATATATACAATGGACTATTACTCAGCTATAAAAAGGGATGAGATGGAGCTATATGTAATGAGGTGGATAGAACTACAATCTGTCATACAGAGTGAAGCAAGTCAGAAAGAGAAAGACAAATATTGTATGCTAACTCACATATACGGAATCTAAAAATGGTACTGACGAACTCAGTGACAAGAACAAGGACGCAGATACAGAGAATGGACTGGAGAACTCGAGCTATGGGAGGGGGCGGGGGGTGAAGGGGAAGCTGAGACAAAGTGAGAGAGTAGCACAGACATATATATACTACCAACTGTAAAATAGATAGTCAGTGGGAAGTTGTTGTATAAGAAAGGGAGTTCAACTCAAGGATGGAAGATGCCTTCGAGGACTGGGGCGGGGAGGGTGGGTGGGACTCGAGGGGGGGTGGAGTCAAGGAGGGAAAAAAAAAAAAAACAAGAAAATGAAATGCCAGCATTAAGCTGGGATACTTTAAGAGCTATTTCCAGTAAAAGAGCACTTTAGAAAATAATTCATCTGCTGGCAAAGGGACACCATAATAAAATATGTCCATCTTACCTTTGGCTCTGATTGAGGAAAAAAAAACAAAAAACTCTTCCCTGAGAATTCTTAGACCTGAGAATTACAGGACTAAATCACAAACCAGGAAATTGACAGTAAGTGGTCTTAGGATTGTAGCATTAGAGAATGGTGGGGAAAAGTAAACACAATCATGAATACAGATACATCTTCCACCACCCCCCCCACCCCAGGGTATGCCTATTATAAAAGCACATGAAGCAATAACACATGAACATAATTTAAACACAGTATGGAAGCAGTATATCATTAAAATAATAAGAAATGAAACATACAACAAAAGCAGAATTAGGCCTTCAAATATACCAGACATTGAAATTATAAGATACAGAATGTAAAATAAGTGTCTTAAATTTTAAGGAAAAAAAATAAAAAATATGAGCAAGAATAAGTGACTCAAAAAAAGACCAAGAAATTTGAATGAGAAACAAATACAACTTTAAGAAATAAGAGATATAATCTTTAAAAATAAAATGTAATGGTGAAATAGCACACTCGCGTCAGCTGAAGAGAAGAGCAGAGAGGGCAGGAGAGAAACACAAAGGTATGAAAAAATTGAAAGAGAGGTCAAGAGACATGTATAATAGACTGAGAAGGCCCAATATATGTATAACTGAAATGCAGAAGAAAAGTAGAGAAATTTGTGTGTGGCAGGGGAGGGGCATAAAGAGAGAATGTCTGAGAATTTTCCACAATGGATAAGACATGAATCTTTGGATTCAGGATGATAAAATTTTTCAAGCAAGATAAATATAAGACATCTATATATAAACCATTCTATTGAAACTATGTAACATCAAAGACAAAGAATTTTAAAGTACACAAAGAGAAAAAGATTATCTTCAATGGAATAAAAGTAGGATTCTCAGTTGTACTAGCAGAAGGCACATGATAGCCAGAAAACAACTCCACAGGGATGGGGAAAATAACTATCAATCTAGAAATTACAACTCAAGAGTGAAGATTAAAAACACACATTTTCAGAAAATCAAAATTGTGAGAGTTTGTCACCAACAGATCCTAATTAAAGGAAATTTTAAAAGATGTATTATAGAAAGAAGGAAACAGAATCTAGAGGAAAACACCAAGATATAAAAGAGAATGGAAAACAAAGTGGAAAATATGTAGATACAGCAAAAGAAATAGTGACTAAATATTTAAAATAATAATGATTAATTGGGGATGAAAGCTAAGGTAAAATAATTGAAATAAAATTCTGGACAAAAATAAAATGTAAGAAGGGCAGAGTGACCCAATTTAAAGAGGTCTGAAGTCCTTATAATTTTCAGGAAGACTTAGATATAAGATAATGATTAACTTTAGGATTTGTAAAGTTAAGAATGTGTGTTCACACTTTAAGAGCAACCAATAAAAGATTAGAAATAGAATACACAATTTCAAAATTAGAACAAAATCATGGAGAACTAAAACAATAAACTCAATGAATCCAAAAGTAACTGGGAAAGAAGAAAAAGTATAGAAAAGTCAGGATAAATAGAAAGTACAAGAAAGATAGTAGAAATATATACAAATACAACAGTAATCACAATGAATCTACATTGGCTGAACTTTCCAGTCAAAAGAGAATTTGATTAGATAATATGCAAACCACTCCCTCTTGCAAGAGCACCAGAATTACAACTAACTGCTGAACAATCATCGACAGAAAGACACTGGAACTCACCAAAAAAGACACCCCACATCCAGAGACAAAGGAGAAGCCTCAATGAGACGGCAGGAGGGGCGCAATCGCGTTAAAATCAAATCCCATAAATCCTGGGTGGGTGACTCACAAACTGGAGAACAGTTATACTGCAGAAGTCCACCCACTAAAGTGAGGGTTCTGAGACCCACATCAGGCTTCCCAACCTGGGAGTCCAGCAATGGGAGGAGGAATCCCCAGAGAATCAGACTCTGAAAGCCAGTGGGATTTGATTGCAGGACCTCCACAGGACTGGGGGAAACAGAGACTCCACTCTTGGAGCGCACACAAAAAAACGTGCTCACCAGGACCCAGGGGGAAGGAGCAGTGACCCCATAGGAGACTGAACCAGACCTACCTGCTGGTGTTGGAGGGTTGCCTGCAGAGGTGGGGGGGCAGCTGTGGCTCACCGAGGAGGCAGGGGCACTGGCAGCAGGGGTTTTGGGAAGGGCTCATTGGTGTGAGCCCTCCCAGAGTCTGCCATTGGCCCCACCAAAGAGCCTGTGGGCTCCAGCACTAGGTGGCCTCAGGGCAAACAACCAACAAGGTGTGAACACAGCCCCACCCATTAGCAGACAAGCAGATTAAAGTTCTACTGAGCTCCGCCCACCAAATTTGCCCACCAAATCGGATTAAAGCTTTACTGAGCTCCACCCACCCAGCCCTACCCACCATCAGTCCCTCCCATTGGGAAGCACACAGGAGGCTCCTAGATAGCTCCCTCCACAAGAGGGCAGACAGCAGGATCAAGCAGTATCAGCAGTATTTCGTCTTGTGGAACTGAAAACCACAGCCACAGAAAGATAGAGAAAATGAAAAAGCAGAGGACTTTGTACCAGATGAAGGGACAGGATAAAGCCCCAGAAAAACAACTAAATGAAGAGGAGATAGGCACCCTTCCAGAAAAAGAATTCAGAATAATGATAGTGAAGATGATCCAGGACTTTGAAAAAAGACTGGACGCAAAGATCGAAAAGTTTACTAAAGACCTAGAAGAATTAAAAAACAAACAAACAGAGATATGCAACACAATAACAGAAATGAAAAATACACTAGAAGGAACCAATAGCAGATTAACTGAGGCAGAAGGGCGAATAAGTGACCTGGAAGACAGAATGGTGATCATCACTGATGCAGAAAAGAATAAAGAAAAAAGAATGAAAAGAAATGAAGACAGCCTAAGAGACCTCTGGGACAATGTTAAATGCACCAACATTCGTATTATAGGGGTCCAAGAAGGAGACGAGAGAGAGAAAGGACCTGAGAAGATATTGGAAGAGATTATATTTGAAAACTTCCCTAACATGGGGAAGGAAATAGCTACCCAAGTCCAGGAAGCGCAGAGAGTCCCAGGCAGGATAAATCCAAGGAGAAACATGCCAAGACATATATTAGTCAAGTTGACAAAAATTAAAGACAGAGAAATGTTATTAAAAGCAACAAGGGAAAAACAACAAATAACATACAAGGGAACTCCCATCAGGTTAACAGCTGATTTCTCAGCAGAAACTCTGCAAGCCAGAAGGGAGTGGCATGGTATATTTCAAGTGATGAAAGGGAAGAACCTACAACCAAGAATACGCTACCCAGCAAGGATCTCATTCAGATTCGACCGAGAAATCGAAAGCTTTACAGACTAGCAACAGCTAAGAGAATTCAGCACCACCAAACCAGCCCTACAACAAATGCGAAAGGAACTTCTCTAAGCGGGAAACATAAGAGAAGAAAAGGACCTACAAAAACAAAAACAAAGCAATTAAGAAAATGGTAATAGGAACATACATATCAACAATTACCTTGAATGTAAATGGACTATATGCACCAACCAGAAGACACAGACTGGCTGAATGGATACAAAAGCAAGACCCATATATATGCTGTCTACAAGAGACCCACCTGAGACCTAGGGACACATACAGACTGAAAGTGAGGGGATGGAAAAAGATATTCCATGCAAATGAAAATCAAAAGAAAGCTGGAATAGCAATACTCATATCAGATAAAATAGACTTTAAAATAAAAAATGTTACAAGAGACAAGAAAGGACTTTACATAAAGATCAAGGGATCCATCCAAGAAGAAGAGATAACAATTATAAATATATATGCACCCAATATAGGAGCACCTCAATACATAAGGCAAATGCTAACAACTATGAAAGAGGAAATGCAAAGCAGAAATAGAGACACAGGTGTAGAGAACAAACACATGGACACCAAGTGGGGAAAGCGGGGAGGGTTGGGGGGGAATGAATTGGGAGATTGGGACACCAAATTGTACACTCTAAATATATGCTCTTTATTGTCTGTTAACTGTATCTCAATAAAAGTTCTTAAAAAAAAAAAAGATAATATGCAAACCAGCTATATGCTGTTGACAAGAGACATAAATAAGATATAAGAATGCAGAAAGGTTAAAAGTAAAATATTAAAATTTATATCAAAAAATAACTTTAAAAAAGGAAATATAGGTGTATTAATCAGATAAATCACTTTAAGTAAAAACCACTATTATGAGTAAATAGAATCAAGGTATTACAGATACATAGTATCAGGAAGATATAACAATTCTAAACTTGAGGATATCTAGTGGCATTGCCTCAAAATATGCAAAACAGAGTAGAAAAAATAACGAAGAAAAAGTTTTTAAATCCATCATCACAGTGAGAGGTTTTTCTGCACCCCTCTTAGTATTTAGAAGATTAAGAAGACCAAATATAAATAAAACAGATTTAAACAGCTCAATATACAATTTTGATTTAATGGATGGAGATTTCATATCTATGTATCTATTTACACACACACACACACACACTCCAACTACATGCCATTTTTCATTAATGTTCAATGTGTGCTTGTCAAAAATTGTGCATTGTCTACTGTTTGAGATAGGGCATATACACACACACACATATTTCTAAACTTTTAGTGTGTGCTTGTACAAAATGTGCATCTTCTCTTGGGTACACATTTTTTACAAGCACACATGGAACATTTATGAAAATTGACCACATATAGTTGACCCTTGAACAACACAGGTTTGAACTGTTCTGGTCCATTTGTATACAGACTTTTTTTTTCAATGAATATAGTACTTATATTTTCATTTTTCAGATCTTTAAATTAACTAAGTATGGGGGAAATGGCATTTGATTAGAGATCACAATATGTGAAATCAAAAGAAGTAGGGTTTAAGTCCTAATGCTATCCAAACTCTTTTAGCTTTCTGCCCTTGGTTGAGTCATTTATCAATTCCTTTGTTTTTGAGGCAGAGATAGCACTATGCAGACTGTGCTCCAGGGTTGGCACCTCTAACCTTGTTCAAGAGTCAACTATACTTGGCCAAAAAGTATGGCGCCACTGAGATTCTATGTTAAACAGACCATATTTTTTGTTATATGCAATTAATCTAGAAAGCAATATAAAAAAATAAATTTTAAAAAACCTCTCCATTTGGAAACCTAAAACAATTTTTAAATAATTTAGAGTTCAAAAAAAATTAAAGTGGAAACTAGAAAATAACTATAAAGGATTAAAATTTAAAATACTATATTACATGTCCAAACTTGTGAGATACAGCTAAAGTGAAATTTAGATAGAAACTTAGCTCAATTTAGGTATGAAGAAATGTTGAATATTTGTGAACAATGCATCCAGCTTAAGAAATCAGAAAAATAAAATGGGTTAAAACCTAAAACAATTGAAGGGAAAAAAATAAGGATAAGCACAGAAAATAATGAAACAAAAAATGTACAATAGAAACGATGAGTAAAGTCAAAAGTTGGTTCTATGAAAACTAAATGAAATTGACAACTTCTGTCAAGATTGAACAAAAGAGAATGCACAAATAATATTAGGAATTAAAAGGGGCATAACTACATACAGTGAAGTTTTAAATCTCCCAAGATAATTTTATAGAAAGCTTTGTCAATAAATTTAAATATTTAAATAAGCTAAACAATTTCCTGTATCAAAACTGATTCAAGAAGAAACAGAAAACTCAAGTAGATCCCCAGTCATTTAAAACATTTTGCATAAAAGGCACCAGACTCAACCACTTATAAAGATGCTTCCTACCAAGTTGGGTTTTTTGCATGATGGCAACATTGGTTTTGTATTAAAAAGTTCATTAATTTATAAATTCATGAAATGAGAAAATTTACATAATCTTGTCAATGAATGGTGAAAGAAATAGCATTTGAAAACCCATTCATGATTAAAGGGGTTAGTTTAAACCCTAAAAAAGAATTTTTTTTTTTTGTAATTGAGGTATAATTGACACATAATATTATAATTTCAGGTATACAACATAATGTTCCCATATTTGTATACACTGTGAAATGACTGCTACAATAAGTCTAGTTACCATCCATCACCATACATAATTACAAAATGTTTTTTCTTATGATGAGAACCAGAGAGACTTTCTTTCATACTGATACAGTATCAGCCAAAAGCTTACAACAAATCTTACAATTAATGGTGAAAGTTTACAAGCATACCTTCTGAAAATCAGGAACAAGAGAAAGATGCCTGCTACAACTATTTGTATTCAACATGTTACTAGAGGCACAGCCAGCAGAGTAAGGCAAGAAAGGAAATGAAAGATGTAAGGACTGGAAAAGAGGAAATAGTCATCAATTTCATCTGATGGGATTATATGTATAGAATTAATAAGAACTCAGAAAGACTATATTTTGTCCCCATTTTAGAAAAGAGGGAGAGGAAACTAAGAATGTACAGCATCACACAGCTAGCATGTAGCTCTCCTTCATTATTCCCTGTCTTGGTCAATGACACCACCATCTATCCAATGGAAGCTAGAAACCTAGAAGTTGCCTTTTTTAATAATCTCTTCCTTACCTTACCATGTCCAGTACATCACCATATCTCTCTCCATACCTCTGCTAGCAACGGCCTCCAAACTTGTACTCGCTGTTTCTCTTTACTGAACAACCCTAAATAGCACTTGCCATGAGACATGTATACTCTCTTAAACGCTTTACAAATATGAACTCATTTATTCTTCATAACAACCCTATGAAGTAAAAATTACCATCATCCCTATTTTACATGTGAGGAAACTGAGACACAGTGAGATTCAGCAGCTTGCTCCAGTGTACAAAACTAGTAAGTAGCAGAGCGAGGGTGTGAACTCAGGTAGTCTAACTCTAGAATCTATGCTCTATCTATCTCTTACATTTCGCTATTATGCAGCCAGGGTAACCCTTCAAAAATGTAAATTTGATCATAACATTCTACTATCAAAAAAATTCTTTGTTGGCTTAACATTTCTTGGTAAACTAAAAAAGAAATATCCTTACCATGACAAACAAAGCCTTGTTTGCTGTGGTCCCTACCTATCCAGTATCATATCCCAGTCTCTTCATCATTCTATACTTCACAGCCATAATAGTTTAATGATTGCACCGCCCCCTAACCCACGCCAGGGCCATCACACATGCTATTTATTTTGCCTCCTCTCTCCACCTGATTAATTGAAATTCATAGTTCATATCTCAGTGCAAGTATCACTGCCTCAAAAAAAGTCATTCCTGACCCCTCTGTTACAGGCTGTCACTCACGGTGAAGCTGTCCTTCATTGAACTTAGCAAACTGCAATTTTACATTTTATTTATGTATTTATATTATTTATGACCATAGACTATAAGGGAAGACAGGGACCATGACTTTTTTTTTCCTGTGACTATATCACCAGGGCTTAGCACAGTGCCTGGTACAATATAAATGCTTAATAAATATTTGAGGAAAGAAGGAAGAGAGGGAGGGAAGGGAAGGAAGGAAGGAAATTCCCTGGAAGTCCAATGATTAGGACTCTGTGCTCTCACTGCCAAGGGCTGAGGTTCAATCCCTGGTCAGGGAGCTAAGATCCTATGAGCCCTGTGTGGTACAGCCAAAAAAAAAGAAAGAAAAGAAAAGAAAAAGGAAAGGAAAAGGATCAATATTCTGTAATAACCTAAATGGGAAGATAATTTGAAAAAGAATAGACATATGTATATGTATAACTGAATCACTTTGCTGTATACCTGAAACTGACACAACATTTAAATCAACTATAGTCCAATATAAAATAAAAATTAAAAAAAAAAAAAGAAAGCAAAAGAAAAGAGGAAGGGAAGGAAAGAAGGAGGAAGGCCTTAAATCCAAGTCCTTCTTATATCAAGGGCCCTTCTACATGGTGTCCTACAGTGTAAAGTAGATTTAAAAGTCTATGTATAGTCCCATTTTAAAACTCATTAAATATTTATTGAGCAACCACTATGTGACAAACACTATGCTAGGCCATGATGGTGGCGTGTGTGTATATGTATGTGCACATGAATGTGTATATATGTGTACATATATACATGGAAAGGATCATTAGTGATAATCTCTGGGGGCTGGGATTATGAGGGTTTCTTATAATGCTGTGCTTTTCCATATACTTTAATTAATATGTATTCTCTTTGCAATAGGGAAAACAATCATTCTTAAAATTATAACCTGACCAAATTTGATTCTCTCTGCAGAGCTAGAAACTGACCTACACAGATTTCACAGTCCCCTTTACTCAATGATATTTTCTTCTGTTCCTTCCTGGATCAAGGACCCTAGATGTCATTTCACTCCTGATAAAAGGATTAGCAAGGGAGAGGTTTTAAGCCATTTCCAGTATAGGGTACGGTTCATTTTCATATATCATTAAATATTCTGCTACATTACTTACAGAAAAGCTTCAAAAATGGTACAGAGAATCCTCCTACACTCTTCAGCTAGCTTCCATCTTGCATAACTATGGCATTTTTATCAAAGCTAAGAAACTAATATTGGTACAATACTATTAACTAAACTACAGACTTTATTCCAATGTCACCACTTTTCCCACTAATAGCTTTTTCTGTACCAAGATCCAAGCCAGGATCCCACACTGCATTTAGTCATGATGTCTCCTTATCCTCCTATAATCTGTGACAGTTACTTGGTCTTTTCTTTTATGACCCTGACATTTTGAAGAACATTGGTCAGGTATTTTGTAAAGTGCTGCTCAGGCAAGCCCTCGATTTAGGTTTATCTGATGTCTTCTAATGATTAGACTGAGTTTATGAGTTTTTGAAAAGAACACCATGGAGGCATTGTGCCCTTCTCAGTGCTTCATATCAAGAGGTACATAATGTTAACCTTGATTACTTGGTTAAGGTGGTGTCAGTCACTATGAATTTACTATTTTTTTTCCTCTGTAATGAATACATATTTGGGGAGAGAGAGTTTGAGGTTATGTGAATGTTTTGTTTCTTCTTAAACTTTTCCCTACTCATTTGGACCTTCACCAGTGGATTTTGCCTGTAGCAAAATTATTACTATAGTATTCTAATGATTTCTATCGTTACTTCTACATTTATTACTGGAAATTCTCCCATAAGGGAGATTTGTTTCTTCTCCTCTATTTATTCAGTTAATTTTTAATAAAAAAGTTTATTTGAAATTATTTTAGACTCAGAGTAAGTTAAAAAAAAATACTACAGTGAGTTTCCATGTACCCTTCCTCCAAAAAGAATGATACATAAGCATCGTACATTACCAAAACCAGGAAATCGACACTGGTATACAATATACCATTAACTAGGAAATTTATTGGATTTCACTAGTTTTTTTTTAAATTAATTTTTATTGGAGTATAGTTGCTTCACTAGTTTTTGTAGTCTCTCTTTCTTGTGTGTGTGTAGTTCTATGACATTTCTATCATATGTGTAGATTTGTGAACCACCACCACAGTCAGGATACAGACAAATCATTTACTTATATCATTATGGATGCATGGATATTTATTTTATTCTTTTGTATATAATACTATCATCATTTATTTTCTGCTTAAATTGTCCAATGTTAGCTACTAGACACTCCTTTGGGTTGACTACTGTGTCCTTTTAACATACAACCAGCCTGATTTTAAAAAGGACACCTTCTAAATCCCTGGCACCAAGATCATCTTGTATTTTTCCTAACCAAGCACTAGAATCAAACATTTCTCCAAGGATCCCTGATTCCTTTTATTGGAGAGTTGTATTTAGAAACCATGATCTATGTGCTCGGTATACTTATGCTACTGTGATATCCCTCTTTGAAGGCCCTTTCAGTCGATATATTGATAGCTAGGAAATTTTATATACATATCTATCTACCTACCTACCTATCTAATTTCCAATATAGCACCATAAAGTTCATTCTCGTTCCTTTGTTGCTTATTTGTAATTTCTTTTACCGATAATGAGAAATCTGGATTTTGTTATCTACAATATATATATTTCCTTATTTGTTCATCCTTAGCATACACATAAAGAAGTTTCACAACTGCTGACCCATGTGACTATAAGAAACAAGACTGATCAACTTTTAAAATACAAATGCTTCCAGGAGGTATAAAAGCACTAAACTAATTTATACTAAAGTGTGAGTAATTAATTAGAGGCCATCTTAGAAGGGATGACATATAGCAGTAGAAACTGAAATGATGGAGTTTTAGTTGAAGAAAACAGGGCTCAAAAGGAATGAAGGAAAGGAAACCAAAAGGCAGAGGACAAATGCTGCCTCCTTCCTGCTTTGACTAAGGTATAAATTTGATCAGGTGGTTCTCATAGCCTGGAAATTCCTAAACTCTCCAGCTCTGTGATACTAGCCCAGATAAAAGCGAGCTGGCAACAAATACCTGACTTTTGGAAAAAACATATGGCATGGTACTGAGTCACAGACATTAAGCTATATATCTGCCTGTGGTACTTTGGCTGCCTTTGGCAACTTTGATTTGCATCTAGCAGTGATGCTTTGGCATTTGCTAAAGTATTGCTGTATATCCATCCAGTGGCAGCGCAATAAAAGAGAGGAAGAATAAAAAGCAATACAAAAAAAAAAATACTGACAAACAACTGCTGGAAGGAGGATAACAAGTATAAAACAGCAGCCAGAGACACATCCTCTAATTGTTATTCCAGACAGTAATCAGTTTTCTGGGTGGGTTAAGCCAGCAATAAATATTGAGGACAGGCTTCCATGAATCTAACCTCCTTGCGCCTTCACCAACTTAGTCTTTTCTTTACACAATTCAAGAGGGTTAGTAACAGAAACTTCAATAAATCCCAAGTCAATAATTGTTTCCTATCCTCATCATCATATGCTACACTCCACTCCCTCTGCCATCTATACTTTCAGGAAGACCTAGAACATTGTAAGCATACTTTTCAGTTGTTGGTTGATAAGGCAGTATTGGAAAATGTGCACCTTTGGGAATTCCCTGGTGGTGCAGTGGTTAGGACTCTACACTTTCACTGCTGAGGGTGTGGGTTCCATCCCTGGTTGGGGAACTAAGATCCTACAAGGCATGCAGCACGACCAAAAAAAATAAAAATTAAAAAAAAAAATGGTCTTTTAAAAATCATATACACTTGGCTTCAAATCTTGGATCCAACACCTACTCTTAGCTCCCTGAAGTCCATGAAGCCTCAATTTCCTTATGTATAAAATATCTCATTGTGGCAGAGACTAGCTACAGGTTAACCAATCCCATTTCCTTTACCTGACTCTACAGAAAGAATATTTCCCAGCCTCCCTTTAAAAGAGGTAGTAGCATTTGACTGGGTTCTGGCCAATGCACTAATATAAATAGAAATGACGTATACCACATCCAGGCCTGACCATGAAACACCCCATGTGATCCTCCATGCTCTCTCTCTTGGCTTGTTGGCTAATGGAATGCAGAGCATCTAGCACAGAATTTTGAGGAAGCCTCATATCATGCAGTATGATGAAATATACAGCGCCTGAGTCCCCAAGTCACTGCTGGGAGGAGAACTCTATGGAAAGCCACCCACCAATATCTGAATAGGCTGAAATATGAGCGAAAAAAAAATTGTATCATGCCAAAGATTATGACATTGTTTATATTACTTTTGTATATTTTAATATATTACATACACATTTATATTGGTATATTTGTTTATTTACTTATTGTTATATTGCTCATAACACTTACTTTAATACATACCTGTTTCTATTATTCAATAAGATATTATTGGTAAAGCACCTAGCATAGTGCCTGGCACGTGGTAGGGCTTAACATTTATTGACATAAAATCTGACATAAAATATAGACTTACAGGGAAACAAAAGTTAGTTCAAAGTGTGTCTGTTTGTTGGCAAGGACAATGAAACTACATCCCATAGTTCTTCCCCCAGCTCCTTATTTCTGACTATTTTACAGGAAAATATCTGGAGATTTTTATTTCTAAATCATTTTGTCTTACCTTCATAAATTTTGATTTCCAGTTTCAGGGCTTACCCTGTCATTTTTCCTATATTTATTTTATTCCCTAAAATCTGGGGAATACTTTGGAAGATAGAGACTTGCTTTTTGCCTGAACTCCAGATGAATTTCAAGTAACTCTAGGTCAGATCAGGTACTTTTCCCTCTACCTCTTAAGCAGTATCAATCACAGCTTTATCTAACCCTGGTTTTATCTCCAGACTTTGGGTAAAAATTTCTAATGGCCCTAGATCATTATCATAGAGTGAAACACTGACTAGGACGAGTAGATCGTTCTAACATTCCTGATTGTTTTGACCACAAAAGGCCTTAAAGTTTCTCTCAGCCACCAGGCAGAAGTACTTCAGCTTCAGAAATGATTTGTGTAACTGTCCCTGTCTATAGAGTGTTTCTGATGCCATCCCCCACACATTTCAGCTCTCTTCTTTCACACATGTTTTCCTTCTTTCTACAAGACAGAAGGAAGAGGAAGGACACCATCAGGTCTATGTTATATACTTTATAACTGAAAAGTTTCTTCAGACGTTCTGTTTTTTTTTTCTCTCATAGAAACTTCAAAGTTTCTGTTATTTATGTTTTTACTTGAAATGGATAACTGAGCCCACTTAAAATTTTCCTACGTAGGTAATTCTCTTATCAGTGCCAAAGCATTGGCTTGGAAGCCTTAATATTGGACAAATTGTCCCGTCGAGAGTGTTTTGAAAGTCTACATCTGCTCAGGTTTTCATTTATGAGAAAGAGAAGATCTTTCAGCACTAAATACATATGAAACCAACAGAGGGAAGCAAAATAAAGATGCTTTCAGATTATATGCCTTGAGTTCTGATGGTTCAATGCACCACTTACATTGATTCATCCCATTTGTAAAAGAAGTATATTTTAATACCTGCCCTGAATACCTTAGAACAATGGTTCTCAAGTGTGGTCCCTGGACCAGCAGCATGAGCTGCACCTGGGAACTTGTAGAAAGGTTAATTCTTAGGCCTCAGCACATACTTTTTATGTTATTCTTTTTTGTTTTTTTTTTGACTGCGTTGAGTCTTCATTGCTACATGCAGGCTTTCTTTAGTTGTAGCGAGCGAGGGCTACTCTTCGTTGAGGTGCACAGGCTTCTCAGTGCAGTGGCTTTTCTTGTTGCAGGGCATGGGCTCTAGGCACGTGGGCTTCAGTAGTTGTGGCACATGGGCTCAGTAGTTGTGGCACATGGGCTCAGTAGTTGTGGCACATGGGCTCAGTGGTTTTGGCTCGCAGGCTCTAGAGTGCAGGCTCAGTAGTTGTGGCACATGGGTTTAGTTGCATGTGGGATCTTCCAGGATGAGGGATTGAACCCATGTTCCCTGCACTGACCGGTAGATTCTTAACCACTGCACCACCAGGGAGGTCCCCACATACCTTTTAAATCAGAAAGCCTGGGAGTGATAAATCCTAAGAGTTCTCATCACAAGGAAAAAAATTGTTTTTCTATTTCTTTAATGATCTATTAATATATGAGATGATGGATGCTCACTAAACTTACTGTGGTAATCATTTCATGATGTTTGTAAGTCACATCATTTATGCTGTACATCTTAAACTTATACAGTGCTGTATGCTAATTATATCTCAATAAAATTGGAAGAAAAAAAAAAAAGAAAGAAACCCTGGGAGTGGGGCCTAGCAAGCTTTGGTTTAGGAAAGCCTCCAGGTATTGGCTAAAGGCTGAGTGATTGCCTTAGAAGGTACTGTGAAGATAAGGCAATAGATATACAAGCGATGATGTTGACAATAAAAATAATATCTGATGGTCCTTATGAAATAGTTTCTATGCTCTGGCACCATGGAAAGCACTTTAAATCGATTAGGTCATTCAATCATCACAGCAGCCAGAAGTATTATTATTATCACTATTATTATTATTATTATTTCTGTCCCACATTACAGAGGAGGAAACTTAGAGGTGAAATAATTTGTCCAAGTTTAGATAGCTAGTAAGTAGAAATCTGGGTTCCAAAAACAAGTTTGCTTTTCAAATCTATTCTACTCAAATATATTCCATGAGGTTGGTCTGTACAATTCCTGAAGATGTTTAACCTTTATTCCAAGTTGGCGTCTGTCAATAGGGTTCGGCAGTACGAAAGCATTTAATCTGGATATGGGTTCTCTATAACACAGGAGTTGAGTTTCTCTAAAGTTGTATATAAATCAGTATTTTTAAATTGAGTATAATCTTCTGTTGACTTCCTTATAACTCTCTTATGTGTTATAGTTTCTATTCTTCTGTTAATAGTGGTTTTTAACACTTGCACTTTCACTTTTTCTATCCGTCAGCCTTTCTGTCAAACATTTATTAATCTGCAAATAAATGCAGAGCTGCACTATGGAATTCAAGAAACTTTCTGAAATTCCTTAGTCAAGTGAAGAAGCCTTTTTGAAATGCAAATAATGACTTCTAACGTCAAATATCTGTTGTTCTTAAAGCTGGGCATAGCTTTATAGGATTTTTTTGACTAATTATAAAGAGCTGAAAAACAACATTCCGGAACAGATTAATTTTGCTCGTTCTGGCATTAAAGAACTATATGAAAACCTCCCAGAAATGAAGTTTCCACTCATCTTTAACAGTTTAGAATCAGCCACTTGGGAAGTGAGAAGTAAAAGGAAAAGTGCTTCTCTCTACTGTGGATGAGTGCAGGCTTGCCCTTCAGAAAGCTAGGAGCCAAATAAATACCCTAAATACTTCAGGGGAAAAAAGGTACTTTTTTTTTTTTTTCCCCAGCCTTAATCCCATCAGTACCCTAAATGCCTACGCTGATGTGAGACATCAACTTACAACACTGGGTCTGTCATCCTAATTACACTGCAAAGGAGTCCTTCTCTCAGGGAAGGTCATACAGGCTACAGAGCAAACAGGAAGGTCATACAGGCTACACAGCAAACGAGTTAGGGCCGCACAGCTCCTAAGAGATGCCATTCATAAAGCAGGAGGAAGCATGAATGAAGCATTATTCTTTTGGGGGAAATACTGAAAAGGTTGACCTCGGTGGAATGAGTGCAAATTTGCATAATGCTTCATTTCCTTAGAGCAACTCAAGGGTTGGTAACCATTACATGAGGCCAGACAACATCACTGAGAAGATTAATGGGACTCGGGTATCATTACTTCCAAATAGAGAGGAGTCATGCCAAGGTCACTGCAAGGTTGATCGAGGAAAAGATGTTTGCTCATTAGAATGGGTGATTTGTCTCTCAGGCTGACAGGGTAAAAGGAAACCAATTGCACATTACTAAATATTACGCCATCCAGTAAAGCCGCTTCATGTTAAAAAGCATAACTGGATGAGGCATGGTATGGATGAGATTTGTAAAAACTTGCTGGTTTATATACTTTGGCAAGGACCATGGTATGAAAACCCTTTAGCCAATGAAAAGTTATTTGTCTCTCTTGTTATCATAGAAAGGAAAAAAAAAGAAAAAGAAACAAAAGAAGAAAATTCTAAGTTTTGCTGCAGAGTCTTGGCTCCAATTCTCTGTGTGAGTTACATGTTGATAAATCGTTTGATTTAGTTCCTTAATGCAGCATCAAAATAGCCCCAGGGGCTTAGGTGGAAGTGAGATGGAAGACTTAGCCCAAACAGTGTCAATGAAATACCAATGAGCAGTTAGTCTCTTAACAGGGATCAGCCCCACAAAGACGTATTGATAAGTGGCTTTCCACAGAGAGTACTTTCTGATCACTGAATCTTCCTGCTGTGCTCTCTTGTCCTGGCTTAGAATCAAAATGACAGCTAATGATGTCAGCTCCCAACCAAATTTATGGACGATGAAGTTCAAGATTTGCCAAGAAGAGAAGAAAAAAAAATTGGGTAAATACACAGAAAGTTGGTATTTTTAATGGAGAGAACGTGCAGACTGACTATATTAACTGTCAGTATGAAAGAGCAGAAAAGGACCCGCCTTTCCTATTCACTACCAGTCATCTTAAAACTATTCACAGGACTTCAGGTTTCTCTGGCCAGATGCCCAAGTCTGGGTTTACAACAGGAGGCTGCTGATGTATGTAAGTGGCTTGGACACAAATCATTGCAATACTTAGGGTTACTAGAGTCACAAACATTGAGCTCACCTGAATACAATTTCTAATAAAGGGACTCCAGACTCTGAATGATGACTGAGGCCATATTTTATAAATTTGAATTAACCTCAGGACAAGCTCTGGGTACCACTGTAGTTCAGACTGTAGTTGGGGTACTTTTCATAAAGAAATCTGCCTTGAAATTGGGTTGGGCAGAGGCACAATATGTGATTCTAAGGGTTTTCAAGTCTGAGATATAGTTAAGTCTTTTTATGATGTAACCACACTATTATTTGTAAATAGAAGGGGGTAAGCCAGAACCCAAAATGGATCCCTGAACATTGATATTGTTTACTATTAGGTTTTGTAGTTCATTTGATATCACTTGCAATTTCAAGGTGAAGTCTAATTAAACACAACATTGTAAATCAACTATACTGTGATAAAATTTTTTTTAAAAAGGTGGACTCTAATGGCCTCACATTTCAAAAAGAAAAGTCGACTGTGATAAGAAAGAGGAATAATAGGAAAGATTGAGATAGTTTTTATGGAACTTAAATAGACTCTTAGAAGCAAAATTATTCTGAAGAGATGGTTAGCACTTTGAGAGCAGGATTTATACAACATTGATCTCTCAATACCTAGAGAAAGCTTGGAAAATAGAAGAACTCATGAAATAATTCTGTATGAATGAGAGAATGGATGAATGAATGGGTGCATATAATATCATAAGCATGTAGGGCTAACTCTTGTCTGAAGGCCAGAACATTGTTTTAGCCAAAGCTATTTACACATCTCTAAAATAATTTTCATGTTTACTCAATATCTGGGAAAGACAATCAAAAAACAAACAAACAAAAACCCAAAATAATACCCCTAATCAGAGTGACAGCTGCAACCCATGAACATTTCAAGGTTCTTGGGTTTGCATGATTAAATATGTAAAAGGAAATGACAAGTTGTTCCCATAAGAAGAAACACAGGTAAAACAATAAGAGAGATGGAAGTTAAAAGGACACAGTATTTTAAGATGAAATCATCTAACTATTTTTATTCTCCCTCTAGTATTTGTAATAGTTTGTCTATCAGGAATTTGAGGGAAACAAAATTTCTCCCACTTTGGTTTCTCTTCTCTGACTACTCAATGTGCTGTGTTGCCTCTGTGGATTTTCCTTAGTGTCTGCCCTCATTCCTTTGCATGGACAGTTCCATTTTCTCCAACCAAGGCCTTGGAAAAGATGTTGGCTACGACAGCGCAGGCGCCACACCGTTTTCGCTCTGGCAGAGTGTAAAATCCTTGGCCTGATTTTTCTCAGAATATTGGCAAAGACAAGATATTTACTTTGTTCTGTGCTCTATTAAAGCTCGTATTTGGTTCAGGCTATCCTGACACTGTCTCTGAAAACTAAATCTTCTATAAAGCATCACCTTGCCTTGCATTGTTTTTGTATTCTATAAATTAGGAATAACAACACGTTAGTGCCTGGGATTCACTGACTTCATGCTCTTGACACGTTTCCAGAGGTAACAATCAGTCCAATAGGAAAGTCAGAACTTCCAAATCGTGTCTAAATCTATGGATATGCCCTCATCACCTTCTGTGAGAATGGGCAGAAGCAAGAACTCTCTAAATAAATGCTCCAAAGTAGTAACCCTTGACAACAAAATAACACACTTCAAGGGAAACAATTTGGGTAATATACTTCCAGCTCTCTAGTGTCTGTCCATGATAAGTGACATGAAAAAAATCCTCTACCATCAACTTTATGTTGAATACTAATTAAAACAAAGATTGGGCATCCTCTCCATGCTCTACATTTATGGCCTTTCCACTGCGGTGCCTTCTCTAGTTTGATTGTCAGATCTATAGCTCACTCCTCACTCTCTAATGGACTTCAGAGACAATGAACTTTCCACAAAGAATGACCTAAGCAGAAACTTGAATGCAGCCATTCGACACACAGGATTGAAAGTAAAGAGAGAAAAGGGCTTATTGATTTTTGCCCTCCTGTACTCTCAATTCTCATTCTATTGTCCAGAAGGAAACACTAAAGGTTTATTTGTAATTAGCAGGGATAGTATATTCCTCTCCTTCTCCAAACCATCTCATCAATGTCCCTCATTACCAGTTACTTGATTTTCTGAAGGTTGATCTGTCAATGTTTTTTCTCGATCCCCAAGTACCCTTCATGTCAGCTGCTACAGTGATGGCTGAGATTAAGCAGTGCCTTTAAGTGGCAATATGTGTAGGCAGCTAAATAGAGACTGCATTAAATGAGGAAGAAGGGATTTGGAAGACCTTGCAGAACTTTCTTGAAACACAATTCACATTCCTATGATCCATTTCAGAACTGTGTACCCCAGCTTCCAATCTCAGCTTTCTTTCTACATTATGGCTTTGGAAAGTCCTTACTAGATTCTCAGCATCTTCCCTTGAAATGTCTTTCCCTCCCTTTTCTTGACTTTGTTTCTCAGTATATGCCTTGTGTCTGTCTTCTGTAAGCAGCTATTGATGTGTGGATAAACCTCACACAGAACAAAGAATGAAAGAAATTTAATGTATTACTAAACAAATACTCTTAAAGCATGGATCTCCAGCTAATTTCTCCTGAGCTGTCTAGTCCCAAAAGGCCAATAGGACATCTCCACTATGAATGTCTCATAAGCAGTAAGATTAACCTACCATATCGAAAACTGAACTCTTCTCCTCAATTCAATCTCTCCTTCAATGTCTCAAGGCATGGCCATGCCATCCTCCTATATTCTATATTCTAACATGCAGATCTGATCTTTTCACTCCTCGAATGATATCCCTTCATTGTCTCCCCATTGATCCTGATGAATACTACCTCCCTCCCACCCCCGCCACTCACACACACACACAACCAGCCCTAGGCAAGGTGGCAAGATGCTAAATACATAGATGCTCAAATGCGTGTTTGAATTCACAGACTCAAAACAAAAATGTCTGCCCTTTACTTTGGTGATTTTTCAAATCCATTTATTCCATAGGACATATTGAGTGAATACAACATGAAAGAATCTAAGTGCTAAAATGCATAGAATCCTAGCAATCACAAAATAGCCCATGTACTAATTATCTTCAAGATTTGTTAAGACTAATCCTTCATCTTACGTACGGGGAAGCTGAAGCTCAGAGTGGAAGGTTAATTGCTCAAAGTCACATAGTAAATGACTGGATGGTTTCACATCCATATGGCTAAGTATGTATAGTTGCTAATTTTTAGTAACCACAGAAGATAACATTTAGGTCTAAGCCAGCTAGTGTAAAATTTACATTTCTCTTTGGCATTCATACTTTTATATTTTGTCACTCCTTCTCAATTTGTAACTTCCAATTTAGCATAACTATATAAAATAATTTATATCTATCAATACTGTTCTATTCTTGCACAATTGAAAGTTGAACCTCTATCATAGGTGGGCCTTATGTTTACATCATTTATATAAATTGGAAAATGCCAGAAACAGTACTGTACTAGAAACTTACTTTGGAATTGGGTCATTCTGGGTTTGAATCATGCCTCTGCCATTATCTTGTTCTGGGGACTCAAGATAAATCAATTCTCTGAACCTCATCTATGAAATGAAGATAATAGTAACTACCTCATAGTGTAGCTCTAAGAATAAATTGAAATGATGTATTAGGTTGAATTATATGCAATTGCTATTTATGTAGATCAACAATGGTCAAAGATGGCACTTTTATACTTCAATCTAATAGAGCAGTGTGCCTGGCATCTAGCATAAGTTCAATAAGCAGTGGTTATTATGATATTTTTAAAGAATGAAAGGGGACAAAACATTGGTCTATGAAGTACATGCATGAAACACATCTAAAATTTTTTAAAGTTCTGCCTGTATTTCCCATATTCTTTCAGATCCTCTCCCTCCCTCAACCTTACTTATCAGTCAGAATTATATCAGTCCCTCATAGGTATTTCTTAACAGCTATAATGAAATTCGTTAACATCCCTTTAACATTCTGATTTGCATTAATAGAGAACAAGGTCTGCATCATTATCAAGAGCATAAATGTAATAGCCTCACCAGTGGACTTGAGGACCCTCTTTGGTTCACCATCAACAGATATGGAGCTTTTCCACAATGATGAATTTTGTTTGCTTCTTTGTAACTTAAAAGTTTCTCTTCCCATGGAAAACACACAGGCCACAATTTCAACTTTCCCCCAGCTCTTTCTATAACTACATTTTTATCATTCATCTTATCTGTAAGTTATTGTGCTTTCATTTTTTGTTTTGATGAGTTCTGCTCCTAAATCTAATTCCATCAAATATACTGATCGAATAAATATGTTTATCCACGTAGCAAAAGTCAAACCTCATTAACTTGAGGGAGAGCTAAAAATGTTTTTACCACATCAAGTATTTCTGTAAAACCATTTGGAACTTTGGCAGTATTAGATAGTATCTCATTTTGTAAGATATATTTAATAAGAAATCAGCATTATGGAGAAATTATTGACAGAAAGAGCAAGTACCAGGAAGCAGGAACAAAATCTCAAATCCACATAAGCTAAAACCATGGGATAAAAAGAGTATTTTTAGCTGCTCCTCTCTCCCTGCTGAAAAAGCAAACAAAAACTCCTTCATTGCTGTTATATGGTAAAAAACACATTAATTCAGTATCCACTTATTCAAAATAGTACAGAACAAAAACAATCTTCTTCAACAAACTAAATATAAATCCAAACCCAGTCAATTGAAAGTCAAATTAATGATTGCCCTGCTTGTGAATATGGTTCCCTTTTAGATTTTCTTTGTTAAAGACAGTTCCAATGGCTTTCTGGGCAATGTGCTTATAAGAGAAAGTGCTGAATCAGCCACTGGACTGGAGAAATCATGGTGAATTAGAGAGTCATGGTAAATTACCCGACAGGCTATTCTATTACTTCACTTTGAATGTCTTTAAGCTGTGAAATTTGGTTTTAAAGCATTCTTCGGTGGAAGATAAGCTATTAGGTACCTTTAAAACCTTGTTAAACCTTTAGCCCAATGGTTCTCAATCTTGTCTGCACATTAGAACCAACTGGAGAAATCCAAAAAACGCTATGCCTAGCCACACTCCATACCAATTAAACTGGAATCTCTAGAGGTGGGCCTGGACACCATATTTTAAAAGCTTCGTAGGTGCTCCTAATGTGAAATAAAGTTGATAACCACAGATCTAGCCCCATTGGCCAGTGGAACAGCATATGTTCCACTGGCCAATGGGGCTCATGAACCAGCTCTGAAACAAAATTGTCAAGTATTTTTAGCAATGACAACTGGGATCCTTATGCAGGCTCCCAAGGTGTCTACTTTGAAGGTCAATGTTCATTAGCATATACATTGTTGATGAGGTCGGTCTCATTACTTTTCAATCCTTTCTCATACATAAAATTCTCATACACTTCAACATGAAAGTAAAAGGAGGAAGAATTTGTGAAAGGATAAAGACATTTGGAATCCACGAGTTTGATGAAAACACATGGAAAATATAACTAGAATTCCTGGAACTGACATTCGAAAATACTTTGTTCTCTTCACTACACTTCTATCCAAGTTGTTGAGTTAGAATATCCATGGTATAAAAGGCTGATTTCTAAAATATGCTATTAATTTAGGTAGTGAATGTCAAAGAGAGAAAAGCATTCTGTAAATAAGAGACTCGATTTTTCTTTATCTGCTCCAACAATGGTCTTCTATTTCTCATTCAAAAAGTGATACCATCTCTCATCATAAAAAAAAAGAATAATGCCATGTCAACGACTGCAGAAGCGAAATGTTAGAATCTAGATTAAAAACAGGTCAGGAAAGAAAAAAGAAAGGATTATGTCATAAACTTTTACTGCATGAATCCATTGGCTTTATTCTTCACAATTTTGACAAAAACACCTGAGGTCACAATAGGCTAAACTTTCTCTACATAAAGAGAAAGTATATTTAAATTCTCAAATTAATTGCTTAAAAAATTGATTAAAAAATTACTCCTTCAGACATTAAAAATGTGAGAGCTAACTCAGAAGAAAAAGGAAAACTGATCAACAGAGAGGGGATTCAAGCATCAGAAATGCTGTTGGATAGGATGAACTTTAATATTTCTGCCAACCCAGAAGACGCACAATTCCAAAAGAAAATACTCTGACCTTAATCATAGCAACATAAATAAAACTGCTATATTATTTTCCACTTACAGTTTTGGTATTAAATTTTTACCTTATGCCAGGTTCAATGCAACTTGAGTCTCTGGACAATGTCAAACTGGGGGATAAATTATACAAATTTGCTTAGAGAGGAAATTACACCTTTTCCCGAAAATGATTTTGGAATATACTGCTTTCCTGTAATCTTTGGGTGTAGCTTCAGAGTACCAAAAAGCGCCTGTGACAGTCTAAAGCTGTGATTCTTAACCTGGGGCTCACAGATGAATATCTAGGGATCTATAAATAAACTAGGATTGTTATGAAAAATTTTTCTGGGGCAATCATCCACCAGTTTCACAAGATTTTTAAGGAGTTTGTGAACTCAGTAAGATAACAAGTACTAGTATATAGAATCCCATCTGGAATAATCAATGGTCAGAGCAAAATCCGTTCAGGTCAGTTTCAAGAACCAGGAACTCCAAGATTCCCTCTTTGGAATCAAAGAGACAGGACTCAACAACCAGTTTAGGTAGGGAAGACTTGAATTCTGGTGTGTAGGTTTGTCCTGTCAAACACCAGTGTTGAGAATAAGTCCATAAAAGAGATCCCTGAGTTGATGCAAGTGCTCATAAATCCTTCAAAGAGACTGGATGGGGAACTAATAAGACTTCATCTGCTGCAAGTCTAAAGGTAGGGACTTCAGGAAAGTATCTAGATTGAAAAAACCAAACAGGCCTAGCCACCAAGAGCAAAATGAGGCAGTAGTAATTGGTAAATACACATTTTGTTCATATTTCAGTTGAAAGAAAAAAATGTATTATCCATATTTGCAGTTCATTGCTGTTCACTTAGATCAATTTCAGGTCTGTTTCAAGAGAAAGCATTTCAAAAAATGGATCCAAAGTTATAATTTACTCCTCTTTAATGCATACTTATTTGTATTGTTATTGATCATCGTTTATTAAATGCCCACATTGTTCTAAGTACTCTAGAGACCTAATGTACACATGGCCTTGAAAGTGATCTCTGGTTGCTGGTAGAAAGGTTAGGATGGTATATTGATTTCATTGTTAATTGATTCATTAAGCACCTAGGTACTACAGCTATTAGCATAGAGAAATTCACAAAAGATCGACAAATAACTGCACATTAAGGTAATGATAATTGAACTTGGAATTTGTTTGATATGTAGCATCACTGTACATGAGGAAGGTGCTATGGATTCCATTTCACTATGCAATTCTCAAATCATACATATTAAGGAGATTTTGGATCTGGATACTTAATATATATATCCTTCCATATACATATATCCTATTCTGAGATTACAGATCAAACTCCTTTATCCTTTCTAGTCATATTTTTAGCAGTTATCTGTCTTATTTTTTCCAAAGGCTAAAGATCATCCTAGGTGTGTACTCAAAGAATATGTAACCCAGACTTCTAACCCTGAGATTTAAAGATTGTTTCTCAGCAATGATATTAATTGCTATCTCAGAGTCAATATGAATTTAGCATTTTAGATGAGAATACTTAAATTTTTTAAAAAGTTTTTCACGTCACATAAAAATGTAAGTCACATCACCAAGCTGATGCATTTAAAATAATGAAAATAGTGTAATGAAATGGATCTCTCTAAAGCAATGGACAGAAAGTAAAATAAATCTGGAAGCAGAAACATGCACCTATATCTAGAGTCTTGTGTTTCAAAAGGTTAGCTCATTTGACCCTGGTCACTGAGCAAGCATATTTGAACAAATCACCCAAGCTCCCTGGCTAACTATGGAATCGACCATCATCCATGGGTCATTTATTCCAGAGGTTTGACCACAGCACATGGTACCTTCTTTATGTCTTTTCATCCACTAGTCCATTTCTTCTTGCTACTCTCCCTAAAGAAATCAAGGGCAACTAGGCTGTATCTCTCTTACAATATTCCTTTATAAACTCGAAGATGATTAGGAATTCACTCCTCAGACTTCATCTAGCCTGACAAAGCAATTCCATCTGCACTTTTCCTTTCCTCCAATACACTAAAACTATTTAGTAATTCTTAATACTCTTTTGAAATGTATTCACATGATTTTATAAAAATTATTTAACCTCATTGGGCCTCAGTATATCTACACTTTAAAGGATATTAAGAAATGAGGTAAGGCATGCAAAGATGCTTCTGCAAGTGCCTAACATATAATAAGCATTCAACAAAACTATACTTATGCTAATATTATTAATTAAAAACAGAGAACCTCATAATGGAAATAGCACTCTAATAGCATGAGATCCATGCTTAGCGTAGGAGAGGACAGTATAGATACGCAATTGCCAAATAAATTTGCAGGAGTAAGAAGATGAAGGAACTGTGAGAAGTAAAAGAGGAATCTTTGTAGTTTCTTCTCTGATAGAACCAGGGAAGGCCATGTAATTATTGCCTAGAACTTTCTCCCTCTTATGGACTCCTCACCTTTTTCCACTTAAGACACTCAGAGGTTTACCCAGGAGCATGTTCCCTCCCAAAGGGACACACCCAAGTAGAGCTTCCCACTTTCCTCTGTTCATGTATCCACTCATTTTTCAAATAACTATCTTTATAAAATCCCTACCCTGTGACAGGCAGGCATTGCACTGCTTTGCATGCACTGTCTTGGTTAACTAACCCACATTAAGGGCCTAGAGAGGTAAACAGAAAGATAACATTATCTTATCCATCTTATAGATTGAAAAACTGAGCTATATTCCATGGTTCTATCTTCAAAAAATGCTCTCTCTATAAGGACTAGGTATTGCTTCTTAAGACACGACTCTCAGTCATATAAAGGGGCACATCAAGTTTCCTCTAGTTTCCTTACTGAGTACCAGATAGAAATAGGCAAGATATCATGGGGCCATCCAACCTTTGTGCTCCTTTCATCTTTCATAGAATCCTGGAGCAGCGATACTTTAAGCAGATCCCCCTGCCTCTCGCCCCCCTCCCAGAGCTGTCGCTCAACTTCCCCAGGTGCAGGCTGTGGTGGGGACACCAGTGCTCAGGATGATTATTCTAACTACCTGAGGTGCCACTTCTTTGAAAAATGTAATCAGAATTCTCCCAATGTTTTGTTTATTTATTTATTTAAATAACACCTGTCTGGCAGTCGTCACAACCCATTCAGAGCTTTTGATTTAGAAATAATGATAAACAGCTGCAACTCAGCCAGAACATTTCCACAAAGAAAGTATACATGGCTATTGCTGATAAACATGCACTTCGTAATTATAAAAGGTAGCCATGACCCAGGGTCCGTCTTTGTCAAAGAGGCTGTTTCATGCATCCAGAGAGACAGTTTTCCAGACAAATAACCCCAATCAATTTAGCCACTTCCCCTTCAAGGGACAAAAGAGAAATTTCTCTGATGTTTCAAATCGAGCTGAAAGCTGTCACAAGTCCAACTGAGAGGTAAACTTAGTACAAATTGTGTGCACCCCAGCCATCGATTTCAAAAGCCCACTCCTTCTTCTTTTGTTCCATTACTCTTAGGTGAATGAGTTTGCATTAATACCAACACTTTCAGTAAAAGTTACCCACAGATAGATTTCTGAAAGCTTTCCATTTGCTGCTATACATCCCACTTGGAAGAAAAGACCTCAGCTTAGGAACATAACAAGGTTTACTTTGGGGAGCAGTTGCAGTCTGGTGAGATACTGAAGGCTCAGAGGGCCCCAGCAAGAATAGCTCCGACCCAGTGTTCAGATGCCTGATGCCTCCCAGATAAGAGTGCATTTTCCCAATAGGCCAATCAAGTAGGAATATGCTTATTCAAGAAATAGTGCCAGAGAGTGTCACAGAGCCAGGCAAATGTGTTGGAGTCAAGACATTCATCTGACTCATCACTGCAGCAGATAAGAGGACAGGCACTTACCCTGGTTTGGTCTGGCCCAGGAGACTCTATGCAATGCAGAAGGACTAAGAAGTAGGGGACGAAAGCCAGATTCACACAATGACATCACTGAACATTTATAATGCCCTTAATACTTTTTTTTTTTGCTATTTTTCAAAATTAATTTTCATTGGAGTATAGTTGATTTACAATATTGTGTTAGTTTTAGGTGTACAGTGAAGTGAATCCATCATATATATATATCTCCACTCTTTTTAAAATTCTTTTCCCATATAGGTCATTACAGAATATTGAGTAGAGTTCCCTGTGCTATACAGCAGGTCCTTATTAGTTATCTAATTTATATATAGTAGTGTGTCTATGTCAATCCCTATCGTCCAATTTATCCCTCCCTCCCTTCCCCTCTGGTAACCGTAAGTTTGTTTTCTACATCTGTGACTCTATTTCTGTTTTGTAAATAGGTTCATCTGCACAATTTTTTTAGATTCCATGTATAATCAATATCATATATTAGTCTTTCTCTGTCTGACTTACTTTACTCAATATGACAATCTCTAGGTCCATCCATGTCACCGCAAATGGCATTATTTTGTTCTTTTTTATTGCTGAGTAATATTCCATTGTATATATGTACCATATCTCCTTTAGCCATTTCTCCATCAAAGGACATTTAGGTTGCTTCCCCTTCACACTTTTTTTTTTTTTAATAAATTTATTTATTTATTTTATTGGCTGTGTTGGGTTCTTTTTTGCTGTGTGCGGGCTTTCTTTTTAGTTGCGGTGAGTGGGGGCTACTCTTCATTGTGGTGCGTGGGCTTCTCATTGCCGTGGCTTCTCTTGTTGCGGAGCACGGGCTCTAGGCAAGTGGGCTTCAGTAGTTGCAACACATGGGCTCAATAGTCGTGGCTCACGGGCTCTAAAGCGCAGGCTCAGTAGTTGTGGCACATGGGCTTAGTTGCTCTGCGGCATGTGGGATCTTCCAGGAGCAGGGATCGAACCCGTGTCCCCTGCGTTGGCAGGCGGATTCTCAACCACTGCGCCACCTAGGAAGCCCCCCCTTCATACTTTTTAACTGTTCTTTCACATATAGTAATGTGAATCTCATCATAGCCCCATGTAGCAAAGCCATTCCAAGCTCCATTTTCAAAGATGAGGAAAGTGAGGCTTCAAAAGGTTAATGTCAGCAGCTCTTTGCAGGAAACCACCCTCAGCAGGAAGCCCTTTTCCTTGTCACTTTAGCAAAGCTATATGGTAACTAACGTTCAACCAGGCTCCACCATGCTCTACTCACCTCCAGCCTGAGGACAACTTTCAAATCTTTTAATCACACAATACCTTGCCTAATTTGCCAGTTCCTTCTGTAGATCAAAGAAGTAGAAGTGAAGAGTAAGTACTTAACAGATGACCAGATCTCTTCCCTAGCTTCCCCTTCAGTAATCTTGCGAACAAACTGTGACCAAACTGTATGAACAAGATAACCTCTAGAGGATGATCACAAAGAGTCAAAGAGCCTGCACTCAGTGGGGGGTCGCGATGACTGTGACCCCCTGCCGCAATGATTAACCGAGATTACTTCCCTCCTTTCCTTTAAAAACTTTCATGGCCGAGCAGAATCTTCAGAGGTGGTTCCTTGAGTACACTGAGTCCACCATCTCCCTAGATTGCTGGGATTCTGATTAAAGACAATTTCCCCCTCTACCAACGTTTATGAGTTTAATTTTGTAAGCGGTGAGCAGTAGAACCTGATTCAATTGGTAACATGAAGTGACTTAACACCATCATAGTCCCCCAAAGACTCTGAGCTCATTGAAGGCAAAGACTCACTCTTGTTTCTCAACAGTCCACACTTTTCCAGTCCATTTTTCTTGTTGACCCTCTACCCGTCTTTGTAGCTCCATGTGAATACCTCCTCCCTCATTGAGGCTTTTCTGTTTTCCTCCACCCCATCTCCCATCACTCTCTCTCTTTGATTAACATGGCACTGTGCTTCTATCTAAGAGCTCCTATATCTGGCCTTGTGCTTCTATCTAAGAGCTCCTATACCTGGCCTTGCATTAGAATTATATGAGTTATATGAGTATTTATACCCAAATGTTAGACTGAAAATTACTTGATGCCAAGAACTGGTTCTTGCTCATCTTTGTACTCTCACAAAACCTATTGAGTGCATAGTAGGTGCCAAGATGATCACTGTTGAATTTCATGATTGTGGCCTCAACACTAAACTCAGCCATTAACCACTATTTAATCTAACCCTGATTTCCCTTATTCTAGATTTGCCAGGCCTTTATTGTTTTCTAGCCTTTCCCTATCACTGTATCTATCCCTTCATGCAAGCCAAGAAGAGGGAAAAAGAAATTATAAACATGATCCAACATTTGCAGTTTATGTCACTGTTTTTTTCCTCATCAAGATATTAGAGGACTGGGGCAGGGAGGGTGGGGGGGAATCGAGGTGGGGGCGTCAAGGAAGGGAGGGAATATGGGGATATGTGTATAAAAACAGTTGATTGAACCTGGTGTACCCCCCAAAAAAATAAAATAAAAAAAAAAAAAAAAAAAAAAAAAAGATATTTTCTTTTCTTCATGATTAATTTCTCCTCTCTGACCCTTCGAAGCCCAGAGTTATCCTAAAATCTGCCTTGCATCTGTTTCCTTAGGAGAATACATTAATCACCTTAGCAACATTTGTTTATAAATATCTAAAGCCACATGTCTATGTGTGTTTCTGTGTATAAATACATATTCCTCTTATCAATTCCTACCTTCTATGTACAGTGATCAGATTCATTTACATAAATACCCATGGGGAAATGGGCTTTCTGGAACACTGCAGAGCTCAAGTAAGAAATACTTCTCAGGTGCACCTTGGTACTCACTGTCTCTGCTTTTTCACCCCAGGTGACATGTAGCCTCATGATGCTGAGTTCAACTGAAGAAGAAGGAGAACATGATGTTTACTCATATCCCCTTGAACAGAAGCACAAAGGTTATTTAATTCTTTTTCAACAGTGATATAAGCCACATGTAGAGAAGGATACAGTGTAGCACAAAATCAGTTTTCTTGCACCCAGAAAGACTCTGCCTTATTCAAGCAGTACTACCTGCTACTGTGTGCCTCACATTAGGGACTCAAAGGGTCACAGGAATTATGCTGTTTTGCTCCTGCTCTGATAGGCACCTCACATCTGGTAAATTTGTGTATTTTTGGCTAAATAAATCAAGAACTGTGTGTGTGTGTGTGGGAGGAGGGAAGGGTCTTCCTACCAATCTGTAGCACATCTGAAACAAAGCAATATCTCATCTACTCTACTAGATTCTAAGTTCCTAAAAACCAAGGTTCTCATGTTTCATCTTTGTAGCCTTCATATTATCTGTACAGTGATTTCTACTAGTTATGTGGCAGGAGCTCCGCCAGAACAAAGTAACACTAGGGCCCAGAGGCCATAACTCAATTAGAAAGGAATGCAGTTGGATCCTGCCATTATCTTTATGTGCCCGTTAACTCTGAAGACCCTCTCGCATGGTTCCTGCATACATCTGTTGCTATGTAACTCCTGCCTAACTCTGTAACTTAGCAACGGCCCAGAGGCCATAGAAGGGGAAGTACCCAATCAGGTTACACGCTCCTTTGCTTGTTACCTTATTTGGGAGACAAAAAATTCCAATGTATAGGAGTTTAACAAAAGTATATAAGGGGGTGCCCAGCTGTGTTTGGGGCTCAGCCTTTAGATATGAATCCACTGAGCCTGTGCTGGTACAATAACCATTGCTTCCTGCTAATAGCCTCAGTGTCCTGTCTGCCGCTGCCGATTCCTGCTACAGTTAGTGTTCATTAAGTATACTGAATAAAGTGAAGTCTCACCATACGGCTCCTATATTAGTTTACTATGGTTGCTGTAACAAGTTATCACAAGTTTAGAGGCTTAAAAATGACACAAATTTATTATCTTACAGTTTTAGAAGTCAGAAGTCTGACATGGGCCTCTTTGGATTAAAATTAAGGTGTCAGCAGGGCAGCATTCTTTTCTGTGGGTTCCAGGGAAGAATCCATTTCCTTGCCTTTTTCAGTTTCTAGAGGCAGGCTGCATTCCTTGGTACCTGACCCCCTCCCTCCATCTTCAAAGCCAGCCATGGCTGTCAAGACTATCGCATTCCATCACTCTGATACTCTTCTTCCTCCCTCCTCTACTTATAAGTACCCTTGTGATGACATTGGGCCCATCTGGATAATTCAGGATAATCTTCCCCATTTCAAAGTCAGCTGATTAGCAACCTTAATTCCATCCACAACCTTAATTGGCTTTTTCTAAGTATTATAACATATTCACAGGCTTCAGGAGTTAAGACATTAATATATTCACAGGCTCCAGGAATTAGGACATGGACATCTTTAGAGGAGGCATTATTCTGCCTACCACAGATTCTTTCTTCTTCTTCTTCTTTTTTTTTACACTGCTTTAAAACATTTAATATAATAAATTTTTCAATATAATAAAAATTAAACTATATTGTTTAGATTCTCTTTCGTTTCTTTTTTTTTTTTTTTTAAGAAGTCCAATCTCTTGCTGTAGATCTTTCTCAGACTAAATAAGTAGAAAAAAATGGAGACTATATAATTTCTTGCTGGCAGGGATAGTTCTGAATAAGTGACTGAGATATTAGTAGGTCACAGAATTGCATAAAACATTTTCGTGTAGCTTGAAGCTACACATATGATCATGTGATGTTTGGATTTACATAATAAGTAAAGGTTAGCTGAAAAAATTCCCAAATACCTGAATTGCCTTTATGAGATTTCAACTTACTGTTTCCTTATAATTTTCTCAGTACAGTGCTTAGGGTATAGTTGTTGAGAGACAACTGATGAAGGGTACACTGATATTTTCACTAATTAGTAATGGTCTCAAGATGGTATTGATGGTGTTCCCTAAAGTATGGAAAAATTAAATTACTTTTGTTACTGAATCAAAACTTGGGTCCACTCAACTATGCTCAGTAAAGCCAATCTACTGACATTGGGCTGCTGTGAAGAAAAGTGCAGCATTTATTGTAAGATGCCAGACAAGGATTCTGGGGCAACTAATGCTTAGAAAACCCAAACTCCTCAATGGGTTTCAGGGAAGCGTTTTTAAAGGCCAGGTGAGGCAGAGAAGTAGTAGGGTGTGTGATCAGCTCATGCACAATTATCTGATTGGCTGATGGTACGGCAACAGGGAGTTGTCACAGGGGTTAAAATTATCAATCCTCAGGCTCCAGTAGGTCTGGGGGCTATGTACTCATGGTCATTATGTAGTTAACTTCTTTCATTTGGTGGGGGTTTTAGTATTTGTAAAGCAGCTCAGAATATACATCAGATACTGTTATCTGTGTATTTCAGGGAGGAACTAAAGATTCTGCAACTGCCATATGGCTGATTTACTGTTTAAATTGTTACCAGTTCTCCTGGCCCAACTACTATTTTTGTCACTACATGTTCACATCCTTTCAATCATTAATTCATGAGCCAGGTTTTTGTGACTTGGGGAAGGCCTGGAAGACTACAGCTTTTCTACAAACAAGAGGAGGCAGAGAACATAGGGTCAAGGGGTCTGTCCCAGAAAGGCCCCATAAGGCCCTGCTTGGTTACACTTTCTATAGGACCCTAAGAAGTATTGCTGAATTGAAGTCAAAACTAATCTTCACGTACAGGTTACTTTAATTTAGCTTTCTTGTCCTTTCAATTAAGACTGCACTAAATTACCTGTAATCACAGGTAAACAGAGAAGAATGTACAAACCACCTTGCTTATAGAAAAGTAATGGGTAAACAAACTTCTAGTTAAATATGGCAAATTGACCGCATGAGTTTATCTTGTTTCCCTCCCAAACTTTTATCAAAATGTCAAGGATAGGAATAATGAAAAGTATTCACTGACAGGGACTAAGAAAATAGGAGAGGAAACAACAGTAGACAAAAGATTTCATCAGATTTTCAGAAAACAAAAAGTGGGAGAAAATGTGTAAATGAATTCTGTAGAATAAAGAAATGTATGACTTTAGTGCCTTCAGAGGGTGAAGAGTAATAGAAGTGATCCCTGTATCCTGGCAGAACCTGAGGCTCAGTGCTTGGAGGCATCAAGTGCCATAGAATGTAGGGAAGTGAAATGGAATGAAAACAGAATGATTGGCTGAAAGATAATATACAGAGTGTTTGGACTCACCAGGCCCCCTCTTCAGATCCATGCAGGTGGTAACTACCTCTCCTTCTCCAATAGGAGACAAGAAGTTTAGTCTCTGGAAAAATTGAACTGGGGAGCCTCCAAACTCAAGGACGATAGTGTAGGTCAGGGATAAAGCACAGAGCTGAGAACAACTGTAACTGAGCAGGACCCCATGGGGCCTCGCTGGGACAGACCTCTCCCCCATATCCTCTACTGTAGCTCCTTTCTGAAGTACCTAGATAACATTATCTGATGTCCATTTCCTGAGCTGTTGTGCAGATGCTAAAACCCCCACCAAATGGAAGAAATTAATACATCCCCTCTGGAGTCTGGCAAGAATCAGGAAATATTTGCAACAACTTATTGTCTTTTTACTTTACTTCACCATTAACCAACCAGAAAATTGTGCATGAGCTGAACACATACCCTGTGACTCCCCTATCCTGCCTTGCATTTAACAATGCTTTGCTGAAACCCACTGGGGAGTTTGGGGTTTTTGAGCATTAACTGTCCTGACTCCTTGCTTGGTGCCCTACAATAAACACTGCACTTTCCTTCACCACAACCCAGTGTCAGTAGATCGGCTTTATCTCATGGGGTCAAGTGAACCCAAGTTTTGTTTCAATAACAAAAGAGGCAGTGGGACCCTCACTCTTCTCCTGTACCCTATTCTTAGACACAGCCAGGTATATACTACTGCTTTGCTCAGGATAATGAAGTGGATAACTATTCTTAGAGAAACTAAGGTCATTAGAGAAAAAGAACTTGGATATTCGGAGTGTCCCTATGAAGAGGCCAGCTTCTGCCTTGTCACCATTACCACAAACCTACCAGTCAGCAAGCCTCAAATCTTCTCCTCACATACACATAGAGACTCTAATCACTTCTGAAACTGAGCAGGACCCTATGAGGCTTCTGGGAATGGAAGTCTTTCTGCGTCCCCCATTTCTTATTTAGGCTTCTGCCTCCATGACTTTCCCTGAGTTCCAAAGGGCAGGTTGGAACAGTTGTTAATCAGGGAAGGGAGGGGATGCAGAGACAAGGGAGGAGCAGTCAAGAAACAATAGTGTAGCCTTGGGATAGGATCCTGGTTCCTCCTCGAGAGATATATATCATAATATCTTTGACCTCCTCTGCAGAACTAAAACCCTCAACAAATGGAAGATGTTAACTACTTGATGAAGCATTCTTCATTCCAGAGAGGTCACAGTTTGATAACCTTGAGAACCACAGGAGCTCATCAAGATACCATCTGAGGCCAGATTAGAGGAATGCAGGCCCTGCACACACCCTGATCCTTATCAGCAACCCAGCCCTTTAACCATTGCTATAAAACTCCTCACCAAATCCACCCTCTCCCGTGGGTTGGGACACACTGTTTTTGAGGGCACAAGCCCACTGTGTCCCCCTTTGCCTGGCAAAGCAATAAAGTTATTCTTTTGTACTTCACTCAAAACTCTGTTTCTGAGATTTGATTCAGCACTGGTGCACAGAGACTGAGTTTTGGGTACCACTTTCATAATGTATTACTGTTATATAGCCAAGAATTGCCAAGCAAGTCTCCAACTTGAGCAAAACCCTTAAGATAAGACAGGTTACAAGAACTTAAAACTTTAGTTTTCATGTATCTTTTCTCAGGTTGCATATGCTTTATCAAAGTGAGGGAGTAAACTGAAAAAGATAATAGGATGTAGGAAGTTGGTGATCCAACACAGAATGATGAAAGCAGATTATAAGAGAAGACTCGTTCCCCAGGCCTAGAGGGCAGAAGCAGCCATTCTAGATTGAAACTGGAGGATAAAGGACGGTGAAAAAGAGGCTTGCAGGGAAAAAATGGAACTGGTAGAGTTTTTGCAGTTTTTTCTAAGTATTTGAGTGCTTGTAAAAAATATTGATGGGCATTTGACAACTCTGGAGGGACATTTGGGGGGAAAATTAATGTTAGGTAAATAGAAAAGGCAAATGAAAACAAACAAACAAGAAAATTAGTGACAAAAAGTTGTATGAGAAAAGAAATGGAATCATGGTAGAACACAGTTCAACAGTGAATATTATTTACAGGTATTTTAAGTAATAATAAAAGTAAATGACTGTGAGAGGAAGACAGAGAGCTTAAATTTCTCATCTGCCATTATAAGAATAGACAATCAACTTTTACAAAGTTGATAAGTCAAAAAATTGCAACATAAGCCTATCCCTTAGAAATATGGAAGGAAGTACTAGAAGAAATAGTTGAAAGTTTCAAGTGGGCCTGGGAAGTGGAGAAATATGAATAAAGGGACCGCTTTTTTCAATTTAAACTTTATTTTTAAACTATATACATATATTACCTTGGTAACCTTAAAAATTAAATAAAAAGAAAGAAAAGTAATGAAGCAACATGGAATGAGTTGCCAAAAAAGTAGGATGTGAAACAGTCGTGGTGTGTCTGAAAGGAAGGTCTTTATAATGAACAGGAAATCAGCCTGTTTTGCCTCAAAAGCAGTGATAGGGATAATACTACCCGCCAACCTTCAAAAATGCTGTGTCATGCTTCCATCCCCCTATTCTCTGGGGCTCATTTGGGGCTTTTAACAATGATGGATGTTAAGAACCATGTATACCCTAAAATAGATGTTTCTGAATAAAAGTGGCATTTTCACTACAGATAATGTGTTATTCTTCATTTAGGGAGAAGAAATGCACTTCGGATTGTTTTTCTATTGTTATGTATACGTAGGCCATTTACCTGATCTTTGACCTAGTTCCCTTGGGGCCAACAGTGCGCATTAGCCAAAGACCTAGCTAAGGTTAGCGGGTACAGCCTAGAGCCTGGAACAGAGCTGAGCCAACCAGCCTCACCTCTGGGAAATAAACTCAGGTCCTTCACAGAGTGTTGTACCAAGAACCAATGTTTACTCCCAAGTTATTTGATTTTCAAGCTATCTGCTTCAATAAACCTTTTTCTTTACATTGTTTATGGGTGTATTTTGGTAGTGATAACTAAAAATTCAAGATCTTGAATCATCTCAATGTGTTTCTTACTTATTAATAATTCTGATAAGGCTATTATCTCTCTCTACTACATAGAAAAATCCCTTTCACTGTAACCACATTATATTTTTCTAATTCAATTCTGACACACAAAATTCCACTCCACTCCATAAATGGCAGTTAAGGGTCTTTCATATTCTAATTTTTGGCTCTAAAGATATTTCCCAGTTTCTTCTTTTCTGTTGGGAAAACAAGACTTACATTTTTCATATGGTTATTACATTGAAATTACCACCAGAAAATTAATGTATTTAATAACTGTCAAAAAGAGTGAAAAATGGGTCTGAGAATGGATACAGAAGATGTGGCATATATATACAATGGAATATTACTCAGCTATAAAAGGGGATGAGATGGAGCTATATGTAATGAGGTGGATAGAACTACAATCTGTCATATATAGTGAAGCAAGTCAGAAAGAGAAAGACAAATATTGTATGCTAACTCACATATACGGAATCTAAAAATGGTACTGATGAACTCAGTGACAAGAACAAGGATGCAGATACAGAGAATGGACTGGAGAACTCGAGGTATGGGAGGGGGCAGGGGGTGAAGGGGAAACTGAGACGAAGCGAGAGAGTAGCACAGACATATATATACTACCAACTGTAAAATAGTCAGTGGGAAGTTGCTGTATAACAAAGGGAGCCCAACTCGAGGATGGAAGATGCCTTAGAGGACTGGGGCGGGGAAGGTGGGGGAGACTCGAGGGGGGGGAGTCAAGGAAGGGAGGGAATACAGGGATATGTGTATAAAAACAGATGATTGAACCTGGTGTACCCCCAAAAATAAATAAATAAATAAATAAAAATGGGTCTGAAACAGGAAGACAACTATATTTATGAATCCCTTCAGTCTCTTAGAGGCATTGGATAACAGGATAAATGTCATTATGATTTTGATCCAGGGCACTCTATCACTTAAAATCTAGGTGAAAAAAAGATGTTTTTTATTCAGCCAGAGCTGAGAGCATCCTAATGAATAAAGGTCATTTATTTTACATTACTTTTCATTTGTTCAGGATTGAATATCTTTGCATTTTAAGCATTGGCAAAAAAATGCACTTCTTTATCTGGGATAAATTATAAACAATGTGGCACTATGATAGGATTAAATAATCAGATCTTAAAATCTAGAAAGAGTTCCTCAGTGTAAGGAGATCAACTAGTGATTAATAAAGGATTAGCTTCTTAGACATTTTGTTCTCCCATTCTATATTTTACAGGCAGCAGAGTTTCCATTCCTATCATGGAAATAGAAAGGATCCACTCATTCTTTTCATTACCGTCAGCAAAATCAAGAGGTCAGAGAAGTTTGTCTCCTGTTCCACACAATATCCACTCAAGACTTTTTGAGGGTGTACTTGAAAGCAACAGGCAGAAGAGAAGAGAGATTCTGCCTGGCTCCTTTTGCTTTGAGCACTCAGTGTAACTTTTCTTCCTCTCTGAACCTGAAAAAACCCTGGAATATCTTCCCCCGCTAAAAAGTTACTCATGACAATGTAGCATGACGGTGAACCCTGGGTTCACCTTCTGTGGGTCAGGGCTATGGAAAAGTTTTCAGTACCCAGACCACACTATTGAGCTGCTTGTAGGACTGCATCATTTGCATAAATTGCTGTTGGGCTTGAGCTATAGGCTATTCCAGATTAATAGCATTCAGGATAGAGTGTGTGTGTGTGTGTGTGTGTGTGTGTGTGTGTGTGCGCGCGTGCGCGCGCGTGCATTTTATTCTACATCCCCAGCATATTGGGTGTCTACTACTTTTCTAATATTGCCTCATGGCCCTTCTTTGCACTTTGCAAATCTGGCTTTGACAACAGCAGAACTGAAAAAGAGCCCTTATAAGATCCAACAGAGTTTCTGGCTTATCTAGAAGGCTCCTCCCTGTTTGTTTCATAGGGAAGCAAAATCTGCCACCCCTAATTTTCTCTCTTAGGCATGAGAATTAATTTAGGCTGATTATTCTTAAGGCCCCCCAAACTCAGGAAGAACATTTGACCTTTCCCTTAATGTAACTGAACAGAACCCTGTGGGGTTTTCCAGGAACAGACCCCTCTCCTATGTCCTCTGCTTTAGCAACTCTCTGAAGTACCTAAATAATAGTATCTGATGCACATTTCCTGAGTTATTTTGCAGATGCTAAAACCCCCACCAAATGGAAGAAGTTAGCTACTTGATGATCATGAGCACGGACTTTCTGGCTCCTAAGGATTGATAAAGTTAACCCTGTGACACCGCCCTTTTACCTTACCACCAACCAATCAGAGAATCGTGCAACAGCTGATCCTATACCCTGTGACTTCCCTTCCTCACCTGGCCTTTAAAAATGCTTTCCTGAAACCCATTGGGGAGTTTGGGTGTTATGAGCATTAGCTGTCCTTGGAATCCTTGTCTGGCACCTTACAATAAATGCTGCACCTTTCTTCACCACAATCTGGTGTCAGTAGATTGGCTTTATTACATGTAGGACCCAAGCTTGGTTGGTAACACTAACTGCCTAAAAGAATATAGAGGACTTGTTACAGGAAGGATTGTCACCTTAGATAACTGTAGTATGAACTAGGTGTGTCGACAGGAGGAACCTAGCAAAGTAGGCTTGTTAAACGTCTTTGTGTGCCATTGTCTCTGCTTGGCCCAGCAAAACGTTTGTTTACCAAACTTTTGCTTTTCCATCTCCATGTGAATTGCCTTCCTCCCCTTTGAAGTCCCAAACCCTTACCCCAAACATCCTCTTTTGTCTTTATTTGAAGATGGTAGTTAAGGTGAGGGCTTCAGCCTTTTTTATAAATTTCTCAGTTTTCCTGGGTCTCTCCCATGTATATATGTTATTAAGCTCTTGTTTACTTTCCTCCTGTTAATCTGTTTCATGTCAATTTAATTCTTAGACCAGCCAGAGGAACCTAAAATGGTAGAGGAAAACTTCTTCCTCCCTGACAGTTTTGTATAGCCTTCTGAACTCCTTCTTTTTTTGCCTAAACCCAGGTTTGTGCTGCTCTGCACCCCACCCCTGCTATTCCCTGGAACCACATTACAAAGGCTGTACCAGTGCCTTTTGGGATTTAGATCTCTGCCAAGTTAGAGCCCCTGCCTCTATACACACACCCATGGGGAAGAAAAGGAAGTTCATGAAACACTATTCCAAACTTCTGTTAAAATAATTTTTTCTGCTTCTTTGAGTTCCAATTTAAACAGAATCATTTCTTTCTTTCATTCTTACATTTACATTGCCTCAACTTCTTAATACATCTTTTCTTAATTTTCAAGACTCTGTTTGGAAAAATTCACAAGTATCCAGTATGGAATTTCTCTCTTTATGTGGTTCATAAATCCTTCTTAATTTTGATTCACGAACTGCACTTTTCATCTATAATTGCCATTGTTTCCATTTTTCCTTTCTTCCTCATCATACAGAGGCCAAGAAGCTGTATATCTTGGATGATGTTTCCAGACTATCCTGTGTGGCACATTCCTCTTTCTGTCTGGTACAAGCTCATTCTCTCTCTCTCTCTCTCTCTCTCTCTCCCCTTCCCTCCCTTCCTCCCTCCCTCTCTTAATTTCTCTCTTTCTCTCATGACACAAAAAAATGCATAACTTTTTGCATCCCCTTAACCTGTTTCTACTTTATCTTACTAATTTAGTCATTAAAGTCATCAACAAAATAAGACAGAGCCTGTTCTTTCTGTCCTTATTACACTCATGTAGCATGCCTGTAAATACTGAATGTTTATCCTAAATGATCAGGTTAGCCATAAAGAAAGCATTTATTTGGGGTTACATGTAATAACTGCAGGGGGAGAGAGAGAGAGGGAGGAAGGGAGGGAGGGAGGAAGGGAGGAAGGGAGGAAGGGAGGGAGGGAGGGAGGAAGGGAGGAAGGGAGGGAGGGGGAGAGAGAGAGAGAGAGAGAAAATTGCTGAGCTTTGACTTTATTTGAAACAGAAATTCCTTCCTCATACTCTTCAGTGAATGAGGCCAAGACCTCTGGGCCAGAAATAAGTAAACAAAGTCAAACTATAACTGAGTTTACCATGGGAACGAACTGCTCTGAGGGTATTTTGGAAGATCCATAAGAATGAGCTCAGACAATAGCAAGTCCAAAATAAAATCCCCTCTTGGAGAAATCATGTCTTAAGAAACTCAACTTTCCATGGTCAAAGAAATCAGCCTTTCCATAAGAAAAGTCAGCCTGTGCTTGAAACTGAGTCCCCCTAATATCGAGTTCCTCTGCCGAGTTTAGGATTAACTTCTTCATTCAAAATGTTATTCCCTTTCTTGTCCAACACCTGTTCCCCTTGAGATTGAGGAGAATCAAAGAAAAGAGGGGATTGAAACTGAGCAGGATCCTGTGGGGCCCTCCAGGGCATAAAGACCTTTCCACGTCCCCCATTTCTTGTTTGTTTGTAAGAAAAAGGCATTCAGCTTCCTAGACTTTCCCTGAGTTCCAAAGGACAGTTTCAAAAAGTTACTAATTAGGAGAGTGAGGGAATGCAGAAAGAAACAATGGTACAAGGATAAAGCAGAGTCCTAGTTCCTCCTCAAGAGCTACACATAACAATCTGGTACACATTTCCAAGTTCTTCTGCAGGAACTAAGGCCCCCACCCAGGTGGAGGATGGTAACTTCAGGCTGAGCACAAGTACATGGACCCCAGACTGGTTGGAACCTGAAGGCTGATGATTGAGATTCCTGGAAAACCATCCTGTTACCTGAACACCAACCAATCATTAGAGGAAAGTCACATACCCTGTAGTCCTCCCCTCCCCCCAAACTTTGCCTATAAAATCTCTTCCCTGAAGCCCATCAGGGAGTTCGGGTTTTTTGAGCATGAGCCACCTGTTCTTGTTTGGCCCTTGCAATAAACCTTTCTCTGCTCTAAACTCTGACATTTTGGTTATGAACTTGGGTTAGATAACATGCTTACTTTTGTGATCAGGTTAGGCTACAGCACAATTTACCCTCTCTCAGTACCTTTCAAAATGTGCCCCAAAGTCCGTTGTCACGTGGTTGGGGGTTTGACTTTGCGTCTCTGGCCAAAAGTAGAAGTACAGGGAGGCAGATTTTAGGTCAACATAAAGAGTAAGTTTTCAATTGTGAAAGTTGCCTGAAAATCAAACAGGCTGCACCAGGAGGTTGTGTTTGAGCAGAAACTAGGTGACCTCTTGCTAAGAATGTCATCAAAAGGACTTAAGGATAAACACGGTGGGGAGGAGTCTACTATTTTTTTCTGACCCCAACAGTCCATAATTTTATCATTTTTTAAAATAGTCTCTAACAACTGTTACCTGAATATGCCATGACCACTCCATCCAGGCATTCCTACTTCACCTATTTCTTCGTACAGCTTTAGGTTAGATAAGCCTTTGGACTGGTCTGTCCTTGCACTAACAGAAACATACATGAAGTTTCCTGACTGGGACAAGCATTCACACGTAATTCAAATATCCTTTGTGCTAGTGCTCTAGGTTGTTTTCCAGTCTGCTTTGCCTTGCCCTGCCCCTTCTTTGCTTGAGGCTTTTCTGAGCTTGCCCTTTTGATCAACTGCTGGCTTTGCTTTTCAATAAGTTGGTTCTCCAGGTGTTTGTTTCCCCCAGGTTGGCGACTCATTGCTCTGACCTTTGATTTGCATGAGCTTTTAAGGTTTTTATTTAAAAAAATATTTTTTTTTGGCTGTGCTGTGCAGCTTCTTGCAGGATCTCAGTTCCCTGACCAAGGATTGAGCCTGGGCCATGGCAGTGGAAGCTTGGAATCCTAACCACTAGGCCACCAGGGAACTCCCCTGCATGAGCTTTTAGATTCCAAATTTTCTACATCATTTGCAACGTTTAAACATGTGGGCTCTAAAAACAAACTGCATGAGTTTAAATCCACACTGCTCTGCCACTTACCAGCTCTGTGACCTTGGACAAGATGGTTGTCCTTTTAGGACTTCAGTTCCTCCTTCTGAGAGATGGAGGACAAAAGTAACATCTACATAATTGGGTAGTTGTGAGGATTAAATAATCCTTCAATAATCCCATGCGTAATGTTTGAAGGCATCAGAAGCACTCTAGGAAATTTTGGAGCAACAATTAACAGAGATCTGTTTGGGTTGCTACAGCATTACCCCTTCAATGGCCACTCCTTGCAGATGTCTTGGTCACTACCGGGTCCCTAGAATTATTTTTGTGTTATCTGCATCTTGAACTCCCCCAAAAGAAATTTAGAGTGAATTATAGCAAGACAGACACAGTATAGATGCTCTAGCTTTACCCTTCCCCTGTTAGATGGCATTTAAGTGGCCATGCGTCTGAGATGCAATGTAGCAGAGGAAAGAGGTGGGCTCTGGAGTCAGACTGCTTTAATTCAAATTCCACCTTACCACTTATTGGCCATGTGAGCCTGGCAAGCTAGTAACTCTTTTTGTGCCTCAGCTCCCCTAAATAAAAAATAGAGATGATAATAATAGTACCTACCCCACAGAATCTATGTGTGGATTGTACAAATTAATACACCTTAATACTATGTTCCTGGCACACAGTAAGTATTCAATTGATGTTAATTATTGTTTCTTCCTGTATGAAGAGGATATGCTACAGTTCTGTAAATAATAGTAATTCTTAAGTTTGGAGGGAGACAGTATTAGACAATCTAGGAAAGGAAGTAAATGTACTTTGAATTCCACTTCCTCAGGCAGTTAGGATAAGACTGCCATACATGTGATGGGGCTAAGGGCAGGCCGTCCCAAGATATGCCACTCTGGCATGAAGATTATTGTGAGCTGAAAACAAGCAAGCCTCAAAAGACTCAGGAAAAACCTTTGAACTTCCCCTTTACTGTCTAAAAGAATTGAAGATAGAAGGCCTGTCCTGGGAAGAAGTTATCACCATAGATAATTATAGTAAAATATTAAGTGTGGAGACAGGGACGAACCTATCAAAGCCCATTGATCAAAGTCCTCTGTGTCCCATTGCCTTTGGATGACCCAGAAAACATTTGTTTATCAAACATTAATGCTTTTCATCTTCTTGTAAATTACCTTATTTCCCCTTGAAGCCTCAGACCCCTACCACTTTCTTCTTAATCCAGAATATACATATACCTCACCTTGCCTTGGCATCTTTGAAAGTCTTCATACTTATGTGAATTCCCAGAGCACACATAACAAATTTGATTTTCTCTTGTTAATCTGCCATATGCCATTTTAATTCCAAGTAATAGAACTAAGAGGGGAAAGGGGAAATTTTCCCTTGCCTCGCACACGCAAACAAGAATCTTTAATACGCAGGGTTAAATATAGAAGATAGCTTATTTTATTTTCAGTAATACTTTTATATGCATTTCTGAAAAGGCAATACATACACATGGTACAAAACTCAAAGCAAAGGATGTGGAATAAAATGTTACCCCCTCTCATCTGCGCTCAGGCAGTGTTCAGCTAGAAGCAGATGCCGTTAACTTTTTCCTATTCATATATTTTGCACATTTTCTTATTGACTATTTTATGGTTTTCTCACTGTCATTTTATTTTATTGTCATTCTTATATAATGAATAACTGTGGAAATAAAACAAAAAGCAGACCTAGTCAGTTACTGACCGAGAATTTTGCATACTCTTGTTTTCTCAATCATAGCTTCTAGCCTGTCTCTATATTGTTTTATTATCACCCGCAGTCTTGACACTGAACTTCTCTAGGCTGCTGCAAGGGACATAACCCCACAATCTCTAAGGGCCCTGAGCAGGCACCATGTCCACCTAGCAATATTAAATTCCATATACACAGACCCCAAACCTGGTGATTCTTATACTTGTGTCTGGGGAAGCGACAAGCACCTAACACTTCTCATGCTTAGCCTAGAACAGTCCAGACTAGGGGAGAAGAGACAGAGGTAGACAGGAGATGATCCATTTGGAGAAGAGACTGGAACTCACCTCAAAATTATTCCACGGAGACGAGGAATGAAAAGGCTGTGGTTTCACAATTTCTGCTGAGGAAAAATTTAGGGGACTGGCATTGGAAGGAAAGGAAGAGGGCTCACTGAAGATATTTTTTAGAATAATATGGGATCCTGAGACAGGTTTGGAAATTCCCTATGTCTCTTACTTAGGCGTAGCCTGGCAATGTAGGTAGCCAAGATTACAACTCACAGGTTCTGTTCCTGCATCTGCCACACCCTCAAATTGTGACTCTGAGACCGCCTTCTTGCCCTCTCAGTGCCACTTCTATTCACCATTCCTAAAATAGGGGAAAACACCCTTGAACTCCAAATCTGGTAAAAAAAAAAAAAAAATACACAAGGAATTATATCAGTGCCTGTCTTTGAGAGCAGCAGCAGAGATATAAAAAGTCGTGTCCTGCTCTTTGTTCCATAGGCCCGTGTATAAGCTGGACTCCAGCCAGAATCCCAAACAATGACTTATTTGCTAATAATATGCTTTCTTCCAACAAGCTGTTTTGTAAGGGAAGAGTATAAGAAGTATACTTACACTTCTTATATTGGGACAAGAAGTATACTTATCCTCCTTACCCCAGGAGGCCAGGGTTTGGAATCAGATCTCGCTCTCACACTAACAAGTTGTATGACCTTGGGCAAGTTAATTATTCCTTGACTGACTTCAATTTTCTTCATTGTAAAATGGAGGAAAATACAGTACCGACCTCAATGAGCTTTTATGAGGCTTGAGGTAAAGCATACGAAGGACTTAGTCCAGCGCTTGGCACACAGGACATGCTAAATAAATGTGACCGATGGTTATAATTTAGCCTGACTGTTCTACATTTGGATGCATTAGGGGAAATAGAGGGGGATGAAGAAAGGGACTAATGCAAAGAAAGGCATTATATGAGCTGTTGTGGGGGGATGAGCTCAATGTCATTGAGGAGAACTCAATGAGGTTCTGAGAGGGTGTGTGAGTTAGCAAAACCAGAGTGCACATAAGGAAGGGAAAAGGTAACACAGTAGGGACTTCCCTGGTGGCACAGTGGTTAAGAATCCACCTGCCAATGCAGGGGACACAAGTTTGATCCTTGGTCCGGGAAGATCCCACATGCCGCGGAGCAACTAAGTCCATGTGCCACAACTACTGAGATCGTGCACCACAACTACTGAAGCCTGTGCACCCTAGAGCCCATGTACCACAACTACTGAGCCCACGTGCTGCAACTACTGAAGTCCATGCTCCTAGAGCCCGTGCTACGCAACAAGAGAAGCCACCACACTGAGAAGCCTGAGCACCACAGTGAAGAGTAGCCCCTACTGGCTACAACTAGAGAAAGCCTGGACACAGCAACAAAGACCCAATGCAGTCAAAAGTAAATTAAAAATTAAAAAAAAAAAAAGAAAAAGATAACACAGTCCCCCCTTATCAATGGTTTCACTTTCTGCCATTTCAGTTACCTGTGGTCAACTGTGGTCTGAAAATCTTAAATGGAAAATTTTAAAAATAAATAATTCATAAGTTTTACATTGTGAGCTGTTCTGATTAGCATGATGAAATCTTCTGCCCTCCCTTCCATCCTACCCAGGACTTGAATCATCCCTTTGTCGAGTGTATCCTGCCCTATGGTCACTTAGTAGCCATCTTGGTTATCAGATCGACTGTTGTGGTATTGCAGTACTTGTGATCAAGTAACCCTTATTTGACTTAATAATGAGCCCAAAACCCATTCATAATGCTGCTTCTTCATTATTAATGCACATATCATTTTACCTGTAAATAAATATGAATTTCTTTTTCATATTATCTTTTCATTTTTTGATGTCTAGTGTTACTAATATGTATAATGTCTACAGTGTTTTGTATCATATAAGACAATATTGATGTAGGTACTGATGATTCATCTTGTAAACAGATAACATAAACTTATGGTATAGATAAATACACTACAGTATGTAAAAGTATTTTCTCTTCCTTACAATTTTCTTAATAACATTTTCTTTTATCTAGCTTACTTTATTATAAGAATACAGTATATAATATACATAACATGCAAAATATGTATTAATGGACTGTTTATGTCATCGGTAAGGTTCCGGTCAACAGTAGACTATTAGCAGTGAAGTTTTTTGGGGAGTCAAATTTACATGTAGATTTTTGACTTGAGGGAGAAGATCGGTGCCCTTAACCCCCACATTGTTCAGGGGCCAACTGTGTACTTCCAGAAGCTATCTTACCTTTGTGAAGTCCTCAGCCAGGCCACCACTCATAGCCCTCGTCACTTTCAGTTAATATTTATTGAAAATCTACTATGTGCTAAGTATTATAGTAGGAACTGAATATATAAAGAGAAAAGAAAGGAAGCAAAAAGACTTCAGTAGCAGTCTATTTTGTGCTCCATGCAAGGGTCTACCTACTTTGCTGATCACCCTACCTCCACTGAGTCCCAAACACTGCGAGTGAGGAAGCCATTGCTTCTGTTGTTGCCTGATCTATGAAATAACTGAGTATGCCTCTTGTGAGTCACAGAATTTGGTTATATGATCATCTAATCTGATTTAGAACGTGGTTTTTCTTACAAGTTACAATTTTCCTCTGATTCAGTTCCCTGATTTACCTCTCATAATGCTGTTCCCAGAGCAGACACTTCCCTAGGTAAAGGCTTTTTCCACTATGATTCAAAGACCTTGAAGATTCCTCAAAGAGGTTATGGTGCTTCTGAAAGCATTTACTTTGACTTACAATAATTATATTTTTAAATATCTTTCAAAATATAGTAAAATAACACACTCAAATGGAACAAGTGACAAATTGCAACATATTGCAAACCACTACAGTGTTAATTTGTGCTACTGTGTAAATTAGTTTTGGGGGCAGATCTTGATTGAGAGCTACTCCTACCATTTCTATTTAATTCAAGAGTACCCTGAGACTGTAAGTTGAGCTATCCAAAATACTGTTTCTATTTGCAATTTATTTGTGTGAATTAGGAATGTCTCTACACTGTGCAACTAAAACCTTATAGAAAAGATAAATTAGATACTGAAGCTGAACATTAGAATACAACTGTCACCCAGAACCCCCTATTTCAAAGGTTTGTATTTATCAAAACTTTATTCATGTACTGATTATATCCTAAGTAAATAAATAAATTTGAACTTAAAATATTCTAACATTTGTTTACATATTACAGCTCTCTGTAAGATTCCACTTGATAAAAATAAAACCTACCGTTAAAAATAAAATTTAGAACACTACTCAGCCATAGACAACATGGATTGACCTTGAGGGTATTATGTTAAGTGAAATAAGTCAGACAGAGAAAGACAAACACCATATGATTTCACTCATATGTGGAATATAAAAAAACAAACAAAAAATGCACATAAATGAACAAACCAAACCAAACAAAAACAAACACATAGATACAAAGAACAGACTAGTGGTTACCAGAGGGGGAGGCGGGGTAGAGGTGGGATACTGAAATGGGTAAAGGGGATCAACTGAATGGAAACTAAACTTTTGGTGGTAAGCACACTGTAGTGTATACAGAAGTAGAAATATAACATTCTACACATGAAACATATAATGTTATAAATCAATATTACCTTAATTTAAAAAAAAGAATAAAGGAAATAAAATTTAGTAACCACTGTCCTAAGTAAACTCTGATCTGCCCACCAAGTTTAGTGGGCAGAAGTCAATAACAAAGCACACGTAAACACATGGCACCCCAATGAGGAGCCTTAATAAAAGAGATGCCTGACAAAGTTGGGCACCTATGTTTCCACATCAACCCATCTCTTCAAGAAACTGGAGGGCATTTTCACAGAGCTCTCCACTACGGTTAAGGCTCTTTAGTTTCACAGCACTCTTGTTATAGGTACTGTCCGTATTCATGACACTCCTCTCTCTGCTCACTCCAACTAAAATTAACTCTGTTCTCTTATCATGATTACAACTACTCCCCTTTGAAGCAGTAAATGGCTCGGAAGAATATAAAATACAGATTGCCCTGGATTCCCAATTCTACATAAGGATGGCTAAATACCTAGGAGACTTGGAAGAATATGGACCAAAGTTTTATATCTGAGAATTGACCACCCATTGCTATGCTTCACCTAGTATCCTTTAATCTGTGCCACTAAAATTATGCTCTTCCTACCTCACTTTGGTAGGATTTTCAGAGTTCTTCAAACCTAAGATCTAGCAATTTTGTTGCAACTTATTTCAGTAATGTAACTTCTCAATTGTGGCCCTTTCTTGCCAATCCTGTTCCCTGGGCACTCAACCCGGTCCACTGGCATAATGGAACAGGATCTTATGGGGCCTTCCTGGGACAGGCCCCTCCCTCCATGCCCTCCGCCTGCTTCTTGTTTGTATAAAAGCTGTAGTCTCCCAGACCTTCCATGGGTCACAAACGCCTGGCTCAAGAATTAATAATTGAAAGGATGTGAACAGGTAGTGACAAAAATAGCAATTGGGCCAGGAGAACTGGTAAGAATTTAAACAGTAGATCAGCCATATGGCAGTCACAGAATCTTTAGTTCCTCCCTGAAGTACCTAGATAACAGTGTCTGATGCACATTTCCTGAGTTGCTTTGCAGATGCTAGAACTCCCACCAGATGGAAGGCATTAAGTACATGATGACCACGAGCAAGCACATACCCCCAGACCTAATGGAGCCTAAGGATTGATAATGTTAAGCCCTGTGACACTGCCCCGTTACCTCACCATCAACCAATCAGAATTGTGCATGAGTTGATCACACACTCTGCGACTCCCCTCCCTCACCTTGCCCTTAAAAACTTCCCTGAAACCTATCAGGGAGTTTGGTTTTTTTGAGTATTAGCTGCCCCAGACTCCTTGTCTGGCACCTTACAATAAATGCTGCACTTTCCTTCAGCACAACCTGGTGTCAGTAGATTGGCTTTACTGCGCATGAGCGAGTGGACCCAAGTTTGGTTTGGTAACGCTGGCAGTCTATTTGAATGGTCCTTAGCCCTCTGTATTCCTGTCCCTGAGCAGCTTGATTGAGCCCTCTCTCAGTTTTTGCCCTCTTTTCTGCTCTAGCTCCTGCCTTGCTTGATCCACTTCCCTTTTTGCTTCTCCTACACTCTCTCAGCAAAGGCCTTATCCTTGCTCTTCAGGTTCTTTTCTCTCCTCTGTCAACTCCCAGACCTTCCCAGTGTACTCTGAGCCATCTGCCTCTCCAATGATCACACCAGCCTTAGTCCACCCCATTTTTGGCTGAAAACAAACAAAAGCCGAGATCCATATCTGCTTTGTGATTATCTGGAGGGATGAAGATGATTCCACCTTTCATAAAAATTGTAAAGTAAAAGATGGTGTTGCAGATAATTTTTTAAACAGTAATTCAGACTGCCTGTTCTCTTGATCCTGTAAACATATACCAATAAAACCTGTGAAGACAGGAATAAAAAACCCATAATATAGTTAACAATTCAAATAAATCCCTCTGTGCCTAGGGCTTTTCAAACATATGTTTACTGTTGGCTTGCCCAGCCAGGTGCCTCCACTCTCTGCTTCCTGTTAACTGCATTTTGCCTTTTTTTTTTTTGAGAATTTCCCAAATTCGTTTCCTTGCCTTATTTCTAAAAGCCTGATTACCATTTAAATTACATCTAAAAGCAACCAATTGTGTTTCCTTTGACTCATAGCTGGCAAAGGGGAGTGGGCAGGTTCTGGGGCAAATCCCAATGGGGGCTCCCTGTCTTTGCTTCCTCAGGTGCATTTATCCAAATGAAATCACATTAAGGTAAACATCAAAGACATTCTTGAGGGGCAGGGCAGACAAAAACTTGCAGCCTAAAGGGCTTGTGTAAAAATTGGAAAGGGAAAATGCCTTGGGTGGCAGATGGTGGTTTAGGGGAGGAGGTTTCAGGTATAGATGGTCTGTGTGTAATTCTCAGCTAAGGAGTTCTCATTATTTTCCCCATCATCCTACAATCCACTGCATCCTCAGTGGGCAGTCCACTGCCCTGTCCACTTTGCAGAAAAGGAATTGGGGGAAACTTGAAGTAAGAGCCCCAATAAATTATGGTATATCCATACAATATATAGGAATATTAAGCTGATATTAAAAGAATAAGGTAGGTCCATATGTGCTGATATTTTAAAATTTCCAGAAAATATTGCAAAAGTGAAAAGGGTAAGAGGTTTATATCTGTATCTGTATCTATATCATGATACAATTTATGCTTTCAAACCCTCAAGACTATAAACCGCATGTGAGTGTAAAGACATTCAAAAGAAGTTAAGGCCAGCGTGATGTTTATAACTATGTTGGCTACCTTTGGAAAGGGAAGTTGACAGGTGTTGATGGGGACTTTCATCTCTCACTTTATATACTTCGAAAAATTTAATAAATGAGGGTTATTTTTGTAACATACACAAGAGTAAAGAAAAGGAAAATGATTTCAGGATTGGAGATGAGACCAGTGTGAGCCTCATAAGCCTTGCCCTTGAATCCTCTAGTCTCCTCATCCACTGACACAAAATCAAAATAGCTTAGGCTGCAAAGGGCCAATTCAGTTCATCAAAGAGTCCAGGCTTTCACATGTGCTTTCCTTTCAGCCTAGAATACTCTTCTCCTTCCCCTATTTTCATATGGTTTATTTCTTCCTGTCCTGCTGTTTCTGCTTAGATGTCACCTTCTCCAGAAAGGTGGCCCCACAGTCCACTCCACACCATCTTCCTCCATTCCTCCACCCATCTGACCACAAGGCAGGGCTGAATCAAGGACCAGGGTGAGCAAGTTGTCAGTTAGCCCAGTTAAATGCCCAGTGAAAGGGAAAACAGCAAGTTCAAGGAACCATTGCTACCGAACCAAAACTTGGGTCCTCTCACCCACGTGCAGTAAAGCCAATCTACTGACACCAGGTTGTGGTAAAGGAAAGTGCAGCCTTTACTGCAGGGTGCCAAGCAAGGAGTCCAGGGAAGCTGGTGTTCAAAACACCCAAACTACACAATGGGTTTCAGGAAAGCATTTTTAAAGGCAAGGAGAGGGACGGAAATTGCAGGGCAAGCGATCAGCTCGTGCGTGATTCTCTGATTGGCTGATGGTGAGGTAACATGGTGGAGTCACAAGAGTTAACATTATCAATCCTCAGGCTCCAGTAGGTCTGGGGGCTACATGCTCATGGTCATCAAGTAGTTAACCTCTTCCGTTTGGTAGGGGTTTTAGCATCTGCAAAACAACTCAGGAAAGGTGCATCAGATACTGTTACTAACATACCTTGGAGAAGAGCTAAAGCAGAGGACTTGGGGGAGGGGTCTGTCCTGGGAAGGCCCCCTAGGGTCCTGCTCCATTAAGCTCCATATGTCCCCCCAAAATTCATATGTTGAAACCCTAATCCTAGTGCGATGGTATTAGGAAGTGGGGCCTTTGGGAGGTAATTAGGTCATGAGAGTAGAACCCTCATCAGTTCGATCAGTGTCCTTATAAGAAGAGGCCAGAGAGCTGGCGTCTAAGAGTTACACTTCTAAGATGAAGAGTTACACTTCTAAGATGAATTGCCCCCAAATGCCTGGTCTCAACAAATCCATATCGAGCTTGCAGAGAATCTCAACTTGTGCCATCACAGCACTTACCATTCAGCATTGTAATCATCTGCTTGTCTGTATCCCTCACTAAAATGCAAATAATATGGGATTATAGGGGAAGACTGTCCATCTCATTCTCCACTGTAACTCAGAACTAGCACAATAGATGCAAAATATTTGTCTTGGCTCAAGCTGCTATAACAAAATAACATAAACTGGGTAGTTTAAGCAATAAACATTTATTTTTCATAGTTCTGGAGGTTCTAAGCCCAACATCAGGGCACCATTGTGGTCAAGTTCTTGGGGAACACCCTTTTCCTGGTGGCAGAAGGCAGATTTCTCGTATCCTCACATGGTGGAAAGGAAGCGAGCCAGCTCTCTGGCCTCTTCTTATAAGGACACTGATCGAACTGATGAGGGTTCTACTCTCATGACCTAATTACCTCCCGAAGGCCCCACTTCCTAATACCATCCCACTAGGATTAGGGTTTCAACATATGAATTTTGGGGGGACATATTCAGTCCATAACCATCTTTATACATGGGATAGATGTTTAAATCATAAAGGTCAGTGACTTACTCAAGAGAAATGAGTGTGTAGATAGAAAAAAATCAGTATCCTTCACTTTAGAGACTGTAGATTTTCTTAACCATAGGCCTGAGAGAACCAAGAGGAACAAAATACTGGGAACCAAACACAACTTTCAGTGGGAAAAATTAAAAGTTGCCTTTCCCTGATTAGATGATTCCCTTGACATAGGACAGTGTTTCTTAGCCTTCGCACTACAGACATCTTGGGCTGGATAATTCTATGTTGTAGGGGACTGTTGTGTGTGTAGTGAGATGTATAGCAGTATCCCTTTTCTACCCACTAGATGCCGGTAACACAACTCACAAAGTTGTAACAACCAAAATCTTACCAATTATTGCCTGGAAGACAAAATCGCTGGCATAGAGTTTTCACAGATATAATAGAGCAGTGCTGGGTGAAAGAGACAACACTTTCATGCTCATGTGCAGCCCCCTTTTTTTTATTTTTTTATTTTTTATTTTTTATTTTTTGGGGGTACACCAGGTTCAATCATCTGTTTTTATACACATATCCCCGTATCAGCCCCCTTTTGATATATGATTTGAGCCTTACAAACAGAAGGACCCCAGATGAGTGATTATGATTACTGGGTAGGTAAGGTCATGGGCTTAAGCGACAAAAGGGTTAATGTACACTCAACTTTTACTAAGCATTGCTAGGTTTGAAACTCAGTTCTAATTATTTTCAAGTGATTCTGAAGGTTCATGAGAGTCATTTGTCAGTGTTCTGGGGCATGACATTGGACCATGTCCTCTCTATAGCTGGTGTGTGGAGGTGAGTTAGCTAGTAAGTGAAACTACCTGATCAGCCACCACAGACATCATTTTCTTTCTCTTTAAGCACCTGCTTTTTAACACAGCTTTGTTGTTCCCTATTGGAAATGGATGACATAGCAATGTTTAGGGATAGGGTGGGGCAAAGTAACTTTCTTGTCAAAAGGCTGCACAGAGTATGCCAATTTCCAAGTAATGGTGATGAAAGTGAAGCGATCTAAGAGCATGGTAGCTTATAATATTGGTAGAATTTAAGAGCTTTATGAATTATTTTAGACTATATTTATAGGATTGTTAAAGACCCACAGTGTTCCCTTAAAATTTTCAGTCATATTTCACTACATTTTATAGGGATATTACATGCTAAAGTGGTATTCATGGATTTGAAAATCTGCAAAGATCTCAAGAAATAACCCTCAAAATTCCAAGAAGCCCCTAAAATTTAGAGGCCTCAGATGTGTCTCTTCCTCTCTATGCCCCAAATCAAACTGCAACCAGCTGGATGACTACTTGTCTCCTCAATGCCATTGTTGGGAGAGGGGAAATTTCCCTTCTTTCCCCTCTTAGTTCTTTTGTCTGGCAATTAAAATGACACAAGGCAGACTAATAGGAGAAAATCAAACTTATTACATGTACATGGGGAATTCACATAAGTACGAAGAATCCCAAAGACATCAAGGCAAGGTGAGGTATGTATATTCTGGATTAAGGAGAAGGAGGTAGGAGTCATAGCCCTCAAGAGGAAGTAAGGTAATTCACAGGAAGATAAAGAGTTAATGTTTGGTAAACAAATGTTTTCTGGGTCATCCAAAGGCAATGGGACACAGAGAGGACTTTGATCGAATAGGCTTTGCTAGGTTCCTCTCTTTCTACCATACTTAATACTTTACTATAGTTATCTATGGTGATAACTTCTTCCTGGGACAGGCCTCCTACCTTAAATTCTTTTAGGCAGTTAGGGGGAAGCTCAAAGATTCTTCCCGAGTTTGGGGGGGGCTTGGTTTTTTCAGCTCAAAGTAATCTTCATGCCAGAGTGGCACATCTTGGGGCGACCTGCCCTTAGCTCTATCACCATCAAGTCTGCTTCCCCACATAAGCAAATACATTCCCTACCATGTGATATTCAGATTATTAACTCCCCTATTCTCAAGTCTGCACGTAGTATATCACCCCTATAACACGTCAAATCCAAACAATAATTTTGCTAGTGAGTGAACTTCTAGGCTCTGCACCCAAAGTCTCCACTCCATGACTTCCCATCCTTTATTTTTCTGAACATTCTCATTCAGTTCTTCACTGTGGTCTGCTTTTTCTAAACCTAGGTTCTTTTCTGCTACCTCCATATCATCCATCAGGCCAGGAGAGGCCCAATTAAAGAGCCCTCTTTACTTTCTCTCTGCCATACCATACTACTTCTTGCCTTACACATGATACTAAAGACTCACTACCATGAAAATGCCATGTGGTATAAACTAAAAGAGCATAGCTTGTGGAATCAGCCTAGGTTTCAATCCCTTTCTGCTACTTCTCACGTGTGTGAAATTGAGCAAGTTAATTCATTCCTCTCTATAATCTTCACAACATTTGTTGTGAGAATTGATTATCTTACACCCCCCTCACCACACACACACACACACACACACATACACACACACACTTGCTACCTCAAACTGGCTTTGCTTTTCATTTTCCCTACTATCCTTAGTTCAGTCAATGGCATCTAGTATCTCATTTCAGAATCCTCCCATCATACAGTCCTATAAATTCTACCACCTATTATCTCTTACATATACTCCCATCTCTCCATCCGCACTATTACCATCTTCCTTCATATCTTACCTATACAACATTAGTCTCCTAAGTGGTCTTCTTCCTTTCATCCTCCATATCTCCCATCAATTCTCCTCACAGCTTCCAAGGTGATATTTTAAAAAAAGATTAATTCGATTGTTTTCATTACCTGCTTAAAATGTTCCAATGGCTTCTACGTGAATTTAGAACACAAACCCCATTTTGTATCATGGCCTTCAAGATCCCATGTAATTTAGCCCCAAACTACCACTCTGGCCTCATTTCCTACCACTTTTGTCTGTCTCACACCACTAACTCCCCATTCCTGGATTATAACTGGTCTCCCTGTCTCCCTGCTTCCACTCTTATCCACTTTCAATCCATTCTTCACACAACAACCAGCGTAATTTTAGAATTCATAAAAAGATAAAGAGGGAAGATATTTTTCTATCTACCAATTCTACCTCTAAAATATACTTTGAGTTCATCTACTTCTTTTCATTTGTACCCTGGTCCCAGGTATCATTATCTTTCACTGGAATTTCTACAATAGATTCTTTTTTCTTTTTTAAATAACTTTATTTACTTATTTATTTTTGGCTGCATTGTGTCTTCATTGCTACGCGTGGGCTTTCTCTAGTTGCGGCGAGCAGGGGCTACTCTTTGTTGCGGTGCACGGGCTTCTCATTGTGGTGGCTTCTGTTGTTGCAGAGCACAGTCTCTAGGTGCGCAGGCTTCAGTAGTTGTGGCTCGCGGGCTCTAGAGCACAGGCTCAGTAGCTGTGGCACATGGGCTGAGTTGCTCCACAGCATGTGGGATCTTCCCAGATCAGGGATCAAACCCATGTCCCCTGCAATGGCAGGTGGGTGCTTAACCACTGTGCTACCAGACAAGTCCCTACAATAGTCTTAACAGGTCTTCCTGCTGTTTGACTTGACCCTCTCCAAATCAGTCTCCACATGGCAACTAGAATGATATTCTGATAAGTGCATTACGATCATCTCTCTCCCCTATTTAAGACTCTTCAGTAGCTTCCCATCGACTTAAAATAATCAGCACAGCTGAATGGTTAAAGATTGGGCTCTAGAGAAAAACTGGCTGGATTTTAATCCAAGCTCCACCACTTACTAGTTATAGAACCTTGGAAAAGTAACTTCTCTGAAACTCAGTTTACTCACCTACAAAAAGGAAATAACAGTAACCTACCTCTTAAGGTTACTGTGAACCTTACACATCATACACATCCAGTAAAAGTGATCTGCTATTATTGTTAACAATTCAAAATCTTTAAATAGGACTTACAGAGTCCTGCAAAATCTCATTCCTACTTACCTTTCCAGCTTCCTCTTTTGCCATTGCTCCCTTTGTTCACTATGCTCTACCACTTTGGCCATCTTTCAGGCTCCCAGAGTAGGCCAGTAGTTTAGATCAGAATCCTCTAGAGGGCTTGTTAAGACACAGATGGCTGGGCTTCACCCCCAAAGTTTCTCATTAAGTAGGTCTAGAGTGGGGCGTGATAATTTGCAACTCTAATAAGTTCCCAGATGATGCTGATGCCGCTGGTTTGGGGACCACACTTTGAGAACCACTACGATAGCATTCCTTCTTGCCTCTGGGCCCCCTAACACACACAAACCTTTACCCTGGTCACATATCAAGTATAAACTTTAACAATCCTTCTTATGAAAAGCTTCCCTTGACCTTCTGGACTAGGCTAAATACTCGATATATTTTTCATAGCATGCATAAAATTTGTAATTAGTTACTTGCATGATTATTTTTTGACTTAAAGAAACATATGTCAAACTGTCTCGTGAAGGCAAGGACCCTGTATGTTGCCTTCAAGTCTTATCTCCAGAGCCTGCACACCGCTTGGCTCATAGCAGGCACTCAACAAATTTTGTTGAATAAATTTTTAATAATTGTATTCTATGTAAAAAAAAATAATAGTTAAAGTTCATTCAATCATGCTGTTTCCCTTCACAAATATTCAACTTTTTCTTTCTGTGACTAACACAGCTTGCTTATACTTTCTCCAGTCACTACCTTTTGACCATAGATCCTTCAGATTCTTCCCTCTTTCCATGCCCTCACCTATGCCCTAACCAAATATAGGGTTTTCAATTCAAACTATACCTTAAATTCACCTGAAGAGCTTTCCAAAAGGTACAAGGTTCTGACCAAATGAATGAGAATTTCTACATTTTTAAATAGAAATTCTATATATTTGAAAAATTTCCACAGAGGATTCTGATGCACAATAAGAGTTGAAAAGCACTATGCATGAATGGGTCGCTCTCTCTAGGTAAAAGTACTTGTGTACATGTTGATGATTCTGCAATAATGCCAGTCACGTGGTTGGCATTCATCTGATACACTCTGGAAAAGGCATTTGTTTTGCTGCCTTCATTACAAGTTCCTAGATCTGTGCTTCTCAAATTGTGATCTATAGACCTCTGCATCACTGTGGCCTGGTGTTCTTGTCAAAAATACATGATCCTGGCCCTACCAAACCCTGTGATTCAGAATCTTGGGTGGGGAATGTGGGTCACGGTTAGGAATCTGAGTAATTTCAAATCAGTTTCCTGAGTGATCCTGATACACAGTAATGTACAAGTACCACTGTACCAAAGAGTGGTAGGGCATAGCAAAAGAAAACGAAATAGCCAAGCTTCCATTCAAGATAGAACATTGAACACATGCATTTACATGCTAAAAATTAAGTAAATCTCTAACAATGAAACCAATACCAGCCCTCTGATTGGTCAGAGCAGTGAATTCCAATCACGAAGGAGCTATGTCTAACTAGGCATGTTGGCAGTCATTTTAAGACAGAGGGCTGGTAGGAAAAAAGAGGGAAAATGGCTGCCCACTGGATCACTATCCAGTGGTAGCAGGGGAGAAGATGTGTGAATGGGATAAGAATAGGGAGCAAGCAAGAGGGGTAGATTTCATAAGTAGATCTACCAAGTGACAGCAGCTGGAATTTGAATTCAGCTATACCAAGTCCCAGATCTCATACTCTTAATCCCTATAGCAGTGGCTCTCAAATGTCATTGGGTATCAGAACCACTTGGAGGCCTGTTAAACACAGATTCCTGGGAACCCTAGGGTTTTTGATTAACTAATCTGGTGGTGGGGCCTGGGACTGCACTTTAAATAAGTTTTCGACTGATACTGATGCTACTGGTCTGGAGATCACATTTTAAGAACCAGTGCTCTACAGTGTTCATACTTTTGTTCATATTGTTGCTTCTTTCTGATCTGCCCTTCCCCCCAATCAACGACAGTGGATCCTGACCATCCTTCAAGGCACAGCTCAAATACAGCCTTCTCTGTGAAGCCTTCCCTGATCTCAACCCTCTACCTGTAAGAACTATAATGTCTTCTGTGACTATGGGATGAGATATGAAGAGTTGGCAATTCTGGAACACAAACAAGCAATGGGTGCAGGAAGGGAGGGTTCTAAGGTTTGCAAAGATAGTTTGCCAGTGAGTTCTATGCATTGCAGTTGTGGTTGTTCTAAAAACATTGTAAACTGGGTGACCCCAAAACAAAGCCATCAATACCTGGGTTTAGAACAATGAAACCAAGCCATATAGTAAACATGACTCAGGAGGAGACCTGGCAACCATTTCAAGACAGGGGACTAGAAGGAAGAGGAGGTAAACAACTGGACAAATGGATATCTACAGAAAGGAAATAATGGGAATAGTAATACCTACTCAGGAGGCTTTCCCTGCCCAAGGTCAGAGGAGAATGCCCTAATTGAGTGTGCACAGAAAAAAATATTACAACAGAGCAGAATGGAGGCAAGGACAGATTTGAGGATCCTGACATATGAGGTTTGTTTAGGGCCTAATATACAGGTAATAAGTGACAGACCTGGGATTTTAACTCAGTTCCATCTCACTCTAAATACCATACATATAACCTCTATAGCACTGTCTCTCAAAGGCTCATCCATGACCTACTGTCATCAGAATTACTTAGGGGATTTAATAAAATAGTAGGTCCCTATGTCTCTCCACCAGAGAATTTAATTCAATAGAGTAAAGCCTAAAAGTCTGAATCTTAATAAGTCCCTCCACATGACTGTGGTGTAGATGGTGGATAAAACACACATTGACAAATAATACCAACCTCTAGTCTGCTGCACATGAAGACAAGGAATGTTTAGTTTGCAGGAGAAAAAAATGTATTGGAAGTGGGGTGGGGGGCAGCGGGGGGAGGTCTGGGTATTGGAGAAATGGCTCTGGGGAAGACAAAAAAGAGCTCAACAAGTTGAAATCTCTACGAGGAGCTAGATTTTAAGGAATAATTTTAAAACCAGAACTTTTCAAAAGAGAAATCTGCTACCTGAAGAATTCATGAGTTTTATCCTTACTGGAAATGTTACAGTGGAGGTGACAGAAGCATTTCCTGGGCTGTTGAAAAATCAGTATTTCTCAGTCTAGACAATGATCCAATTGGATCTTTATCATCTAAGGGTACCTTTTACCAATGTAGATTGGGCTTCATCCAAAATCTGAATCAAAATCTCTAGGGGGTAGAGCCTTTTCAAGAAGCTACCCAGGTAATTCTGATACAGTTGGACCATGGTTTACACTTTAAGAGAAAAACTGGTAAAGAGGTTAAGCTCATATGCTTTGCATGAAATGGAATTGAGTTTAAATTTTTGGACAAAGATCTTATCTAATCCAGTACTGGGAGTAATCTCCATAAGAGGTGACCAAGAGATTGAATGGGGGAGATAGGAGCCTTAGCACATCCTAGATCAGTGTTTTTCCACATAATTTGGCATTGACAGTCAAGAAGTGGTGGCTAAGCATTTGTACTTTTTGATCTCCCCAAAGGATTCCAGTGCACTGCAGATGTTAAAAACCACTATTCATGAATACTGTCTGTCTCTAGCGTTAAAAGTAGTTTGATCAAGGATCACCTGCATCAGAATCATCTTGGGAAGATTATTGGAAATGCAGATTGCTGGGCTTTGCCCAAGACCTAATAAGTCTAAATTCCTGGAAGGGAGGACCCAAGAATTTCCATTTTAAATAAGCTCCCCAAGTTACCCTTATAAACGCTAAAGTGTAAGAACCACAGCTCAATACATAATTCTATGTCTTCAGCTTCCTTTGCATCTCTTCTCAGAGGTTATTTCTGTCTTTGGTGCTGCAAAGTGAATTCAGTAAGTTTCACTGACCAATTGACTAGTATAGCTGGAATTGTCAAATTGCATATTTTACCAAATATAAGTACTAAATGAGATTTTCATTTGCTTCTCTTTATAGTGAATAAAAGGTCTTTTCACTCAATAAATTTGTATAATCACTATGAAGAACAGTATGGAGTTTCCTTAAAAAATTAAAACAGAGCTACCATATGATTCTGCAATCCTACTCCTGGGCATATATCCAGAGAAAATCATAATTTTAAATGACACATGCACCCTAATGTTCATTGCAGCACTACTTACAATAGCCGAGACATGGAAACGACTTAAATGTCCATCAACAGATGAATTGATAAAGATGTGACATATATACACAATGGACTATTACTCAGCCATAAGAAAGAATGAAATATTGCCATTTGCAGCAACATGGATGGACCTAGAGATTATCATACTAAGTGACATAAGCCAAAGATAAATATCATATAATACCATTTATATGTGGAATCTAAAACAGATGAAAAAAAAATACAAATGAACTTACTTCCAAAACAGGACTTACAGACATAGAAAGCAAATTTATGGTTACCAAAGCAGAAAGAGGGGTTGGGGGAGGGATAAATTAGGAGTTTGGGATTGACATACACACACTACTATATAAAAAACAGATAACCAACAAGAACCTACTGTATAACACAGGTAACTATATTCTATATTTTGCAATAACCTATAAGGGGAGAGAATCTGAAGTTTATATATATAAATTGAATTGCTGAATTGCTGTGCTGCACACTTGAAACTAACATGATACTGTAAATCAACTATATTTCAATAAAAATTAAATTAAAAAAAAATTTTAAAAACAAAAAAAATTAAGAAATTCATTCAAGAGGAATAAAAGATAAAATATATGCAGTAGTTTTTCTTTGAAATAATTAAAATATCTTTTTTAAAGGGTAGGATTAGTTGTTGGGGTATGTGGATATATTTAGCTTTCCCAATTCTTAACTCATCTAGATGAAAACAATTTCTAGAAATAAGTGTGACGGATGTGGGGATAAAGCCCGTTGGAACATTTAAACTACAAAATAAATGCCAAATTTAGCAGATAATCTGGGTGTTGCTAAACACATGCGTATTTTACATCTGCATTTTTTCACACGGATGTTTTATCAACATATTAACCTAGTCATCATAAAGTACTAAGATACAAGATTGCTATAATGGCCTAATTATTTAACTAAAGTGCTTTTTAAATAATATCTATTTTTTTCTACAGAATACTATAAATTCTCCAAAAATTATATTTAAGCAAAAGATTATCTAAAGACTGGGAATATCATTATCATAATTATTTTCTGTTACTATTTATAGTCTCTCAAACCATTTCTAATATGTTTCTGTGGATTTTCAGCACATTTTCAAATACAAACAAGCTTTCCCAAGAAAATGCTTACTCATGAAATCATAACTTCAGATTTATATGTACAAAGATACATCCAACAATCCTACTGCCAATTTCTCCCTTGCTCTGGCATAAACCTCAGAAAGACAGAGCTCTCGGTGGCACTATGAGGCCTGGGATCAATGACCTGGTTTAGACCCATCCCTTACCCTATCTGCCTCTTCTTGATGCCACAGGGCCTAAGGGAATCACCTCTGCCTCAAGCCTGCCTTACCAGTAAACATTCTAATCTCAGTCTTGGCCTCCTCAAGTATATCATCCAATGCCTACTGAGTCTCATACCTGTCCCAGTGTGTCTGTATGTGTGATCATGTTAAGCTTTGAGCAGGAGGTCCTGGAGGAAGGAAGTACCACTATCACCATCAGCAGCAACATGTATAGAGTATAATACTAGGAACTTTACACATATGTCCTACAATCCTCAAAACTGCATTATAAGCATAGGAACAGTATTATTACCACATCACACAGTAACAGAGACAGAGGGTCAGAATGATTCAGTAACTTATCCAAGGTCAAAGTCAGTTATCTTGAAAAGCCAGAACTTTAACTCAGTACTATATTTAAATAAATGTTCAAGGGATGCGATCTAGCATGGTACTGAACAGCATTGGCTCTGGAGCCACATTGACTGAATCTGAATTCAGACTCTATCAATTATTGTCTGTGTAATCTTGGGCAAATTAACCTTTCACACTCCTAGACAAATTTTAGACTCCTTTTTAGAGCTTAAAATATTTCCCCAGACATATATCATTCCCTATTTCAAATGCATATCAGCATTCCTTTTAAATGGCCTTTTTCAAATTCGCTAATTTATGACGGTGAGGTGTCCCCTCCCCTCCTCAGGAAGAACATTGGCAACTAAGCCAAATAAATGGCTCTTTATGACTAATGAAGCACATTTTTTCCTATCTTCAGGAAATCTACCTGCAGTGTCTTCTCAGTTTTACCCCATGAGAGAGAACATCATCCTGTAAGAAGTTTTTCAATCATTGTCCCCAAGTTGACCTCTGATTACTTTTAAGTATCCATGGAGCTTTTTCAAGTCTAGATATAAGTCTCTAAGAATACTCAGCTCCTTTTGAATCACTAAATCACAGTAAGGTTTTTGTGGACAGTAAATTGTAAAGAAACAGGTGCCAAAATTTCTAATATTTTCTTTCATTTAAATAATTCAAGAACAGTTAAACCATATGTTCCTACTGACTAAGTGACCTTAAGTTATCTTCCTGGAAATACTTTGGACAGTGAGCACATAGCTTGCCTACCACAGAACTTGAGATTTGGAACCTGTGAAGTATTTTATCTGTTTCTCTTATTCCTTTTTTTTTTAAGTTTTTTTTAATTTTGTAAATTATTTATTTTTGGCTGCTTTGGGTCTTCATTGCACAAGGGCTTTCTCTAGTTGTGGCAAGTGGGGGCTACTCTTCATTGTGGTGCGCGGGCTTCTCATTGCAGTGGCTCTTCTTGTTGCGGAGCACAAGCTCTGGGCAAGTGGGCTCCAGTAGTTGCGGCACATGGGCTCAGTAGCTGTGGCTCTCAGGCTCTAGAGCACAGACTCAGTATTTGTGGTGCATGGGCTTAGTTGCTCCGTGGCATGTGGGATCTTCCTGGAGCAGCGATCGAACCCATGTCCCCTGCACTGGCAGGTGGATTCTTAACCACTGGGCCACCAGGGAAGCCCTCTTATTCCTTTTTTAAATTCAAAAGATTATCCTCATTTCACAATGGCAAAAGCTGAAGGTCAAAGAGACTATGAGTGATATATTTGGTTGATGATAGCATTAATATTACTACTAAAGATTATATTGAATATGGTACCCAATGTTCAAGTTACTACTGCTGCATAACAAATCACCCTAAAACTTAGGGGTTTTAAAATAACAAAAATTATTTCATTCTCTCTCATGGGTTTCTGTGAGCCAGTAATTTCAGGAAGGGCTCAGCTGGGTGGTTCAGGCTTAGAGTCTACATGTGACTGTGGTCACATGGTGATTAGAGCTAGAATTTCAGAGGTGCTGAAGCAGGAGGGGGGCTGACCAGGCATTCTTTTCCCTTCACATAGCCTCAGGGCCTCTCCATGTTGCCTTTCCCTTTGGCCTTCCTCTTGGTGCTGCATGGAGCCCTCAAGATGCTTGGACTGCTTACATGGTAGCTCAGGGCTGCAAGCAACTATTCAAAAGAACCAGGCAGACACTGTGTCACTTTTCATGACCTAGCCTCAGAAGTCACATTGCATCACTTCTTGCTGTAGTTACAAGCTCACCCAGATTGAAGGAGAGGAGACATAGATCTCACTTCTCCAGTGGAGAAGCATCAACATTACTTTGAGAGAGGAACATGTGGGACAGGAGATGTTGTTGCAGTTATCTTTGGAAAATATAATCTGTCACACTTGGCATCTGAAGTTCGTTATGTATTGTTGATTTATGCATCATATTCAAACAAAATGTTTTTTGATGTCTTGATAATGTTTTCATAGAACAAATGGGCAGATATGCTTTCCTACATTCATCCAGGACATTAGAAAAATCTGTTTAGACTAGGAAGACGTAGCTAAAGAAACACCATCCACAACTCTCCAAACTTATTTGGTCATGGAGCCCTTTTTATATAGCACTTTGATCAACATTTCCTGAAATAGTATTCTGTGGAACAGAGCTTGAAAAATTCTGCCATGAACCAACAGAAACAACTTTTTCTAAAGGTTTATAATTTTCATAATTACAAATGACTCATTTTAATAGTCAATATGTCTGATAACACCTCTAGTCAAAAGAGATGCTATTTCTTCTGTGTTAGCATTATGTGTAAATATGTTGCTTCATTTTTGTTAAGATTTATTGTTGGATGCTATATCTGCCATTGATAAAAGGACTTCTTAATTGAATTTCATGTCTTTAGTGTTAAACATGGTTTAGCACATGATGTCAATTGATATTTCCAGTGAAGGAAAAAAAAAAGTGAAGATTTATTGCTAAATGTCTAACAAGAAATTACCATTTTGTGTACATAATTCATTCTATTTCACTCCATTTCATAAATGATGGACATATCCCCCATCGTCCAAAACCTTGGAAATTATTGTTTTATAATGACTTAATCACAGAGTGCAGATCACAACACTTAAAAGATAGCATGTGAATACATCATTTACTATTCTAGACCAAGTTTAGCTAGAGAATAATTTCAAATGTCTTAACTGATATCCACAATGTATTTTTCTTCGATTAGAGTTTTAAATGAGAGCCAAGAGCAATGGTGACCTTTAAATATCCTATTCCTTTTAAGACTGCAGTAGATGATTTTAAACCAATTAATTGTAAGCATTATAAGTAAATGAGTTATTAGCATTCATGAATTCTATAACAGCCAATTTGTTCCTGTTACCAAACCCTTGAAGTGCCTATTTTATAATGCCTTGGAGATGTAGCCATAGGAACTAAGTGGTTGCCAACATAAACCTTTATGATTAATGAGGGTAAGTTTTCACCTTTTTGAATCGTTTTGAAATGTATACAGAATCCAGGTAATATACCTCAAGGACTATAGTTTTGTTCAAAGTTAAAAAGTTGTCTTATAGCTCTCCAGTCCCTAGGGTTCATTTATTCAAGAACCATCTACAGAGTACTTGATTTATGCCAAGTACTATGTTACATACCATGAGGGACAAGATAGGAACCTGTCACTACCATCTAGGAGCTTAAAATATAGGAGTAGAGGTACAATATTTACCCAGTTAGTATGCAATCAACCAGAATGTATAAAGTATCATAAGAGAGAAATAAACCAAGTTGTTTCCTTATAAAAACATTTTTTGTACAACTGGTAGTGCCTAATACCTCTTACCCCATAAAAGGCTATGAAAAATGAAAAAAAAAAAAAAAAAAACCCAAAAGAAAAAAACAAACAAAAAATAAACATCCCACCTGTGATCTACAGTCCTGGCAACATACATAAATATATAAAATGGATTTAGTCGTCAATCAAGCAAATCTTATCATTTCTCCCCTCTCTGCCTCCCTTCCCCCAGCCCCAACTATACCCTGCCTTGGGAGATCTATATCTATTGATACATCTATATCATCTATATCTATATTCATACCCCAAGGGAGTAGTATGGTATATTTATATATAAATATTTATATTTGTATAAATACACATATTTAGTATACTAAAAAGAAATATAGATATTTATCCTAAGGGAGGAGTATGGTATATATTTTTATGTGGGATAGAAGGAAAGAAGGCAAGTAGAAGAGGCAAAAAAAGAAAGGGAATGAGTCTAGTGTCTTTCCAGAATCAGGGGATTGAATGATACCCAACAGAAGATCCTGAGAATCCTTTCTCACTAACCAGTACTAGTACCTAAAAGACATGACCCCATAATCTCTATTATTTAACTGAGTTAATCACAGCAACAGATTACTTGTTAATGTTATGGTTTTAATTATGTTAACAATACTTGTCTATATAAAGGACTAGTTATCCAAAATAAAATAAAAAGACAACCTACAGAATGGGAGAAAATAGTTGCAAGTGATGCAATCAACATGGGCTTAATTTCCAAAATATACAAACAGCTCATATAACTCAACAACAACAAAACACAACCCAATTGAAAAATGGGCAGAAGACCTAAATAGACATTTCTCCAAAGAAGAAATACGAATGGCCAACAGGCACATGAAAAGATGCTCAACATCACTAATTATCAGAGAAATGGAAATCAAAACTACAATGAGGTACCACCTCACACTGGTCAGAATGGCCATCATAAAAAAATCTATAAATAACAAATGCTGGAGAGGATGTAGAGAAAAGGGAACCATCCCACACTGTTGGTAGGAATGTAAGTTGGTACAGCCACTATGGAAAACAGATTGGTGTTTCCTCAGAAACTAAAAATAGAATTACCATATGATCTAGCAATCCCACACCTGGGCATATATCCAGACAAACTCTAATCCCAAAAGATACATGCACCCACATGTTCATAGCAGCACTGTTCACAATAGCCAAAACATGGAAACAACCTAAATGTCCATCAATAGATGAATGGATAAAGAAGATATGGTACATGTATACAATGGAATACTACTCAGCCATAAAAAAGAATGAAATAATGCCATTTGCAGCAACATAGATGCAACTAGAGATTATTATACTAAGTGAAGTCAGAAAAAGACAAACACCATGTGATATCCCTTACATGTGGAATCTAAAATATTGCACAAATGAACCTATCTATGAAACAGAAACAGACTCACAGACATAGAGAACACACTTGTGGTTGCCAAGGAGGAGGGGGTTGGGGGAGGGATGGAGTGGGAGGTTGGGGTTAGCAGATATAAACTATTATATATAGAATGGATAAACAACAAGGTCTTACTGAATATAGTTCTCTGTGCTATACAGTATCTTATCATAAACCATAATGGAAAAGAATGTTAAAAAAGAATGTGTGTGTGTGTGTATATGTATAACTGAATCACTTTGCTGTATAGCAGAAATCAACACAACAATCTATACTTCAATTTAAAAAAAAAAGGACTAGATATCCAAAACAATGACTCCATGCTGCTCTATTTCTGCCATATAGGCACAATCTTGGTGTGTCTCTAAATCTCTAGGTCTTGGAATTGAACTGTAGAACTTTTAGAGGAGAAAGTCAATACACTGGCATAATAGACTTTGCTAGTTCTTCCATGATGCTGGCAGGACAGAGTTAATTCACATTATATTTCCTGCAATTGAATGTATGTGTTCTGAATCACTTTTTGCCTTGACTTTCATGATAACATAAGAGATATACTCACTGGAAAAGATAAAATGAAAACAAAACACAAAGATCACAAAGGAGAATAAAGAGCAGCATTCTGTATGATTTGAAACTGTATATTTAAGGAAATATGCTAATTTTCTGACAAAATGCTAATACTATTAAACTATGGTGCTTAAATATATTCACAGGCAACAGAAAACTAGAATTGCTAGAGATATAAAACAAAAACCCGATGGCTTTATTAAATCCACTAGGAAAAAAAATGTACCCAACTCATCAACCAACTCTTCTTTCTTAAGTTCTGAGGGTCAATGCATGTGGATTTTGGAGTCATGTTTCTTATTACTTTGTAAATGATAGTAGCTTATTTCTAAATATAAACACTGTACAGAACAGAGAAGATGGGAACATGAAAGAGGTAAGGAACCAGCAGAATCAACAGTCCATAAAGAAAAAGGAAAGGACAATTCTTGTGACACATAGTATTAAATGGGCAATGGCAGGAGGTCACAGAGTGGTGCTGGGGATTGAAAGAGCCTTATGATAAAAGGAAGAATACATTCAATACATTACCAGCAGAGTATACAATATATTTTATCAAGCTCTGAATGTGAGATATTTTAAAGTTCTGATTTTTCTTTATCAAAGTTCCATTTAGCGGGATAGATTTCCCCCTCTCAAAGGTTAATTTTCTCATTTGCTAAATGCTATAGTCCTTTAGACTTCTTTTGCACTGAGACTTGTTTCATGAATCATGGGAGGGAGATGCCTAAGTATTCTTTAGTGGTTGCTACTTCTCCCAACACTGAATCTCTCTCTGTTACTTTGATATTTGTTCAAGTAGTGCTGTAACGTTGCTCCTTCTATTGATTTAATCAATACATAGCATTAGTGCATTTTTTTCGAAAGGAGTTCAGCCTATTCTTTACTTGAGGCATAAACTTCTTTGACAAGGTGAATACCATTCTGTGCTCTCTGGCACTCATACGGGAGTGAGATTAGTATCCTTGCCGAACCTGGGACTTGTGGGTATTTCTTTTTAGACGAGATTTCAGAGAGCAGGTGAATCCAGTATGCACCAAAAACTTTCACATCATCCTTTAAAATGGGCCAGAAAACATTTTCCCAAAGTTTGAGAATTCATCTAAGTTTACCATGTTGTTACTCTAGGGAGTACCCTGAAATGACAGAGTGCAATGCTCACCAGCTAGCTAAGGTCTAACATTGACTTCAGAATGATGAATGCTCAAAAAAATCCAAAACATCGGGCTTCCTTTGCCTCCTTCCTTCTCCATCTGGAGTTTGCAGTGATTTCTCAGATCAGGCTAAATGCAACCACCATATAGAAGTTACAATCAGCCCTTAAGGCTGGTTTCTTGCAGCAAAAGGTTTATATTCACAACTGAGCATTTTATATTCCTAGTTCGAGCACACTCTTCCTAAATAGCCTTAAAAGGGACTAAGAAAATAACTCAGATAAAGAAGGGGGAAGTCAAGAAACTCTGAGCCTTAGTGGAACACCATATTAATGATTAAGAATAGATTGATTTTAATAACCCCCAACTGCGGCAATGTCTCTTTTTATTTCAATAAACTTCTTATATTAGAACAGTTCTAGATTTGCGGAATTATTAGAGCTAATACAAAGTTCTTGAGTACCTCCCACAGTTTCGCCTATTTTTAACATCTTCATAGGGTATATATGCCACAATTAACAAACCAATACTGATACATATTATTAATTAAAGTTCATACTTTATAAAGATTTCCTTAGTTTTTACCTACTGTGCTTTTTCTGTTCCAGATTCCATCAGGATACCACATTGCATTTAGTTGGCATGCCTCTTGGCTGTGACAGTTTCTCAGACTTTGTTTTTGGAGACCTTTGTTCCCAGATGCAAATTCCTGTGCCCAATGCACAGTGAGGCCAAACAAACCAAAACATCGAAGTTTGGAGCAGAGAAAGGTTTATTGCAGTGCCATGCAAGGAGAGTGAGCTGCTCACACCCCAAAAAGCTCCAAACTCCCCGAAGGGTTTCAGCAAAGCATTTTTAAAGGCCAGGTAAGGGAGGGGCGTTGCAGGGCACGTGATCAGCTCATGCACAATTCTCTGATTGGTTGATGGTAAGGTAACAGGGTGGTGTCACAGGGGTTAATATTTTTAATCCTCAGGGTCCAGAAGGCCTGGAGGCTATGTGGTCAGGGTCATCAAATAGTTAACATCTTCCACTTGGTGGTAGTTTTTAGCATCTGAAAAACTCAGGAAATATGCATGAGATACTGTTATCTAGGTACTTCAGACAGGAGCTACAGCAGAGGTTATGGGGGAGGGGTCTGTCTTGGGAAAGCCCCATTGGGTCCTGTTAGGTTACATCTTGACACTTTTGAAAAGTACTGATCAGGTGTTTTGTAGACTGTCCCTTAGTTGGTGTTTTTCTGATGCTTTTCTCCTGATTAGACTCAGGTTATGGGTTTTAAGGAGGAAGATCACAGAGGCAAAGCATTCTCATCACATCACATCAAGGGTCCATGCTCTCCACCTGTCTTATCACTGATGAGGTTAACTGTGAACACAAGGCTGAGGTAGTATTTGTCAGGCTTCTCCACTGTAAAGTTAATGCTTCACGCCCTCTCTATACTCTACACTTTGGAAGGAAATTGCTATGCACAGCTTCCACTGTGTTCCACCTCCTTGAGAGCAGAATGTCTAGAGAAATCTTCCAGAGGGAGATTTGTCTATTCTCCCCCATTTATTTCTTTATTCAATCATTTATTTATATTATTATAAATTCAGCTATTTATTTTTATAATTTGTGTTATACTCCAATACTACTTTATTTTGTTGCACAAACTGTTTCAGCTTCAGCTATTGGGAGCTCTTTCAGTTGGTTTCTCCGCTACTTTGACATAGCTCCATTATTGTGTTGTTGTTTCATTTTGCTTTGAGATCTGCTTTATTTTCTAACACTAGAAGATGCTCTGGCACTAAAAGATGTATATTTCCTGCCCTTGTCCTAGAATCAGTCATTTCTCCAAGAATGCTTGGTTCCTTTTATGGGAGAATGGTATTAGAAACAAAGATCTCGGCGCTAGGCATCCTTGTTGCTACTGTGGAGTCATTTATGTTAGGCCCTCTCAGCTGACAGAGCAAGAAAAGTTATGTGCATATACTAACCCATGTAAATATACATATCTGTAAATATTTCTACATGTATCTATGTTTACCTATATGAAGGTGAATACAAGCTCATACGAATATCTGCAACTATCATAATCCATTACCATATGCATCATTCTAGCTCCCTTCCCTTGCTTATTTGTAACCTTATATTTCGACAGGAAACTGTCTGCCATACATTTACTTAATTGTTGCTTTCCAGTATACAGGTATGGTGGTTTCCAAACTGTTAACTCACACCCATGGGAAATGCTTTTATCAAGTAGAATACAGCGCTTATGTACAGTTCCTTTTAACTTTAAAGAGTCCACTCATTTCCAAAGTTATGTAGGTCAGCATCTTCCCCCAACCCTTCAGTGAGGTTATGTAATGCATTTTTAATTTAGTTGGATTCTTGTGTTACATTCTGTATTTCATCCTGGGATCCCCTAACTTCCTAATAAACTTTAAAATTTTTGCATATGTGAAGGTTCAGTCTTTGTAGTGTCAAGTTTTATGGATTTTGACAAATGCATAATGTCATGTATCCACCATTATGGTATCATATGGAATAGTTTCAGTGCCCTAAAAAATCCCTTCTGTTTCACCTGTTTAACACTTTCCCCATTGGCCATCACTGATATGTCTGCTGTCTCGATAGTTTTGTCTTTTCCAAAATGTCATATAAATGGAATTATATAGTATATACCCTTTTTAGATTGCCTTCTATCACTTAAGAATACGTATGTAAGATTCATCTATGTCTTTGTATGGCTTGAAATCTCACTCCTTTTTTTTTTCTCCCCATTGTACAGATATACCCCAATTTGTTTATGCATTCACCTATTGAAGAACATCTTAGTGGCTTCTAGTTTTTGATGATTATTATTAAAACTACTATAAACATTTGTGCACAGATTTTGTGTGGGCATAAGTTTTCAAATCAATTGGGTAAATATCTGGGAGCATGATTGCTGGATTGTATGGTAAAACTATGTTCAGCTTTGTAAGAAACTGCCAAACTGTCTTCCGAGGTAGCTGTACAATTTTGCATTCCCACCATCAGTAACTGAATGAGAATTCTTGTTGCTCTGCACTCTTGCCAGGAGTTGGTATCGTCAGGGTACTTTTTGTGTTTGTTTTTGCCATTCTAATACATGTGTGCAATGTCTTCTTTGAACTTATCTCACTGAGCAAATGGTTTTCTATCCCTTCCCTACAGGAAATCAAACTATATTGCTGATCTAGATGTACACATGAAAGGAGGAAAGAATTTACTCAAAAATTATTTGGCAATTTTTCTACAAACAACACAATAGCAATGATTTCCTACATAGTAATGAATGGGCTTTGTGCAAGTGTTTTCAGAACAGCTCCTTTCTTCTTTAAGTTTACTTCAGAGGCACGTAGGTGGTTTAGGGGAGTGAAGTACTCTGTAACAATCCTGTTCTTGTTTTTTTTTTCTTTTCTTTTTTTTTTTTTTCTTTTTTTTGGCGCAGCATGTGGGGTCTTAGTTCCCCGACCAGGGATCGAATCCTTGCCCGCTGCAGTGGAAGTGAGGAGTCTTAACCACTGGACTGCCAGGGAATTCCCAACAATCCTGTTCTTCTACGACATGACAGGCACAGGCTGGAAAGTTGGACATATATTTTTTTTTCCTTGAGATTAATCAATTTCACTGCATCAACTCATCGTAGCATACAAAGATTTACCAAGCCACTTCTTGGTATCCTTTTAGCTTCTAACCTTTAGCTCCTTGTCACACATTGAACTGCTGTAGTTGCAAATCTCAGAAAACATAAGTATGAAAAATGTGAAAGAAGAAGAGTTCTGTGAAATCCTCTAGCTATGAAACAGCCTATTTTGCAGGGATAAAGCATTGGTCCCATCTCCCTACTGAATGTACCAGCATGAAATTACCATCAGGGAAATTACCTTCAAGTAAAAAAAAAAAAAAAAGTAAAATTAACTGACAAGAGAATAGTTGGTAGTTTGGGTGAAAGACTTCCATTCAGGACAGAATGGCATATTTCATGTTCCTTTTTCCGCCTCCACCAGGCAACGGTGACTTCATACTTCTAGCTGTTCTGTTTCTATGATCTCTCCCTCTAATCTATTTTCATTCTATAAGTTACTGCTGGTGAAGTCGTGTCATTTTCCTGCTCAAATACTCTTACTACCTCTCTACTGCCTTCAGGACCAACTTCAATCCTGTGTCTTGCCTGCAAAACTGTAGCTTTAACCTATGCCTACAGTCTTTATCACCCACATCTCTCTCATTCATTCATCACCTCGAACTCGAGACAGAATGGACACATCACTTGAAATACACCCTGTGCTTTCCCATGCCTTTACATACCACATTACTCCCACTTCACAGGACTTACATTCCCTCCCCAATTTCCAAATGCTTATTCCTGTGCATTTTTCTGGGTCTAGTTTATATGCCATTTATTTTGTGCATCTTCTTTGACTCTCCCGTTGGAGGGAACTATTGATAATTACTTCAAAATTTCCTCACAGTATGTTTTTTATTCTTTTCTCGCAGCACTTTACTTCCTAATCTGTTTTAGTGTTGATTAATACAATGCTGCTTCTTTATCATTTCCTGGGCTTTTAAAGCAATTTTTTCTCTTTCTCATTCTCCCTGGTCTTCAGTTTCATTTGTCAACTTTCTCAGCCTGAAGGAAGGGGATAAGAAAGGTGGGCTGATCATCAGCCATTGCCTAATAAGTTACCACTCTTGAGTGGTGAACATTGCCTAGGTCTCTTCTCTAGTCTGACTCAGCAAATAAACCCAATTAATTGAGAGCTGGCTGACATTTTGTGTTAATTTGGAGAAAGAGACTTGACCTTTTCATTACCTTGCCCTAGTACGTAGAATTTATTGTTTATGTATCTTATCTCCCTAAAGTTCCCAGAATAACTTTACATAGCACCTGTACAACAAAAAAGAAATATTCTTTGAAAGAAGAAATCCCTGTGTGGACAAAAATATGTTGCTTGCCATTTGAGTAAACAACAATTGTTGCCTGCCATCAAGCCATCAGCCACCCCCAATGGTGCACCCTGAAGGGAATTCAGGATACTGGCCTTAGATCCTTAAGATGCATATCAAAGACATAATTTCAGTGAGCCCAGACTCTTGCCTCTCCCCATAAATAGAAAAGCACTACAACCATTAACTTGAGAAGTCTGGTTTTTGTGATTAGCAGTAATCTTTTGATGTTTGGCTACATGGTTTTTTTGTTTTTTTTCCCCAGCAAAAATTCCTATCCCTGGCTCTTGCCTTACCTCTTTGGAACAGTTCCTCAGAGCTATCTGAGAGGCTATCTCCCAGGCTGCATTCTTCAGTAATGTCTGCAAATAAAACGTAATTCTCAGCTTTTAGGTTGTACATCTTTTTTTCAGTCAATACCCGCTATTACTCCATTCCATCCATTAAGATGTGTGCTTGTATTTGTCAATCAGTTTAACAGGAAGCAAGGCCTTAATTCAAGCTATTATGCTTTAAAGATGGAATTCCAGGAAGTAAATTGTAGGAAAGAGGAAGATCTGGGGAATGCTGGCCCTTTGGGCACACTAAAATCACACCACCTATAATTGTCATTCAGTACATTTTTCCTCAATTTAAAACATAATTAGTTTGCCTCTCTATGCTTTGGACTATCTTTGGGACCGGAATTCCAGAATTTTCCCTACCCGAACTGCTGGCTCAAAAATATTAAGGAGACTTTTCTCAATGACAAGTCAAGACTATCTGTGCATGAGATCTTCTTGAGTTATTTTCAATACCTGCTCTGGATCCACTTGGATCAAATATTCTGAGGACTGTATAGGCAGCACCAAATTAATGTGGACCAAATGAGATAATTTGGAAGTATTTTGCTCCTAAAGTAAGGGCTGAACTCCACAACTGAACTCACTCCCTGCCACCTTTCATTCTGCATTTTATATTCTGGCCACAGACTTTCAACCTCCTTTCTGGTGAGGACTCTGAACCGGTACACTTGGAGTAGAATCCATAAAAATGTATTTCTGCAAGCTCTCCAGGTGATTCTGACACCTGGTGATTACAAAGTGTAGCCATCATTGATCTAATGGAACATTCTCATTTGACAGATAAGGGAACTGGGACCTAAAACACGGAACTGACTTGCCTAAATAAGCAGACTCATAACTAAACTCTCTGCTCTCAGCATAGTGCTCTTTTCACCCTACTAATATACCACTACCAGTGTATATATCTATAGGTAACATTGAAAATAATCAATAATCAGTAAGGAACAGGCACCAATCAGTCAGAAGGGACACCTAAATAATTAGAGCATATGCTTGACCAATACGAATGAATGCCGGCCATGAACATTTAGTGTGGCTCTACTGCTGTGTAACTGGCTGAACATCAGCTCTAAATATTGCTTTAGAGGATTAATTTTGAACTAATGAATTGGAATGATAAGAAATTAGATTTCAGGTCAAAATAAGGAAGACTTTTCTAACAAGGAAATCAGTCAAATATCTAAATATACTATCTTGCTAAGCAATGAGCTGCCCATCATTAAAAGTATTTAAGCTGCATGATTACCTGACAGGTGTCAGGAATGCTACAGAAAAGATACTTATACTACTGCGATATTGGAACAGATAACTTCTAAGATCTCTTCCAATTGGAAATTCTATAAAATAATATAAAACAACTTTTAGCTAACAAATTTCTTATCTATTTAAATTTTTTTTTCCTACACATTTCAAAATCCTGGGGCCACAGCTACAGCATATACATTATTTCCTTCAATCATGTGTAATTTCTTGTTGAAATAGTGGCACTGGTGTTAGCAAACCAGACTCAGTTAATCACGTCTCCATGTTGAATTAAATGCAAAAGTAAACCCAGTGAAAACCAGTGGGATCAAAGAAGAATGGTAAAAGCCTCTGACTAGCATATAAAGACCTGAACATGAGCAGTCAGAACCCAAGGTTTGGAAAGATATCTTGTGTGCATTGGTTGGAAGAATTAATATTGTTTAAAATGTCTATACTACTCAAAGCCATTTATAGATAAAATGCAATCCCTATCAAGATTCCAATGGCATTTTTTGTAGTGATAGAAAAAAAAATCCTAAAATTCGTATGGAATCACAAAAGACTGCAAATAGCCAAAGCAGGTCTTGAGAAAGAACAAATTGGAGGTATCACACTTCTGATCTCAAGCTTTATTATAAAGTTATAATAATCAAAACAGCATAAAACAGACACATAGACATATGAAACAGAATCGAGAGGAGAGAAAATAAACTCATGAATATACAGTCAACTAATATTTGACAGGGAGCTAAGAATACTCAAAGGGGAAAAGCGTCTCTTTAATAAATAGTGTTGGGAAAACTGGATATTCACATGCAAATGAATGAAACTGGACCCTGGTCTTAACGCCACTCACAAAAATTAACTCAAAATGAATTAAAGACTTAAAGGTAAGAACTAAAGCCATAAAACTCCTGGAAGAAAATGTAGGAAGAGAAATTAGTCTCAGCAATGACTTTTTGACCATGACATCAAAAGCACAAGCAACAAAAGCAAAAATAAACAAATGGAACTATGTCAACTAAAAAGCTTCTGCACAGCAAAAGATATAATCAACAGGGAGTTCCTTGGTGGTCTAGTGGTTAGAACTCAGCACTTTCACTGCCATGGGCATGGGTTCAATCCCTGGTCGGGGAACTAAGATCATGCATGCTGCGTGGCACAGCCAAAAAAAAAAAAGAAAAGAAAAGAAAAGAAAGAAAGGATCAACAAAATGAAAACGCAACCTACAAAATGGCAGAAAATATTTGCAAAGCACTATCTGATAAGGGGTTAATATCGAAAATATATTATAAGGAATTTACACAATTCAATAGCAAAAACCAATTTGATTAAAAAATGGGCACAAGGGGCGGGGGGTGAAGGGGAAACTGAGACGAAGCGAGAGAGTAGCACAGACATATATATACTACCAACTGTAAAATAGTCAGTGGGAAGTTGTTGTATAACAAAGGGAGTCCAACTCGAGGATGGAAGATGCCTTAGAGGACTGGGGCGGGGGGGGGGTACTCGGGGGGGGGGAGTCAAGGAAGGGAGGGAATACGGGGATATGTGTATAAAAACAGATGATTGAACTTGGTGTACCCCCCCAAAAAAAAAATGGGCACAAGGATTTAAATGGATATTTTTACAAAGATATACAAATAGCCAGGAGGTATATTAAAAAATGTTCATTTTCGGGGAGATGCAAATCAAAACCACAATGAGATATCACCTCACACCTGTTAGGATGAATATTATCAAAAAGACAAAAGACAACAAGGGTTGGTGGGGTTGTAGAGAAAAGGGAAACCCTGTACACTAGTGGTGGGAATGTTAATTGATTCAGCCACCATGGAAAACAATTTGGAAGTCCCTCAAAACATTAAAAATAAAACTACCATATGATTCAACAATCCCACTTCTGGATATATTTCCAAAGGAAAGGAAATCAGGACCTTCAAGACATATCTGCCCTTCCATGTTCATTGCAGCATTATACACAATAGCCAAGATATGGAAACAACCTAAGTGTTGGATGGATGCATAAAGAAGATGTAATTTGTACATGCACACACACACACACACACACACACTGAAATATTATTAGCATGAGAAAGGACATCCTGCCATTTGTGATAACATGGATGAATCTTATCCTAAGCAAAATAAGTCAGAGAGAGAAAGACAAATACTGCATGATCTCACTTATATGTGGAATCTAAACTACCAAACTCATAGAAAGAGAGAGTAGAACAGTGGTTTCCAGGAGCTGAGGGGAGGGGGAAATGGAGAGAGGTTGATCAAAGCGTACAAACTTTCAGTTGTAAGATGGATAAGTCTGGGGATCTATTGTACAATATGTGACTATAATTAACAATACTGTATTGTATACTTGAAAGTTGCTAAGAGAGATTTTAAAAGTTCTCACCACACACACACACAAGTAACCATGTGCGATGATAGATGTGCTAAGATTACTGTAGTGATCATTTCACAACATATATGTACGTCAAATCATCACATTGTACATCTTAAACTTACACAATATCTTATGTCAATTATATCAGTAAAGCTGGGGAATAAAGAACTTATGATGTTATTGAGCCTCATCAATTATTTGTTTATCTAAAACTAATCTCTTGGGGGGGAAAAGATGGCGGCGAAGTAGAGGGACGTGGAGTGCATCCCTCTCCACAGATGCATTGGGAATGCACGGAAGGACGCAATAATTTCCACAGAGAACCAGCTGAACACCAGCAGACGGCCTCGGACACCAGAAAGGACCTCAAGGATCCCGACATAACGGGTAGGGAGGCATCTACGACGGCTCAAAGAGGGTGAAGCGGCGGAGCTGTGGCAGACGGGAGGGAGTGAGAAACACACGGAGGGTCCGCACTGCAGCTCAGCGTTCCCGGACCAAGACATGGATCCACAGCTGAACAGAGGGTCCAGGAGCGGGAGCGTGGGAACCGGAGAGCTGGTTCAGGGTGAGAGGCATTGTTGCCAGTAAGGTGACAGACGGAGAGGACAGGAGGGAAGAGGTCCGCAGCGAGGAGTGCCCGCCCCTGAGAGCCGCCCGGCCATGATGGCGGCTGGAGGCTGCAGGCTCACTGGCGGGGGGGGGGGGGGGGGGGGGGGGAGGAGCCACGCGTAGCCTCTCCCTCTCTTTCGGCGCCTCTGCAACAGGCAGTGGAGAGATGCCCTGTGGGCCACCTAAGGCGCTCAGGATAACAAGGACCCTCAGGCACTCGGGCGGGGCTAGATTAAAACCCCTTGCAACGCCAGCAGCAGGGAGGCGGCCGAGAAAAAAAAAAAAACAAAACCCGAGAGAGGCCCAACTCTGAGACTTTCTGTTTACACCTGAGCCACCGGCATCCCTCTGCAACAGACACCTCCAAGCCCGACTGAAACAACAATGCGCCACTTCTCACTCACTCCCAGGGGAAGGAGCCACTATTGTACCCTCTCCCTCCCCACACACCAACACTTGCAGACGAACAATAAAGGGAGCTCTGCTGGCCACAGAATAATGCAAAAAAACCCAAGGCGAGTAGAAGGACACTTACAGCTGAGACTCTAAGGAAACAGAAATATTACTATCAATCCTATTGAGCTGGTCCATTCTGGGATCAGTTCTGGATTTTTTTTTTTTCATTTATTAATTACGATCTTAGTCCTAAGGGATCTACAAGTTTTATAACATAAGTTTTTAATGATTTTTTTATTCTATTTTTATTTTTTTGCCTTTTTATACACTTCTATTTCTAGCTAAGGTTTTGGTAGTACAGACAATATATCTCTCATACTTTCCTTTCATCCCTATCTTTTATACATTTATATTCCTTTCTTTTTATTGGCATATTTCCAATCACACTACGCTCTTCTGTGCCCCTTTCTTCCAGCCGTTTTAAGTTTATTTTATCTTAACATACTTATAAGCAACACTACTGATCTGCTCAGACTCCTTGCTCTATTCTCCAGATAACGCACTGCCTTGGTATTTAATATTAGGTTTTTGTCTTTATCTTAGTTCTTAGTATAATTGTCTAATTTCATTCTGAGAATCTCCATTCTGTCTGATGGTACTCTAGCTCTTTTCTATATTTGATTCTAGCTTACAAAATCTCCCTGGATTAGTGTCTGTATCTGTAAGGTGTTATTTGTTTGTTAGTTTGATTTTGCTTTTGTCTCTGATTTGTTCTGTTTCAGTTGTCAATTTCTGTTGGGTTTCTCTTGGAATATCTGATAGCATACTGGGGTTCTGTCAGGTCTTTCCAGAGCCTTATGTCCTAATGGATTCAGCAATTGTGTGTCTTATACATGTATGTGTTTCCTAGACTGAATATTTGTTTAACCCAACACTTGGACATTAGTCTGAGGCTTGGACAGTCTTCTATAAACACCTCTATCACCAGGACAAGCAACCCCAAAAGTTTGGACAACCTTGAGGAAACAAAGAAACACCATGCAGGCAAAGGAGCAGGAAAAAAACCCACAAGACCAAATAAATGAGGAGGAAATAGGAAAAATGCCTGAAAAAGAATTCAGAGTAATGATACTAAAAATGATACAAAATCTCGATAACAAAACAAAGTACAAGAAACAGTTCCTAAGAACTCAGAAAAATAAACAGCCATAGATAACAAAATAACTGAAATTAAAAATACTCTAGATGCTATAACTAGCAGAATGACTGAGGCAGAAGAACGAATAAGTGAGTTGGAAGATAGAATAGGGGAAATAAACACCACAGAGCAGGAAAAAGGAAAAAGAATAAAAAGAATAGAAGACAGCCTCAGAGACCTCAGTGATAACATTAAACGTACCAACATTCGAATTATAGGCATCCCAGAAGAAGAAGAAAACAAGAAAGGGTCTGAGAAAATATTTGAAGAGGTTCTAGTGGAAAACTTCCCCAACATGGGAAAGGAAATAATTAACCAAGTCCAAGAAGCACAGAGAGTCCCATACAGAATAAACCCAAAGAGAAATACACCAAGGCACATATTAATCAAACTAACGACAATTAAACACAAAGAAAAAATATTAAAAGCAGCAAGAGAAAAGCAACAAACAACATATAAGGGAACACCCATAAGGATAACAGCTGACCTTTCTACAGAAACTCTGCAGGCCAGAAGGGAATGGCAGGATATACTGAAAGCCCTGAAAGAGAGAAACCTACAGCCAAGAATACTCTATCCAGCAAGAATCTCATTCAGATTTGAGGGAGAAATCAAAAGCTTTCCAGACAAGCAAAAGTTAAGAGAATTCAGCACCACCAAACCAGCCTTACAACAAGTGCTAAAGGAACTTCTCTAAGCAGGACACACAAGAAAAGGAAAACACCTACAAATACAAACCCAAAACAATTAAGAAAATGGTAATTGGAACACACATGTCAATAATCACCTTCAATGTAAATGGATTAAATGCTCCAACCAAAAGACACAGACTGGCTGAATGGATACAAAAAACAAGACGCTTCTATATGCTGCCTACAAGAAACTCACTTCAGACCAAGGGATACATATAGACTGAGAGTAAAGGGATGGAAAAAGATAGTCCATGCAAATGGAAGTCAAAAGAAAGCTGGAGTAGCAATACTCATATCAGACAAATTAGACCTTAAAGTGAAGACTATTAAAAGAGACAAGGAAGGACACTACATAATGATCAAGGGATCCATTCAAGAAGAACATATCACAATGGTAAATATCTATACCCCCAACATAGGAGCACCTCAATACATAAGGCAAATGCTAACAGCCATAAAAGGGGACATTGACTGTAACACAATAATAGTGGGAGACTTGAACACCCCACTTACATCAATGGACAGATCATCCAAACAGAAAATAAATAAAGACACACAAGCTTTAAATGACACATTAGACCATCTCGACTTAATTGATATTTATAGGACATTCCATCCAAAAACGACAGAATACACTTTCTTCTCAAGTGCACACGGAACATTTTCCAGGATAGATCACATCTTGGGTCACAAATCAAACCTCAGCAAATTCAGGAAAATTGAAATCATATCAAGCATCTTCTCTGACCACAATGCCATGAGACAAGATATCAATTACAGGAAAAAAACTGCAAAAAATACAAACACATGGAGGCTAAACAATTCACCCTTAAACAACCAAGAAATCACTAAAGAAATCAAAGAGGAAATCAAAAAATATCTAGAAACAAACGGCAATGAAAACACAACAACCCAAACCTATGGGACACAGCAAAAGCAGTTCTAAGAGGGAAGTTTATAGCAATAGAGTACTACCTTAAGAAACAAGAAAATGATCGAATAAACAACCTAACCTTACACCTAAAACAATTAGAAAAAGAAGAACAAAGAAACCCCAGAGTGAGCAGGAGGAAAGAAATCATAAAGATCAGAGCAGAAATAAATGAAAAAGAAAGGAAGGAAACCATAGCAAAAATAAATAAAACTAAAAGCTGGTTCTTTGAGAAGATTAACAAAATTGATAAACCATTAGCCAGACTCATCAAGAAAAAAAGGGAGAAGATGCAAATCAACAGAATTAGAAATGAAAAAGGAGAAGTCACAACGGACACCTCAGAAATACAAAACATCATGAGAGACTACTACAAGCAACTATATGCCAATCAATTGGATAACCTGGAAGAAATGGATACATTCTTAGAAAAATACAATCTTCCAAGACTGAACCAGGAAGAAATAGAAACTATGAACAGACCAATCACAAGTACAGAAATTGAGGCAGTGATTGAAAATCTCCCAACACGCAAAAGCCCAGAACTAGATAGATTCATGGGCGAATTCTATCAAACACTGAGAGAAGAGCTAACACCTATCCTTCTCAAACTCTTCCAAAATATTGCAGAAGGCAGAACACTCCCAAACTCATTCTACGAGGCCACCATCACCCTGATACCAAAACCAGGCAAAGATGTCACAAAAAAAGAAAATTACAGACCAATATCACTGATGAATATAGATGCAAAAATCCTCAACAAAATACTAGCTAACAGATTCCAACAGCACATTAAAAAAATCATCCACCATGATCAAGTGGGGTTTATCCCTGGGATGCAAGTATTCTTCAATATACACAAGTCAATCAATGTGATACATCATATCAACAAATGGAAGGATAAAAACCATATGATCATCTCAATAGATGCAGAAAAAGCTTTTGACAAAGTTCAACATCCATTGATGATAAAAGCTCTCCAGAAAATGGGCATAGAAGGAAATTACCTCAACATAATAAAAGCCATATATGAGACACCAAAAGCCAACATCATTCTAAAGGGGGAAAAACGGAAAGAATTCCCTCTAAGAACAGGAACAAGACAAGGGTGTCCACTCTCATCATTATTATTCAACATAGTTTTGGAAGCTTTAGCCACAGCAATCAGAGAAGAAAAAGAAATAAAAGGAATCCAAATTGGAAAAGAAGAAGTCAAATTGTCACTCTTTGAAGATGACATGATATTATATATAGAAAACCCTAAAGACTCTACCAGAAAACTGCTAGCACTAATTGATGAGTTTAGTCAAGTAGCAGGATACAAAATGAATGCACAGAAATCTCTTGCATTCCTATACACTAACAACGGAAGAGCAGAAAGAGAAATTAAGGAAACTCTTCCATTCATCATTGCAACCAAAAGAATAAAATACTTAGGAATAAAGCTGCCTAAGGAGGCAAAAGACCTGTATGCAGAAAAATTTAAGACATTGATGAAAGAAATCAAAGACGACACAAACAGATGGAGGGACATACCATGTTCCTGGATTGGAAGAATCAACATAGTGAAAATGACTGTACTACCCAAAGCAATTTACAGATTCAATGCAATCCCGATCAAATTACCAATGGCATTTTTCACAGAACTAGAGCAAGAAATCTTACGATTTGTATGGAAATGCAAAAGACCCTGAATAGCCAAAGCAATCTTGAGAAGGAAAAATGGAGTTGGTGGAATCAGGCTTCCTGACTTCAAACTATACTACAAGGCCATAGTGATCAAGACAGTATGGTACTGGCACAAAAATAGAAAGGAAGATCAATGGAATAGAATAGAGAACTCAGAAGTAAGCCCAAACACACATGGGCACTTTATCTTTGACAAAGGGGGCACGAATATACAATGGAAAAAGACAGCCTCTTCAATAAGTGGTGCTGGGAAAATTGGACAGCAACATGTAAAAGAATGAAATTAGAACACTTCCTAACACCATACACAAAAACAAACTCAAATTGGATTAAAGACCTAAATGTAAGGCCAGAGAGTATAAAACTCCTAGAGGGAAACATAGGCAAAACACTCTATTACATACATCAAAGCAAGATCCTTTTTGACCCACCTCCTAGAATCATGGACAAAAAAATCAAGAGTAAACAAATGGGACCTCATGAAACTTAAAAGCTTTTGCACAGCGAAAGAAATCATAAACAAGACAAGAAGACAACCCTCAGAATGGGAAAAAATAATTGCCTATGAAACAACGGACAAAGGATTAACCTCCAAAATATACAAGCAGCTCATGAAGCTTCATACCAAAAAAGCAAATAACCCAATCCACAAATGGGTGGAAGACCTAAATAGACATTTCTGCAAAGAAGACATACAGATGGCCAACAAACACATGAAAAGATGTTCAGCATCACTAATCATCAGAGAAATGCAAGTCAAAGCCACAATGAGGTATCACCTCACACCGATCAGAATGGCCATCATCACAAAATCTGGAAACAACAAATGTTGGAGAGGGTGTGGAGAAAAGGGAACTCTCCTGCACTGTTGGTGGGGCTGTAAGTTGGTACAGCCACTATGGAAAACAATTTGGAGTTTCCTTAAAAAACTACAAATAGAACTACCATATGATCCAGTCATCCCACTACTGGGCATATACCCAAAGAAAACCATAATCCCAAAAGGAACTTGTACCATAATGTTTATTGCAGCACTATATACAATAGCCAGGACACGGAAGCATCCTAAATGCCCATCAACAAATGAATGGATAAAGAAGATGTGGCATATATATACAATGGAATATTACTCAGCTATAAAAAGGGATGAGATGGAGCTATATGTAATGAGGTGGGTAGACCTAGAGTCTGTCATACAGAGTGAAGTAAGTCAGAAAGAGAAAGACAAATATTGTATGCTAACTCACATATACGGAATCTAAAAATGGTACTGATGAACTCAGTGACAAGACAAGAACAAGGATGCAGATGCAGAGAATGGACTGGAGAACTCGAGGTTTGTGGGGGGCGGGGGGTGAAGGGGAAGCTGAGACAAAGTGTGAGAGTAGCACAGACATATATATACTACCAACTGTAAAATAGATAGCCAGTGGGTAGTTGTTGTATAACAAAGGGAGTTCAACTCGAGGATGGAAGATGCCTTAGAGGACTGGGATGGGGAGGGTGGGGGGGAGTCAAAGGAGGGAGGGAACATGGGGATATTTGTATAAAAACAGATGATTGAACTTGGTGTACCCCCAAAAAAATAATAAATAAAGAAAATTAAAAAAAAAAACCACACATACACACAAAATTTTCCACTGAAAAGCTTTTTATATGTTAATGGGTAATATAAACCAATAGATTAATACATCATTAATTGTTTAAAAAAATAAAACTAATCTCTATTTCTTCAGCTTCAAGTATTTGGGTAGAAATGTGCTTCTTAATCAAGTGTATCAAACTTTGATACACTTTAAGTGGGTGAGAAACCAAAGAGAGGTTTTCCAGAATTACATTTTTTCTTTAAAAATGCACCTGTTTCCAGTTTAAAATGTGGGATAAATTCAATAGCTTTTCTTTATTACGTCAAGCCACTTAAATATTTCTATTTTAAAACCAATGAGGGACTTCCCAGATGGTGCAGTGGTTAAGAATCCGCCTGCCAATGCTGGGGACATGAGTTCAATCCCTCGTCCATGAAAATTCCACATACCATGTGCCGCAACTACTGAGCCTGTGTGCCACAACTACTGAAGCCCACGCACCTATAGCCTGTGCTCCACAACAAGAGACGCCACCACAGTGAGGAGCCCACGCACTGCAATGAAGAGTAGACCCCGCTCTCCGCAACTAGAGAAAGCCTGCATGCAGCAATAAGAACCCAATACGGCCAAAATTAAAAATAAATTAATTAAAAAAATAAAATAAAACCAATGAGTTAAAACTCTGGGCCTTCAGATCTAATACACAAGTGATTTTTAAAAGCATCTAATTGTTAGACTTCCAAAATTTCTTACAATGAACATTTGGTATAGACTTTAAGGCTGAATGGCCAAGGAGACAAGGACCAAGATTTTAGTCCTGTCTTTGATACTAATCCCTGTGTGACCTTAGACAAGCTATGTAACCTCTGGGTGATGCATTTCCTAATCTGCAAATTTGTGCATTGGACCAGGTGGTCTTTATCATCCCTATCACCCTAAAAAAAAGTGTAATTTTAAAATGCAAACCAAAAATTATATGATACATAAGAGAGGAAACTATAGCATTTTCATTTTTAACTTCTATGATCGTACATTTAAAAAAATCAAATCTAAATATACTACTCATCTTTTTCCTAATTAAAAATTCTATTAAATTTTTTATCAGTAATAAAAAAATATTTATCAGTAATAATAAAAAATTCTAATAAATTTTTTATCAGTGTCTTATTCAGCCACTGATTATTTTTCTGTCATGGTATTTACTTACAATCATTTTAGATTAAAGTCGATAGTTACTTAATTTCGCAAGATCAGAAAGATGGAAAGTTTCACAAAGAATATAGTTGTCTTCCTGGTACCTCAGAATGTGACTGTATTTGGAGATATGGCTTTTAAAGAGGTGATTAAGTGCAGATGATGCTGTCAGCGTGGACTCTATCCAATATGACCAGTATCCTTATAAGAGGAAATTTGGACACACACAAAAAAAGGGATGCATGCATCCAGAGGAAAGACCAAGTGAGAACACAGAGAGAAGGCGGCCATCCGAAAACCAAGAAGAAAGGCCTCAGAAGAAACCAAACCTGCTAATACCTTGATCTTGGACTTTTAGCCTCCAGAACTATGAGAAAATAAATTTCTATTGTTTTAGTCAAAAAAAAAAAAAAAAGAATGTAGTTGTCTTATATTAGCACTGATTTCTTATGGTATTCAATAACCTTCGTAAAATCTGCTTAGTTTTAAAATTGAATGCTGCACTTTCAGAGATACAAACATGGGTCATTGTAAACTCCCCAAAATCTAAAGGTTCTGTAACAGTTTTTCCTCCTAAGTCTGTTAGTTCAGTAATAAAGAGGCTTTGAAGTCACACATACCTGGGTGTATATCCATGCCCTTCCAATTTTTAACTTTAAATCCTCGAATAAATTACATATTTATGATCAGCGTCCTCATCTGTAAAAGAAAGATAATATTAGCATCTATTTATTAAAGATCTGAGGATCAAATACCATAAAGTATGTACAATTCCTGATACAGTAAGCACTCAAAAAATGATAAATATCATTCTCCTTAGCAACAGCAGCAGCTGTGACTCAAATAAGAACATGCCTTCATAGGTATAGCAATCTAATCCAAGAAGCTTTAACTTTTCTTTACCCTCACACACTGTATTTCATAGAATGTCATTCTAGTAGTTCCTATAGACCACTGTAGTTCTATCTTTAATAGGGTTGTGCCATTTGAGGTGATCAGATAATTCTACTGCTTCCATTTATCACAGCTGAGAAGAGAGCAACTGGTCTGTTGCTTAGAAACCATCCATTCTATGTCCTATACCATGAAATCACAAGGGGAAAGAAAAAAAAAAGCTGACACAGGAATGGGCACAAGCAAGCCACCTGAAGGTCCAGGTCCAGAGATTTTATTATACAAGTGGAGAAACCAGAGTATGGATGAAGCACCACATTTCTCTCAGTGATCCAGCTGAAAAACCAGAAATAATACACCAAGCACTCCATCGTAAATCTGCAGCTCTAATGATGCCCTCTGCAATTTCTACAGTGTAGTCATTTTGGTTTCTGTTTGAAAGACAAATAGTCTTTGGTGTTCAGTGACTCTTGGATAAAATCATGCTTAGAATATAGATGAAAAGTGAAGGATTAGAATCCAGAGAGTACATCCAGCCTTTGTCATTTTATTTTCCATTTGGTTGAAAGTATACTCACTGAGCATGTGGATAAGGTCCCCTAGATAGTAATAATTGGTAAAGAAGGAGGAGTATAGTTAGATGATGAAAAGTTCTGGATCTACTTATGACACAAACATGAGGTAAATATTTCATAGACTATAGAATGTCAGAGTTGGAAACAGTCTTAGCATCTAATCCAATCTTCTCAATTTGCAATGAGGAAACTTAGCCTTGCTTTAGGAAGGCTTTAGGAAGCCTTGATCAAGGTTACATACCTAAATGTGTCAGAGACCCAAAAGCTGAAATTAACTTACAGAGAATACAGCATATTTATTTTTCGTTATAAATAAAATGACAGAAACATGAGAAAAAAATCTCTGAGCCTCATTTTTCCAAGAAGAACTAATATATTTAAAAGATCACATTGTATATAGAAGTAAAAAATTTGTAATCAATTTCACTTAATTAAGTCTAGAAATATAACTTGATGTATGTAGCATATTTAAATATTGGATTTACCTTTTCAATATATTTTACAATAAATTCACTTGAAATATTTTACTTAATAATTTTATTTATTTGTATATTTAAAATCAACTGTATGACTTCTAAATGAATGTGAAAGAGCATTGTAAAGTATGATATATAAGTAGATTACTAATAACAGTAAACTTTTTGCAAATTAGGGTTTATTTATTTGGCTGCTCCAGGTCTTAGTTGTGGCATGAGGGATCTTCATTGCTGCATGCTGGATCTTTAGTTGTGGCATGTAGGATCTTTTTTTTAGTGGTGGCATGTGGGATCTTTAATTGCGGCATGCAGGCTCCTAGTTGCAGCATGTGGGATCTAGTTCCCTGATCAGGGATCGAACCCAGCCTCCACTGGACCACCAGGGAAGTCCCTCAGGGTTTTTTTTTAAACTTTTTAACCTACATTATATTCCTAAGATAATTTCTTGAAACATTCTGCATTAAGTAAATAAAATGATTCGTAACATTCATGCAATCTATTACTAAAACTTCCATCTCAGTGTTAATATGTTTGCACCCAAGTTATGCTTTTTTATAATCAAAATATCTCTTTGCTTCTCTCTTTCAAGCCATATGTAATGATATTGATGTACCATATACATTGGTCTGGTTTGCGTTCCTTCCCTTTATTATCACTCCATACAGGAAGAGAAGATTGTATAAGAAGCTGGGTCCCAATGCATCTCTGGAAATTTTTGTTAAATTGTGTATTCTCTACACCATTTGCTAAGAATTAGTGATTCACTCATATTTATATAGGAATCAGGGGTCAATGTAACTGCAATTGAAATCCCCTATAATTTTCCCCCTTGTTCAGCACTTTCCGTCTTCTTAGAAGCAAAAATAACCATCTGAAAATTACTGAGATGCATGGTTTACATCTAGGGTTTCCATCCTTTTCAGGTTTCAAAAGCAATATTAAAAATTTTCCTTCACACGAAAACTTCATTGTGCAGAGAAAATGTAATTTATTTATTTTGTCTATAACTAATTTGGGCTTCCTATTGAGTTCCCCAACCTCTCTTTGGTGAGGATAAAAATTAATTTAATGTCCAATCCAGTTCAAATCTTAGTCTGATCTAATAAATTAAACAGTCTCTTCAGGGAGTGTTCAATTTCTCTTGGTAAAATAGCTTAGTTTCTAAGACAGCTTCCCCCTCCTCCCTACTTCTCTCTTAGGTGGAAGTGTAGTTGTACAGAGGAGAGGGATATGGCTTAGGTGACCCCATGGCAGAGGGAATGTGGGGACCCTTGCATGTTAGGTCCCTGACCTCCTCTGGTCTCTGCATTGATATCCTTTGCCCACTTGGTTATATGTTGCTGTGCTGTCATTCAGAGCCAAGGATATGGCTAGTGTAACTCATGATCCCCATCTCTCTCTTGGTTTTTTCAGAGCTAGTGCCATTCTTGACTAAGTCAAAGTCACCTCAATTCCTACAAGTTGTTTACTCCTCATTCTCTCCACATCCTCCATTGAGCAAACTCACACATCAGTCCAGGCTTCTGGATCACCTTTTTCTGCCTTGGAGTATCCATAGGCAATGCCACCGACTCTTAATCTAACATTAAATCCAGTCAAGAAAAAGGAAACTCAGTAAAGCCAAATCCTAGGAGTTACATTTGCACACATGAACTAATAAAGAGATACCCAGGTTAATGTAGGGACAGACTGAGAGGGTATTACTGGCCAGAGTTCTAAGTGGGTAATGAGGAGGAAGAACCCTCTGCCCTCGGGGTTACCTTTACTATTTTAATATACTACTTGGGACCCACAATTTGGCTGTCATTTATTTATACCATCAGTGATCCTTGTCAAAATGCCCTGGGGCCAGAAAAATGCAAATCTAGCCTTCTTTTTCATATATGCATATCCCCACTGTACAACTCTGTCTTAGCCTGGCTCTTAATATATTAAAGGAGGAAAAAAAGGAATGTACAAGACTAATGCTTGGATTACAAGGGGTTTTTTTGCCTGCACAATAAGGTTTCTTACTATAAAATTTTTGATTAACTGTTTTTTTCTTTAAAGCTTGCATTAAAATAGAAAAACAATAAGCACTAAGTATGTAACTTCCAAAATAATAATGGAAAAACATTTATCAGTCAAAAAAAGCACAGTAAAGACAAGGTAAAAAGAAGCAGAGAAAAAACTAGGGATAAATAGAAAGCAGAAAATAAGATAGGAGGCATTATTCAAATAAGTAATCACAATAAATGTAAAGTTAGCTAAATCACCACAGACAGATATTCTAATATTGACTTTTTAAAGATACAGCTATATACATCAATACACAAGGCAAATGCTAAGAGCCATAAAAGGGGAAATTGACAGTTACACAATAATAGTAGGAGACTTTGACACCCCACTTATATCAATGGACAGATCATCCAAACAGAAAATAAATAAGGACACATAAGCTTTAAATGACACATTAGATCATCTTGACTTAATTGATATTTATAGGACATTCCATCCAAAAACTAGAGAATATGCTTTCTTCTCAAGTGCACATGGAACATTTTCCAGGATAGATCACATCTTGGGTCACAAATCAAACCTTGGTAATTTAAGAAAATTGAAATCATATCAAGCATCTTCTCTGACCACAATGCCATGAGACTCGATATCAATTACAGGAAAAAAAAAGCTGTAAAACATACAAACACATGGAGGCTAAACAATACGGTATTAAACAACCAAGAAATCACTGAAGAAATCAAAGAGGAAATCAAAAAATATCTAGAAACAAACGGCAATGAAAACACAACAACCCCAAACCTATGGGATGCAGCAAAAGCAGTTCTAAGAGGGAAATTTATAGCAATACAGTACTACCTTAAGAAACAAGAAAAATATTGAATAAGCAACCTAACCTTGCACCTAAAACAATTAGAGAAAGGAGAACAAAAAAAACCCAAAGTGAGAAGAAGGAAAGAAATCATAAAGGTCAGAGCAGAAATAAATGAAAAAGAAATGAAGGAAACAATAGCAAAGATCAATAAAACTAAAAGCTGGTTCTTTGAGAAGATTAACAAAATTGATAAACCATTAGCCAGACTTATCAGGTAAAAAAGGGAGAAGAGGCAAATCAACAGAATTAGAAATGAAAAAGGAGAAGTAGCAACTGACACCGCAGAAATACAAAAGATCATGAGAGACTACTACAAGCAACTATATGCCAATAAACTGGATAACCTGGAAGAAATGGATACATTCTTAGAAAAGTACAATCTTCCAAGACTGAACCAGGAAGAAATAGAAAACATGAACAGATCAATCACAGGTACGGAAATTGAGACTGTGATTAAAAATCTCCCAACAAACAACAGCCCAGGGCCAGATGGCTTCACAGGCAAATTCTATCAAACATTGAGAGAAGAGCTAACACCTATCCTTCTCAAACTCTTCCAAAATAGAGCAGAAGGCGGAACACTCCCAAACTCATGCTACGAGGCCACCATCACCCTGATACCAAAACCAGGCAAAGATGTCACAAAAAAAGAAAATTACAGACCAATATCACTGATGAATACAGATGCAAAAATCCTCAACAAAATACTAGCTAACAGAATCCAACAGCATATTAAAAAAATCATACACCATGATCAAGTGGGGTTTATCCCTGGGATGCAAGGATTCTTCAATATAAGCTAATCAATCAATGTGATACATCATATCAACAAATTGAAGGATAAAAACCATATGATAACCTCAATAAATGCGGAAAAAGCTTCTGACAAAATTCAACATCCATTGATGATAAAAACTCTCTAGAAAAAGGGCATAGAATGAAATTACCTCAACATAATAAAAGCCATATATGAGAAACCAAAAGCCAACATCATTCTAAATGGGGAAAAACTGAAAGCATTCCCTCTAAGAACAGGAACAAGACAAGGGTGCCCACTCTCACCATTATTATTCAACATAGTTTTGGAAGTTTTAGCCACAGCAGTCAGAGAAGAAAAAGAAATAAAAGGAATCCAAATTGGAAAAGAAGAAATAAAATTGTCACTCTTTGCAGATGACATGATAGTATACATAGAAAACCCCAAAGATTCTATCAGAAAACTGCTAGCACTAATTAATTAATTTAGTAAAGTAGCAGGATACAAAATTAATGTGCAGAAATCTCTTGCATTCCTATCCGCTAACAACGAAAAAGCAGAAAGAGAAATTAAGGAAACTCTCCCATTCATCATTGCAACCAAAAGAATAAAATACCTAGGAATAAAGCTGCCTAAGGAGGCAAAAGACCTGTACGCAGAAAAGTATAAGACACTGATGGAAGTAATCAAAGACGACACAAACAGATGGAGGGACATACCATGTTCTTGGATTGGAAAAATCAACGTTGTGAAAATGACTATACTACCCAAAGCAATTTACAGATTCAACGCAATCCCTATCAAATTACCAATGGCATTTTTCACAGAACCACAACAAGAAATCTTACAATTTGTATGGAAACACAAAAGACCCTGAATAGCCAAAGCAATCTTGAGAAGGAAAGATGGAGTTGGTGGAATCAGGCTTCCTGACTTCAAACTATACTACAAGGCCACAGTGCTCAAGAAAGTATGGTACTGGCACAAAAATAGAAAGGTAAATCAATGGAACAGAATAGAAATCCCAGAGGTGAGCCCATGCACTTATCTCTTAATTAAAACACAAGTATTGGGGGGGGAAAGTAGACTGGAATTTAGGGCTAGTAAAGATCCAAAATATACACATGTATTATATATTAATTACCATAACTACAAATCTTTTATGTTTTACTAGTCACTCTATTATTAATATTAATGTCTCTACTAGCTTCATGCAACATGCAAAGTGACAGTAAAGACGAAACATAGTGAGGTTAAATCATGAAAGGTGATAAAGCTTCTGCTTGGTTGTCATGAGGTGCTTGCTCATGGAATCCAGCCATGCTCTGAGGAAGCCCAGCCACATGAAAGGTTTTCAGGATGACTGTCCCAGCTTAGTTTCCAGACTACAGTCAGCATCAATCAACCGGTAGACATGAGAGCGAAGAAGCCTTCAAGCAGACCCAGTCTCATCTACTGCAATTGGATGAGTGACTTTGAGCAAGGATTACATAACCATCCCTCAGAACTTTGAGAGATGTTAATAAAATGATTAAGCCATCAAGTTTTAGGGTGATTTACTGTACAACAATAGATAATTACAATAAGATATAATGGCTTTTATTCCTAAATGTAGTCATTTCAGCTTGACAGCTAATTGATTGTGCTTGGTTTAACCTCCTTAAACATATGATTTGCTTATTTAAAATTTAGGGAAAATATGATCTAACATTTATAATGTTACTTATAGAGCAGTCCCAGATACAACATCTCAAAATTCCACAAAATACATTTCAAAAGAAATTTGAAAACTTAGAACACCAGCAATACTAAATATATAGGTCATCCTAAAGTCATAATCTAAAAAGAAATTCTCCTCAATATAACACCAGTGGAGATCATTTGAAATATCAATCAATATCTGGTATGAATTATGTTAAAGAGGCAAAATAATCCAACAAAACTGAAAAAAGTAAAGAGATGTTTATGACCTCTTTCACATTGTGAAAATGACTATACTACCCAAAGCAATTTACAGATTCAACGCGATCCCTATCAAATTACCAATGGCATTTTTCACAGAACTAGAGCAAGAAATCTTACGATTTGTATGGAAATGCAAAAGACTCCGAATAGCCAAAGCAATCTTGAGAAGGAAAGTTGGAGTTGGTGGAATTAGGCTTCCTGACTTCAAACTCTACTACAAGGCCACAGTGATCAAGACAGTATGGTACTGGCACAAAAATAGAAAGGAAGATCAATGGAATAGAATAGAGAACTCAGAGGTAAACCCAAACACATATGGGCACCTTATCTTTGACAAAGGAGGCACGAGTATACAATGGAAAAAAGACAGCCTCTTCAATAAGTGGTGCTGGGAAAATTGGACAGCAACATGTAAAAGAATGAAATTAGAACACTTCCTAACACCATACACAAAAATAAACTCCAAATGGATTAAAGACCTAAATATAAGGCCAGACACTATAAAACTCCTAGAGGAAAACATAGGCAGAACACTCTATGACATACATCAAAGCAAGATCCTTTTTGACCCACCTCCTAGAATCATGGAAATAAAATCAAGAATAAATAAATGGGACCTAATGAAACTTAAAAGCTTTTGCACAGTGAAAGGAACGATAAACAAGACAAGAAGACAGCCCTCAGAATGGGAGAAAATACTTGCCAATGAAGCAATGGACAAAGGATTAATCTCCAAAATATACAAGCAGCTCATGCAGCTTAATACCAAAAAAGCAAATAACCCAATCCACAAACGGGCGGAAGACCTAAATAGACATTTCTCTAAAGAAGACATGCAGATGGCCAACAAACACATGAAAAGATGCTCAACATCACTCATCATTAGAGAAATGCAAGTCAAAGCCACAATGAGGTATCACCTCACACTGCTCAGAATGGCCATCATCCAAAAATCTAGAAACAATAAATGTTGGAGAGGGTGTGGAGAAAAGGGAACTCCTGCACTGTTGGTGGGAATGTAAGTTGGTACAGCCACTATGGAAAACAGTTTGGAGGGTACTTAAAAAACTGAAAATAGGACTACCATATGATCCAGTAATCCCACCACTGGGCATATACCCAGAGAAAACCATAATCCAAACAGAAACATGTACCGTAATGTTCATTGCAGCACTATTTACAATAGCCAGGACACGGAAGCAACCTAAATGCCCATCAACAGATGGATGGATAAAGAAGATGTGGCACATATATACAGTGGAATATTACTCAGCCATAAAAAGGAATGAAATGGAGCTATATGTAATGAGATGGATAGACCTAGAGACTATCATACAGAGCGAAGTAAGCCTGAAAGAGAAAAACAAATACCATATGTTAACTCATACATATGGAATCTAAAAAAATGGTACTGATGGGCCCAGTGACAGGGCAAGAATAAGGATGCAGATGCAGAGAATGGACTGAAGGACACAAGGTTGGGGGGGGCAAAGGGGAAGCTGGGAGGAAGTGAGAGAGTAGCATAGACATATATATACTACCAACTGTAAAATAGATAGGTAGTGGGAAGTTGCTGTATAACAAAGGGAGATCAACTCGATGATGCGTGATGCCTTAGAGGGCCAGGACAGGGAGGGTGAGAGGGAGTTGCAGCAGTGAGGGGATATGGGGATATATGTATAAATACAGCTGATTCACTTTGGTGTTCCTCAAAAACTGGTACAAGAGCATAAAGCAATTATATTCCAATAAAGAGCTTAAAAAACAAAGGAAATGGAAAAAAAATAAAGTTACAGCTATATAATTTTATAAAAAATAAGCTTAAATGTAAAAACACAGAAATGTTGAAAATAAAAGATTACGAAATATATGCCAGGACAAACACAACTTAAAAATGTACTGATAGCAATATCACATAAAATAAAATTAGGGGAAAATAATAACAGCATGGTGAAAAACACTTAAATTCATTAGGATGATATGAAACTCTAAAACCTGGGTGAATACTAATAACCTATGTTCAAATAATTAAGAAAAAATTGACAGAATAACAAGTGTAAGTGAGCAAATCCAGCATGATATAAATTCCTCTAACAAGTCTTTTTCACTAACTGGTGGGTGAAGTAGACAAAATAAAAGTTTTTGAAAGGTTTGATGAACTTAATTGACAAATTGGCTTAAAAGATATATATTTGTATATTACCCAGTTCTAGCAATTATAGAATTTATATCCTTCTCAGGCATACAAGAAACATTTATGTGAAAGTAAAACAATTTCTAGGTCTTAAAGCAAGTCTGAAAATAATTTAGAAAATAAGCTATATAGGCTACAGTCTTTTATTCAAGTATAATTATTTTTTAAAATGAAATAAAAAGATCATTGAAATCATAAACAATCTGTGTAAGACAGGGTTAACTTGTGGTTCGTCTCTGCTAGTGCTACCTTTATCCCTAGAAACACCTAGAAGTCTGTTACTGACCCTTGGCGAAGGCAGGGATAAAATGTACTAGCTAGTGCTTCAAAATGTGTGCATAATCAGATTTTGAGAGTCAAAAGATGAATATCCTCCTTCTCTGCATTCCTTTTGTAGCCCTTTTATTTTTCTCTATATCCTCACCCACTGCAGATAACTTTAAGTGTTCTGGGTCAACCAAGGTGTGAATCTTGTATTGGTAAAGACACACTAATAATTTTTCAATACAGAGTATTGCAAGGACAGGAAGAAGGGATGACTTTTCTATTCTTATAACAGGGAAGACAGAAATAGAGATTTTTTTAAGTAAGAGAGGTGAGATATAGCTAGTGTTTTCCAAATCCCCCTCCACGCAATTGTAAACATTGATAAACCTTTAATTTTCCACATCTTCAAAGACAAAATTAATTCTGCTTAGAGAAATCTCCACTGCGGTATCAGTTGATATTTAAAAACAGGAAAAACAGGTAGGGAGAAAAATCATATGGCTTACACATTTTCTTCTTCACCTCTCCTCCTCCTCTTCCCCCTTCTTCTTTCCCTAAATGGAAAGAAGAAACTACTTTAGGAACAAAATATGCAAGCAAATACAGTATTCATTTAGGTAACAATTTTATCAAATGATTTCTTGAACTTTCATTAAATTATTTCTAAAAGCTTCCAAAGGTTGGACTGACAGATATATTTTTACAGCTATTTGTTGGTGTGTCAGATATTTCTTTTGTAGGAGTGCAAAAGCTATATTTAACTATTTGGGCTACCAGATACTTTCAGAAACAGGCTAATGGTGCCTCATTTTAAATATGAAAACATCTCATCCTCTGGAGATGGAAGCTGGTGAGTAGCATCTTTGTCCTTCCTTTTGCCTTTTTCCAGCCAGTGGGTACCTTCTATTTTTCCTGGTTTACACTATCTGTGTGCTCTCCCTCTGCCACACTCTAGAGTGACAGTATCTCCTGGAGGGTAGCTTTTACTCCACTTCTGGTGCACCAGTTTTTGTGGCTATCACCCAGAGGATGTTCCTGATCAACTGAATGTGGAGGTCAGGGGGTCTTGCATTCCTGGATCACATGGGACCACAACAATCAGAGACAGTTCTTTGGGAGACTATACCCCCTAGGGCCCTGCACAGACAGCAGACTGAAACTCACCCTCAGTCTTTTTGTGAAAGAGGTCCATTTGCTTGTCCTGGAGCCTTGGCCTGAGGGGCAGGCTTCAGATTTCGCACACATATAGAGGTTTATGCAGGCACTCTCAGGGAATATAGGCTGGTAGATGTCATCTTTGCACTCTCTGTCTACCTCACTACTACTCACTCATATATCCCAGAAAGGTGTTTGTACACTCATCCAGAGCCTTGATTTTTGCAATTGCTGCCCAGATTGTCTGGCTTTAATGGACAGCAGGTCTTATACTTGCTGTTCCACAGGACTATATATATTTTCATACTTTAAAACCTGCTACCTGAGAGTCTGGCTTCTAATCAGCCTGAATCTAGGTGCTGACCGAGATTCTCCCCTTTAGGATACTGAAAAGCCTTGGCACATTGTTAACTACTGGAAGCTATTCAAAATAAAATAGGTTGCTTAGACAATCACAAAGGTTTGAGAGGGACAATCAAAAGATAGGGCAGGGTGGGACAATAAGTTTTATCTCCTACACAAAGCCACTCCTTCAACACTGGGAAAAAATGGCTGTTTTATCTCTTGCATAGAAAAAAACAAAGAAAATCAAGCAAAACAAAGAGAGAAGAATATGTTCCAAACAAAACAACAACAGAAAACCTCAGAGGAAAACCTTAATGAAAAAGAGATAAATACCTGATAGAGAGTTCAAAGTGATGGTCACAAAGGTGCTCCCTGAACTTGGGTATAGAATAGATAAACACAGTGAGAAATTTACCAAATAGAAAATATAAGAAAGTACCAAATAGAAATCAGATCTGAAGAATACAATAATTGAACTGCAAGATACACTAGAGGGGTTCAATAGTAGACTAGATGAAGCAAGGAAAGCATCAATGAACTCAAAGACAATCAGTGGAACTAACCCAATCAGAGCAGAAAGACTAGTAAAGAATGAAATAAAAGTAAAGATAGCTTAAAGGATTTATGAGACAACATCAAGTACACTAACATTTGCATTATACAGATCTCAGAAGAAGAAAGGCGGGGGGAAGGAGATGTATTTGAATAATGGCTAAAGACTTCCTTAACTTGGAAAGAAAACAGATATTCAGATCCACAAAGACCAGAAAGTTCCAAAGAAACCCACATCAAGACACATTATAATGAAAATATCAGGACTCCCTGGTGGCACAGTGGTTAATGATCCACCTACTAATGCAGGGGACATGGGTTCACGGGTTCAATCCCTGGTCCAGGAAGATCCCACATGGTGCAGAGTAACTAAGCCTGTGTGCCACAACTACTGAAGCCTGTGCACCCTACAGCCTGCACACCTCAACTAGTGAGCCTGCATGCTGCAACTACTGAAGCCCGCATGCTAGAGCCTGTGCTCTGCAACAAGAGAAGCCACCACAATAAGTCTGCACACTGCAATGAAGAGTAGCCCTCACTCGCAACTAAAGAAAGCCCGCATACAGCAATGAAGACCCAACGCAGCCAAAAATAAATAATAAAAAAAATTTAAAAATTAAAATATCAAAAGTTAAAGACGAGCAGGAAGAGAAAGTAGTAAGAGAAAAACAATTTGTTATGTACAAGGGAACCCCCATATGACTATCAGAAGATTTTTTAGCAGAAACTTTACAGGCCAGAAGAAGGTAGCATGATATATTCAAAGTGCTAAAAGAAAAAAACTTCCAACTAAGAATACCGTACTTGGCAGTTATCATTCAGAATTGAAGTAGTGATAAAAAGTTCTTCTGACAAGCAAAAGGTAAAGGAGTACATTACCACTAAACAGACATAAGGGAGAAATAGACAGCAATACAATAATAGTGGGGGATTTTAATACCCCACTTACATCAATGGCTAGATCATCCAGACAGAAAATCAATAAGAAAGAATTCACCTTAAATTACATGGTAGATTAAACAAATGACAAATTATATGGAACATTCCATCCAAAAACTATAGAATACACGTTCTTTCAAGTGTACATGGAACATTCTCCAGTATAGCAAGTCTCGATGTTTTTAAGAAAATTGAAATCATCTTTTCTAACCACAATGGCCTGAAACTAGAAATCAATTACAATAAAGCTGGAAAATTCACAAATACATTGAGATTAAACAACATGCTACTGAGCAACAAACTTGTCAAAGAAGAATCCAAAAGAGCAGTCAAAAAACACCTTGAGACAAATGAAAATGGAAATACAACCCACCAAAACTTATGGGATGCAGCAAAAATAATTTTAAAAGTGAAGTTTATAGTAATAAATGCCTACATTGAGAAACAAGAAAAATCTCAAATAACCTAACTCTATACTTCAAGGAACTAGAAAAATAAGAAAAATCCCAAACTTAGTAGAAAGAAGGAAACAACAAAGATCAGAGCAGAAATAAATAAAATAGAGACAGAAAAACAATAGAAATGATCAATGAAACTAAAATCTCATTCTTAGGAAAATATAAACAAAATTGACAAATTTTTAGCTAGACTCACCAAGGGAAAAAAGAGAATAGACTCAAATAAATAAAATTAGAAATAAAAGAGATGTTACAACTGATATTGCAAAGGTACAGATTGTCATACAAGACTATGAACAATTACATGCTGACAAATTTTTTTTTTTTTGGATTTAGTTGATTTTATTTACAGCTTGTTTTCTTTACATTTCAGAGCATTACACAATTACATTTTCTCATTTTCTGACCTGCAAACAGATACCTTAAACGGAAATATTTTTTAAAAATTATCAAACTAGGTACATCCAAAATGCAACAATTACATATATGACAGTTAATTCACAAAGTGTAATTTACCAGGACGTATGCTAAGAATTTAGGAACAGCCAGTCAGTCAGGAGAAATCTGACCAAATTTAGCAATCAACTATTTACATATCCAAAGATAAACTTATCTAAACTCCCAAAGCAGAAGTTTGAAAGTTTTTGTTAAGTCCCCATTGGACAAGAGAGAGCAAGATGATTCAGACCTAACCAGCCTTGACAGTCTTAATCCCAAATACTGGGCTATTTCCCCAGTCCCCAGCAATTCAACAACAAGCATCTCAAGTTTGTCAAACATCTAAGTATCAAACACCCGTGCCATTATGCACATAGAAAGGCTAAGTGTTCATTAATTTAAGAACAAGTAGTCATTAAATATCCTCGCTATTCCCCCCAGCTCACCAGCCCTTACTATGATCCCAGATATGCAACCTGTGTCACACAGTGACAGGCTATGTTTTATATATGTATGTATCTATGTATACACACACACAGATATTTATATGTGTGAATATACAAATACACATACACACAGTACTAGGTACAAATGGCAATTAACAGTCCCTGCAAAAATTCATTGTCAGTTGAGGCTATGGCTCCTATGCCTTGGGATGGTTTTAGACTTCAAAACTGAAAAATACTGCTAAAATCTCACTTCCTTAAGACAAAATTTGATTGCTTGTTCAGTTTAAGCTTCTCAATATACAAATGGCTATAAGGTTAAGTATAAAAAAGCAGCCAACTGAGTGCAATTTCTCTCTCCAATTTGGCCAAGCTATCTCGTAGAAGTTACCCCTAACTAGATTAGAAAGTCTGTGGTGCCTTCCAAAGGTTCTTGCCTACCTTACTGTCCATGTTCACGTCTCAAACTGTGTCAACAGAGCCTGCACTTCAGGGGTCAGCTGCTTGGCAGCCTTAGCTGCCTCTGTGATAGCCTTGCGATACAGGCCCTTTCTCTTCTTATTAAAGCGTGACTGGAAATTTTCTAAAAAGGGGGAAGAGTTGTGAAAGAGCCAGGAAAGATGTTGTTGGAGACCCGAACCATGAAATACGGGCTTCCTGTCGGACTAAAAGGCCGTTATCTTTCCGGCTCACAGTTATAGTAAGAATACGGGCTGGCCACCAGGGGAAGACATATATCTTGGCCCAAACAATGTCCCCTACACATATGGTCCTGTCATCTGGTGTGACGCACTTAGAGACGTTTTTGGAAAAGACTTTCATTCTCAAGGAATTACTGAGCTTTTTCTCTTCCTTTGAAGAGGAGGAAGTGGAGGAGGTGGAAGGTGCATGCATACAGCCTGGAGGAAAATCAAAGCTTTCAGAAGAACTACACTCAGAGTTGGAGGATTTCAAATCATCTGTGCTATCAATGCTACACACTGAAGCACTGGAAGAGTCAGATTTCTTTTGATTTAGGGTCATGTAAACAGAGATATTGCTTTTGCTGCCCTTTTTGCCCATTGTCTGTGGTTCATCCCGCTCATCAGGCACAAGCACTTCAGTTGTGTCCTGAACCTCCCTGCTGGCCTCTTCAGGGCCTTTGGAGGGACTCTGATTTTCTGAAGGGGCCTCACCTGCTGAGCGGGTAGAGGTGCAGCGAGACTGGGGCTTAGGTGCCATCTTGCCACTCCGCATTTTCTCCAGTCCTGTCTTCAGAAAAGAGTCATTTTCTTCATTCCTGTACCTCTGTGATTTTAAACGAACCCGGGGTGGAAGGGAACCTGAGCTAGAATTCTGATATCGACGTGTGAAATGGACTTTTGAATGTGCATTTTTGGACGTAGAGGTTTCACTCTGCTTCTTCTGTGCCTTTTCTTTGGCAATTTTCAGCACTTCCCGAGCTTTTGCATGATCCATGTTCTTATTCTGGAGCACTTTTTTAGTACTTAACTGAGCTTTTGATGTACTTGCCTGAGCAGAAACTTTCACTACTCTGCCTCTGCTGTGAGCAATGTTTGAAACCTTAACCACAGCATTTCTTTTCTGGCTTTCATTTTGGTTTTTCCCATCCACCTTTCAGTTTTTTGTTCACGGTACTTACACTTTCATTTCTCCGTTTTTTATCTTCATATTTAGAAGAGTCACTTGCACTACTACCTTTTCTAATTTCTTTTTTTTTCAGCAACAACACTGTTTTTACATTTGTCACACAAGACTTGCCTGGGTCGTAGTTTAATAGCATTCATTATTGAAGTAGGTTCTTCCCTGTACATTTTTCTCTTGGGTCGTTTAATTTTCCGAGGAGGTGGCTGAGGTATTGATTGGTTATATGTGTCCCTGATAAACAAAGGGGGAGGATAGGGTGCTCCTTCGTGGAAGAGAGGTGGTGGTTTGGAAGTCCACGGGCTTTCGGCCAAGCTCAGCTCGGGAGGCGGGACAGGAGAAGGGTCATGGGGAACAGCACCATTCACTTCACGCTTGACTTCCGTCCCTTCTTGGAATGTATCACTTTGGAGCTGCGTGGCTTCAGGTTTATCCTTATATTCCCTTTTGGGAAATACTGTCACAGGGATCCCGTGGGGCCCAAACCACTACTCACTGCTTCACCAGAATGGCTGCACATTTTTCCACCAAAAAGTAGGGCTATTGCACCATACGTTTCATGACCTCTTTTGGACAGATCCATGAGGACCCCGGAGAAAAGCTTCTCCCCGAGGCGGAACGACACGACGAGCGCGTCCTCAATGATGTGGTCCAGCGTGACCCGCACCTCCGAGCCTGGGATGAGCTGCGACACCGCGGAGTCCCCGCCCGCCGGCGGCACGAGCGCCGGGGCTGCGGGCTGGGGCAGCGGCGGTTCCGGACGCTCCTCGGGAGCCGGGGGCTCCGCGGGCGGCGGTGCAGGGGAAGGTGGAAGGCCGGGCCCTTCCGGAGGCGCGGCTGCCGCCGGCTCCACCACCCGGGCGGGCAGCTTCTCCTCAGGCTCCAGCTCCGGCCCCGCCGCCTCCGGGCTGCGGGCAAGCTCCGACGGCGGCGGCGGCGGGAGCGGCGGCTCTTCGGCCTGAGGAGAGGACTGCTGCCCGTCGGCCTCGGCGTCCGGTACAGATGCCTCAGTGGCTGTGACCGGGAAGGGGTCAGGGCCGGCCTCGCTGCCGGGGATGGGCTCCATCTCCGGCTCGGCCTCGCCGGCGCCCCCCTCCCCGGGGGACGCTGCCGTCGCTGCCGCCTCTGCAGCCACGGCCGCCATTTTCTTCCTGGCTTCTCCCTCCTCCAACTCGTCAATTACATGCTGACAAATTTGACAACCTAGAAGAAACGGAATAATTCCTAGAAACATACAACCTACCATGGCTGAATCAGCAAGAAATAGAAAATCTGAATAGAAAATTACTAGTAAGAAGATTGAATCAATAATCAAAAACATCCCAACAAACGAAAGTCCAGAACCAAATATCTTCACTGGTGATGTCTACCAAAAATTCAAAAAAAGAATGAATTCCAATCTCTCTCAAACTCTTCAAGAAAACAGAAACAGAGGGAACACTTTCAAACTCATTTAATAAAGCCAGAATTACCAAGACTAGGCAAGGAAGCCATAAGAAAAGAAAATTACAGGCCAATTCCCTAATGAATATAGATGCAAAAATCCTCTACAAAATATTAGCAAACTGAATTCAACAATGCATTAAAAGGATCATACACCATGATCATGTGGGATTTACTCCAGCCACACATGGATGGTTCAACATTCACAAATCAATCAATGTGATACACTGCATTACTGCATTAGCAAAGTGAAGGATAAAAATCATATGACCTGGAACACTGTAAATCAACTATACTTCAATTAAAAAATAAAAATTAAAAAAAATCATCTCATCAGATCATCTCAACAGATGCAGAAAAAGCATTTGCCAAAACTCAACATCCATTTGTGATAAACCTCTCAACAAAGTGGTTACAGGGGGAATGTATCTCAACATAATAAAGGGTATATATGACAAGCCCACAGCTAACATCATACTAAACAGTGAAAAACTGAAAACTTTTCCTCTAAGATCAGGAATAAGACAAGGAGGCCCACTCTTGCCACTTTTATTCCACGTAGGACTGGAAGTCCCAGCCAGACCAATTAGGCAAGAAAAAGAAATAAAAGGCCTCCAAATAGGAAAGGAAGAAGTAAAACTGTCACTATTTGAAGACAAACATGATATTATATACAGAAAACCCTAAAGACTCCACCAGAAAAACTGTTAGAACTAATCAACAAATTCAGTAAAGTTGCAGGATATAAAATCAATACACAAAAGCTGTTGTGTTTCTATAAATAACAAACTATCAGAAAGCAAAATTAAGAAAATAATCTCATTTACAATTGCATCAAAAAGAATAAAATACCTAGGAAAAAGAATGACCAAGGAGGTGAAAGACCTGTATACTGAAAACTATAAAGCATTCATGAAAGAAATTGAAGAAGACACAAATAAATGGAAAAGTAAGTCATGCTTATGGATTAGAATAATTAATATTTTTTAAATGCCCATACTACCCAAACAATCTGCAAATTCAATGCAATCCCTACCAAAATTCCAATGGCATTTTCCACAGAAACAGAACCATCAATCCTAAAAATTGTATGGGACTACAAAAGACCCCCAATAGCCAAATCAGTCTTGAGAGAGAAGAACAAAGCAGCAAGCATCATGCTCTCTGATTTCAGACTATTATACAAAGCTATGCTAATGAAAACACTATGATATTGGCATAAAAGCAGATATATAGCTCAATGAACCAGAATAGAGAGCCCAGAAATAAGCCTTCACATATATGGACAATTTATCTATGACAAAGGAGCCAAGAATATACAATAAGAAAAGACAATCTTTTCAATAAATGGTATTGGGAAAACTGGACAGACTCATGCAAAAGAGTAAAACTGGACCATTAGCTTACACCATACACAAAAATTAACTCAAAATGGATTAAAGACTTGAAAGTAAGACCTAAAACTACAGAACTCCTAGAAGAAAACATATGTAATAAACTCTGGGTCTTGGTGATATTTTTTTGGACCTGACACCAAAAGCAAAGGCAACAAAAGTAAAAACAAACAAGTAGGACTACATCAAACTAAAAAGCTGCACAGCAGCAGAAACCATCAACAAAATGAAAAGGCAACCTACTGAATGGGAGAAAATATTTGCAAATCATATATCAGTTAAAGGATTCATATCCAAATATACAGTTGACCTTTGAACAATGTGGTGGTTAGGTGCTGACCCCCAGCACAGTAGAAAACCCATGTATAACTTTACAATCAACTTGCTATATCTGCATTTCTGCATCCTCAGATTCACCCAATGTCAGATTGTATAGTACCGTAGTATGTATTTATTGAAAAAAATTTGTGTATAAATGGATCCATGTAGTTCAAATTCATGTTGTTTAAGGGTCAACTCTATATAAAGAACTCATACAACTTATTGGCAAAAAACCAAACAATCCAATTAAGAAATGTGCAGAAGATCTGAATAGACATTTTTCCAAAGACAGCATACAGATGGCCAACAAGTACATGAAAAGATGTTCAGCATCACAAATTTTCAGGGAAATGCAAATCAAAACCACAAAAATATCACCTCACACTCTTCAGAATGGCTATCATCAAAAACAAGGGATAACAAGTGTTGGTGGAGATGTGGAGTAAGGAACCCTTGTGTACTGTTGGTGGGAATGTAAATTGGTGCAGCTACTATAGAAAACAGTATGAAGGTTCCTCAAAAAATGAAAAATAAATCTACCATACAATCCAGCAATCACACTTCTGGGTATATATCAGAAGGAAATGAAAATAGGATACAGAAAAAATATAAGCACTCCCTTGTTCATTGCATCCTTTCTATATAGAAATTCTGAAAGCATCACTGAAGATGAGATTTGTACAGCAGGAGCTGACAGTAGATGCTTTAGCCAGAAATTATCCTGGGAATAACTAGTCCTAACTCCATTGGAGAGGGCTGAAAAATAAAATTCCATTAGGATTAGCCTAAAAATTCTATAAAGTATCTCAAATATCCAGGTGTCTCTTTGACTATAGTATAAGACCTAAAATTGTTTCCATATAATGTGTGTTTTGACCTCTGGAGAAAAATGGAAGAGCCTTGACAGGACTAACTGCAAGTTCTCTTTCCCATTGTGCTCCCATACATAAGGTCCTCTAGCCAAACATCACTTCTTATCAAGGGGACAAGGCACAGTGCCTGCTTATCCCTGAGTGGCAAGTTTCAGCTCCCTGGCAGCCAGAGGAATTAGTCAAACGAATCAACCACATCCTCTAACAGGAACCAAGGGTCATCTCATTCTCTTGTTACTGCAAAACCTGCCTCTTACAGCCCATACTTATTTACTCTATTTCCAAGTGCAACCCTAGTGTGGTCCTGAGTGGTATGTTGTGAATCTATATGACTGATAAACTGCTGTCAGTCTCATCTGTTGAGTTTCAGTGTTATCTGTTCAGCCATCCCCATAAACCTAGGAAGGGAATCCTTCTCTCACCAATGGGTGAAGAGAAAGTGAATAAAACAAATGGCATCATGAACAAGGGGGCTCAACAATCACCAATAACACCTGGTCAGCTTTAACTGCTCTTGGTTAATCAGTCCTGTGATACAGCAGCAGCTGCTGGGACAGAACTGCCAGTTGCTGGTGGGCTTGCTCTTTAGCTTGCAGGGCACTTCGTTGTCTCTCTGTCACATGTTGCCATATCTTCCCATCCACCCTAAAGTGCTCTTATCCCAAAGGCAAGATATGTTGTTAATAGGTTATACCCCAGGGTGACATACCTTTGGGTTCAGCCTGTGTTTGACAGTGGTCTCTGAGGTTCCTATCTGTAAAGGCAGTAACAACACAGTGCCCTAATCGATTGGTGCTCTAACCTGAGTCCTGCTTGCCAAGGTTTGGGCTGGTGCCCATCACTGGTTGCTTGAGGCAGCCATAAGGACATTGTTTGTGATTGTACACTCCTGTGATTGGCCCAGGGAAAGCTCTTTGAGAAGTTTCAGGTAAGGAAGGAGACCACCACCACAGGGAGAGTTAAGCATGGCATCCCAATTGCCTAATAGTCATTGTTGTTTAGGTGAGGATAGGAACCTTACTTGTTTCCTGTGCTGCTCATGTGCTGCTGGCATATACCCTCCAGATTCCTAAAGCTGTTGAGGTACAAATCCATTATTGACAGCGGCCTGTGGCCCAGGTACTAATAAGAAAAGAAAAAGGGAAGGAGAATTTAGTCTTAGCCCTTCCCAAAACACCAGAGGTAAATAAACTGTTCTCCCAATGCGAAACCCCTAGCCAGTGTGCCTCAGCTGTGCTTACCAGGATTCCAAAGGGCTAATATTGCCATCATAATGTTTGATGACCATTTTGTCCATAGACAAAATGACCTTACTGCATGCGGACACTGACCTGGGGAAACTGACTGGAGGAATCTGTGACTGTTTACAAGGTGGGGACCCAATCTCCTGCACCTTTCCCTGTAACTACCTAGAAAATCCACACCATGGACAGAAAGACAGAAACTGAAAGCTTCAACTTTACATGGATGGAAAAGCAAAATATTCTGAGAAACTACATCCAGAGGGAAAAGGAAGGAAGGAAGGGAGGGAGGAAGGAAGGAAGGAAACAAAAGGAAAGGAAAGGAAAAAAGAAAAGAAAAGAAAAGAAAAGAAAAGAAAAGAAAAGAAAAGAAAAGAAAAGAAAAGAAAAGAAAAGAAAAGAAAAACAAGCCAGCAAGCCTGTGCAGAAAGAAAAAGCAGGATCTTAGCGGAAGATTGTTTTGGGCCATTGACTTCAGGGTTATGAGCCCAGTGCTCTTCTGCTGCACCACTCTTCTGCCTATGCCCATCCTGCAACAAAAATCCTGAATGGGAATTATAAGGGAAAGCACCCATGGAACCCCTATGGCACAGTAAAGGGGTTAATTCTAACCCAGCTTAAGCCTTGAGTCCTTAAACAACACAACCATTACCACAGGGGAGGCTCCCAACCTCTAATACACTGATATGAGGCTCTCTGGAGGAAGAAACTTATGAACATGAGCAGGGTAAAGAGAACCCCTCACTCCTGTAGTATATCCAGTGACAAAGTGATAACGAAAAAAAGTGGAATAAAATTTAAAAACCTGGATACTACGGGAGGAAACAAACAAAAAAATGAAAGAAAAATCCAGAATTTGACCCAATTGGAAAGCTGAAATTTACTAACATAATGTATACAGCAAAAAGATAAAAGTGTGCTGTTTGGCTTTTGCATCTCTGCCACATAGGTTCTGAATTAACTTGAACATCTGTTTAGTCGCGCCAATTGGCAAACCTTCACGAACATCAGCAATACGGGGACTCAAATTAGAGTTAAGCCTGGGAATGCACTAAATTTAAACGTGGTGCTTCTATAATCTTAGGGGAGTTACAGAATATAAAACAGAGGACAGATAGGTATGCCTCACCTTAATCATCAAATCCGTTGCCTAAATTTTCCATGGTCTTAGCAGCAACGGGCTTAAAATATCCAAGTAGTGTGGACACTCTAACCCAATGCATAATAAATTAAAATTAAATAAAGTAGTTGACAGAAATTGGCTTAACAAAATAAAATCCCATGGACAACCCCCTTGCCCAGGTTAAAATAGTTAAATGTTCCAATCAATGTAAATTAAACCAGGGTTTTTAAGGATTTAAACTTATTTATGAGACCTAGTGGGTGAAGGGGTGATTATCTCAGCTGCTTTGCTATTTAACATTTCATTTTGGCCTGGTCTTAAACCTGGAAAGAATGAGTCGTGCCTCATAATGAAAAAGGATGAGACCCAAGGGTCAGCGCAATTGATCACCTGTCAGGCAGTCATTGTAGCACTGGATGCCCTGGGCAAAAAATGTCCCTATCTGCACGAGTTTACAGAGTCCTGGACCATTGCCTAAGTTTTGTCCCCTTTGTGGTAAAGACTGCTGAGAAGCTCTTGCCTCAAAGATACCCAAAATGTAAACCAAGGTAATAGATGTCTCTACACATACTAAAGCCAAAACACAAAGCCTCACCAGGACACTCCTCATGCCCTTTGGAATTCCAGGCATTACTGGTAGTGACCAAAGCACTAGCTCCACTTCTCAAAATATACAATGTTGAGTTCTTGAAGAAGGTATTCAATGGAACTTCTACCTCTCCTACAGGTCCCCCCACCCCACCACCTCCACTCAGCTGGCTTAATTGGGAGGCATAATGGGCTTCTCAAAGAACTCTTAAGTTTACAAATGTGAAATGGACCCCATGCTGGTTTTTACCTTTGCCACAGACATTGATTAATCTAAATGTGTCTCCTGTGGGGACATGTACTCTCTCCCACAATGCCACACAATTCCCTCGATATACCTTTATTGGCCATAAAGGGGGACACTTCTAAAGTCTATATTTTTTTACAACAATCTTCCTAAGCCCTTTTCCCCCTGGTCAAAGTAACTACTTTGTTTTCTAGGGAGGTACTTCTACTCCCCAGAAATCTTAGTCATCATCAAGGCTTAAACTGTTGGCAAGGCATCAAGGGTAAACTGTAGAATAAGGCCTAATATTATGGATGCCTCGATACCTTGGGAAAACCAGAGGGGTTTCAAATAGCCTAACTGCAAGATCCCCTTCCCATTGTGCTCACCTGAATGAGGTCCCCTAGTCAAACAACACTCCTCATCACAGGGACCAGGCATAGCGCCTGTTTATGCAGGTTTCCGTTCCCTTCCAGCCAGCAGAACTACTTATACAAACCAATCACATGCTCCCATAGGAACCAGGGGGTACCTCATCCTCTTGTTTACTAGAAAGCCTGCCTTCCACAGCCCCTGCTGGTCCATTCTGTACCTGAACGCAACACCCGTGTGGCCCTGCATGGCATGGTGTTCTCCCCCCCCCAGGTTGTGAGTATATATGACTAATAAACTGATGTCAGTCTCATCTGTCAAGTGTCTGTCATGTGTTCAACCATCCTGATAACACTAGAGCAGGACTCCCTCCCTCCCCAGCAATGTGAAGTGGAGGTGAATAAAATATTGACCACTCAAGGATCAAGGAAGTAGACATCAATTTTTTCTATTGAAATATAGTTGATTTATAATATTATATTAGTTTTAAGTGTACAACATAGTGATTCAATATTTTTATAGATCATGCACCATAAAAACGAATACAATTTATTGACTATATTCCCTGTGCTGTGTATTATATCCTCATGACTTATTTATTTTATAACTGGTAATTTGTATCATTTAACCCATTCAGCTTTTCCACTCATTCCCCATACCGTCTCTCCTCTGGCCACCACTAGTTTGTTCTCTGTATCTATGAGTCTGTTTCTGTTTTGTTATACTTGTTCGTTTGCTTTGTTTTTTAGATTCCCCATATAAGTGAAAACATAAAGTATTTGTCTTTATGTGTCATACTTATTTCACTAAGCATAATATCCTCCAGGTCCACCCATGTTGTCAAATGTCAAGACAACTAAATATTAAAAAAAAAAAATCTGATTACAAAATGGGCAGAGGACCTGAATAGGCATTTTTCCAAAGAAGACATACAGATGGCCAACAGGCACATGAAAAGATGCTCAACATCACTAGTCATTAGGAAAATGCAAATCAAAACCACAGTGAGGTACCACTTCACACCTGTCAGAATGGTTATCATCAAAAAGACAAGAAATAACAAGTGTTGGTGAGGACACATTAAAAAAGGGAACCCTGGTACACTGTTGGTGGGAATGTAAATTGATGCAGCCACTGTGGAAAACACTATGGAGTTTCCTCAAAAGATTAAAAATAGAACTACCATATGATTCAACAATCCCACTCTTGGGTAGTTATTTGAAGAAAATGAAAACATTAATTTAAAAACATATGTGTACCTCAAGATTCATTGCAACATTATTTACAATTGCCAAGAATATGTAAGCAAGTTATGTTCATTGACATGAATGAAGATGTGAGATATATATATGAGTATTAGCCATAAAAAAAAATGAAATCTTGCCATTTGTGACAAGAGGGCTTACCTTTTTTATATATAAATTAAGAACAGAGTGGGCAAAGAAAATTCCTGAAAAACAAAAGCAATAAGAGGGGCCTCCCCTGACCACATATTAAAACGTACTGTACAGGCATGGTAAATGTGTGTTTCGTACATGAATAGACAGTCAGATCAATGAGACAGAAAAGAGTCCAAAAATAAACCCAAATAAATATGAGAATTTAGTATATGATAGGGTATCTTTTTAAATGCGTAAAAGATGAATTGTTCAATAAATAATATTGGGACAACTGTCTATCAATTAATATTTTGAGAGAAAAAGAGATAAACCTGGATTCTTAACTCACTCTTTACTTAAAAATAAATGCCAGATGGCTCACAGCTTTAAACATAAAGAATAGATTCGGAAAATATTTCTTAGATGAAAACATGGCGAAAATGTTCATATCCATGAACTGGTGAAAGCCTTCCTAAAGCAACACACAGGACCCAGAAGCTTTAAGGATAAAGAATGATAAATTTAATGACATGAAAAATTTACAAATTTTCTCAGCAAAAAACACCCTAGAAAAGTCAAAAGATAAATGAAAACTGGAAAATATGTTTACAACACATATAATAAAGAAGGAGCTAGGTTTTCCAGATTTTTCTAAATAAGAAAAGACGAACCAAAGTATGGATGTGCACAAGTTGGGAAATCACAGAAAAAAGTATATAAATGACTGGTAAATATGGAAAGATGCTTAATCTCACCCATAATTTAAAAAATCTAAATGAAAACAACTATGCAATATTATTCCTCTTATCAGGTTGGTAAAGATCCAAACATCTAATCATACATGGAAGAATGGGAGGAGAGGAGAGGAAGCTGTGAGACAATGGATACTCTGATACATTGCTGGTTGAAGGGTATGTCGATTACAATTGACACTCACCATTGGCATTCGCCATCTACCTCTACGAAGATTAAATCATGTGCTACTGCAGCTGCTGACTTTCAACACCCCTTGAAAGGTGTTCAGGGTGGAGAGCTGAAATGAGGTATTCTGCGCTCTGGAAAAAAACTGGCAGAACAGGTCTTTAGGTAGTTAGATATTTTTAAGAGCCAACTTTATGAGTCCAATTCTTGTATCTCCTCCTATCTAGAAAAATACTAAAATCCTTCATGGTGAAGTCTGCTCCTCGTGACTAGCAGGAACCTGCATGAGACCAGCAGAAGCCTTCTGTAAACCATATGTGCTTGATTGCATATTTTTCCCTTTCACCAAAATCACATATATATTGATATTCTCCCCCCTACCTCTTTGGAGCAGTTTCTCAGAGCTATCTGGGATGCTGTCTCCCAGACTGCAGTCCTCATTTTTCCCCAAATAAAACTTAACTCACAACTCTCACATTGTGCATTTTTTTTAAGTTGACAGGTATATTGATGAAATTAGTTTGGAGGACAATTAAGAACACTTATCAAAATTAAAAAAACACATACCTTTGATCCATTAACTATATGACTAGGATTTTATCCTGTAGATATTACATGCTAAAATATATATAGAAGGATATTTATTGAAGATCTGTTCATAATAGCAAGAATAGGAACACTCCTTGTGCCTTTCATTCAGGTAAATGTTTGAATAAATCCTATGCAATGGTAAGCTATTCAAAGAATGTGCCTGATTTATATATACCTAATAAAAAAGTTTCTCAGATATTCAGTACATGCATACGTTGTTTTATTGTGCTTCACTTTATTGCGCTTTGAAGATACTGTTTTTTACACATTGAAGGTTTATGGTAACTCTGTGTGGAGCCAGCCTATTCCAACAGTATTTTTTCAATTTGTGTCTCTGTGTCATATTTTGGCAGTTTTCACAATATTTTAAACTTTTAAAAATGTATTATATTTGTTATGGTGATCTGTGATCAGTGATCTTTGATGTTACTATTCCAAAAAGCTTGTGAGTTGCTGGAGACTCAGTTGATGATTAGCATTTTTAGCAATAAAGCATTTTTTAATTAAGGTATATACATTGTTTTTAAAGACATGCTGTTGCACATTTAATAGACAACAGTATAGTGGAAACATAACTTCTATATGCATTGGGAAACCGAAAAGTTGTGTGACTCTATTGCAATATTCACTTTATTGCAGTGGTCTGGAACCAAACCTGCAATATCTCTGAGGTATGCCTGTATATGATTAACTGTACAAAAGGAGAATACAGAACAGTGTGAAAAGCATGCTTTTATTTGTGTAAAAGAAAAATAGGCAGATATCACTTTTATGTGAAAGTATGCAAAAGACACTGTTAATAGTGAGTGCCTCTAGGGAAAGCATCTGGGTGTCTATGGTGGTAGCAAGATCTCTCATATTATATACCCTTTGCCTTGTTGAAAAAAATTTTATCATGTTCATGTATTACTTTTTCAATAGAAGAATGTTGTGAATTAAGAAAAAAGAAGGAAAGAAAGTCATGGGACATTTGATTTGAGAACCAGACAGAAAGCATTCCTCTTAGCATGTATATTACCTGAAATGAAAGAGACATTTATGAGTATCGCCTTGAAACAGCAGAGGAAGGGTGTGGTTTAAAAGTTTTTAACAGGCAAAGGATGGTAAACGGAAATTAATTGTACAACTACCACTATTAGGAATTTAAGGTTTGTAAAATATCATTGGTGAGCTCTTTGTTTAGTGTGCTGCTTTTGTTGTTGTTTTTAACTTTATTGAGGATTAATTGACAAATATAATTGTATATATCTGATGTGTACAATGTGATGGTTTGATATGTGTTGTGGAGTGATTACCAAAATCTACATAATTACCACATTCATCACCTCATTTCACATACTGAATGCTTTCGTTGTTTATTTATTGTTTAAGAGCTTTCATCAGTTCACTCAAGATTTTCATCCCCTGACGTTATTTTCCCACGTATTTTTCCTAATATTGAAATAATTTTTGGTGTTTCTCTCATTATAAAGACAATAGACATTCATTATAAAATATTCATATAATATAGAAAAGTATAAAGACTATGTAAAAAGTATCTATAAACCTGCTACCTGGGCAAAATGACTGCTATATTTTGGTGTCTATTCTGCCAGAATTATACATATGTATTAGTAAATATTATAATAAATACTATAAATTCTGCATTTAACAGTATTATACATACAATTTTATAATCAAATTTTCCAACCAACATTACATAATAGACAGCTTTCTATGCCAATTACTAAGGCTGTATATCATCATATATTAATACATATATTATCATGTGTAATGAATGCAAGGTGTACTGTAGTGTTGAAGTTTTAAAATTTATTTATTGAATTTATTATTCGTGGATGTAAATAAGGTTTTTAATTCCTTAGGCAGCATCTCACCTGCAGTTGAGATTTGCAGAGGAACTACTTTCTATCCCATGTAACATTCTTCAGAAATGAATATATATGAATGAGATGCATTAATTGCTCATTGAAATTATCTTTCTTTCCAGGGTCTTTGAGGATTCATAGATGAATCTATTATAAGAATTGAGAAAAAGTGTTTTAAGAGTACAAAGGCGGGAACAATTTATTTGAGATGAAACGATGGGGAAAGCTTTATGGAGAAGTTAACATTTGCACTAGTCTTTATAGGAGGAAAGAGGAAGCGCATTCTATGAGGGAAGTTTAGAATTTTTAAAAAGGTGAGCAAACAGTCAGCGGGGAGAGCCTGGTTGGCTCTCTAGACAGTGCTCATAAATTGACAATTAACTTGGCGAATTCTCTATTATATCCAGAAACTGGCATTCAGGCAGTTTATCAGGAGTACTTTATTTATCATACATATTGTAATATTTATAGTGTATATATATATATATATATATATATATAAAATGGGGGGTATAATTAATAAGTTGGTAGCTTGGCAATTTTTTCAAAATATGAAGCAAATTTAAAATGCGACCAAAATTATATAAGCTTTTATTAAATATCTTCAAAAATTAGACATCAGTTTTAGCAGTGGAACATGAAGATGTATAGGTTTTTCCAGTTTAATTTAAAAAATATTTTTAAGACTACAGTTCATATTTGTCAATATTTTTGATGATATTATTTACAAATGTATGTTTAAGGATAAAATGTACTTTTATCTTTCTGCCAACCAGAAACATATTTATTTTATAAAATGGTTTGAAGCTTCTGTTTTCACCCCAGAGACGTAGAGAGCTTGAATGAGCATTGCTCCCACTTTAAAAACAAGCAAAAAGCTAGACAAACTGCAAATGAATGAACTTTCTTGAACCTTCCAGAGAACTAAGTTTTCAGGCCAAACAAGTAACTAAAAATCTGGGGTGGAAAAAAAAAAAAAACCACAGGTCTCTCTAGAGAGAAATGGAACTAAATTTTTTTTTTTTCTTTCAGAATCTTAGTTCACTGACCAAGGATTGAACCCAGGCCTTTGGCAGTGAAAGTGTGGAGTCCTAACCACTAGACTGCCAGGGAATTCCTGGGACATACTTTAAAATGCATATAGTAGTCCTTATCTTTACTATTAAAAACATTAGAAAAAGGTATGAGTAATACACAATTAGTGGAGATAAAATAGAATCATAAAAATGTTCAATTAAACCCAGATCAGGTAGAAAGAGGGGAAAGAAACATAGAACGAGGGGTACACACACACACTGACACAAATGTTTGCAAAGTTTTAGTGCAACTATTGGTACATTGTAGGATGCTAGTAGGCTCAGTATATATTGAATGAAATACTCTGTAGGAGCAGTTGAAATTGAAGTGATCAGGATTGGCTAAGCTTTGCTTATAGACAAGGTTGGACCCATTTGCAGCCTTGTTGGATGACCAGGATGACCAGAGCAGAGAGGATATTCTTAGAAGGGGAGGGGAGTGGGAAGAGGTGTGCATGAGTGTGTGTGTGTGTGTGTATGTGTGTGTGTTTGTAGGATCGGGGTGCAATTAGAAAGGGGATAGATATGGATGTGAACCAAGACTGATGTATAAGCTGATAAATCCCTGGGGTAGTTCAAGTTAGACACAAAAAGAACAAGGCTAAGGATTTCTAGTTTATAAAACAAAAGATGGAAATTTCCTGTTTGCTAACTCTTATAGATCCAACATGGTACCTGTGCCCAAGAAAATCAATCTTGGCGCCATTTTGACTAGGTGGTGGCATGGGGTGGGGCCCAGGATGGGGTGAAAAGAGGCTGCCAACTCCTGTTAGGTAACAAAGCCCTTTGGAGCCTGCAAAATTCAAGGTGAATTTTGTAGCAGCCATAGGACTGAAGGCACCTGGAATTAAATTCAGAGAGCTTCATCTTTTCTCATACCCTCCTCCCCATTATTTGTTTCCCAAAGTGATGTTAAGCCTCAGCAAATCTTCAGGGAACCACTGCATTTGGAGGCCCCAGCTGTGCTTTGTTTCTATCTGCAAGCTGCTAGCAAGCACCCTATGGTGAGTCTGCCTCTGCGGTATGAGACCTGGAAGAAGGAAAAAGGAAGAATCTCTACATGTAAAGCTTTTAAAAATGGAGACAATGTAAAGGATCCAGTGGAGCCAGTGAAATATTACTTCTGTATTACAGTCACCTTATTGCAATCCTGACTAACCAAATGGGGCCTGGGTTTGCTTGGTTTCTGCCTGCTGAGCTTGGGGGATGGATGGAATTTGAGCTAGCATAATGCCATAAACACCAAAGAGCGAGGACGGCACACTAGACGCCTGGGTGTGGAGAAGTAGAGACTTGTATTTTATTCTGATGCGCACTTATGAAAAATTGGGACAAAAGTGGGAAGAGGGAAAGTGGGACTGGCACTCAGTTATTTCTCAAATTCATGTGAAATAAAAAGGTGATAGTATAATGTGAAAAATGTAGAACATTATGCTCTCTCACTCATTAATTCAGCTCTGTCCTGATCCCCCTCACTTGTCTTAACCTGGCCCTTTCCACCTTTCCATCCTCCACCCTGACTTTTCTTAAAAGTAAATCAGAGCATGTCTCTCCCCTACTTGAAAACCTTCAATGACTCTCTAATACCGATAGGAGATGCTTTTGATCAGATCCCATGAATATCTCCAGCTTTTTTTCTCTCTGAAACTGTCCCCATGCATGTACTTTATGCTCCATAAATATCAGAAAGCGTCTAATTTCCTGTACATCCTCTATTAATGGCATGTTCCTATATCTTTGCACATCCTGATTCTTCTCTGGAATGCCGTTTCTGCACTATTCTGCCTGGATAACTCCCACTTTGTCTACCATGATCCAATAGCTTTTCACTCTATCTGAGATTTCCTCCTACCTCATGGAGAAATATTTCCCTGTGCTGCCACTGTTACTTGTGCATATTTTTATTGCTGCATTCATTACAATGCACTGGAAATTGCTTACTTACATGCCTTCCATCATAGACTGTAAGTTCCTTGAGGATAGAGACGTCTCCTTCTTTGATTATCAGAGATTTAGTATATAATAAATATTCAGTGCATGTGTGTCAATGTGGGATAGATCATTGTGGTCCTTAATGACTCAAAGAACTATAAGAAAATAGAATCTGAGCAGCATCTTCTATGGCTTGTTTGTTTTCAGACCCATCCTCCCACGTAATCACTTAGATTGCTAGAATTTTCTTTTGAAAATTGGTGGATAGTTCTGTTTTCCAAAAGCTTTTAAACTCTTCAACCTATTGATCAAACAGTATGTACCGGGTGCTACAGTAGGCCTATGTGACATGGCTGCAGCCTTTGAGGAATTTGCAATCTGGTTCAGATTCCTGGGTTTGTACATGGATGGTGGTTATCAACCATCCGGATGGCCCGAGATGTCTCAGTTTTAGCACTGAAAGTCCCATGTCTTGGGAAACCCCTCAGTCCTAGGCAGACCAGATGGTCGGTCATCCTAGTGAAACAGAGCAAGACCCTATGGTCCTTGCCGCCCATGTCCTCAGCCTGCTTTTGTCTGTGGGAAAATTTTAGCCAAAGAATAAGTTTAATCAGAGAAGTGAGGAGATGCAAAAACAGAGGAAAACAGTTCAACAAGACTAAATAATAATAGTTTAGTCATTAAACAAAGTCAAGGACTTTTAGTTCTTCTTCAAGTGCTATAGATAATATTCTTAACCATATCGTTTGAGCTGTCTTGTAGAGACTGATACCTCCACCAGGTGGGAGAAGTTAACTACATGATGACCAGGCTATAGCCATGACATAAGCTGCCACAATTCCAAGCACTGGCCTCAAAGAAATGGGAACAAACTGACTCTGGAATGGAAGATTAACTGTACTTAAAACAACCAAGATGATGTTGATCAGACCATCGCATGAGCAATTTCAAGACGGCTATCAGAGCTGACTGCTGTTTCTGCATGTAGACCCCTCCCTCCACCTATAAAAGCCCTTGCCTAGTGATTGTTGGGACGGGGGAGTCCGCCCTCTCCCCCAGGTTGCCGGCCTCCGAAATAAAGCAAAGTTTCCTTTCCACCAAACTTGCCTTTTTATTTTGAGCAGGGAACCGACGGACCACCACTTTCAGTAACACTAGGAGATACTCAGTGTATCTTCTTTCTTCCCTATCCCTAATATAAACCAGAACCAGGGCAAAAATTTCAATGTGAATATTATTGATGTGAATTGTGTCCTCAGAGTGCCTTCCAGGGATGAAAGTAGAAGGGGGAAAGGAGGACCTAAAATAAAGAGATCCCTCTACTCTTAAGTTTTCCAAAGAAAACTAGTGAGTAATTTTCCTTATTGACACTTTGGATTCAGGGCCATGCATTGAAATCTATCTTGCTAACAGAAGGTGATCCGTTTGCTTGGAAGGTGATTGCTCATTGTTTCAGGTAGTTGGAGTAGCAGAAGAGATCTCTTTTGGGTACACACAGAAGGCTTGGTTGAAGTCTGATTCTACCTCTTATTAACAATGAGGTTTGTGTGATCATCCCATATTTTAGTTTCATTATCTTTTGTAAAGAATAGCAACAGTAACTACCTTAGAGGGCTGTGAGGAAAGTAAAATCAAATAATGCAAGTGAAATTTTACATTGTTAAACATAATAAAAATGTTCATTTAGCTTGGGTAAGTGACCATTAGGCCACTAGGTAACAAAATAGAGACGTCTGTGTTTTGACATTTCGAGCTCTTGATAATGGTGGAAATCAGCATCTAGGGGGATATTATTATTTATTCACACAACTATTGCCTTTTAGATAAACATTTAATCAACATATACTATGTGTCAAGCACTGTGCTAGGGTTTGAAGAAAGATTGATAACTCGTAAGGAAATCAATTACTATCTCAGTTTTAACAAATTCGTATTCTGGGAAAGTGAAGGTGAGCTTCTTTGTTACCTTTTTACATTAGGAAGGGAAATGTTCTATTCTTGGATGTGATAATTAAGGGGACAATGGTATGCAAATATTTAGATACCAGATGATAAGGGAAACTTGGATTATTTTAGAAGCTAGGTGAAATTACTTACTGAGTCTGCCCCAGGTTATTTGAATAGAGTGAGAGGTAACACAATTTGTTTGGAACTTCAGGTTTTTTAGAAGCAGCCAGAATTTGGAGCCAAAGCTGTGAATAAAGTCAGTGACTAAACTAGGGAACATGATTTTCATTTAAAGAAGTAGGTTGTTACTATTAAAATAGTGATCACATTTTTTTTATGTGGCTTATAAACTTACTCCAAAGACATTTTTCAGAACGGAATTCTAAAAGGGTCTTGGAGGTATAGCATAATTGTTGGAAAGTGTGTATTTTTCTGCTACAGCTTTAAGGGAGGAACTTTCATTGAAAGTACACTTTTTTATGTTTTTATGTTTGTGTTTTTCAATCACATTTATTTAATAACATACAAGCCCATTATTAAAACTAGTTAGAGAAAAATAATGCCTGTGACCCCACCATCCTCACGAAAGTAATGTTTTTTATGTTATGTTTTGTTACATAGCAGTTACTTCTCATTATGTGCTATTATTCATTTATAAGATGGAATTTCATTTTGAGATATACATCTGTCATCTGAAGCCCCAGATAAAAAAATAGACAAACCAAAAATAAAATAAAATAAAATAAAATAATAAAAAAGTTTGTTTAAAAAAATTGGAAAAACTATCGATGATTTGCTGATCTTTTGGATGCAATTAACAAATGCAAAGTTGCTCAAAGTGTTTTGTATAGCTTCTTTTGTTTGAAAGGTTCAGACATGCATCTTTGAAGTAGTAATGTTCGGGCTCTCTTGTTTCCTGCTGTGAGTCCCAGCTTCCCAGGAGTGACTGCTGCATGAGGAGTCTGTAGCTAGTTAAATGAGGATTACTGCATATAACTTCATATGACTTACCAAGGAGCATAACAGGGCTCTCCATGGGGAAGCAACATATGTAGAGGATCTGGCAATTTAATGGAACACACACAGAAAATTCCTAATGTTGTGCTGTAAACACAATTGTTAGTAGACTCCATGCAATGAAAAAGTCTGGTACATTCTTGGAAGCTAGAACTTAGTATTATAGTTAGAAAATTATTTTCAGAATTATAAGTAAATGAGCGTATATGAAAATGATTAGGGTGGACAGAGAATTACTAGGGCTACAACTTTGGAAACTGTGCAACAAACACTCTGTGGGGAAAAACAACAACAACAACATAACTTTGTGAAAACCAAAAAAAACAACAACAAAAACCCCCCAAAAATAACAAGAAAAAGAGCTTAAAATGCAAAGGAACACTTTCTTACTGGTACCACAAGTTGCCCTAGGTTTACCTTGTATTTTCTGTGCCCAGCCAAAGGGTCAACCACTTCTGCAAGTCAAAAGAGTACAGGAAGAACCTGGAATAACTCCCAGTGGCTTAAAATGTTTTTTAATCTCCTCCTCTTCACCCTAACAGTGAGGGAAGGATTCCTACCCTAGGATTATGGGAATGACCAAACACATAACACCCCCCACTAGACAGATGAAATTGATAAAAGTTTATTGGTCACATATATTCACAGCCCAGGGGAGTAGGGCACCACATGCCACATAAGGACACAAAGGTGTTGCATTTGGGAACATAGTGACCAAGCAGGTGATGTAGGAGGCAAGCTTGTAGTATCAAGAGGGTGGGGACTTCCCTGGTGCAGTGGTTAAGACTCCTCACTTCCAATGCAGGGCACACACACAGCTTGGATCCCTGGTTGGGGAAGTTCCACATGACACGCAGCATGGCTGAAAAAAAAAAAAAGGGATTCCCCCTGGTTCCTGCAGGAGGAATCAACTGGCACTGTGCCTGGACCCCTCAATAAGGAGAATTGTTTGGCTAGGGGACTTACCTGTAGGAGAAAAATGAAGAGGGAAACTTGTAATTAGGCTATTTGAAGCCCCCCTGATCTCACCAGATGTCAAGGCAGCACATAATATTAGACCTTCATTTTAGGCCTTACATCACAAATGGATTAAGTTGAACAATAAAATAAATAGCAACAATATTGGATTATACCACATAGAATAAAATAAATATCCCAAGTTCATACTGAGATAAATAAATAATTGAATATGAAATAATGCTTCCTTAAAGAAAAGATCTACTTTAACAAGTGTAGAAGAAAAGAAGATAATAGGAAAATCACCATTAAAACACCCCAGTAGTAATTGTTGCTGGAAAGATCTGCTAAAGGATGATAACATTAGTGGGCAAAGTTTAGCAGAGTAACAGCATATTTGTATAGTCTCAAAGTACCTTCTCCAAGATGTTTATTACTTACAAAGAGAATAATAGTAACCTTATTGTAGAGAAAGCTGGCAGACACTACCTTAATCACGCGATCAAGCTTAATGTCACTGATAAGAAGACATAGACACGTCATGTAGCCCCTGATAATGATGCACTGTGAAGGGTGCACCCCCACCTCCGTAGTAGCTTCCAAAAAAG